>NC_092872.1:608767353-609398424 GCF_028372415.1 Notamacropus eugenii | reverse complement strand
GTGGGGTTGGATGGACCAGATTAACTGTAAGGCTCTTTCCACTTTTAATCATAAGATCATTTCTGCTAAGTATATCATATAATAGAATTAACTTGACTTCTCAGATAGCAAAATGCATACTTGTTTATTTTGAATAAAGATTAGTACATTATTTGTGTTTGGCACAGTAACATGGAGAGAGCTAGCTTTAATGTAAGGAAGACTTGGTTCAGGATCTGCCTTTGACAAATATTGGCTGTTACGACCATGAGAAAATCACTTAACTTTCTAGGGCTTCAGGCAACTCACAAAGACTGAGTTATAGACTTGTTGTTCATCTTCACTAGTAGAGGGAGGTCCCTTTACCAGACATCACAGGACTATACCCAAATATGAATGGACACGTGCGTATGTGTGTGTGTGTGTATGATGTGCTTCTGGTACCTATTCCCTCACTACTCTCACCAATTTTTAAAGTATGGTGGTGCTAAGAGAAATATAAAATCTCCTAAAAAAATTTTTTTAAATAAAAAATTTCCTTCAAAAGATGCTAATGAAACCTTCATATATTTTTTAGGCAAATGAGTATAAAATTTTCACTTTAGCCTTCAGGAAATAAATTGGGCCAAAAGTGTCTAAATTTTTAACTCATTTACTTTGAATCCTGTACTATAAAGTCTTAATCCAAGACTTCATTGTGGTAATGGCAGTAACCCATGGGTTTTTTTAAGTTATACTATAGAATTACTTAGGTAGCTAGGTGATGCAATGGATAGAGCAGCAGGCTTGGAATTAGAAAGACTCATCTTCCTGAATTCAAATCTAGCCTCAGATACTTACTAGCTGTGTGATTCTGGGTAAGTCCTTTAACCCTGTTTGCCACAGTTTCCTTATCTATAAAATGAGTTGGAGAAACAAATGGCAAATCTCTCCATTTCCTTTGCCAAGAAAACCTCAAATGGGATCATGAAGAGTCAGACACAATTCAAATAACTGAAAAACAATAACACAGAACTACTTATTATTATGTGTACAGAATTAAAATCTGGCAGTTCCCATAAAATTGTAAAGTCTTAAAAGACCAGACTGTCCTCTATCCTAAGTTGTCAGAGGGTCATGAGAGGCTGACAGTCAGATGATGATTTGAGGGATGAGAAGGGAGAGTGCCAGGGCAACTCTCTAAGCTTTAAGATGAGAAAAAAAATCTTCCTTTTGGGATCCATCAGGCTGTATCCAACCTAATGAAGAATATTTTAGGGTAATCTCATACAATCTATCACTCTGCCTATTTGTTAATAATAAAAGTGTTTTTGAAGATATCAAAAAATAGAAGTCATCTGAAGAATCCATTGATTCAGTGGAATCATGATCATTATTAAGAAGAGGCATATTGCTCTTCTTCCTCTTCCTCTTCCTCCTCCTCCTCCTCCACCTCCTCCTCCTTCTTCTCCTCCTCCTCTTCCTCACCATCACCACCATCCTCTTCCTCCTCTTCCTCCTCCTCCTCGTGCTCCTGCTCCTGCCGCTGCTGCTTCTCCCCCCCGTTCCCTTGGAGTGGACCGTCCTGGTGCCTCTTTTGTGAAGCGGCGGCTGAGGAGACCCCCGGACTCGCCATGGCCGACGAGAAGCCGAAGGAAGGAGTCAAGACTGAAAACAACGACCACGTTAATTTGAAGGTGGCAGGGCAAGATGGTTCGGTGGTGCAATTTAAGATTAAGAGGTACACACCACTTAGTAAACTAATGAAAGCCTATTGTGAACAACAGGGTTTGTCAATGAGGCAGCTCAGATTCCGATTTGATGGGCAACCAATCAATGAAACAGACACACCTGCACAGCTGGAAATGGAGGATGAAGATACAATTGACGTATTCCAGCAGCAGACAGGAGGCACTTACTAAAAAGAAAATCTACAACTGTACTCCAGAACTGTGCTCCCAAGGAAGACAATACATTCACAATTAGAAAACCAAGATTTGGTTCATCCACATCCTGACTACTGCAGTATAGTTTTCTCTCTTCTTTGATTCCCTTCCCCCATTCCTTTATTGTACATAAAGTAACTGGTGTATGTGCACAGGCATAATGCGTATTTTTTTTTTTTTTAACTAAATGGCCGATGGTATGTTTTGATCAACATCAAATGGAGATGGGGAAGGGAAAAAACAAACTGGTTCTGTGAAAATATCCCTTTTCTCCATTAGTGGCATGCTCATTCAACTTTTATCTTTATATTCGAGTAAGTTATTTTGCTCTCACTGTTTAACAACAAAAAAAAAACCTACAAAAAAATCCTTGCATACCTTGTCTGATTGGATAATTTCAATGTTTTTCTTTTATCATTGTAAAACCAAGGACGATTTTATAACTTTTTTGTACGTAGCTGTTACATGTAGGGCAATCTCTGTCTCTCAGTAGGGATAAATTACTATAAAGAAATTTATCCTAGATAGTTTTCCCTTTAAGTCAAACATCTTGTTGTTTTAAATAAACTTCTTGTTTAAAATAAAATAAAAAAAAAAAGAAGAGGTATATTAATATCTGTGCAAAATCAGGGCTGAGACCTCATTTACCACATGAACCAAGAGAGCAAAGGTAACCATCGTTAAGAAAAAATGAAGCAGTGCTTCCACAGTTACCCCTATCCACAAACTGTGTGATACCCTGCATCAGAGGCCTTCTCCACCAAAGGCCCCTCCCTACCATCAGTGCCACTGGCCTTTTTAACCTCTATCCTTCACGGACATTATTGGCATCAACTCTCCTGTGAATCCTCCTGATCAACTTATTACTCCAATAAGTTAGTTATTTCCCTTGTCCCAAGATTAGCAACTTCTACCTTCGTCTCCCATTCCCTGTGACTGAGTCCACAGGTGTAAAAACTCTTTTCTCCTACCTCTCTCCATATTCTCATGTTCAGTTCAGTTTCTTCCCAGGCATTCTCCTCCAATTGTTCTCCTTTCACTGCTTCCTCTGGAATGTCTACTTGATCATTAAAAGATTCCTACTCAAATCAACCCACAAACATTTATTAAATGCCTACTATTGCAAGGTAACTTGCTAGGCACTGGTGATACAAAGAAGTGAAACAAATCCTAACCTAAAGGAGTTCACATTATATTGGAGAAGACAACATGCACATAAGTAACGATGTTTTAAAAATATCCAAAAATAAAAAAAAAACAACACAAGCAAACAAGGGAGACTTTAGCAGCTGTGGGGCAAGGATTCAGGAAAGGCTTATGCATGACTGAATTAGGTTTTGAAACTAACTAGGGATTCTAAGAAGCAGAGGTGAAACAGGTATGGAAGATCTCCAATAAAGGCAGTGAAACTAGAAATGGACTCATAGGTAAGGAACAGCAAGAATGCCAATTTGAAAAGAATGTGAAAAGGGGAATAATATATAAGGTTGGGAAAGTGGGTGGAAGCCAGGGAGTGAAGGGCTTTGAATCCTAAACAGAAGAGTCTGTATTTGATCCTAGAGGCTTCTGGGAGCTAATGGAATTTACTCAGTAGGGATGTTACACCGTCAAATGAGTGCTTTAAGATAATCGTGTTGGCAGCATTCTAGAGGGCAGATTAGCAAAGAGAAAGATGTCTGTGAAAGGGCCTGAAGTAGGACAGTGGCCAAATGAATGGAGAAAGGACATGGATGCAGGAAACACAGCAGAGGTCAAATATTTAAGACTTGACAGTTGATTGAATATGTAGTCTAAGTGATAGGGAGGAGTGGAGGATGACTGAGTAACTAGAAGAATAGTGATACCTACAACAGTAATACACAAGTTTGGAAGAGGGGTGAATTTAGGGTGAAGGGAGGAGGAAGGGAGAAGGAAGTTGAAAATATTGAGTTATGTTTTAGACAAATTGAAATCAAGATGGCTACAGAAAAACTCATTAAAAATGTCCATTATACAATCCAACCAGAGACTGGAACTCAAGAGAAAGACTAAGGCTAATGATACAGATCTGGAATCATCTGCATTGAGAAGATAATTAAGCCCATGGACTTATGGACTTATATGAAAAGAGAGTATAGAGAGAGGAGAGATGAAGACTCAAGACAAAGTCTTCAGCTGTATTCACAGTAAGAGGACACAATATGGACGATAATCCAGCAAAGAAGACAAGATCAGTTAAATAGGCAGGAAGAGAACCAAAAGAAAGAAATGTCACTAAAACCAAAAGAGATGAGAGTATCTAGAAGAAAAGAGTGGGTAAGAGTTTAAATCACTGCACTGATGTAAAAAAGAAAGAAGACAAAGAAAGTTATCAGATCTGACAATCTAAAAAGTATTGATAACTCAGGAAAGAGCAATCTCATTTTAATGACACTACCAGAAGCTAGATTCCAAAGGTTTAATGAAAGAGAAGTAGAAGGACAGAGTGGACAGCATTTTTCTAGCAATGTGGCCAACAAAGGGACAAGAGATATCAGACAATTATTTTAGGAGATGGGAGGATCAAGTAAGGGGATTTCTTTTGCGGGTGAGAGAGACAGGTATGTCTGTAGACTTCTATGAAGGAATCAGTATAGAGAGAGGTGAAGATTGTAGAATATAGGAAGAGAAGTGATCAAGGGCATATGAAAAGGATGTTGGTCTCACAGCATGGCTAAGTGCTTAATTCAAATTTACTGAATGAAATGAGATTCATATTTCTAAATGATGATTTGAAATGAATAGGTAAAAGGAGCTTTATCAAAGACTGGCAAATGTGCAGCCTACTCTAAACCTAACTGACGAATTCAATATAAATAAAAACCAGGGACATTATTGGCATTCATTTAAAGATTCTGAGGAAATATGTGAAATTGCAGAATTGGTTCAAATGTGTGACACAAAGTCAGAAGATGTTAGCATCTGTCTCCCAACCAGCAAATCTCATTCATTCAAGGAAAACTGTGAAAACCTATAATAAATGGTAAGATCCCCAAACAGGTAAGGGGAGAAGGGGAGAGAGAGAGAGAGAGAGAGAGAGTTTTATTACATGCCAGGTATTGTGTTAAGCAGTCAGGATACAAATACAAGCAAAATAGCCCTTGCCCTCCAGTAATTTACACTCCAATGGGGGAAGGCAACACATAAAAGGGCAATACACCAGGAAGTGCTTGGTAGCCTGGACTTAGGCAAGATAAGTTAAAAGCTGGCCTATCAAAACCCAGGGTCATTCCAGGAATGGAATACAATTTTCTGGTAGGGAGAAGGTAGAGATGATGGACCAAATATAAATAATATAGGATGGAAAAAGACAACTTGGCTTTTTTTTAAGATTTAAATTTATTTATTTTAGTTTTCCACATTCATTTCCACAAGATTTTGACTTCCGGGGGCGGAGCCAAGATGGCGGAGTAGAAACACACAAATACGCTAGCTCCGAACCCACAGCCCATGAAATATGCGTAGTAAAAAGCCGCCAATAAATTCGGGAGTAGGAGAAGCCACATAATAGTGGAGCGGATAAGATTTCCGATCCAGAGGGACCTGCAAACCTCTTCTAAAAGGTCCGTCGCTCTGCTGACGTGGAGCCCAGCCCAGCCCTGCACTGGCCCGGCAATGAGAGGAACAGATCCGAGCGGACTTCAGGGACAGGATCTCCAGCGGCCGCACAAGTCCCTCCACCCACAGGTGACGGGGGTCGGTGAGAAGGTCTCTTTGGTGGGTCGAGAAGGGAGTGGGGTGCCCCCATACTCAGGCCCCCTCGGAAGGCAACAGCGGAGGCGGGAGCAGACCGGGGCTCCCCAGGCAGGCAGGAGCCCGGATCCATTGTTGAAGGTCTCCGCATAAACCCCCTGAGGGAACTGAGCCTGAGAGGCAGCCCTGCCCTGCCCTGACCACCTGAACTTAATCTCACACTGAATAGCAGCCCTGCCCCTGCCCAAAGCACTGAGGCTGGGAAGCAGCATTTGATTCTCAAACCCCAAATGCTGGCTGGGAGGATCAGGAGGCGAGGTGGGTGTTAGGAGAATATTCAGAGGTCAAGTCACTGGCTGGGAAAATGCCCAGAAAAGGGAAAAAAACCAAGACTATTGAGGGTTACTTTCTTGGTGAGCAGGTTTCTCCTCTCCTCCCTTCTGATGAGGAAGAGCGGTGCTCACCATCAGGGGAAGACACAGAAGTCAGTGCTTCTAAATCCCAGACCACTCAATGGGATCTGTTCTGGGAAAAGGTCTTAAAGAGCCCAAACAATTTTCAAAATCATGATAGAGAGGTGGAGGAAAAACTGGGAAGAGTAATAAAAGACTTGCAAGCAAAGTATGAACAACAAATCAGCACCCTGCTAAAGGAGACCCAAAAAAATGCAGAAGAAAATAACACCCTGAAAAATAGGCTAACTCAACTGGCAAAGGAGGTTCAAGAAGCCAATGAGGAGAAGAATGCTTTAAAAAGCAGAATTAGCCAACTGGAAAAGGAGGCTCAAAAGCTCACTGAAGAAAATAGTTCTTTCAAAATTAGAATGGAACAGATGGAGGCTAATGACTTTATGAGATACCAAGAAATCACAAAACAAAACCAAAAGAATGAAAAAATGGAAGATAATGTGAAATATCTCATTGGAAAAACAACTGACTGGAAAATAGATCCAGGAGAGACAATTTAAAAATTATGGGCCTATCTGAAAGTCATGATCAAAAAAAGAGCCTAGACATCATCTTTCATGAAATTATCAAGGAAAACTGCCCTGAGATTCTAGAACCAGAAGGCAAAATAAATATTGAAAGAATCCACGGATCACCACCTGAAAAAGATCCAAAAAGAGAAACTCCTAGGAATATTGTGGCCAAATTCCAGAATTACCAGGTCAAGGAGAAAATATTGCAAGCAGCTAGAAAGAAACGATTCAAGGACTGTGGAAATACAATCAGGATAACACAAGATCTAGCAGCTTCCACATTAAGGGATCGAAGGGCAGGGAATAGGATATTGCAGAAGTCAAAGGAATTAGGACTAAAACCAAGAATCACCTACCCAGCAAAACTGAGTATAATACTTCAGGGGAAAAAATGGTCTTTCAATGAAATAGAGGACTTTCAAGCATTCTTGATGAAAAGACCAGAGCTGAAAAGAAAATTTGACTTTCAAACACAAGAATGAAGAGAAGTATGAAAAGGTAAACAGCAAAGAGAAGTCATAAGGGACTTACTAAAGCTGAACTGTTTACATCCCTACATGGAAAGACAATATTAGTAACTCTTGAAACTATTCAGTATCTGGGTACTTAGTGGGATTACACACACACACATGCACACACACACACACTCATAGAGACAGAGTGCGCAGAGTGAATTGAATAGGATGGGATCATATCTTAAAAAAAAAAAATGAAATCAAGCAGTGAGAGAGAAATATATGGGAGGAGAAAGGGAGAAATGGAATGGGGCAAATTATCTCTCATAAAAGAGGCAAGCAAAAGATTTTTTTTTTTCAGTTTGGTGAAAAAGAGGGGAGGTTGAGAGAAAAACATGAAGCTTACTCTCATCACATTCCACTAAAGGAAGGAATAAAATGCACACTCATTTTGTTATGAAAACCTATCTTACAATACAGGAAGGTGGGGGACAAGGGGATAAACAGGGTGGGGGGGACGATGGAAGGGAGGGCATGGGGAGGAGGGTACAATTTGAGGTCGACACTCACAGGGAGGGACAGGATCAAAAGAGAGAATAGAAGTAATTGGAAGCAGGGTAGGATGGAGGGAAATATAGTTAGTCTTATATAAAACGACTATTATGGAAGTCATTTGCAAAACTACACAGATTTGGCCGATGTTGAATTGCTTGCCTTCCAAAGGGAGGGGGAGGGGAGGGGGAGGGGAGGGAGGGAGGAAAAGAAGTTGCAACTCAAAGTTTTAGGAATAACTGTCAAGTACTGTTATTGCTGCTAGGAAATAAGAAATACAGGTAAAGGGGTATAGAAAGTTATTTGGCCCAACAGGACAGAGGAGAGGATGGAGACAAGGGCAGAGAGGAATGATGGAAAAGAGAGCAGAGTGGAGATGGGGGCAATTAGAATGCTCGGTGTTTGGGGGTGGGGGGAGGGGACAAGGGGGGAGAAAATTTGGAGCCCAAAAATTCTGTGAAAATGAATGTTAAAAGTGAAATAAAAAAATAAAATAAAATAAAATAAAAAAGATTTTGACTTCCAAATTTTCTCCCCATCCCCCCCCGCAGATGGCATGCATTCTGATCACCCCTTCACCCAGTCTATACTCTGTTTTATCATCCCCCCCTTTTATACCCTTCCCTTTATTCTTGAAGGGGAAGACAGATTTCCATACCCAATTGCCTATATATCTTATTTCCCAGTTGCATGTAAAAACAATTTTTTAACATTTGTTTTTAAAGTTCCAAATCCTCTCTCTTCTTCCCTCCCCAACCATCCTTATTGAGAAGGCAAACAATTCGGGGTAGTCAAGATGGTGGGGTAGAAGGACAAACCTACAGAAGCTCTCCCCTACCCCACAGCCCATAAAATACCTGTAAAAAAATGACTCTAAACAAATTCTAAAGCAGCAGAAGCCACAAAATGACAAAGGGAAAGAGATTTCCAGTCCAAGGCAGCCTGGAAGGCCAACAGGAAAGGTCTATCACACCAGGCACAGAGGAGAGCACAGCACACAGAGCCCAGCCCAGCACAGCTTTGGTCACCTGACATGGCAGGGACAGGTCTTGAGAAGGCCTCAGGAAGAAGAATCCCCAGCAGCAACTGCAGTTCCCAGATCCCTCGATCCACAAATGCCAAAGACAGCTTCAAAGGTCAGTGAGAAAGCTTTCACCTGGATGAGAAGGGAACACAGTCTGGGCTCAGCCTCAGGCAGTGCAGTGTCCATTTTGGAGCCCTCAGGCTAAAGACCCTGGGGGAATCGGGCTGCTGATCTCAGTCTCAGTTCTGAGTGGCGGTCCTGCGGTGAGGGGGAGAACTGGCTGAGAGAGCTGGTGGAGGCTCTGGAGAGGGAATTCTACTCACAGATCCTGGGCAGAAAAGCTTGTGGTTGCTCCCAGACCAGAGCACAGGCCAGGAGAGGAATAAATTCCTCTCCCTTGATTGTACCACCTTGGAGGAACTGAGAACTTATAGAGTACACCCTCCAAAAGTCAAGTAACTGGCTGGAAAAATGCCCAAAAATGGGGAAAAAAACAAAACTATAGAAAGTTAATTTCTTGGTGAAGAGGTATTTTCTTGCATCTTTTTGAATGAGGAAGAACAATGCATACCATCAGGGAAGACGTAAAAGTTAAGGCTTCTGCATCCAAAACCTCCAAAATAAATATGCAATAGTCTCAGGCCATAGAAGAGCTCAAAAAGGATTTTGAAAATCAGGTAAAAGAGGTGGAGAAAAATTGGGAAGAGAAATGAGAGCAATGCAAGAAAATCATGAGAAGCGAGTAAACAGTTTGCTAAAAGAGACCCAAAAAGATGCTGAAGAAAATAACACCTTTAAAAACAGAGTAACCCAAATGGCAAAAGAAGTCCAAAAAGGCAACAAGGAGAAGAATGCTTTAAAAAGCAGAATTAGTCAAATGGAAAAGGCGATTCAAAAGCTCACGGAAGAAAAAGTTCTTTAAAAATTAGAATGGAAGCTAATGACTTTATGAGAAGCAAGAAATTACAAAACAAAACCAAAAAAATGAAAAAACAGACAAGGTGAAATATCTCATTAGAAAAACAACTGATCTGGAAAAGAGATCCAAAAGAGACAATTTAAAAATTATGGGATTACCTGAAAGCCAGGAACAAAAAAAGAGCCTAGACATCATCTTTCATGAAATTATCAAGGAAAACTGCCCTAATATTCTAGAACCAAAGGGTAAAATAAATACTGAAAGAATCCACCAATCACCTCCTAAAAGAGATCCAAAAAGAAAACCCCCTAGGAATATTGTAGCCAAATTCCAGAGTTCCCAAGTGAAGGAGGAAATATTGCAAGCAACCAGAAAAAAACAATTTGAGAATTGTGGAAATACAATCAGGATAACATAAGATCTAGCATCTTCTACATTAAGGGATTGAATGGCTTGGAATATGATATTCCAGAAGTCAAAGGAACTAGGATTAAAACCAAGAATCACCTTCCCAGCAAAACTGAATATAATACTTCAGGGGAAAAAATGGTCATTCAATGAAACAGAGGACTTTCAAGCATTCTTGATGAAAAAACCAGAGCTAAATAGAAAATTTGGCTTTCAAATACAAGAATCAAGAGAAGCATGAAAAGGTAAACAGGAAAGAGAAACCATAAGGGACTTACTAAAGTTGAACTGTTACATTACTACATGGAAAGATAATATTTGTAACTCTTGAAACTTTTCTCAGTTTTTGGGTAGTTGGAGGGATTATACACATATATGTAGACATATGGCACAGAGTGAGTTGAAAGGAAAGGATGATATCTAAAAAAATAAAATTAAGGGGTGAGAGAAAGGAATATATTGGGGGGAGAAAGGGAGAAATGGAATGAGGTAAATTATCTCTCATAAAAGAGGCAAGAAAAAGTTTTTCCAATGGAGGGGAAAAGTGGGGAGGTGAGAGGGAAAAAAGTGAATTTTACTTTCATCAGATGTGGCTTAAGGAGGGAATAACATGCACATTCAATTTGGTATGAAAATCTATCTTACACTACAGGAAAGTAGGGGAAAAGGGGATAAGTGGGGGGGGGGGATGATAGAAGGGAGGACAAATGGGAAGAGAGAATAATTAGAAGAAAACACTTTAGGGAAGGGACAAGGTCAAAAGAGAGAATAAAATAAATGGGGGGCAGGATAGTATGGAGAGAAATATAATTAGTTTTTCACAACATGACTATTATGGAAGTCTTTGGCGAAACTGCACATATATAGCCTATACTGAATTTTTTGCCTTCTCAGTGGGGATGGGTGTGGAGGGAGGAAGGGAGAGAAGTTGGAACTCAAAGTTTTAGGAATGCATGTTGGGAATTGCTTTTGCATGCAACTAGGAAATAAGAAATATAGGTAATGGGGTATGGAAATCTATCTTGACCTATAAGAAAAGAGAGAAGATGGGGATAAGGGACGGGAGGGGTGGGATAGAAGGGAGGGCAAATTGGGGGAAGGGATAATCAGAATGCATGGTGTTTTGGGGTGGGGGGAGAAGAGAGATACGGAGAAAATATGGAACTTAAATCTTGTGAAAATGAATGTTGAAAACTAAAAATAAATTAATTAAAAAAGAGAAGGCAAACAATTCAATATAGGTTACATAGGTGCACTTATGCAAAACACCTCCATAACAGTCGTTGTGAAAGATTAACTATATTCCTCTCCATCCTATCTCAATCCCCAATTATTCTATTTTCTCCGCTGATCCTGGTGCTTTTCAAAAATGTTTGCTTAGGACTATCTGCCCTCCCTTCTAGCATCCCTGCCTTTTATCCCCTTCCCCCTTACTTTCCTGTAGAGTAAGATACCCAACTGAGTGTGTATATTATTCCCTCCTTAAGCCAAAACCGATGAGACTAAGGTTCACTCATTCCTTCTCACCTCCCCTTGCTTCCTCTCCATTGTGAAACCTTTCTCTTACCTCTTTTAGGTGAAATAATTTACCCCATTCTATTTCTCCCTTTCTCCTTCCCCCAATACATTCCTCTCTCACCCCTTAATTTTATTTTTTAGATATCATCCCTTCATATTCAACTCACCCTGTGCCCTCTATCTATTCATCTACCCATTCATCTATGTATGTGTGTGTGTGTATACATACATACACACACACACACATACACACATAGTACATATACATATATATTTCCTCCAACTACCCTAATACTGAGAAAAGTGTCATGGTTACAAATATCTTTCCATGTAGGAATGTAAACAGTTCAACTTTAATAAGACTCTTCTGATTTTTCTTTCCTGTTTACCTTTTCATGCTTCTCTTCATTCTGGTGTTTGAAAGTCAAATTTTCTATTCAGTTCTGGTCTTTTCAGCAAGAATGCTTGAAAGTTGGCTATTTCAATGAATATCCATTTTTCCTCCAAAGAATTATACTCTGTTTTGCTGAGTAGGTGATTCTTGATTTTAATCCTAGCTCCTCTGACCTCCAGAATATCATAGTCCAAGTCCTTCAGTCCCTTAATGTAGAAGCTGCTATATCATCCTGATTGCATTTCTACAATACTCAAATTGTTTCTTTCTGACTCCTTGCCATATTATCTCCTTGACCTGGGAACTCTGGAATTTGACTACCATACTTCTAGAAGTTTTTCTTGTACGATCTCTTTCTAGAGCTGACCAGTGGATTCTTTCAATTTCTATCTTACCTTCTGGTTCTAGAATATCAGGGCAAGTTTTCCTTGATAATTTCTTGAAAGATGACATCTAGGTTCTTTTTTTGATCATGGCTTTCAGGTAGTCCAATAATTTTTAAATTATCTCTCCTGGATCTATTTTTCAGGTCAGTGGTTTTTCCAATGAGATATTTAACACCATCTGCTATTTTTTCATTCTTTTGATTCTGTTTTATAATTTCTTGATTTCTCATAAAGTCATTAGCTTCCATTTGCTTCATTCTAATTTTGAAGGAATTATTTTCTTCAAGTGAGCTTTTGGACCTCCTTTTTCCATTTGGACAATTCTGCTTTTTAAACCATTCTTCTCCTCATTGGCCTTTTTGGACTTCTTTTGCCATTTGGGTTAGTCTATTTTTAAAGGTGTTATTTTCTTCAGTATTTTTTAGGGTCTCCTTTAGCAAGCTGTTGAGTAGATTTTCACAATTTTCTTTCATCACTTTCATTTCGATTCCCAATGTTTCCTCTACTTTTCTTACTTGATTTTCAAAATTCTTTTTGAACTCCTCTATGGCCTGTGACCAATTCATATTGCTCCTGGAGGCTTTTGATGTAGGAGCTTTGACTATGCTGTGCTCCTCTGGTTGTATGCCCTGATCTTCCTTGTCACCAAAGTAAGATTCTATAGTCTGAGTTCTTTTCCTCATCTTCTCAGCTAAACACTTGATTTTCTAACTCTTTGTCAAGGTAGAACTCTGCTTCTAATGGGTGGAGTGGGGGGCGGTGTACTATTCCAGGCTTCAGGGATTTTGTATCAGCTGCTTGATCCCCCGCCATCTGTGGGTCCAGAGCTCCAGAAGCAGCCTCTGCTGTCACTGCTACTGCTGCTGGCCACAGCTGCCACCACCCCCACCACCCTGGGGTTGGCGCTGGACCCAGACAGACCAGGCACTCCTCTTTCACCCAGGTGACACTGACCTTTCTGGTGTTTGTGGGTTAAGAAGTCTGCAAACTGCCACAGCTGCCAATGATTCAGTCTCCTGAGGTCTGCTCCCAGCTGACCCATACAGACTCCACTCTACTCCCTGCCAGGTGTGAAAGAACCTTCCTGTCGACATTCCAGGTTGTCTTGAGCAGGGAACCTTTTTCACTCTGTGATTTTGTGGGTTCTGTAGCTCTAGAATTTGTTTAGAGTCATTTTTTACAGATATTTGGAGGGCTTTGGGTGAGAGCTCAGGGAAGTCATGGCTTTTACTCCACCATCTTGGCCCCACCCCCAAATAACTTGGCTTTTTAAATGGAAAATTACTAATATTACTAAAATTTTCTGTGGAAGCTTAGTATTTAGGCAAGCATGTTCATTTAATGTGCTTATTGATTAAGGGCAAAAAAATTGATTTAACATGGGCAGATTTCAAAAAGTCTTTTACAAGATTTCATGCGAAAGTTGTTTTTCTGGGTTTGTTTTTTTCCAATTTGAGTCACTATGACACTGATAGTACTGCTTTATCATGGATAAAGTTTGGGGTTAAAGACAGAAAAAAAGGTAGAAATAAACAAATACTTTTCTCTTTAGAAGACTACTGCTTTATCTGGCCACATGGCTCAGGTTGAAGCAAAGACCTGGGTTTAGAAATTTCTAGAAAATTGGTACTCAAGAAATTAATACAATCAAGAGCTTTATTATTATGCATCATAGCAAGCAGGCAAACAAAAGCATATACATACCACATGGTAATATAGAGAGATTTGTACCCATGGATGCAAGATACTCAGCCCAGTACAAGGGTGAGGGAGAAATGGTGGGGTGGAATTACACTCAAAGTTGGGTTCCAGGTGGTAAAATTACATATCCTAAGCATGAGCTTGATTGAAAATAGATCGCTGGTGTCAGATGTGGGAAGAGCCATTCCTAACCAAATACAGACATGGTGGAAAATTCTTGGAGTCACTTCTCAGTACCAGCCTTAGGTGAAGCTTGGGAAAGAGGAGTCGTTTTATTGGGATCTGAAGATTTAATGTTAACTATCTGAAGAATGGCTCAAAAATTGGTAGTCAGTAAAGAGTTTCATCCAATCCAAAGTTGTGAGTCTTATTTGACTGACGTAAGGGTTAATTAACCATGGAAAAAATACATGTTGTTGGTCTTTGCTTAGTTGCTTTTATGGGCATTAGGATCACATTGTCTAAGTTACTCCATACAGGAACCCTATCATTATAACCATAACACTGAACTATAAATACATCATCAAACAATATAAAGTTTACAATTACCACAATTATTAACAGTGAGCTCCCCCTCCATGGATTGATCCTAGAACTAATTTTATTTACTTATATTCCAGTAAGTGAATTAGAAACGGAAATAGTAAAATTTATAAATTTACAGACGGCCAGATTGTAGGCAAATCACCAAAACTATTTTTAGCTTTCACTTAAAAATTCTTAAAGAATTTAAGGGTGATATTATGAACTTGTGATAAAAAGAATGCATAAACTGTTACAACCAAATTCATCCACAAAAGAAAATGTAAAGTTTTTGTGAGAGTGAGAGCAAAAACAGAGGTAGAGGAACTTTATTGGGGGACAGGGCAAAATAAAGTATTTAATGGAAAATAATGAGTTTTCCACAATTAGGACTTCCAAACTATTGTTTACAATGCAATAAAGAACACAGGGATCACTAAAGATTATTTCTGGAAAACAATAGTCCATTGTGCTTTGTTGTTTAGTCATTTCAGTCGTGTCTAGCTCTCCATGACCTCATTTGGGGTTTTCTTGGCAGAAATACTTGAATGGTTTTCTATTTCCTTCTCCAGCTCATTTTATAGATTAGAAACTAAGGCAAACAAAGTTAAATGACTTGCCCAGGGTCACACAACAAGTGTCTGAGGCAAGATTCAAACTCATAAAGAAGAGTCGTCCTAGCTGCCCATCCAAAGTGCACCTGCAACCAAAAATGACTCTCTAAAATAATGAACAGCATGGAAATGAAACATATATACATGCATATATATGTACACATACATGTATACATATATATACATATTCCACATCATTTTGAGTGATAAGACAATGCAATATATTGCATCTGTAATTCTGTGTGTAATTCTAGTCAATACATCTCAAAAAAAGAAGTCTACTGAAAATGACGCTATTTCAGAAATGGCAATTAAGTTTTAAAATTAAGAAACTGTACTATTATGACACATTTTAAAACAGCACTCTTCAACCTGGAAATCTAAAGACTAAAACCAGATCTGTTCATAATGGATGTGACCTAGTATGGTAATCCTTAAGTTTTTCTTAGTTTAGGAAAAGCTACCCTACTCATCTGCCAAAATTCTATTGCCCTTACTGGTTTCAAGGCCCATAGTCACTATATGTTTAACTACTCACCCCACTGTCTACCATCCCTGTGGGGCTGTTACCCTGTTCTCTGAGCTAGTAACAGAAACCATATTCACAAAGCAGTCATTTCTGCTGCCATTTCAGATCATAATGACCTTGACATAACAGAGGCTTAAATAACAGGGTCATATTGTACTGTGTCATCCGTTTGCTACATTTAAAGCCTTTACTTTCAGCTCAGTCTCCTTCACATTTCATTATAAACCCATGCATTTTTATGGGCAAATTATATAGCAATATTAGCACATTCCAGAGATAATATAGAAGATAACAGATCACATGGAGTTAATAGCTGTAATTCACTAGAGTGCTCTTCTGGAGGTATACAACAGTGTGGCTCATCTAGGCAGGAGCATGAATGGCAGCACTTCCTAATGAATCAACTACATGTACAATGTACAATCATAACCCAAAGAAGTGTGCTGGTAGTTAAAGTACATATTGGGAGCTCTCAGCATTCATAGTAAAGTTTCTAGGGGTCCTCTCCAGTAAAGCAATCCTTGAGTTCTCAGAATAGAGATGGAGGGGGAAAAGAGATGGAAAGCAGATAGAGCACTGGACTTTGAGTCAGAAAGACCAGTTCATATCCTGCCTCAGACACTTATTAGATGTGTGACTGTGGGCAAGTCACTTACAGCCTTTTCTGGACTTGGTGATCTCAAAGGTCCCTTTCAGTTCTGAAGTTATAATCCTATGATCACAGCCTGGAACCAAGAAGAGGAGGACCTTCTACAACTAAGAACCAAAAGGACCTTCCCCCAGTTTCAAGTAGTTGGCTCATAATTATTTCTCTTCTTCTCCCTTATCCTCTTCAGAACTAGAAGGTAGCTTAGAAATCATCTGGCCCAACTCCCTCGTTTTGCTGATAAGCAAATAGAAGCCCAGAAAGTTTTAGTGACTAGCCAAGGTCATAGAACTAATCACTTGGCTAAGTTACAACAGAAGTAAATGGTTCCCAGTTCCCAGTACAGGGTACTTTCCCCTACACTAGCCACTAGGAGAGGCCACTATACAAAATTACAAAGAAGTTAAAAAAAAGTTTCTCCTCTCCTTTCTCCACCTCTGTCATTTTCCCCTTTGATTTATAGGTATCTAGAATGCTCACGCAGACCTTTCTTGTCCCAAATTTCCACCTCCAAAGTGCCCACTCCTGCAAACTACCCCTCTCTTCTTTCATCTTCCCCCAAACTAAATCTCCCACTCATCATGATGACTCATGCTAGAAAATGATTCCATTAAAGCATTGAAACTAAGCGTAAATAAGCAATAGGATTGACCCTTTGAGCTAAGTAAATAAATTCGAATTTGTATCCCAAAAGAGGAACTTAATTAACTTCCAACTGATAGTCCAAATATGTGAGGGGTTTTTTTAGCATTTAGTCTTTGACTATTACATGAGTGAACCACAGTCCAAAATTTCCTATCAAGGAATAAAACACATGAAATTGGCATTATTTAGTAGACTATGGCAACATATACTTTCCCCTTCAGCCACCTCTTCAAAGGTTGGGACCAAGCATCTTCAGAACTTGCACAGGGCCTCAGAGATGCTAAGCATGCACATGGCCAATAAACAACTGCTGAATAAGTGAAATAAACACATAAATGAATTAATATCAACCTATAGAAAATTGCAATTTCACATGAAAAAACCTGACATTACATAACAGCAAATATAAAAACAAAAGGATTTTGTAAATAGGCAAAAATGAACTGATGGGACAGTTAATATCATCAACAATGATGAAGTGACAGATATTTGCCACCTGACGAATTAATGAAAAAAGGATTTATTAAGCACTCACTATGTGCTAAGAACTGAGGATACAAACATGAAAACAAAGATAAGTCTCTGCCTCAAAAACCTTACATTTTAATAGGGTGACGTGAGTGTGTGTGTGTGTGTGTGTGTGTGTGTGTGCGTGTGTGTGTGTGTGTGTGCGTGTATACTTATGTGTGCATGGAAATGGTGGCCAAGGAGGAGTATTTTTGTTTGCAAACTCAATGGAATTTTGAATGAAACTATGGAGAAGCAGAGAAAGATACACACCTTCACATTCTTGATGGCAGTATTGATTTAATTATGGTTCCAGAACTGGAAAGCAGGGAGAGGGGACAAGAAGGTGGCCAGGACATAAAAAGCATGGCTGAGAACACCTGATCAACAACTAACAGGGCCTTAAGTTGGGAATTGCAATGCTAAAAGCATGAAGTCCTACAGGATACATGGTCTATGGTGCAACAGCAGAGAGACTGGTGAGAAGATGAATGAGATAAAAGTTGATGCATGTCTGAATCTATGTCAGTATAGAGGGCCCTGTGAGGCACTGATCAATCAGAAAGGAAGAGCCCATGGAGCTGGCTCAGTGAGGGTAGAAAGACCAAGAACAAACACTTGAGAGCTGATAGGGCCTTTGATTTCAGAAAAATATCTTTCCTGCTGAAGCTAAATTAACTATTCTCATCTCAAATGGACAGACTGGTTTACTTTAAAGAAAAGACATCTCATCATGACAGGCAATACACTTCTTTGCCAGTTACAACAAAGATGTGGGATCCAGGTTTTTCTTTTTTAGAGCAATTATAGGTTCACCTATGATTGAAAATTAAGGCAAATTTAGAATTTCCTGGTCAACACCTTACAACTACTTCAACTGAGTCAATGGACTACAAGTTTTTTAATGATATGAAAGAAAAGCAAAACACCACGACAGATTATTATGCTGTAGCCATCACAAGAAAGGATCCAAGTTTTATCTAATTATGTTTTAACTTTGCAACGAAGCTCATTTTTCTTTTGGATCACCATCATCAAAATACCTACAACCTATCTTGTATATGACACTTCACAGAATCAGCAGAATTCAATTAACATTATCTTTACCATACAGTTCATAGTCTAAAACTGGTCAAACTAGCAGGAACCAGATTAAAATATAACTGGGAAATGTTTAACAAAATAAACAAAAATGCAATACAACACAGGTAATGTTAATTTGTGGTTTTCAATATGCAGTCCACAAGGATTCCCTTCTATTTGAGTTGGTATAGCTGGTCTAAAATAGAGAACACAGAAATATATACATGTATAGTAAGATTTCTCTTTACCACAGAGGTCAACAAATTCACAGACACTATAATAGTATAAATAAATAAAGTATCTGTGCTCAATGCCTCCCCACTATCTTTCTATTCCAAGGCATCCCCCTTCTTCTTGGTGGCTCCTGTATCTGGGTGACCAGTTCTTTCATGCTGACCCTGAACACTCAGAATCCCTTACTCCAGAACTGAAACTTGTTCTCCTGCTACGGCATGAAATCACTCCAGACATCTTACCTCTAACAAAACTCAGGTGTCCTGGGCCCCATTCTTTTTCAACTTGCTATGACATTAGAAAAATCTAATCAATCAATCCTCAATAAGGGGTTAATGATTAATAATAATGATATAATGTAGCCCTCCAACAGCATATTTATATAAACACATAATTCCTACAAACATACCTGAATGAAATAAATGTATGCCTAATGGTCAAGTATTGGCAGGTCAGTGACAAAGATGCTTGGAGAAGAGGAATATTTCTAATCTGCTTCATCTTGCACAAAAATAAAAGAATTTCAGAGTTAGAAGGAAACTGAGCTCTGTGAAATCAATTACCTCGATTCCTCACTAAAACTACTTATACTGTAAAAGCAAACCTCCCTCACCTGAATCAAACTATTGTCTCAAAACTGTATGTTCCTTGCTCTTGCCTATTTAAAGAAATGTTCTAATGCTAAAGGTAGGTTATTCCCCAAAAGAAATGTTTGTAAGGTTGAGCACTTACAGGTCATATTTTAGACCCACTGAGAGGAGTAAGGATTGAACCTGTGATTTCATAAGTATGAAAATGCCCAGATGAGGAATCTCCCTCTACTAATATAAGTCAGCATCACAGAAAGTAGCCTAGAAGAGTGAAAAGCTAAATGACTTGCCAAGTGTCACTAACTTAGTACTTGCTAGAGTAAAAATGTGAACCTGAGTCTTCCTGGCTCTGAGGTCTGCTTCCTACCCACTATGCCATGCTACCTCTCAGACCCATTTATGCAAAGGAACATTATCTTAAAAATAACAATTTGTGATAAAAGGGTTAAAACTAATTTTCCACAGTACAATATCAAGCTATATAGATAGATCTAACTAATAACAAAACTAAACTGTGGTTTTTAAAGTCCAAATCTGCATATGGATTTTTTTTCCTCCTGGTCTTAATTTGTGTTTTGCTGTGCTCAACAATTTTAATGCCAAGAGGAAAGAAAAAAAGTCAGAAAGAGAACACATTGGTCTGAACCTGGAGAGTTGATCTAATTGAACTGAAAAATTAAAACCCTTCTCCATCTGTTCAGTACACCTGCTGATGGAGCACCACCACAGGTAGGGAGGAAATCCATCAGAGACAGGTTATAAATAGATTTTTATTTCATCTGCTCAAAGCCTGGCAGTCAGGGGGAGCAGTGCTGCCTGTTCAAGTAGCAAAGCAATAATTGCAGTGCTTTTATGTTTAGGTGAAAAGTGTAAAGAAACAAAGGACTTGAGAGGAAAGATAGGATCCCATGGACTGAAATATTATAGGGGAAGTCAGCCCAGGAGGGGATAGAAAACCCTCCAGAACACAACCCTCCAGATGCAAAAGAGAAACACAAATGTAGATGAAAAATGGGAATTGTCTGAAAAGACTTATGTGTGTGCCAACCAACCAATACTCTGAAAATGATATGAACTGAAGATAGATGCAATGTGGTACATAACCCTTCCCTCTTCTCCTCCCTTTCCAGTTAAATCTATGATTCTAAGTATGATCTATGATGAAAGCAAGGCAGGTAGCAGAGTATGAATACAAAAGCGTGGCACTATCCTGTAAAGACTGACAGCAAAACTTAAGGTTCAGACTGAGTTGAGGTTGGGGGAAAAAAGCTAGAAACAATACAGAGATTTTAAAAAAACAAAGCACTATAGATTAAAAAAGGAAGGGGGATCAGGGAAGGGATAGGATGACTGCTTGTAGTAGATGGGATGCTATCTGACAATGGAGACAAGACAGCTACTAAATGCTTCTTTTGGTTCATTTTTCACTACCAACAAAAATGGTCTTTGGAGTAGAAAAGACATGGAAAATATAGCTGATAAAGAGTTGATACCCAAAATAAACAAGGAGATGGTAAGAAAGCAACTAACCATCCTCGATGAAGTCATGTCAACTAGCCCAGATGAACCATATTCCCAGTAAAAAGAAGAACTAAAGGATGGGATTGCTCTGCCACCGCTGATGATATGTGAAAGACTGGGGAAAATAGTAAAAGGACCATAGGACTGAAAAAAAGGGCAGAGGTTCTGATTTTCAAAATGGAGCAGACTGGAGTTTTCAAACCCTAGGCCATGAGCCTGACTTTGACAAGAACATCTAGAGAAGCCACAGCCATCAAGGAGAGACAGCACAGCTTAAACAGCCACAGGTCTGATTGCCAGACCTTTCATTTCCTTTTTGGACAGGGCTACTCAAACTAGAGATCAGGATATAACTTACCTAGATTTTAGCAAAGTAATTAATAAAGTGTCTCATACTCTGCCTGTGGGAGGAAAATAATGAAGAAATGTCACCAAAATGATAGCAAAATTAGATGAATTTAGAACTGGATAACTGACGAGAATCAAAGAATAGTCATTAATGGTGTGATGCCAACTTAGCAAAGGTAGATGAAAAATTCCTTAGTGGAATGTCTTCAGAATCTGTTGTTTGGCCCTAGTTGTTTTAACAATTTTATCAGACTTGAATAAAGATATAGACAGTATCTTTTTCAAATCTGAAGATCCTGTAAAACTGTGAGGGATAGCTGAAAATATCAGGATCCAAAAAGATATTAACTATCTAGACCACTGGGTTGAATCCAATACGATGATATTTGATAACTCTTATATATGGGTTCAAAATAGCAACTGTGAAAGTACAAGATAGGAGAGGAATGCTTAGAATGATTTGAAAAAGATCTGGGGGCTTTGTGGACTAGACACTCAATATGACTCAACGGTGTAATACAGAAGCCAAAAAAAGAAAAAAACAAACCCACAAAAAAATGAAAAGTTTGGCCTACATTGAGAGTATGTATAGCCACCAGGAACAATGCAGTGATAGTCTCAGAGTGCTCTGCCCTGGTCAGATAAAATCTGGAATACTGTGTTCGCTTCTGGTCATTGCTCTTTAGCTACAATGTTGATAAGCTGTAAAATGTACTAAGAAAGGCAACCAGAATGGCAAATGTCCTTGAGTCATGCTCCATGAGGAAAGCTTGAAGGAAAGGAGAATATTAAGCTTGGAAAAGAAAAGATTCAAGGAAGACAGGATATTTCTCTTCAAGTATCTGAAGGCATTTCACATGACTTGTTCTGGCTGGTCCCCAGGGACAGAATGAGAAGCAATGGCTATGATATCAAGAAAAGTTTCCTAGTAAATTAAACCATCTAAAAGTGGAGTGCCTCAGGAGGTACCAGGTTCCCTCTCATTTGAGATCTTTAAGGAAAGCTGAATGACCACTCAGATATGTTGCTGAAGGGATTGTTTTTGGGTGTGGGTTGTAATGGCTGACCACTGAGGTTGCCTCCAGCTCTGAGATTCTGTGATTAAATTCAATAAACATATTAAGCATTTACTTTGTACAAGGCAGTAACTTATAGCATGATAAAGTCTATCATGTTGAGAAATATCTATAATTTCCTTCTACATAAGGAAATATTTCCTTTTCCTGCAGTCTAACCAGACCAACTAGACTGTTCACCATTCTCCAAATACAATCTTAGTCTTTTCCATGTCTACACCTTTGTTCATGCTATACTAGGCATACAGGATATCAAGAGAAAAAAAGAACATAATAATTCCTCCTCAATGATATTACATTCTCCTGGTAGAGTATGCTGTACAATGAAAAAAAAATATAATAATACGAGGGAATGCTGAGGTCACGGGAATGATTTGGACAATGTGCTCCAGGCAAAACTGAGGAAAGACAAAATTATGTTCGTTCATTCTCTCAACAGATATTTATTAAGAACCTTCATAACAGTTTGCTGCATTATGCCAGTTTCTAAAGAAAATGTGAAGATTAATAAAATACAGTCCCTGCCTTCAAGGAGTTTATGATCTAGTAGACAAGGAAAGATATACATTCAAACATCTATAATCCAAAACAACATGAACACATAGAAAAATTGCCAACAAGGTACTGAGAAGGAAAAAAAAGATCAAATCAAACAGGTAAAAATAGGCAAGATCAGGAGATGAAGTTTAAGTAGGATCTTAAAGGGTAAATAAGTTTTCAGCAGGGGTAAATGAAGGTAGAGGGCATTCTAGGCATGACTTCTTTGATATTTTCATTTTGTGCATTCTATGTTCTGGACAAACTGGCCTACTTGTCATTCCTGAAATATGGTATTTTATTTTCCAACAGTACTCTTTCCTCAGGTCTGTCTTTTAGCATCTCTGGTCATATCTCCTACAAAAACCTATTTTGACCCCCACCCACTACTATCATAACCATCTGTAGCTGTTAATGCCAAATCCCCAGAAATTACTCATTCAAACTTTTATGTGTGTCTTGTTTCCACCAAACAGAACTCACTTCCTTTAAGGAACTGTTTCTCTCTATCCTCAGATGTAGCAGTGTTGCCTGGTACATAGTAGATGCTTAATTTAATGAATTAATGAGCATAAATAAAGCATTATCAAAAGCTCAAATGGAATACAGAATTATAGAATTTCGGAGTTGGATGCCCAAAGGGCTACAAAAATGTGCATACCCTTTGACCCAACAACATTGCTTCTGGGACTCTATCCCAAAGAGATTGTAGAAATGGGAAAGGGTCTCGAATGTACAAAACTATTAATAGCAGCTCCTTTTGTGGTGGCCAAGAACTGGAAATGAAGGGGATGCCCATCAGTTGGGGAATGGCTGAACAAGCTGTGGTATATGAATGTAATGGAATACTATTGTGCTATGAGAAACGATGAACAGGAGGACTTCAGAGAAGCCTGGAAAGACTTATATGAACTGATGCTGGGTGAAAGGAGCAGAACCAGGAGAACTTTGTACACAGCAACAACCACAGTGTGCAAGGAATTTTCCTGGTGGACTTAGCACTTCATTGAAATGCATCAACTTAAAAAATTTCCAATGGACTCGAGGCAAAATGTCTTCCACATCCAGAGAAAGAATTATGGAATTGGATCACAGATACAAACAAACCACTTTCTTTTGTATTATGTTTTGTTTTGTTTTATGATTTCTCTCATTCATTTTAATTCTTCTATGCAACATGCATTTAATAGGAATGTACATGTAGAATCTATACAAGATTGTACGCCATCTCAGGGAGGGGTTGGGGGGGGCAACGAGGGGGAGGGAGTGGAAAAAATATATGGAAGTGATTGTTGAACACTGAAAACAAATTTTAAAAATTCAATTAAAAATAAAGAATTTAAGAGTTGGAAGGAATCTCAGTGGTCAGCTAATCTAAATACTGCATTGAAAAAAATGCTGGATATGGAAAGACCTGAGTTGAAATTCCAGCTGACACGATGTCTGTGTGACTTTGGGCAATTCATTTATATTCTGGGGACCATAGTTCCACTATCTGCAAAATAAAAATGACAGATGAGATGACCTTTAAGGTGACTTTTAGCTCAAAATTTATGATCTTGTACAATGAGCACATACATGAAGAAGAATTACTAACGCTTGCAACAAAATTAATCCTATAG
Source organism: Notamacropus eugenii (assembly GCF_028372415.1). Taxonomy (NCBI): domain Eukaryota; kingdom Metazoa; phylum Chordata; class Mammalia; order Diprotodontia; family Macropodidae; genus Notamacropus; species Notamacropus eugenii. Next base: position 609,373,999 of record NC_092872.1, on the reverse strand, counting down.
ATTTTTCTTGAAAACATCCACTGACGCAAAGTGAAGTGAGCAGAACCAAGACAACATTGTACAGAATAAAGGCGATACTGTAAGGATGATCAGTTAAAGCTAAAGACTTAGCTACTCTGACAAGTACAATGATCCAAGATGATTCCAAAGGACTCAAAGTGAAAAATGCCACTGACCTCCAGAGAAAGAGCAGATGAACACAGTGCAAACTGAGGCACAGTTTTCATTCTTGAACATGGAAATATGTTTTGCATGATTTCGTATGTAAAACTGATGCCATATTGCCTATCTTCTCAGTGAGTGAGGAAGGTGTGGGAGGGAAGGAGAGAATTTTGGAACTCATAATATTTTTAAATGTTAAAAATAAATATTCTTTTTAAAAATAAAAGAAAATGTCTACTGAGAGGGGATCTTCAGACTTCAGTGGTAATCTTTATGCTTTTGGATTCCTATTATCATTACCATGTTTCTCCTAACATCAAAGTCCATGTGCAACTTCTCACCATTATTCATAGTTCTGCCCTCTGAAGTCAAACAGAACTAAGATTTTAATGCTTCACATGCTGCAACACAAGAACTTAAGGACAACTATGACGTCTCCCTGCCCCCCACACATCTCATCTTTCCAAGCTAAACACTCCTAGACTCTTCAATAATACTCATAAGGCACGAATTCAAGATTCTCCATCGATCTGACTGCTTGTTCTGGACATATGAAAGCTTACCAATGTCTTTATTAAAGTGTAATGCCTAGCTAATAGCACAAGGAAACTACTGACAAGAAGAAAGTTCCCATACACACTAAAATATTTATAGCACCACTTTTGGAGACAGGAAAGAATTAGAAACAAAGTAGATGCCCATCAACTGGAAATTTTGGTACATGAATGCAACAGAATATTAATGTGCTATAAGAAATATTGAATACGATGACTACAGAGAAGCGTAGAAAGATCAGCATGAACTGGTGCAGAATGAAATAAGTAAAGCCAAAAAGCAACAATTGTAACAAAGTAAATAGAAAGAAACACACACCACTTTGCAGAGGCATGAAGTCTACAGATGCTGTACACTGTAAATGTTTTCAGACACTTCAATATATTGATCAGTTATACTGATATTTTGCTCTTCTTTTTTCTCTGTCTTTTAAAAAATATTATTTGTCATATGATATGGGTCTCTGGGAGGGAGAAAAAGAGAGACAGGACATCAATAAAAACTTTAAAAAAAAAGTATGATTTCTAGAACTGAACATAGGATTTCAGATTTAGTCTGGCCAAATCAAGTACTGAGTACTTATTACTGAGGCAGCTAAGTGGCGCCTAGCAGAGTACTAGGTCTGAAGTCAAGAAGACCTGAGTTCAAATGCAGCCTCAGACACTTACTAGCTGTGTGATGCTGGGCAAGTCATTTCATCTCTCTGTGCCTTAGTTTCCTCATCTGTAAAATGAGGAAAATAATAGCACCTAACTCCCAGGGTTGTGGTAAGGATCAAATATCTGTATAGCCCTTAACACAGTTCTTGGTACATAGCAGGTATTTAACAAATGTTTATTCTGCGATGGCTAATTTTGATAGACTTAGCCCTTCTCAGCAATGCAAGGACCTAAAACAATTCCAAAGGATTCATGATGTTAAATGCCATCCACATCCAGAGAAAGAACTATGGGGTCAGAATGTAGAGCAAAGCAGACTATTTTCTTTTGTTTTCTTTTGGTTGTTTTCCTAATGCTTTCCCTCATTCGTTATATCTTCTATGCAACATGACTAATGTGAAAATATGTTTAATAGGAATATATGTGTAGAGTAATATCAGAATGCATGCTATCTTGGGGAGGGAGAAAATTTAAAACTTATGGAAGTAAATGTTGAAAATTTAAAATTAATAAATTAATTTTAAAAATGTTCATTCCCTGCCTTTCTTATTACTGGGAATGATGCTTTTTAATGTAACCCAAGATCACATTGGCTTTTTTTGACTGCATCATCACTCTGTTGACTCAAACTGACCTTGCAGTCCACTAAAATCCCCAGATTTTTTTCAGAAAATTGTTAGATATTCCCTCCTCTCATGTACTTGTGGAGTCATTTACTTGAACCCAAGTGTAATACTTAAGATATGTTGCTATTAAATTTTATTAGATTCAAAATATTTTCAAAATACACTAAGACATAAAGGTATTTGATCCTTATAAGCTACAAAGTGGATATCATCAGATATAGAAGTACAAAATCTGTACTGATAGTAATAAATGGGTTCAAAGTATTTTAGAAAAGAAGTAAGTACTAGAGAAAACACCTAGTATAATGTCTTTATTTTACAAATGAGGAAATGGAGACCATAAAAGTCACAAGACCTATAAAAGGTCACTCTTTAAGATATCTCATTTTCAGTCTTGGGTTCATTCTATTATATTGTGTGCGTGCGTGCGTGTGTGTGTGTGTGTGTGTGTGTGTGTGTGTGGTGTGTGTACACACACATATACATACATACACATGTGTGTATATATATCATATATCTATTATATCATTTTCTGAATCATAAAAATGAAAAGTTACTATAAAGATGTATATAATTTTAAAATGCAATTTATGAGAAAAAAGCTTTAAAAAGGGAAACTATGATTATTTCATCTGGGGAAGAGAAGACTTAGGAAAAACTTAATAATGACCTTCAACTATAGGAAGCATTGTTGTAGAGAGGATAATGACCAGATGTTCTCCATCTCAACTAAAGACAGAACAGGAGGAAATGGGTTTAAGCAGTAGCAAGGGAGAGCTGAGTTAAATATAAGGAAGAATTTACTGACAGTGAAGGTTATTAAACACTGAAAAGAGAAACCAAGTGAGATTGTGGGATGCTCTCTGGAGATCTTTAAAAAATAGAATAGCTTCTCATCTGTCTAGGATAATTTAGGTGTGATTTTTGTCTGATCTTATGGCCTTTAGCAGTCATCTAATTCATCCCCTGGCTCTAGGCAAGACACATTTGCCACTGTAAGCTAATGTTGTATAGTGTTCAGTAATGAGCTCTCAAAAGGAGAATAAGCATTAGGAAAATGGCAAAAGCTCTCTTGGAAGGGAAACTCATCTTTCTCTCTTTGAACTTTTTCTCTATTTTTGCAGTTGTATACAGAAATAGCCCAACAAAGCTCTATTGATGTGCTATTCTAAAGCATTAAAAGGAATCCAGGTGGAAGATTAAATGTGGATGATGTTTTGAATCATAAACGTCCAAAAGTATTTATTAAGCACCTACTTGTGAGGCACTGTTAAACATGCTAAAGTGTTACCAAGAGAAAATGTGAAATTTACTTGTCTGAGGTTCCCAAAGAATAGCAAATTCTTAACTGTTTAAAGGTAAGAGGATAGAATAGATTGCTTCTAGGACTAAATAAATATTCATTCATATTATCCTACAATCAGTGCTCTGAAATCAGACACTTGGGATTTCCAACCCCTCTCAGAATGTTATAAATTTAGGACTTTCATTGCATTACATAAAATCCATCCTATCCTCACAACAAGATGGGGGGGGGGGGGGGGGAAGGAAAGGAGACAGCAGACTATTGCAAAATTACAAAGGTATGATTTTGTAGCTTTCAGTCAGTTCAATAAGCATCTGTTGAGGGCCTACTACTTTATCAAGGCATTTTGCTAGACTGGATACACAAGGACAAAGATAAATAATCTCTGCCCACAAAGTGTTTACGTTCTTCTGCGGAGAGGGAAGGAAGAAAGCATGTGTACAAATAAGTAAACACAAAATAAATACAGTGTCATTTCAGAGAGGAAGGAAGAACATTAACAACTGGATGGATCAGAGGGGGTCTCACAGAGGAAGTCAGACTGAGCTGGGGCTTCAAGAGAACTTTTGTTGCTGTTATTTACTCATTTCAGTCATGTCCAACTCTCTGTGACCCTACCTGGCGTTTTCTTGGCAAGGATACTGTGAGCACTTAGAAGGGAACTAGGAATTCCAAAATGCAAAGGTAAGACTCAGTAATTATTTATTACCTGCTTTCTACACGTAGGGCACTGCGCTAAATGCTGGGGATACAAATAAAAAAAAGACAGTCCCTGCATTCAAGGATCTTACAATCTAATGGGGGAAAGACAGAAAACCAAAAGAGGCTGAAAAGCAAGGCTGGGACTAGACAGAGAGGGAAGTGACAGAAATAAATGGAACACCCTGGCAGGTGGTGGTATCCAGTTCAATGGAGTTGAAATCAAGCAGGCAAAACTAGAAATGTAAAGTATAGTGAAACTGAAAGTTCAATTTCTGGCCTCAATATTGGAAGGCATTAGGAAGAGCTTGATACTCCACTTTCCAGCCCTCCATGAAAAGACTCAGCAAGGCAAAATGGAATAAGTAGGATAGGACAGGACAGGACAGAATAGGATAAAGACACAAAGGACTCAAGAGAATACTGAAGCGTTGGACTGATGCATGATCAGGTCAAGAGAAGTTAAGGAGAATGTAGCCAGTTCAGTGCTGATGGTATGGAAAAGAACTGATGGACTGAAGAATTGTGAGACTAAAGAGTGAGAATGAAGAAAAAAGTCATGGATTAAAAAACAGAGAAAGAATGACAACCAACTGTTGTCAGATAAAAGAAATTTCAAGGTTCATTAACATGGATGTGGAACACTTGTGGATGATGGCAAGATTAAAGAAATAACAATTTGGGTGTATAGCTGAGGAAGAGTAGAAGAGTAGGTCATGGGAAATAAGAACATTGAGGAACTAAGAGGTGAGGTTTTTAAGGAGCATCACTATATTTAAATCTCCTGGTATGAAGGCAGGAATTAGAGAGGAAAGAAAAACCATGAGCCAGGCACTGAACAGGTTGGAGAAAGGAGAGTATCCTAAAGGTTGGTAAATAACAGATTCTAGAATCTTACTGGGTGGTAAAAATGGAATATATGAACCTCAAAAGAAGAGAGATTACTGAATTATGGTGATAGAAGAGGAACCTCAAAATGACAATAGGGAGCAAGGAATATTCCAATTTCCAACCTGGATCACTGCATTCAGACCTGGTGAAATGAATGAAAGTACACCAGTACTGGAAATGGAGGCTGGGGAAGCCGTGTCATCAGGATGGAGCCATTTGTCAGTGAATGCAAGAAGATGAAAGGAAAAGATTTAAGATGAAAGCAATTATATTACCAATAAATGAGGCATTCCAAAGGGCACAGTGGAAGGAGTGGATAGTTTTAAAGGGGACAAGAATAAAGGAGTAGTCAGAGAGGGTTTTGAAGAATGACAGCCATGGATTCAGAATCACTGGGATGGGCAAGATATGGCAGTGTAGGAGTTTGTTAATCATTGAGGCATGAAGCCCAAAAAAGCCTTTCAGACCATTGGAACTATCCAAAGTACCTTTAAAAAAGAAAGTTTCCCCTCATTGGACATCTTCAAGAACAACACAGATGACTACTTTCCTGTATATATTACAGTATGGATTGCTTCTGTGTAGAGAACTAAATAAATGAGATTCCTCCTAAATCTGAATTCTATAATTCTTTGATGAAGGAAGCTACTGGAAGGCACAAGTAAGAATAGAAAGAATCAAGAGGGCAAATGGGGTAAAAGACAGAGCCAAAATAGCAGAATATAGGCTGGGAACCAGCTGAAGTCTCTCAACAGTCCCCTCCAAACAACTTTGAAATAATGCCTCAAATCAAATTTTGGAATAAGAGAGCCAATAAAAGGTCAGAGGGAGACCTTTATCAAGTCTAAGACTACTTGGAAGTCCATAGGAGAGGTCTGTAACTCAAGAGGGGACACAAGCCAGAGTGGGGCAGGAGCAGCATTGGTGGAGTCTTGGAGGTGGCCAAGACAGCAGTAGTAGCAACAGGAGCTTGGGAAGCTTTCAGACCAGATTTGGTAAGTGAATCAGACAACTGGACAGAAAGATTATAGGGGATTCTTTGGGGGCATTGACTGCAACTGGCACTAATTGTCAACTCTATTGCCCAAAAGTAGTTCTGGGTTGTAGCTGGGGGGCAGAGAGGAGTGATTGTGATCAGTCACAATGGAGCAGGGGTCTTGATCACAGTTCTAGGGCCAAGCAGAATGCAAGTCCCACTTGCAGCTGTAGGACAGCAGAGGATCTGGTCACACTTCCAGATCTGAGAGGAGCTCTAGTACTTGCAGCTGCAGAGGAGCAAAGGACCTTGCTGGGTAAAGACCAGAGCACAGACAAGGAGAACAGTTACCATACAGTTCATACGACCTTGGAAGCAGCAAAAACCTGTAGAGCTCCAGAACTAGTTGTGAAAACAGTGGCACAAAAAAGTCTGAAGCTTGGACCTCTAGACCTTGATGCTGCTTGATGTTTCTTCCCCTATAAGAATGGAAAAAGCCCTGGTTCAAGAGTTAGAGGACTTGGGTTTTGATTCTGCCTTTGGTAGTTATTTTCCCATGTGAGTTAGAGCAAGTTGTTTCATCTCCATGGAGCTCAACATCCTCTTATATAAACTGTTTGGACCAGGCCTCTGCATTCCCTTCTAACTCTCCATCTGTGGTCCTATGATGTTCTTGCTCCACCCTTACTACTGATTCTGCCTCTCATTCCCCATACACTTTTCCTACAACCCCCATACTTATAGCAAATGACTTAGCCTTCTGCTTTAGCAGGAAGTTGGAGGCCACTGGAAGGGAGTTCCTCAGCTCCTGTTCTCTGTTCATCAAAACTCAGTCCCATCATTCACTGTGCTTCTTTCCCTCTGGTCACAGAAAGAAACAGTCCTGCTCCTTACTAGGTCTCAGAGCTATCTACTCCAGTCCTCTTATTACACAGATGATGAAACTGAGGATCAGGGAGGTGAAGTGATTTGTCCAAGATAATGCAGGTGATTATCTTGAGAAGCAAGGCAAGCCTCTGACTCCACAGCTGGTGTGGCTTCCAGTTAACCTGTCTTCATCCATTCCCTTTCATCTCCTTTAGAACATTACTATAACAATTATCTCCTCTTCCCCAAGCAGCTAGGTGGTGCAGTAGATAGAGCAGATAGTAGAGTAGATAGTGCAGGAGTCAAGAGGACCTGAGTTCAAATCTCACCTCAGTCACTTGACACTCACTAGCTGTGTGACCTTGGGCAAGTCACTTAACCCCAAATGCCTCATCCTGGGTCATCTCCAGTCCTGATGAATATCTGGTCAGTGGATTCAGATGGCTCTGGAGGAGAAGTGAGGCTGGTGACCTACACAGCCCTATCTCACTCAAAACAAAGTCAAGTGCAAGTCATGTCATCATTTCTCTGATGGCCAGAAGACCAGAAGAGCAATGAAAGACAAACACACACACACACACACACACACACACACACACACACACACACACACACACACACACACAGTAAGCTGAGCCCAAATTTAACGTAAGGCTCAAATTGAAGAAGCAGGCTGGAAAACTGAGCAAAAATCAACAACAAAAGAAGAAACCAACCATAAAAGCTACATTATAGCAGGGAAGACCAAGACATAAACTTAGAAGACAACAATGTGAAAACAGCTACAACCCACGCATCAAATTGCTAATTGCACCCAAGGCCAGAAAGAATTCCTAGAAGAGTTAGAGAAAGAGATAACAGTCGTAGAGGAAAAATTGGAAAAGAAATGAGAGTGGTATAAGAAAATTATGAAAAGAGAATTAATAGCTTGATAAAAATAAGTACAAAAATACTGAAGAAAATACCTTAAAAAAACAGAATTGGCCTAAAGACATAAAAATTCACTGAAGAAAAGAATACCTTAAAAAGCAAAATTGATAAGGGAAAATGGAAAAGAACTACATGTTCTAAAATATTTATAGCAGCTCATTTTGTGGTGACAAAGAAATGAAACCTGTAGGGATGCCCATCAATTGGGGAATGGCTAAATAAATTGTAGTATATGTTCATGATGGACTATTACTCTGCTATATGAAATAATGAACTCAATGATTTTAAAAAAGCACGGAGAAACCTCCACCAAATAATGAAGAGTGAAATGATCAGAACCAAGAGAATGTTGTATACAGTAACAGCAGTATTGTTTAAGAACAACTTTAAAGAACCAAGTCATTCTGAGACTATAATAAATACCCAAGTCAACTTCAAAGATCCTATAAAGGAAAATGCTGTTTGAATCCAGAAAGGAATATTGCTGTGGTCTGGGAAATGATGTGCTTTCTGTGAAAAACATGGAAAGACTTGGACTTAGGAAAGATGATGCTATCCACCTTCAGAGAAACAGATATAGAAGGATATAAGCAATCTTATACATATGTGTTTGAGTGTATTTGTGTATGCATGTATATGTTTACAGACATATATGTATACGTGTATGTATATGTATATCCATGCTTAATTTTAGCTCCCTATAGGACTGGGGGAGGTAGGGGAGAAAAAAAGGGGGGAAAAAGTAAGAAGTGCATAGCAGAGAACAAAAAAATCCAAAAAGGAAGCAAAGAAAAGCTGGGCAGCTTGGAAAACAATGTGCAGTATTGATTACAAAGGTTTTCTTTAAATGGAAATTGATTGTTTTATGTTGAATAGTCTCTTATGGTCTGCTGTGTGCATGGCAGTTCTTTTTATTTCTTTTCTGATTTTGTATTTCTGTAAAAATTTTTTTTTAATTTACAAAATTTTTAAATACATGTTCATTTTTTAAAAAGGCAGAATTGGCCAAATGGGAAATGTGACATAAAAGGTCACTGAAGAAAATTAATAATTCCTTAAAAATTAGAATTGAGCAAGGAAAAGCTAATGATTCCGTGACACTTCAAGAAACAATAAAACAAAGTAAACAGAAGGAAATGTGAAACACCTCATCAGAAAAACAATTGACCTGGAAAATAGAATGAGGAGAAATATTTTAAGAATTACTAGACTACCAGAAATACATGATCAAAAAAGAGCCTAAGTGGGGCGGAGCCAAGATGGCAGAGTAGAAAGACACACATACACAGGGTCTCCCCACACAGCCTATAAAATACCTGTAAAGAGGGACTCTCAACAAATTTTGGAGCAGCAGAAGTGGAGAACAACAGAGTGGAGGAGATTTCCAGCCCAGGGTGACCTGAAAGGCCCACGGGAAATGCGGGTTGCACAGGACGTGGAGTGGAGCGTGGAACCCAGCTCAGCCTTGGTCGCGGGCACAGCGCCAGGAGACTCTGGAAGGAGGACACCCGGGGGCGGAATCTCCAGTCAAGGAATCCCCAGTCCCAGTAGCAGCAGGTTCTCAGATCTCTCAACCCACAGGCACCAAAGGTCAGTGACAGGGTTTTTTCAGCTAGCCTGGAAGGGAGAAGGGCCTTCCCAAAGCTCTGGCCTCAGGCAGTGGTCCTGGAGAGGCCACATTGGGCAGGCATCAGCAGTTCTCACGGCAGCCCCTACCTCAGCCTGCATACATTGTTGGATCGTAAAACCCCTGGGGGCACTGAACAGCTGAGTTTTACCTCCACCCTGTGTGGAGGCCCTGGGGGAGTTGGTCTTTCTCTCACATTGAATGGCGGCCCTGCCCATCCAGCTTATCTAAAAATCAGCCCCCAGCACTGACTTGGAGGAACTGGAGGCCAGGAGGCTGTGGAGAGGAAATTGCTAAGATTCTGGACACAAAAATCCCTCCCTGCTTCCAGGTAGATTGTGCCACCTTGGAGGAACTGAGATATTACAGATTACCAGAGCATATCCTACTCTTGACAAAGGACCCAAAAGTCAAGTAAGTAGTTGGGAAAATGCCCAAAAAAGGGGAAAAAAATAAGACTATAGAAGGTTACTTTCTTGGTGAACAGATATCTTCTCCCATCCTTTCGGATGAGGAAGAACAATGCTTACCATCAGGGAAAAACATAAAAGTCAAGGCTTTCGTATCCCAAACAACCAAAATAAATATTCAGTGGGCTCGGGCCATGGAAGAGCTCAAAAAGAATTTTGAAAATCAAGTAGGAGAGCTAGAGGAAAAACTGGAAAGAGAAATGAGAAAGATACAAGAAAAGCATGAAAAGCAGGTCAACACCTTGCTAAAGGAGATCCAAAAAGATGCTGAAGAAAATAACATCTTTAAAAATAGGCTAACTCAATTGGCAAAAGAGGTTCAAAAAGCCAATAAGGAGAAGAATGCTTTCAAAAGCAGAATTAGCCAAATGGAAAAGGAGGTTCAAAAGCTCACTGAAGAAAATTGTTCTTCAAAAATTAGAATGGAACAGATGGAGGCTAATGACTTTATGAGAAACCAAGAAGTTAAAAAACAAAACCACAAGATTGAAAAAACATTGGAAAATCATTGGAAAAACAACTGACCTGGAAAATACATCCAGGAGAGACAATTTAAAAATTATGGGCCTATCTGAAAGCCATGATCAAAACAAGAGCCTAGACATCATCTTTCATGAAATTATCAAGGAAAACTGCCCTGAGATTCTAGAACCAGGGGGCAAAATAAATATTGAAAGAATCCACCGATCACCTCCTGAAAGAGATCCAAAAAGAGAAACTCCTAGGAACATTGTGGCCAAGTTCCAGAGTTCCCTGGTCAAGGAGAAAATATTGCAAGCAGCTAGAAAGAAACAATTCAAGTATCGTCGAAATACAATCAGGATAACACAAGATCTAGCAGCTTCTACATTAAGGGATCGAAGGGCATGGAATATGATATTCCAGAAGTCAAAGGAACTAGGATTAAAACCAAGAATCACCTACCCAGCAAAACTGAGTATAATACTTCAGGGGAAAAAATGGTCTTTCAATGAAATAGAGGACTTTCAAGCATTCTTGATGAAAAGGCCAGAGCTGAAAAGAAAATTTGACTTTCAAACACAAGAATGAAGAGAAGCATGAAAAGGTAAACAGCAAAGAGAAGTCATAAGGGACTTACTAAACTTGAACTGTTTACATTCCTACATGGAAAGACAATATTTGTAACTCTTGAAACTTTTCAGTATCTGGGTAGTTGGTGGAATTATACACACACACACACATATGCACACACACATATGCACACGCACATATGCACACACACAGAGACAGCACAGAATGAATTTAATAGGATGGGATCATATTTTAAAAAATGAAATTAAGCGGTGAGAGAGAAATATATTGGGAGGAGAAAGGGAGAAATGGAAGGGGGCAAATGATCTCTCATAAAAGAGGCAAGCAAAACACTTTTTAGTGGAGGGAAAAAGAGGGGAGGTGAGAGAAAAACATGAAGCTTACTCTCATCACATTCAACTAAAGGAAGGAATAAAATGCACACTCATTTTGGTATGAAAACCTGTCTTACAATACAGGAAAGTGGGGGACAAGGGGATAAGCAGGGTGGGGGGGATGATGGAAGGGAGGGCAACGGGAGGAGGGAGCAATTTGAAGTCAACACTCTTGGGGAGGGAGAGGATCCAAAGAGAGAACAGAGGCAATGGGGGGCAGGATACGATGGAGGGAAATATAGTTAGTCTTACACAACACGACTATTATGGAAGTCATTTGCAAAACTATACAGATATGGCCTATATTGAATTGCTTGTCTTCCCAAAGGGAATGGGTGGGGAGAGAGGGATGAAGAGAAGTTGGAACTCAAAGTTTTAGGAACATCTGTGGAGTACTGTTCTTGCTACTAGGAAATAAGAAATACAGGTAATGGGGTACAGAAAGTTATCTTGCCCTACAGGACAAAACAGAAGATGGGGATAAGGAAAGGGAGGGATGTTAGAAGAGAGGGCAGACTGGTGATAGAGGCAATTAGAAAGCTCAGCGTTTTGGGATGGGGGAGGGGAGAAATGGGGAGAAAATCTGGAACCCAAAAATTTTTTGGAAATGAATGTTGAAAACTTAAATAAATAAAGTTAATTTAAAAAAAACCCTAGACATCATGTTTCAAGAAATTATCAAGGAAAACTGGCCCAATATCTTAGATTCAGCGGGTAAAGTAAAAATTGAAAGAATCTACCAATCACTACTTGAAAGATATCCCAAAATGAAAACTACCTAAGAATATTATAGTCAAATTCCAGAGCTTCCAGAATAAGGAGAAAATACTAGAAGTAGCCAGAAAGAAACAATTCAAATGTTGTGGAGCCACAGTCTGGATCACAGAAGAATTAGCAGCTTCCATGGTAAAGAAGCAGAGGGCTTGGAATATGATATTCTGGAGGAAAAGGGAGCTAGTGTTACAACCAAGAATAACCTACGCAAAAAACTGAGTATAATACTTTAGGGGGGAAATGATATTTAATGAAAGAGACGACTTCCAAGCATTCCTGATGAAAAGACCAGAGCTGAAAAGAAAATTTAACATTCTAACAACAGACTCAAGAGAAGCATAAAAAGGTAAACATGAAAGAGTAATCATAAGGGATTTAATAAAGTTAAACTGTTTACATTCCTACAGGGGAATATAAGATATAACTACTAAGAATTTTATCATTATTAGGGCAGTCAGAAAGGGTCTACATAGAGGGCATGAGGGTACATCCATTATGTTGGGATGATTTAAAAAAATGCAGGGGTGAGAAAGAGGAATATACTGGGAGAAGAGGGAAGGAAGAAAAAGAACAATGAAATTTTCTTACATAAAAGAAGCACTCAAAAAGCTTCTGTAGTGGAGAAGAAAATGGAGACAATGCTTGAAGCTCACTCTTATCAGAATTGGTTCAAAGAGGGAAGAATATATGTACACATTCAAAGGGCATAGAAATCTATCTTACCCAATAAGAAAATAGGAAGGAACGGGAATAAGAGATATGGGGGGAATGGCAATGGAGAGGGAGGATTAAGGGTGGCAGCGGTAGGAAGCAAAACAGATCTTTGAGGAGGGACAGGATAAAAACAGACAGAAGGATAAACAAAAGAAAAGACAATGGAGGAAAATATACAGTAATCATATTTGTGAACGTGAATGGGATGAGCTAATCCATAAAATGGAAGCAGATAAGACTGGAATAGAATGGATGAGAAACCAGAATCCAACAATACGTTGTGTACAAGAGATATAGTTGAAACAGAAAGACACACAGAGTTAGAATAAAGCGCTGAAGCAGAATCTATTATGCAGTCATGATCTCAGACAAAGCAAAAGTAGAACAGATTAAAAGAGAAAATCAGAGAATGAAGTGACTTCAAAAAATTTTGCAAGTTTCTCTGATTATGGCCTCATTTCTCAAATAGATAGGGACTGAATCAAATTTATAAAAATAAGAGTCATTCCCCAATTAACAGACGGTCAAAAGATATGAACATGCAGTTTTCAGAAGAAGAAATCAAAGCTATCTGTAGTCATAGGGAAAATTCTCTAAATCACTACTGATCAGAGAAAAGCAAATTAAAACAACTCTGAGGTGCCACCTCACACCTATCAGAAATGACAAATACTGAACTGGATGAGGAAAAATAGGTACATTAATCCATTGGTGGTGGAGTTAGTGAACTGGTCCAGTAATTCAGGAGAACAATATGGAACTTTGTCCAAAGGGCTACAAAACTGTGCATATTCTTTGATCCAGCAATACCACTACCAGGTTTGTACCCCAAAGAGATCAAAGAAAAAGGGAAAGGACCTACATGTACAAAAACATTTATAGTAGCTCTTTTGTGGTGGCAAAGAATTAGAAATTGAAGGGATACATATAAATTAGAGAAATAAACAAGTTATGGCATATGATCTGATGGAGTACTACTGTGCTATAAATGAAATGACAAGGGGGTTGGTTTCAGAAAAACATGTCAAGACCTATATAAACTGATGCAAAGTGAAGTGAGAAGAACTGAGAGATCAATGTGCACAGGAACAGCAATGTTATAATTAATGATCAACTTTGAAAGACTTGGTTGCTCTGATCATCACAATGATCCAAGACAACTCTGAAGGACAAAGGACTGAAAAAATGTTGTCCACCTCCAGAGAGAGAACTGATGAACTCTGAGTGGTAAACTGCTTTGTTTTGCAAAATGATTAATAATGATATGCTTTAAATGGTTTCACATGTATAACTGATATATTCTTTGCCTTCTCAGCAGGTGGAGGAACAGTAGAAGAGAGGGAGGGAATATGAAACTCAAAATTTAAAAAAAAAGAATGTTAAAAATAAATAGATAAATAAATAAAAGACAGAGAGTAGGCCTACCAATTCTTCCAAGACTAAAGCAAAAGAGGAAAGAACAGTATTTATGCATTTAATATGAGACATGAAGAATTTTTCTGGTACCACTGTGTATGACCTATAACTGGTTTTGCTATGTTGCTGTTAAACACAAAGAAAGCTACTTGTGCAGTTAATGGTAGAAAATGCTGACTCTGGAGAAGATTTCATGTGCCTGAAATAAGAATTTAATATTTCAAAATTCAGTAGATAAATTTCTAGTGCCCTGTTAAAAGGATTACTATTTGTTCCTAAAAGAGAAATAAACAGTTAAATCAAAGACATTTCAGGACATGGTTTGTTCATTATCTCTGATAAATCATAGCAATAGTTATTTCATTATAAATATGAGCTCAAATTGAACCAAAGATAATACCTACAAATAAATTATTATTATTATTCCTATTATCTTGTTCTCATCTTTTTTGATGCAGTTGAGCTAAGGGACAAGACAATACTTACAATAAACAACTTAGTCAGTTTCAGACAAGACACATTGAGTTTAAAGCTATCAGGGAGAAAGCTGTGGCTAAATACGTTTACAGACTCATTGTCATCTTGAAACCAGAGTTCAATGGGAAGAATATATCTAATTCAATAACCACCTATACAATTTTGGACTGTACAAGAAACTATGACAGATTATAAAAGGTCCTAACAAAAACAGCTAAGATCCAAGAATGCAATCAAAAGAACTTCCATGGACAGCTTCTACATGAACTTGGCCAACAGCACATAGACAAAGACACACTGAACAAATGGTTGTGTCATGCAGATGAGTTTGTTTTAATAGTAATTCAAGGCCAGGTCCCAGTCACTAGAAATTACAGAAGGTTAAAGGAGCCTGGATTTGGTATTCAAAGCAGCTTACACAAGGAAACAGAAACTTTGCAATACAATGCTGCAGGCTACAAAAATTTAGTACCTACCAGATACTGAGCAAGACATGACCTGGTTGTTAGAATTATACATAAGAAGCTCACAATGTTTCATAAACTGACAGATGACAAATTTCCATACTACAAACAAACTTTAAAATATCCTTGAGAACTCAAGCCAATAAATTATATTGGAACCAGATCATTACCACAGAAAAAACTCTTATACACAATCACCAGGACATAATACTGATTCATAAAAACTTAAAGACAGGTTAATAAATGCCACTATATCAGATACTAATAATCTCCAAGCTGACTGTAAGTAGAATGAAAAGCTTTCAAAATACAGACCTAGCAGAAGGAATAATCATCTGCTAGGAAGAGGATAGGGAATATAAGGGAGTTACTCTGAAGATGCTTTCATTGTGCCTACAAAACAACCAAGCCCTTTCATGCAAACTACTAAAAGTACTTATCTTATCTACCTAAGCAACAGTCCATACAACATCAAATATAAATGAATAATAACAAAACAGTGACCCATCCTCGGACTGTTTCAATCTAAAATCCACCAAGCAAAAAATGAATGGTTTTCCTATAATATATATGTATATGTATATATGATGATATCAGTACAGATTACTCATGAAAACAATAGTAACTGCATAAAACACCACTTCAAATAGCAAAAATTTAGCACCTGCTAAATATCTGGCAAGACATGACTCAGTGGCTAGAATTATGCTTCAGGAGATGACTATTTTTCAAAAGCTAACAGGTGACAAATGCCCCCACTACAAATATAAGCTTCAAAATATCCTTGGAAAATATCAAACAATAACTGTGCTGGACATTACAGATATAATTTTTGCTCAAAATCACCCACAAATAATATTAATCCACAAAAATTTAAGAATGCTTTTAAGATATTTCACTATAGTGAATATTCACTAATTTCACACTAAGTGGAACCAAAAAAATGACACACAGAGCTAGCAGAAGAAATCAAAATCATGAAGGAACAAGATAAAGTACACATTCATTATTACAGGATTGTCCTTAAGTAGCCTGGTCCTATTGAATCAATGCAGATTTTACAACAAAAGAATAGAAACTGCAAAAATTCAGGCCCTGCTGAGTACACAGAAATAAAACACCATAAGCTTGCTCTTTGTCATAAACTAATCAATGACAAATCTCTATACAAACAAAAAAACCACAAAATACCCTTAAGAATTCATGACAAAAATGTTGCCCATAATTATCTGTATATAATAGATGTTACCTTATCAAATATCCATAGTCTCCAAGCTATGTGGAATTTAAAGCTTTCAAAAGAGAGATGTAGAGGATGAAATCAAAACCATGTGGGAACATATGATCATCAATAATCTTATCTGTTAGTGGAACTGTCTCAAAATTGCTTTCAGTAAGCCTATAAGAGATAAGCTCATATTGTAATATTTTTATTCAGTTACAAAAAAGGAGTTAGGTTATCTACCTGTGCAACAAGCCACAAAAGATTAACTACAAAAGAATAATAGTAAGACAGTAACTTTTGGATGAAACTATACCAAAAAGAAAATGAGACAATAATAGCAGTTTCTATATGTATCGTATATATATTTAACAGATCACTGATTCATTAAAATAAAGCTCAAAATTAACACCCTATGTGAAGAAAGATGAGCAAATTTTGCATTTCTAACCCAACCTATTTAAATCAGCTTTTAATCGAGAAAAAAATGGGAAATTGGTAAAAGTAAAGACTGTTACTATTATTAACCACGTTCCTATAAAAGTTTAACCAAGGTAAAACAATTGCCATAATGAGAAGGCCAAAACAAAATCAAAGCTTTTCAGTCAGCAAACATTCAATCTCCTTTTCAAACAAAACAGAATTGCAACCCAGGGGAAGAATGGCTCAGGATTTCAGTTGTCATTTTTCAGTCGTGTCCAACTCTTCCTGACCCAGTTTGGGGTTTTCTTGGCAAAGATACTGGAGTGGTTTGCTATTTCCTTCAGTTCATTTTTATAAGATGAGGAACTGAGGCCAACAGGGTTCAGTGGCTTGCCCAGGGTCATACAACTAGCAAGTGTCTGAGGCCAGATTTGAAGTCAGGAAAATGAGTCTTCCTCATTCCAAGCCCAGTGCTCTATCCACTGTGCCACCTCGCTGGCCACAGCATAGGATAAATACACTTTTATAAAATAATATGTAAGAGATAACACAAGTAACAACACAGAGAAGTAGTCATTTTCCTCAGAACTCTGTAACCCAAAAACCTTAGAAAAAGAAATCCCAGTGAATAGAGCACCAGCCCTGAAACCAGGAGGACCTAAGTTTAAATCTGGCCTCAGACAACTGACACTTACTAGTTGTGTGTGTGTGACTTGGGCAAGTCACTTAACCCCAATTGCCTTGTCTACCCTCTCCAAAAAAAAAAAAAAAGAAATCACACACCAAAGTTTAGAATAAAAGATGAAGAGACAGAATCACTATACAATGTAAAAAATTAAAATAAAAACCGACCCCCACCACCAATGTACTCCCTATAGTGGACACAGTGAGGATAAGGAACCTCACAGTCTTCTGCAGCTATTAGAAGAAAGAAGTGGTTGAAAGAGGAAAAAGTCTTTGTAGAAATTTCTCAAATAAGGATCTGTTATCAAAACATATAAACAACTAGCAGATATGTGTACATGAGTATGTACATGATTGGGTGTGAGTAAGTGTATAAGACTAAACCTATCCCCCAAAAGACAAAGGATAAAGGGATATAAACAAATAGTTCTCAAAAGAAAAATTACAAACCATTAACAATCATATGAAAAATAACTAAAAATAAGAGAAATGCAAAACAAAACAATCCTGAGTTTCACCTCACCTCCTGCAAATTGGAAAAATGACAAATGATGGGAATAATCAATGTTGGTGGGATAGTAGGAAGACAGGCACACTTATGTATTGTTGGTCCAAACATTTTGGAAAGCATATGGAATTACGCAAATGAAGCAGCTAAAATGTTCATAGGAAACTTGAGAAAACAAATCTTCCTTCTTTGCAAAAGTAGAAAACTAGGAGTGTGAAATCTGGCATATACTTTAAGATATGTTGGTTAGTTTTGATGATTTTTTTTCTCTTCTTTTTTTGATCTTTTTTTACAGTATAAGGAAGGGGAGAGCAAGGGATATAATTAGAAATGAACAATAAAACACAACAATAAAAATTTTAAAACCATTATGGAAAAGTATAACAGAATGTTGCAAGAAATATTATGTTACAAAATAGTGAAAAGTAGTAGACGATGGAAAACTGGATCTGAGATTCAACTAAGCTAGATAATTCCCAGAATATTCATAGATGGAAAGTGAAAGGGGGTTCAACATTTTATACCATATTAATCAACAAGCATTTATGAAAGGCCCTGTGTTAAGAGCTAGTGACACAATGAAATAAAAAATAATCCATGCTCTCAAGGAGTTTACATTCAAATGGGAGGGAGGTTGGGGAGAGACAAGATATAAATAATGAGATACATACAGAGCAAACACTGGGTAGCTGGCAAAGTTCTAACAGCTGAGTGAACCAGAGAGAAGATGCCATGAAATCAAACAGATTTACCAGCATTTCTATTCGCCTCAGTGACTACAGAATTCTAACACCTTAGCCCTTGCATGACAAAGAAGAAATGGAACTTGAAATGATGAAATCTGTTGATCACATATATACAGAATAATTCATTACTAGAGATCTTTACTTTAACCCGTGTCGGGGATTACTTGTCATAGTATCTACATGGTGATAGGGCAGCTAGGTGGTGCAGTGGATAGAGCACCAGTGCAGGAGTCAGGAGGACCTGAGTTCAAATCTCACCTCAGACACTTGACACTCACTAGCTGTGTGACCTTGGGCAAGTCATTTAACCCCAACTGCCTCATCCTGGGTCATCTCCAGTCATCCTGATGAATATCTGGTCACTGGATTCAGATGGCTCTGGAGGAGAAGTGAGGCTGGTGACCTGCACAGCCCTCCCTCACTCAAAACAAAGTCAAGTGCAAGTCAAGTCATCATTTCTCTGATGGCATGGTCTTCTTTAGCAACGAAGGACACACACACTAACATCTATCTACGTGGTGGTTACAAAAGAATGAAAATGCCAAGGACAATAATATTAACCCCCCCCCCAAAAAAGAAAGAAAACTTGGAAGACATCAATAACTACCCATATATATGCCTACTTCCTTACATTTCTAAAATCTTTATGAAAAAGATCTACGAACATGTTACCAAGTTTCCTTAATGAAGGAAACACGCAAGCTTTTGTAATCATTTTTCTATGGTACACCACATCTTCATAGTGACATGAATAGCCAAAAAGTGAAGAAAATAAAGGACCCCACTGTGTTTACTGCTTGAGTACAAAAAAAAAAAAAGGTTTTTGTTTGCTAGGATAAAATACAACCTTGTAGATTCTCATCCAACAAAGAATTTCCCATGCATATTTTAAGATCATAAAAGATTCTTTGAAGATGCAATCACAGAAAGAATATAGTTCAATGATCTCTGATTATCAGCATCAAGCAAGGCATAAAACAGGCACATGAATGCTCACCAAAGGTGTCTGCCATTATCATGGAGGACATCCTGGAAAAACCAGGTCACAGGTGTAGAGACAAAAAGGACCTCAGAGACAACCTAGCCCAACATCCTCATTTTACAGACAAGAACACTGAAGGCAAGGGAGGTTAATTAACTTTTCCAGAGTCATAGTCAAAGGCAGGATTTAGATTCAGTTCCTCTAACTCCAAAGATAAGCCTTTTCCCACTACACCATACTGACTTCTATTTTAAAAAAATAAATGAAAGAGGGATGATTTCTTGTCAACAATGAAAATTTTCAGGATGGCAAGAATCAATAAACTTTGTTCTAATGAAGACAAACTTCATCTACGCAGGGCAAAATGGATTTCATGTCCAATATCCCACACAGTTCAGGGGCAGCAGAGTGTAGTTAAAAAAGAATCGTCCTAGGAGCACAGAGAAAAGGATATGAGCCCTGGCTCTTCCACATATTAGCTGTGTGCCACTTAATCACTGCGAGCTCAATTCCTCATCAGCAAAATGGACATCATACTACCTAAGTCACTGGACTGTTGTGAGAAAAGTAGTTTATAAACCATGAAATGTTAAATAAATGTGAATCACTATCATCACTACCTTCTACAGCATCCCTAAGAGATGGTTATCTCATATCTGTTTGAATATTACCAATGACAAGGGGCTCACTATTTTAAGAAGCCAGACATTCCATGGATAAACAGGTCTCGTTAATAAGACAGTTCTGATTTAGGTGCTGCCCTAAAATTTCCACACACTGATCCTAATTTCCCCCTCTGGACAGAACAACAGAGAATAAAAATATACCCTCTTCTACATGGTAATCCTTCAGATATTTTAAGATAAGTAACATATAGCCTTTTCATCTTCTCTTCTATAAAGTAAATACCTCCTAGATGTAATTTCCAGACTCCACACAATCCTGGTCACTCTCCCCTGGACACTCTATTTTGTAGATATACCTTTTAAAATCATGTGCGTAGACCAGCAGAAGAATTAAGATCTGATAAGATAAAAGGAAATCTACTTAAGTAGGCTTTATTATAGCACTCCTATAGCAGAGAACAATTATTTTCTGAGCTGGTATGTCACAAAAGATTTATGTTTTAAGGTTATTCTAGCAATTAATTGTAGTAAGGAAAGAATAGAAGCAAGGAGGTTAAAGGGGAGATTGTTACAACAGTCCAAATATTAAGCATTAAAGACCCAAACTAAAAGGGCAGCTCCAGAAATTGAAGGAATAGATACATGAAAAAGCCTTTTTCAAGGAATTACTAGATGCAAATCACTAAGCTAATTATTAGTGATACAAAGAGGAAAAAAGAGACAGTCCCTGCACTCAAGGAGCTCACATTCTAATGGTGGAAACAATGCATATAGAAAATTTCAACAGCAAGTCAAATAGAAAGGCTCTATGATTCTTAAAGTACAAGAGCAAAGATGATGGTCATGCATACTCTTTAATGACCTTTCTACTGATAAAATCCTATGTTTCTAATGTTGAACCATTTGAGAGTACCAAGGACTTGTGTGAAGAGAACTTTTTTTCCTGAGGTCTTCAATAGCAATGATTGCTAAGTTAGACCACAGTACCCACAGTAGCAATTGCAGAGTCTCATCTCCACAGAGGTCACCTTCTGAGATGACGGCTATGAGGGGAACGAGAGGGGGTGCCACTGCCATTTCCAAAGTCGTTGGGTTTATCTATCTAACTGTGGCAGTTGCTTAGTGGCTGGTAAATCAGTAAGCGAGGAAGGTGGACCCTGAGTTGCTCCCTTCCATGCATGACGGCAACAGGGACCAGGCTGGAAGCAGAGGCTGGTGTCATAGGGAGCACTAACCTATTTCTAAGAATCTTGGGCTCAGAATTCTGAGCTGTCTCCAGAGGTCTGAGGGGATATAGTAATAAAGATGATGGTTTAACTCACCTGGCACATTCCACCTCCTTGTCTCTTCCTCAGAGTGCTTTGCTGGTTCAGACCCATTATTAACAAGGTTTGGTGATTTACTGGACAGAGAATCAAAATGGATGGATAACAGAAAGGAAAGAAGAATCAAAATGTCTCCAGAGATGAGCCTAGAGACTAAGAGGATGAAGATATCATTAATTGTAATGGAAAAATAAGGCAGAAATGCCAGTTTCAGAGAGAAAGAGCTCAGTTTCAACAGTTTCAATACTAGAGCAAAAATGGAGACATCCCATAAAAAACTATAGAAAAAGTATAGAGGTCAAGATTAGGCACATATTTTAGATGGATGTTATAGGAGGTCCCTCAGCAATCATCACCTTTACCTCACCTTACTCCTATGTCTAAACCTATTCTCTATTCCAGTGACAAAGGGATAACTTCTCAACTCACAACACTTGATTGGTTTGCTGCCTCCTGAGTAAACAGACCAGCTGTGCAACAGTCTCCATCAGGAATAAGTGCCATAGTTATGTGTGCTAACAAAATGGCTCTACCCATCACTTAATCATAGAATCACTGCATTAATCAGTGGCCATACAGACTACCATATGCAAACAGGAATCATCTCACGTGCCTCCACTTGGAAATTTCCAGTGAGAATTTCCCCTACCTCCCAAGGTCCTAGGACCAGGAATTGTCTTGCATTCAACCCACATGAGGACTCATCTGTGCTTTGTACTACTGCTCTGCCCCAGTTCCAATTCCATGGTTCAGGACAGGACATTTTACAGTCTTCAGAGTTTATAACTGAGTCACAAAGAATGCTTTTTACCCACAGTAAGAAAACTTTAGTACACAAAAGATAAAAGTGTTTTTCATCTGTTAGTTATGATAAAAATTTTCTATCTATTTTCTATAAACTCTAGACTAGGTAAAAAGAAAAGTAGTCAACTTTCAAAGCTAGTCATCATTGTCAGAAATCACTGGCATTGTAACATGTCTGATGAAATTAGAAGCTGGATCAGTACCGTGATTAAAATTATAAGATGGGGTGAGCAAAGTCAGGAGGCCTGGAGTGAGGTTACAATGTTAAGATTTCCCCATTTGCACACTCATTAGACAGTAAGCAATCTGAGAACAAGGTATGCATTGTTTTCCATCTTTGTATATAATAAATAACAAACTTAGGCCTAGATATAGACACAGACATGGACAAGGACACAGACACTGACATAGGCATACTCATAGACAAGTTCTCTGAGTTTCAGTTTTCTCAACTGTAAAAATGAGAATATTGGATTAGATGATATCTAAGATCCCTTTTCCAGATCTAAATTCTTTTTTTTTAATCATCTATCCCCATCATGTCAAAGTAATGTTTGCTGAACTGAACTGGCTTTTTTCAAATCCCACTTCATTTTCATTGCTACTACCCTAGTAGACCTCTTATCACCTTATACCTAAATCACTATAATAATGTTCTAACTTTTCTGCCTGTCTAATGCTTTATTCTCCCTTCAATCCATCCAGGATATTGCTGCCAGATTATTCTTCTTAAAATACTATTTTCATCATATCACTCCCTCTGTCCTCAGGATAAATTCCAAATTATTCAAATCCACCTTCTTCCATATTGACACTCCTTCCAGACTCGTTTCCTCACTGTCCTATGAATAATACCATGGTTATTTCCACCTTTGTGGCTTTATTCATGCTCATACCTTACTTTATGGGATATTACATGGAAAGCTGGATGATGACCATGAAAAACAAAAACAGAACAATGAGTTTTATATGCATCATCTCTGATCAAAGATTGAACTTGCTTTATTATTTACTAACTTATGAGAATACCACAAATTTATCACAACCTTCCTTTACACTTCTCCATAAATTCATTAGTGAGCCAATATGGTGCAGTACAAAGAGTGCTGAATTCAAAGTCAGAGGACCTGGATTTAAATCCCGGCTTGCCACTCCTCACCTGTGTCTTGTTTGGGCAAGTCAATTATAACTTAAATGGGCCATAGTTTCCTCACAAATAAAATGAGGACAGACTAAATGTTACCTTCTGGCTACAAATTTATGATTCTTTTCCCATAAATTCAGTGGGGAAAAAGAAAGATAAATATCATATTATCTTAGTAGAAACCTCAGGGCATAAACTATTTTATTTTGAGTTCCCAGTGATTCACATAGTACCTTGAACGTAATAAGATTTTACTAAACATTTGCTAAATTGAATACACTTAATTTTCTTAAATACATGTCAAAACCATGCCACTCAATAGCTTCAGAGGTTGAAACTCAAATTTGCTATTTTTGTTTTTTCCAACAAGTTGTTATCAAACGTATAACTCCATTTTTTTTCCTGTTCTCTTTTTTAATTCTTCTAATTGCCAAACTTGGGAGATAACAACATTGTTATAGCATTGCCAATAAAATAATACTGTTCTTTGGAAATAACCTTCCATGAGCTTTATATAGCATTTCTCCCATTAAAGAATATGAAACTATATCTACTTTTCCTATTTCTGTTAATATTAGAATGTGAGCTTCTTGAAATCAAGGACCATGCTTTTTGCCTTTCTTTGTATTCCCAGTGCTTAGCACAGTGCCTGGTACATACTAAGTATTTAAGAAATGCTTATTGACTAAGTGAAGAAAAAAATCAAAAAGCTTCTGTTTTTGAGCCTGGATAACTAAGAGAATGGTAAATACCATCAACAAGAATAGGGAAGATGGAAAATTATTAATTCAGTTTGCAGCATGGTACCTTTGAGGCTTTGGGAAGATGCCTAAGTCCAACAAATAGTTGGAAATGTATGATTAGTGCTTAGGAAAGGTTGCTCTGGAGATGGGAAAGACAGAGACAAGACAGAGATACAGACAGAGACAGAGAGAGAGATGCAGAAGTAGATATAGAAGTAGATGTAGATAGACACAGACAGACATAGACATAGATATAGACACAGACATAGACACAGGCATGGTCAGACACAGGCATGGTCATAGGCACAGACAGGTTCAGACATAAGCATATTTGCAAGTGATTCAAATAGAAATAATAATTATGGTCATAAGAATAAATGAGATCACCAAGGGCCAAAAGTACAAAGAAAAAAAAAGAGTACCTTCAGAGGTGCCACCACTTAGAAGCTAAAATGAGAATAAGAAGACAAGAAGACAAAAAAAGACTGACTAGAAGTAGGAGAAACAAGAGAAGAAAAAGGAATATAGAGTAGAAGGGAGTGGTCAACAATATCAAATGCTCCAGAAAGATTAAGGAGAATGAAAACTAAGAATAAGTCATCTTATTTAGATTAGATTAGAAATCTGATTAGAGGTCATTAGTGACCTTATAGAGGACAGGGAAAATGAAGGAAAACAAGAATTATACAGTGATTAGTGTCTATGGAAATCATCTTGGCTGTCTCCTTTAATACACCATTTAAATGTTTCCTCTATGAGCCAGACTATATCATATAGATTCTAGAAAATGTCACTATTTAGCACTGGCCTCTTCGGTATCATGTAAGCAATGTCTGGCTAGAAAAACACAAAAAATTATTCTTTGCTAAGTTAAAGCTACCAGCACATCTTGGTTTATCCCACTACAAAAATTCCATAAGACCTAAGAGAAATAGCGGGGAAAGCAGCATGTTGAGGGTGATTTGATCTTTCCTACCTAATTTGTTTCTTAAAAAGTTTAGAGTTAGTGTTGCTTAATTTTATAGATTTTAAGAGGACACTTTATAGAACTGAAGCTCAATGACCATGAAAGCAGCAGGAACACAAGCGCAGGATGACCATGATCTCTTCTAGAATTTTAATTTTGTTTTTATAAAAGCCCATATTTTCAATGACAGAAAATTCTCTTAATGATATACTTGTAATCATTGAGGGTGATAGTCAAGCTCTACGTGTTACAGTGAAGGCTCAAAGCTTCTGGTGGACAGTATCACATACTGTAGGGAGCGCAAATTTCAAAAGCAAAGCAAGATAATTTCAAAGCTGAGACACACAAATGCCTCTACCCAGTTCTGACCTTACTCACTGTACTGACTAACGAAAAAAAAAAGAATTTAAAAAATAAATTTACATAATGTACAAAAAAATTAAACCTACTTTTTTTAAGCTTTTCATTTAGTTAAAAAAAACATTCAGAGCAATACTACACATTTCTACATAGTCTTTTATACTTCTTTTTCTATACTACTCCTATATAACTGGTGCTCTTCTCTGCCATCTAAGATACATGACCAAATAGAATGCCAGTTCTCATAAGGAGTTTGGTAAATATTTGTTGAATGAATGAATGGACAAATACACTACTATAATTCTAAAAAATTCACATTATGTGATATAGAATGATGGATTCGTTTGTCATTTGTATACACCTAAAAGTAACTTACTAACAGATCAAATATCAACTAACCCCCAACCTTTACTTCCGTCAATTAACAGTGAGATTGTTGGATGTTGTGCAGTTTAAAATATGAACACATTTAAGAAAATGTTTGTTTACAATCAAGTTATTGATATAATAAAATAAAAGCTCTGTAGTATCTAAACTGTGCTTAAAATATTCAGAAAATGTGAAATTTCAGTACGTTAGTGAAATAAAATGTCTAAAAGAAAAGAAGCATATCATATCTAAACCAAAATTTACCTTGATGTACAAAACAATCAACCTAATTTGCCGCTTCTAAAAAAACAAACAAAAAAATAGAAACTGAGTTGGAGAAGGCTGTTTCTCTCAGTTACAGTTACATGAAATATTTTGGTTGTAGCGAAATTTCATTTTTAGACTCCTTAACATGTAGGCCGAAGATAAAACAACAATGGCAATAGTAGGAAACGTTAAGAGACAAAATATCTGATTTTTTGACAAAATAAAAGACAAAAGAATACTATAAAAAAAGTAACCTGAGTAGTAACAAAAAATTTAAAGATTTTAAATTGTCTTTTGAAATTTATCCATTTTAAATGTATCTTTGATTATAGTGCTTGCTATGGGGTCAAATATGGATATAAATTTAGGATTTGCAAAGTTTATCCTACTTAAAACCTTAGTTTTCTCTAAAGAAATAATGAAATAAGTTCCCAAAGGCCATTTCAAGTTACAAGAGAAAGTTTTTCAATTTGGCATAAACAAATAATAAAAAATTATATTATGCTTTTTAAAAGGTATCTATAGCTAAGGACCTGGGTAACTGATAAATTCTTAAGTTACATAGTTCTGATTGAAAGCCTATTTGCTTTCATATCTTATTTCATACATCTGTGACATGTTATCAGTGTTGGTAAAGGAATGAGCTGTAAAATGGCTAATTCGGAGAGAAAAATAGAGATCATACACACATTTCCTTTTCCAGGGACTATCGGTGTGTTTCTTCTTTCCAGGCATCCATTTTAACAAACACCATTAATACTGTATTAAGCAGCTTATACAATAAAAGGTGTTATTTTGCCAATCCACATAAACTAGTAAATGAATTTTTTTGTAGATTGAAATGTTAATGAATAAAATGGCTTAGTAAAACCTATAATCTCAACTACTTCAACACCTGTTTTAGTTTTCCCATTTTCAAATCAGATTCATACATTAAATGTCATTATCATGCTTGTTGATATGTTACTGTCATGCTAGAAAACTATTTAAAGGCTTCCTGGGATCGAGGTGCTACAATGTATCGTTACAGGTACATGTTCACAAAGCCTTTTTCTTTTGTCCAAGGATCCACAAACAAGATCACAACAAAAGCATGTAGCCTTGTACAATCTTTTCTATAGTTGTGAATGAGTAGAGATGATTTGAATGTCCTTGATTTTCTCCTCTTCTAACACATACAATGAAAAGGGAAATATATTTTTTACAGAAATCATAAAACTGTACATCCAAATGAATCAAACCATCTCCTGAAACAGCAGAAAACTTAATGAAAGTAAAAAGGATTCATAAAAATACATGGCTTACAGTTATTCTCCCTTACAATAATATTGTTTGCAAGAGCAAAAGTTGTATAATCTAACTATAACCAGGCCTATTGGGCAATATTTGATGTTGTAAAATTCAAAACGAAGTACCTATTTCACTGAGAATTCAGATAATTTTTAAAAGAAAATCAATGGAATACTTAACCCTCTGATCTCCTTAAAATTTCACCAGAAGTCCACAATGCAATAATTTCTTAATTATTAGATTTAATCAATTGAAAACCATGGAATTTTTCCCACCACTTAATTCAAACACAGTTCGCTACATACTGGTTTACTTATCCACTAAAAACATTTCAAATTTCAATTCTCTACTCAAAATCATTTCTTTTAACATCAGAAACATTATACCTTTGAAAATTTCCCCCTCACACAGATAATTCACTAGTCTTACCCATCTTTTATACACATACACTACCCCCCTTCCCCCAAAAAAATGTTTTAGAGCAGAGACAAAAAAAATGACAATGCTCACATTTCTGGTTTGCCCTTCAGGCGTAGTCTGGGTGTCTTCAGCTTGCCTTTCTGGTCTTCAGTGTTGTCACTAATTGCTGGGGAATGTAGTTAGGACAGCATGAAGCATCAAAAATAAAAGCTGTTGCTTTAAGAAAACATTTTCTTAAATACTTGGATAAAACAACTTTTACTCTTACTTCTTGGCTGAGTTGTATGAAATCTTGGAGATGCTCCTTGAAAAAGTTAATTTCTTAAGCGGGCAAAAAAGAAAAGAAAAGAAGATCTGAAAACTTACGTTCTGAATACATTCCGAAGGATGCCTGATTTGATTTGAAAGCAGATTTGGGTTGATGAGCAAACTTTTTGTCGAAAATTAAGATTCTCCCTTTAATTTGGAAATTTGCCTTGCCATCTTCTAAATTAATCCTGTCTCCCTTATAATGTAATCATACCTGCAAAAACCAAATGCAACATTTCCCAAATGTGTGGACATTGTGGATGCTTCATTTGAAAAGCCTCTTATTTCCCTTAATACTGGTGACTGACCGGCATTGTATGTACCACCACTTTTTAAATAGCCCAAGAGACTTAAAAAGCCTTCTAAGTTTGAAAACCAAAAAGTTCTGGGTTTTTCTGTGCCCCAGGACGGTTTCTTTCCTCAAGCTCAAGCCGAGAAAGCAGACAAAAGAAGCTGATTTGACTGAGCTGTGCCAAGTCTTGCCTTTTTTTTCTTTCCTCAGCTCTCTCTCTCTCTCTCTCTCTCTCTCTCTCTCTCTCTCTCTCTCTCTCACTCACTCTCTTTTGCTCCCAGTATGGCAACCTTCCCGAGCAGGCTTGGCGGAGCTCCAACCTGTGCCAGTCTGTCTGAATTCTTGTTTCCAAAAGATGCCCTTTGCGGATCAATTAATATATTTAAAAACAGGAAACCGTGGTTTAGTAACCAAACCCTGGCACCAACAGCCTCTTCTCCTGCCAAAGCACCTTACAGATTTCATGGTATCCTACCTTTCGTAATCACTACAGACATTTTCCTGAAGCAATCAGGGAATATCGGAAGCCATTCACTGTTCAGCGATAAGGAATCTGTTCTCTAGAAAATGCCCATATGCGACATTTGCACAACCTGCAGTAAATCAAGAGTCTTCTGGGAGAGGGGATGTATATAACTTTAATAAGTACGTACCACATACTGTATTTCTTTTTATAATACTTGGCTTTCCTTGTCCTACTGCAAAGAATCCTGGGAAGAAGAGGAATGAAGGCATGTAGAATAAAACTAAGACCTGAGTATACATATAATCACATTTTATCTTCTGAAAATTTTGCTGCCAAAGTTAGGTGATTCTGATCGGAATGCCAGATCTTTGGGGGGAATCGGAGATCAAAGCTGTAGCTAGTCTGACTCTTCAAAACACCAATCATTGCAAGTAAGGGAGAAAGGGTGGTGAAGGGGGGAGGGCTTATTTTCAAAAGCAGAAATTCCTCACCAAAAACTCACAGATTTTTTTTAATAGAATGAAGTATTCCCATATAGACTTTGATAGTTCTGGAGTTTAAAATTAAGTTGGCACAGGATTTGGAGTAAGACTTAGGCACTTAAATCTTGGCTCCAGCACATCCTGGCTGAATAACCTTGGACTAGTCATTTGATCTCTGGGTCCCTTTGTAAGATGAGAGTAACAGGAAATGAAAATAAGAGACTGTTAAGATAGGGGAACTCTAAAGTCCTTTCCAGCTCTGTATCCTATGATACTATTACCATCACTATATTTATATTAAATTCTAATGTCTTACAATTACCTAAACAGGTCAATAGGTACTACTTCATTTTTAGCTTATCAGCTGGAGGAAACTATCTATTCTTTATCGCAGGTATAGACATTTTATCTGCATTCATTTCCTCTTGAAAAAAAAAAAAACTATTACCTTCATCTAAAAGGCAATCTCAGTATTATAGAAAAGAATATCTGAGTGAGTAAAGAAAAATCAAGAGACCTGGGTACTACATTCAGCTTTGCCAAAATCTGACTAACAAGTCTAAGTGTAAAATTCTACATCCAAACTTTACAGAATTTGGTGCTATTGATCCCTTATTCCTCTCTAGATTTTTTTAAATTTATTTATTTAACTTTTCAACATTCATTTCCACAAAATTTTGGGTTCCAAATTTTCTTCCCATTTCTCCCCTCCCCCCAACCCAAAACACTGAGCTTTCTAATTGCCCCTATCACCAATCTGCCCTCTCTTCTAACATCCCTCCCTTCCCTTATCCCCATCTTCTCTTTTGTCCTGTAGGGCAAGATAACTTTCTACACCCCATTATCTGTATTTCTATTTCCTAGTAGTAAGAACAACACTCAACAGTTGTTCCTAAAACTTTGAGTTCCAACTTCTCCCCATCCCTTCCTCCCCATCCATTCCCTTTGGAAAGGCAGGCAAGTAAATATAGGCCATATCTCTATAGTTTTGCAAATGACTTCCATAATAGTCATGTTGTGTAAGACTAACTATATTCCACTCCATCCTATTCTGCCCCCCATTGCTTCTACTCTCTCTTTTGATCCTGTCCCACCCATGAGTGTTGACTTCAAATTGCTCCCTCCTCCCACTGCCCTCCCTTCCATCATCCCCCCCACACTGCTTATCTCCTTCTCCCCCACTTTCCTGTATTGTAAGATATGTTTTCATACCAAAATGAGTGTGCATTTTATTCCTTCCTTTAGTTGAATGTGGTGAGAGTAAGCTTCATGTTTTTTCTCTCACCTCGCCTCTTTTTCCCTCCACTAAAAAGTCTTTTATTTGCCTCTTTTATGAGAGATACGCCTACCCCATTCCATTTCTCCCTTTCTCCTCCCAATATATTTCTCTCTCACCACTTAATTTCATTTTTTTAAGATATGATCCCATCCTCTTCAATTCACTCTATGCTCTCTCTCTCTCTCTCTCTCTCTCTCTCTCTCTCTCTCTCTCTCTCTCTCTCTCTCTTTCTGTGTGTGTGTGTGTGTGTGTGTGTGTGTATGTGTGTGTAATCCCACCAACTACCCAGATACTGAAAAAAGTTTCAAGAGTTACAAATATTGTCTTTCCATGTAGGGATGTAAACAGTTCAACTTTAATAAGTCCCTTATGACTTCTCTTTGCTTTTTACCCTTTCATGCTTCTCTTGATTCTTGTGTTTGAAAACTGAAATTATCTTTTCAGCTCCAGTCTTTTCATCAAGAATGCTTGAAAGTCCTCTATTTCACTGAAAAACCATTTTTTCCCCTGAAGTATTATACTCAGTTTTGCTGGGTAGGTAATTCTTGGTTTTAGTCCTAGTTCCTTTGACTTCTGGAATATCATATTCCACGCCCTTCAATCCCTTAATGTAGAAGCTGCTAGATCTTGTGTTATCCTGACTGCATTTCCACAATACTTGAATTGTTTCTCTCTAGCTGCTTGCAATATTTTCTCCTTGACCAGGGAACTCTGGAATTTGACAACAATGTTCCTAGGAGTTTCTCTTTTTGGATCTCTTTCAGGAGGTGAACAGTGGATTCCTTGAATACTTATTTTGCCCTCTGGTTCTAGAATATCAGGGCAGTTTTCCCTGATAATTTCATGAAAGATGATGTCTAGGCTCTTTTTTTGATCATGGTTTTCAGGTAGTCCCATAATTTTTAAATTGTCTCTCCTGGATCTATTTTCCAGTCAGTTGTTTTTCCAATGAGATATTTCACATTATCTTCCATTTTTTCATTCTTTTGGTTTTGTTTTGTGATTTCTTGGTTTCTCATAATGTCATTAGCTTCCATCTGTTCCATTCTAATTTTTAAAGAATTATTTTCTTCAGTGAGCTTTTGAACCTCCTTTTCCATTTGGCTAATTCTGCTTTTGAAAGCATTCTTCTCCTCATTGACTTTTTGAACCTCTTCTACCAATTGAGTTAGCCTATTTTTCAAGGTGTTATTTTCTTCAGCATTTTTTTGGGTCTCCTTTAGCAAGGTGTTGACCTGCTTTTCATGCTTTTTTTGAATCTCTCTCATTTCTCTTCCCAGTTTTTCCTTCACTTCTCTAACTTGATTTTCAAAATCCTTTTTGAGCTCTTCCATGGCCTGAGCCCACTGAATATTAATTTTGGATGTTTAGGATCCAGAAGCCTTGACTTTTATGTCTTTCCCTGATGGTAAACATTGTTCTTCCTCACCCAAAAGGATGGGAGAAGATATCTGTTCACCAAGAAAGTAACCTTCTAGGGTCTTATTTTTTTTCCCCTTTTTTGGGCATTTTCCCAACCAGTTACTTGACTTTTGGGTCCTTTGTCAAGAGTAGGGTATACTCTGGGGGCCTGTAAGATATCAGTTCCTCCAAAGTGGCACAATCAAGCTTGTACTGGTCTGGGTGCAGGGAAGGATTTTTGTGCCCAGAATCTTAGCAGAGTTTTCTCTCCACAGGCACCTGACCTCCAGTTCCTCCAAGCTAGCACTGGGGGGGTGGGATTCAGTCAAGCTGTGGGGGCAGGGCCACCATTCAGTTCGAGACAAAGACCAGCTCCCTCAGTGCCCCCAGGGGTTTTTAGGATCCAGCAATGGTCTCAGGCTGCTGTGAGAACTCCTGCCCCCTGCCCAATGTGGCCTCTGCAGGCCGCTGCCTGAGGCCAGAGCTATGAGAAGGCGCTTCTCCCTTCCTGGCCAGCTGAAAATACCCCTGTCACTGACCTTTGGTGCCTGTGGGTTGAGGGATCTGAGTACCTGCTGCTGTGACTGGGGATTCCACCCCTGAGGGCTGTTCATGAGCTGCGCACGGCCAAGGCTGGGCTGGGCTCTGCGCTCTGCTCCATGTCGGGTGCAACTGATGTTTCCCATGGGCCTTTCAGGTCACCCTAGGCTGGAAATCTCCTCCACTCTGTTGTTCTCCACTTCTGCTGCTCCAAAATTTGTTGAGAGTCCCTCTCTACAGGTATTTTATGGGCTGCGTGGGGAGACCCTGCATATGTGTGTCTTTGTACTCCGTCATCTTGGCTCCCCTCTCTAGATTTTTTAACACTGATCCCTCCTGTTTCTTCTCTTCCTACCTATCTGAAGACTTCTCAATCCCCTTTGTTATATGATTTCTTCAACCATGACAAACCCATGAATCTTCATGGGTATCCCTCAAGGTTCTCTCCTGAGTCTTCTATATACAGTTTTACTGTATATTTTCATATTTGATGACCCCATCAGCTCCCTTGAGCTCTATGCAGTCAATTGTCAGATCTATATATCCATCCCTAATCTCTCTCCTGAGCTACAGTCTCACATTACCAACTGCCTTCAAACATTTCAAACTGGAGGTCCTTAAAGGTGTTCTCAAACAGAACACGTCAAAAAGAGAAATAAATCTCTGATTTCCAAACCATCCTCCTCCTCAACCAGTGAGCCAAGTAGGATGAGTGAAGATGCAAAAAGTACTGGAAAAGGTAGTCGGGGAGGCTATGTCATCTTGGGGGAACCAGGTTTCAATGACTGTTAGTAGACAAAAGAAACGGGGAAGGAAAAGATTTAAAATGAAGAGAAATTTGTTGCTTATCTGTGGGTCAGGCATTCCAGAGGGCACAGTGGAAGAGCTGGGTGGTATCTGGTTGAAACTTTGGAGTATCAGGTTAACGGGGATGGATTTGAAGAACTAGATGGTAGAAGGTAGAAAATGAGGTTTGGGTGATGATGTACAGAAATTCAGAATCACTGGAATGTAAAAGGTATGACCAGGTGTGAGAATGTGAAGTTAAAAAGGATGGGACTAAAATCATCCCATTTGGTCACAAAAAGTTCATTGGTAACTTTGAGAGAACATTCAAAACAGCGATCAAAACTGTCCTGATTTTATATTAGTAGCTAAAAACCAAAACAGAGAACTATTACCCAAAATTTCTTCTCTACAACCACCTTCCTCACATTTTAGGTTATTCCCATCCCTGTACCCTAAAGTTTTATCTTATACATGCAAAGTGCCAAAGATAACAAAAGATAAAAATAATCAATGTTGGAGGGTCTTCAAAAAGACAGGCACACTATAACACTATTGGTAAATTCTGAATTCATTCAAACATTCTGAAATTAAGCAATTAAGAATTACACCAATCTCTGTTTTTTTTAGCAACATGAATAATATGGAAATGGGTTTTGTATGACTGCATATGTACAATCTCTATCAAACTGCTTGCCTTGTCAAGAAGAGAGGAGACAAGGGAAGGAGGGAAAGAATTTGGAACTCAATTTTTTTTTTTTTTAGGGGACAGCCCAAACACAGTCAACCACTACCACAAATTATGTAGTCGAGTTTCCCACATTTGGGGAAACAGCAGGGGTCAACCCATCCGGAGTGCAATGGATAAGCCTCGCCCTGGGGAAACTACCTTCATGATCATGGAATCATCCTTGCCAGGTTAAGTATGGAACTCAAAACTTTTTAAAAATTAATGTTAAAATTGTTTTACGTGTAATTGAAAAAATATAAAAAAAGTTTTTTTTTAAAAGCAATTAACACTAACCAATCAATAAATATTTATTAAGTACCCACTATGTATCGAGTACTGTGTGAAGTGCTGGGAATACAAAAGAGAGGCAAAAGACAGTCCCTGCCTTTGAGGAGATCACAATTCAATTGGAGAGACAACAAACACATATATACAAACAAAATATATGCAGGATAAACAGGAAATAATTAAAAGAAGAAAGGCATCAGAATTAAGAGGGGTTGGAAAAGACCTCCCATAGAAGATGGAATTTTAGTTGGGAATTAAAAGCTAGGCAATTCAGCAGAGAGATGAGGAGGGAAAGTATTCCACATATGAAGGACAGAAAAAATAATCAGTCTATTGATGGAGTGACTAGTTCATGGCAAAGCAATGAAGCCAGTGTCAGTGGATTGAAGAGTACGTGGCAGGAAGTAAATTATAACAAGACTGGGAAGGTGAGAGGGACCTGAGCTATGAAGGACCTTGGATACCAAATAGAGTATTTTGTATTTGCTCCTGGAGGCAGTAGGGAGACACTAAATAGGGGGGACAACATGGTCAGACCTGTACTTTAGGAAAATCACTTTGGCAGCTGAACAGAGGATGGATTAGAGAGGGGAAAGACTAGAGACAGGCAGACCCACCAGCAGGCTACTGCAATAGTCCAGGCAAAAGGTGATTAGGGCCTGTGTTAGAGTGGAAGGCAATGTAGGAGGAAAGAAGGAGGCAAATTCAAGAGATGTTGCAAAGGTAAAATTGACACAGGGGTAGAGGAGAGATATTTGGAAACTAGTATGACACATACATTCATACATATACTCACATATCAATACGTATGTATACACACATATGTATATATCAGGTATAATCAAGGAAAGCTCTGGTTCTAGATATTGGAGTAAATCTATTGAGCCTACCTGACCTATGCTGTACACCAAGGACCTTCCTATTCCCCTTTTTGGAAAGCCCTAGACATCAGACAAACCTAAGCTTTAAATTATTTTCCCTGAGACTCCAAGGTGAGGACATAAAGGCCAAGAGACAAAAGAAAGAGACCGATTCCTTTTTTGGGAGATCAGGCTCTCGAAGACTGAAGCATATCTTCAAGTATGAGCCAAGAGCTGATGGGATCTTTTAAAAGGAAAAGACAGGCTTCCTGGAAGCAGGTTCTGTGTCATCACAAAAACAAAAAGCATCAATGATAATAAAAGTGTAAAAATATATCAGTTAAAAGCTGCAGAGAGTCCCTCTGAATTCAAGGCTGTATAGTCCAGAAGTGGAATGCAACAAAATGTTCCAATGCTTTCTAGACATTGCTTTTGTAAAGAAAATGATGAGTTGATCATAAAAGAATCTGGTCTATGTGTCAT
Organism: Notamacropus eugenii; assembly: GCF_028372415.1. Taxonomy (NCBI): domain Eukaryota; kingdom Metazoa; phylum Chordata; class Mammalia; order Diprotodontia; family Macropodidae; genus Notamacropus; species Notamacropus eugenii. The sequence goes on along the minus strand of NC_092872.1, from coordinate 609,338,163 downwards.
TTATTATTTCCTGAAATGTTGCTTTGTAATTGTTCTCGTGGAATGAAGAAAGGGAATGATGGGTAATTACTATTTCTTGGTGTCTTCATAACTCACAAAGTTGTTTTGAGGAAAGTGCTTTGCAAATCTTAAAGCATTATGAAAAGGTACATTCTTATTATTAATGTGCAGAACAAAAGAATATTTAAAAGTCCATTTGTTGCTCAGTTATCTTCTTTTCTTCCCCGTCATGGTCTGAAATTTAGTTTTCATGATGAATAACAGAAGTGTCCTGAAAATAGAGGGTAAACTTACTCTTTCCCTCCACCCCTCACCTTCTACTCTTCTATTTCCCAAATCATCAGACATCAAGTTGGAAGATTCAAGTTCTTGTCTCACAGGAGAAAAGTTTCAGGTGAGGTGCAGCTGAAAAACTGCTGAATTTAAATTGAAAGGTCCTGGGTATGAATCCTACCTCTGTTAGTTGGGTCCTCAGGTAAGTAACTTTTCTTCTCTAAGCTTGTGTCCTCATTTATAAAATGAGAGTATTAGAAGAGATGACCTCTGAGGTCCCTGCCAACTCTAAATCTATAATATACCTGCAGTATAGACAAGAGAGACTAGGCTAGAAATTAAACCAAGGCGTGAATGACATTTGAATATTCAGAATATTCTACCTTCAAAAATAGTTAAAACATTTGAAAGAGCACTGAATTTGGAGTAAAAATATCAATATTCAAATTCAGGTTCTAACATTTTCACCTGGAAAAGTCATTTTTTCTCACTGTGGACCTGTTTCTTCAATTCTTAAGTCCTCTCAAGCTCTAGATTTATGATCCTATAAGTAACTAAGCTGCTGGAGGTCATGAAAAAGAAGATTCAGCAAGAGTCTGGATGAATATGGATATATTCATTGAAAACTTCAAAGAAAAGGTATTTTTAGATCTTTATAACATTTTTAAAAACTGATTTGCATAAACATAGCATATTACCTCAAATATGTCAAGGACCTGTAGTTTTGTGAGTACTGGTATTCTCTCCACCAAACCAGACAATAACTTGTCTATCTAAATTTCTAGGCTAAGAGGGTTCCCTGAGTCTCAGAGAGGTTAAATGACTTGCTCAGGATCACAAAGCTATTAAGTATCAGAGGTGAGATTTGAACCAAAGTTGTTTGGTTTTTTTTTTTAATTCCAGTCCATATACATAATTTGCTTTATCTGCCTGTGCACACATCCTTTAGTCAATAGCAATCATGAATATAAACTTAACAGAGAGAATATTTTATAAGAGAAGGTGTAACTTGGACATGAATTAGAAAATGAGCAAGTTCTACTGAATCACTCATAGAATCACAGAATCACAGAATCACAGAAACATAGAATCTTGATGCAAGAAAGTACTTTCTAAATCGTCTCCTTATTTTACAGACAGGGAAACAAAGACCCATTGAGGTGACTTGCCCAAATCCAGCTAGATTATGACACAGCTGGGACCAAAACCATGCTGTTGGAGAAAGTGAGCTGGATGGGGAGTCAGATGTGGCCTGGGTTTGATGCAAGACCTATGCCTCTTGGCTAGATATTCCTAAGCAAGTCACTAAAACTCTCTAGGCCTTGGCTGCCTCGTCTATAAAACAAGAGGGTGGGATTAGTATATCTATAAGGTCCTTTCCAATAACAATAAGTATTCTTATAATTCATATTTATAATGTACTTTAAGGTTTACAAACCACTTTCAGTGTAACTACTATTGTCCCTGTTCTACAAATTAGGAAGCTGAGGCTAAGTGGTTAAACTACTTGCCTAAGGTCTTACACTTAATAAGCAATGAAGCCAAGAATCAAAGCAGGCCTCTCTAAGAGTGGAGCAGAATCACATATGGGAGGCCTCATGGAAAGGGTAACATTTTCACTGGGTTTAAGGACAGGTGAGATTTCAAAAGAAATGTTAAACTGTAAATTATAACCAGCAAAGGTTATAGGTAGCCTAGTTGCCCAACCAGGTTTTACATGAAATTCTCTTATGCTTGGTGGAGCTGTTTGCCCTTCCTAAGTAGCAACACTTAGGGCATGCAGCCATCAAGACACCCAAGGACTACGGTGATTAAGTACCATGGCCAGCAGCCTACCCTACTGTCTCTGACAGAAAATGGCTACATTAGCAACAGAATTCATGGCCCTGGATACCTGTCTGCCCTTCTAGACCTATCATTTCCCCAGTCCCAGTAATCCACCTTATACTCACAGTTGGCTGCTTACCTACACCCCATAATAAAACTAACCATGTGATCATGCAACAGAAAATCTCTAATTATGGGGCAAAATAACTATAGTAAATGTGCAATCTCAGTGCGAATTCAAACTATTTTGGGGGGTCCCTTCAATTTAGCTGACAGATACCCTACCTGACTTAAAAACAACACCCTGCTAATTGCTAGTAGACCAGTATTATTAACAACTACTATCCCCATCAAAAAAATATATATTCTTCCCCATGAGTTATCCAGGCTTACCCTTTGACACTTTTGTAGAAACTACAGTAAGTAGATGAAAATATCCACTTATTCAATCACTAGAGGTAAGTAACAATTGTACTTAAAGAGCAGCAAAGAGTACTTGGGAAATTCCTGAGTGGAGGGTAGGCTGGTAAAACACAAATCTTTCAAGTGTTTGTAAAGCTACATAGAATGAATTACAATGAAAAGGCAAGGTAAATTTTTAGGAAATTAAGGCTAGGTTTATTTACATGAAATGACCAGAATACAACATAGCTGATTCCCATTATTTCTGTTGTCTTAATGATCAACACAGATTATGAAGCAAACCCTCACTACCAGTGACTAATACTCAGTTATAGCAATATCTGGTTCAATTACTAGAGACAGAGTCTGAAACTAAGCTAGGTGCCAGAAGATCTACATATAAATATTTTTGGTATTACATCAATATCTTAAGGTTCTGTGAATATTTTTCAGCACCCTACACAAAAGCAAATCATAAATTATTAGATATCTTAAAGGGTTACCTGAGATTCAAGAGAGGCTAAGTGATTTAGTCATGATCAAAAACTCCTAGTAACTATCTGAGGCTAGATTTTAATCTAGAGCTTCCTATCTACAGTCACAGAACTCTATTAATTGAACAATCAATCAAGGAACATTTGGTAAGTACCAGTTTCATGCCAGGTGCTGTGCTACATGTTGAGGAGAAAAAATAAAAATAAAACTACTCCTCTTTGCAAGAAGTTTACATGATATCAAGAGAGAAAACATATATTGATAGGTGTCTGAGCAGTGCCAAGCACACAGCAGATACTTAATAAATGCCTGTTGATGAACAGCTAAAATTATGTACAAAATATACACAAAGTCAATACACGGTAATTTCAGGATGTGGTGAGACAAGCCACTAGAGGAATCAGAAAAAGACTATACATAGAGGTGGTACTTTAAAAGTTTTGAAAGAATCTTGAGATTCTAAGAAATGGGGATGAGATGAGAGTGCATTTCAAGGATGGGGGTATGCTTGTACAAAAGCACAAGCAGAGATAGGAGATGGAATGTCATATGTGAGGAAGAGGAAGAGACCAGTTTACCTTGACCACACAGCGAGTGAAAGGTAGCAATATGTAATAAGCCTAGAAAGGTAGCCTAGAGCAAAGCGGCGAAAAGATTTAAATGCCAAACAGAGAAGACTGTATTTGGAAGCCACCAGTTTTGCAAACAGGGATGACATGATTGAAATTATATCTTAGGAAAATCACTTTGGCAACTATATGGAGGATGGATTGGAGAGAGGAATGCCTAAAGGCAAGAAGACCAATTAGAAGTCTACGACAGTAGTCCAGATGCAATGTAAAGTCTGAACTAGGCTGGTAATCCTGTAAGCGTAGAGAAAGGGGTGGATGCAAAAGATGTTGCGGAACTAAAACTGGCAAGACCTGGCAAGAGACTCGGGATATTTGAGATAAGGGAGGATGAAGAGACAGGGGTAACTTCAAGGTCTCAAATCCAGGAGACTGAAAGAATGGTGGCACCCTTGGGAAATCAGCTGTGTTCATGTTTTCTCATTGTATTATTATAAAAGTTAAGTATGTAGGGACTAGCAATGGGGCTAGTAAAGCTGAATCAGACCCACAAAATATTTTCTTAAAATATTCAAATAACTGAGGCAAAAGCTAGTATCTTCTTAAATTATCCAGATAAATATCATTTAATTAATAAATCAGACCCAATCTCCGAGCAGTATCTATGTGCAAAGACTAGTACTAGATCCATATATAGTTGGATAATTAAGTAAAACTTTACATCATTATTTCTCTAGATCAAAGAATCACAAAATTTAGAGCTAGAAGGGACCTTAGAGGTCATTTAATCCAACCTTTCATCCACCATTGAGATAACTAATAAATAATATATAATTAATGGCAGTTTAATTAATAATAAATAAATAAGCATTTCATATCACTTTTAAACTTTACACAAAACTTTGCAAATATCATCTCATTTCATCCTCACAACAATTCTGGGAAGTAGGTACTATTATTATCCCCATTTTACACGTGAAGAAATTCAGGCAGACAAATTAAATGCCTAGGGTCACAAAGCTAAGTATCTGAGGCTGGATTTGGACCCAAGTATTCCTGACTTCAGGTCCAGCACTCTATTCACTGCATCACTTGTCTTCCTACTTAGCCTGCAAAGTGCTTTACATAAATTATCTATTTGAGTTTCATAAAAACCCTGTGAAACAAGAAGTATTTGACAGCTATAGGTAGGTAGCCCCACTATAGATGAGGAAACTGGGGCTTAGAGAGATCAGGCCTTTCCCTGGCCACTAGTACCCAGATCATGAGTGTTCAGATATGGGATCTGAATCAGCCCAGAATTCTACCCACTAGACCACACTGTCTCTCCTCAGTGATGCAGAGAGGATACAACTTTCAAAGGCAAAGAGTTCCTTTCTTTAGCATCTACTATAAATCAATTTGTACATTTTTCCTTTTGTTTTAGTTCATCTGTGGTATCATTCTGGGCTATACATTTTTAAGCTTAAGGACCACGTGTCAATTTAACTGAGGTCTGGAGGAAACAGATCTTTTCTTTACTAATTCCATATGCATAAAGAACACCTCATGTGGAGACTCCACTTACTTAAATTGGCAGTTCATGTATAGTTTATAGTCTTAGAGTGTTTTTTTGGGCCATTGAGAGGTTAAGTTACTTGATACCAACTAATAGTATCAGAGGGAAGACCTCAACCCAGATCTTTCTGACTTATAGGTTGGTCCTTTATCCACTATATACTATGTTGTCTTTATCCTTGTTCTTAAAAAAAATCCCTCCAATTTAAATGCCTTGAGGGAAGAGAGTCTGTCTCACATATCTCCCTATGTTCAGTACTTAGCCATGGTGTTTTTATATTCCCTGAAGTAGATCAAGAAATGTTTGTTGATGGCGATGGTGATGATGATGGTGGTGGTGGTGGTGGTGGCAGAGGTGGTAGTGGTGATGATGTTGACGGTGGTAATGGTGATGGTCATGATGACGGTGATGGCGTCAGTGATGGGACCCAGATGGCTCAGGAGAAGAAAGTGAGGCTGGTGACCTGCACAGCCCTCCCTCCCTCAAAACAAAGTCAAGTCTAAGTCATGTCATCCACCACAGAGATTCCTTTTATACATGCCTGACAAATATCCTCTACTTAAATCCCCACAGTGACAGAGGACTCACTAGCTTAGAAAGTCTGTTATTCAGCTCTGCTAGACAGTTTTTTATGTTGAGATAAAATCTGCCACTTGTAATTTCTATCCATTAGTCACAGTTCTACTCTCCAAAGCAACACAGTACTTCCAACATGTTAATCCAGGCATAGAAGGTTCTGTAATCTTCAGTGGTGGAGAAAGAACCAACCCTCCTAACATCACAGATGTCTGAAACAATGAAGTATTTCTCAAGTTTATTTAGAAGAGATTCTTGTGTTATATATGATTTTTATTTTTCAGATGATGAAAATGCATTGGACTAATCACAATCTGGGTCTCCATCTTGGATGTGGAGAACCTCGAGACCCAAGGGAAATAACTTTCCCTTTGATCTCAGGCCTTCCATCTCTTGCTGTTCCTATCCCTTGAGGGAAAATGAAGAGGAAAGCTGGTGGGGGATGGGATTTCTTTGTCCTGCTGTGGAGGTTTACCTTTCACCTCCTGGGCCCTTGTCCTACATAAACGCCAACCTCTGTAAGGAAGAGGAATGGTGAAATGGGTCTCCCATTTGACCAGCTTACTGTGTACCCCCAGCCTGTCCTCTATTGGGAAAAGGAGTCATGCCCTTCTTTCAATGATGAATGTTCTCACACCTGGTCACACTCTTTACATCCCAGTGATTCTGAATTCCTATATATCTTTACCCAAACCCCATTCTCCACTCACATCACTGAATTCTTCAAATCCATCCCCATTAACTCTCTCACCCTAAAGTTTCAACCAAATACCACCCAGCCCTTCCACTGTACCCTCTGGAATGCCTGATCCACAGGCACCAAACTTCTCTTCATTTTAAATCTTTTCCTTCCCCACTCTATTTACTGTTATTGAAACCTGACTCCCTCCCAAGATGACACAGCCTCCCTAGCCACCCTTTCCAGTACTTTCTGCACCTTCACTCATTCTACTTGGCTTGCTGGTCAAGGAGGGGGAATTGGAATATTCCTTGCTCACCACTGCTACATCCATGTTCTCCCTTTTCTTCCATCACTCAATAATGTCTCTTCTTTGAGCTTCATGTTATTCATATCTACCACCCAATCAAAATTCTGGTAATTGTTGTTGGCAGACCTCCCCGCAAGTGACTCCCCTTCTTTTCTCAATGAGTTCAGTAAATGGCTCTCAATATTTTCTCCTCCCCAAAGCCTGATCTCATACTAGGAGACTGCAATATACATTCTGACTCTCCAACGCCCTAACCACTCAATTCCTCAACCTACTCATTCCCCACAAATTACTCTTCCAACCCACCTCTGGCCCACACAAAAATGGTGATACCTTTGATCTTGTTATCACGTACAAATACACTGCCTCTGTGTTCAAGAACTCCTAAATCCCCTTATCTGAACATAATCTATTGGCTTTCCACCCCTGTCTCTCTACCTTCCTTACAAAATCCTATTCTTCTTCCATACCATGACCTCCAATCCCTTGACCTCTCAATTCTCTCCAAAGACTTCATTATTTTCCCCTTCAGTAGTCACTCTCTTTCCTCTGATTGAGAAATCAATTATGCCATGTTTTCTCACTGTATTAGTATAAAGATAAGAATGGAGGGACTAGCAATGGGACTAGTAAAGCTGAATGAGACCTACAAAATATTTTCTTAAAATATTCAAATAATTGACTAATTGTAATATGACATTAATAATAATTTAAGTCACTAAAAGTAACTAATCAGTCTCTTTTCTCTCCATCCATCTCTTCATGGACAGGTAACAATTTGCACCAAAGATCTATACTGATGATACCATGGATCCACAGGGGAAAAAAGTGTTTGGCATTTGATGTCAGAATACAGTTTGTTGTTAAACTCTGAAGATAACCTACCACCTTTCAGATTAAAGTCAATCAAGTCAATAGGCATTTATTAAGTTTCTACTATGTGTCAGGCACTGTGCTAAGCACTGGGGATACAAAGAAAGACAAAAACAGTCTCTGTCCTAAAGAAGCTTACTTATAGTCTAATGGAGAAGCAACAGAGAGAATATACTTGCATTAAGGGAGTTTGGGGAAGGCTTCTTATAGGAGGTTAATTAAATTAAACATCTAAATATCGTAACTGATAATTGTTCGCTTTTTTATTTCAAAACTGACTCTAGAAGTTTCAGAGCATAAACTTTTTGCTCTACAAAGACATCAACTTACACTTTTTAAAAGTCCAAAATATACATCCAGCAATGGTAACTAATTTCAAGTTAGAGATTTTTTTTAATATATTCATTTATGTAAATGTTGTTTCCAAGTCTTTGAAAGGCATAAAAATTGTCCTGAATACCCTAACAGTTATAGAAATCTTTAAGATTTGTTTAAAGAAATAAAGAGAGGAGGAGAGAAATAAAACTGTTTCAAGTGGAAGACAAGTCTCCTCTTGGCAAATTTCCTTTGCTCAGTCCTAAATAACTAGACAAAAAAAATTTCAAGACCAAAATAACTGGGCTAGAATATAATTGAAGTGGATATAACCAAGTGAACATTTAGGCAAAGAAGGCTTATACATAACTTTTAGCAAAATGATATTCACTCTAAAAAGAGAAGCTTTAAAAGCATCAAATATATCCTTTGGACATTAAACACCTTCACATTACAATGAATAAATTATATTTGAATCAAAATCATATGGATAAAACTTTTTGAAGTCCCCATGAGATTTAAGAAATATAGCACAAGACATACACTATATAACAATATCTCATTCTGTTTACCCTTCTATGAAGTATAAAGCATAGTGAGAAGAACATTGAGTCAGATAACCTGGGTTCAAGTCATTTAATTTATAGGTCTTAGTTTTCTTATTTGTAAAATGGGAATATTAGTATTTGTACTACAGATCTCTCTAGATGGCTGTGAGTAAAGCAGGTTGCAAAATTGTTGTTTTTCAGTCATGTCCAATTCTTCATAAACCCATAGACCATACTGTCCATGGGCTTTCTTGGAAAAGATACATGGTTTGCTATTTCCTTCTCCAGTGGATTAAGGCAAACAGAGGTGAAGTGACTTGCCCAGAGTTACACAGTTAGTAAATGTCTGACACTAGATGTGAACTCAATTCTTTCTGACTCCAGTCCCACTGTTCCATCCACTAAGCCACCAAGCTACCTCCAGGTTTCAAAATGCAAGTCACTATAATAACTACGAGTTCTTTTGTGAGGCATAAAAATTTTTTCCCATGATAATATGTCAAGAAAATTAAAAATTACTTGTTTTTTTTTTACTTCACTAAGTATTCCAGAATAGCTCCCATAATCTTTACTACTACTACTTCTTCTTCTTCTCCTCCTCCTCCTTCTCCTTCTCCTTCTTTGTCTGGACCTGTTATTTAATCTGTGTAAGAAACTCCCTACAAGACAACTTCCCAAAACAGATCTACAACTCTTCTACAACTGACAATCCTAGAGAGTTTCCTGAGAGGACTAGCATTGATATCAAAGGATCTGAGATTAAGCCTAAAATATGGAACTGGACACATCCTTAGAAATCATCTAGGCTAAATCAGCTCCTATTTTGGGATGAGGAAACTTAAGGCTCAAAGAGATGAAGTAACTTGTCTAACCATCTCTCAAAAGTAAAACTCTCAGAAGGAAACACTGATGTTCTCACTGACATATACTGGTTGTATGCTTTTCAGCAAGTCACTTAACCTCAATAGACTTTCTTTTTCTCATATGTAAAATCACCCAGCTGGACAAGTTAGCCTCCAAGGTCCCTTTCCAGCTCTAAATCTATGATTCTAGTCTACATCACATAATGTATAGTACTTCTTTCAATAAGTGTTTATTAAGCATCTACCATGTTGTGTGCAGTATCCTAGGCACTGGAAAGATAAAAAGATAATTAAGGCAGAGTCTCTCCTCTCAAGGAGTTTGTTCTCTAAACTATCTCATGTGGGTTAGAGTTTTTCCCCCCAACTGCTCTCTACCTACACTGGTGAAAATTATAAATTCCCTCAAGGCAGAAATAATTTTATTTTGCCTCCTATAGAAAGATCCATAGCACCTAGCACAGAGCCAAGTATATAGTAAATCCCCTTAGGGAAATTGTAAATGTCATGTGATAACACTAAGCTCCATCCAAAGAAGGTCAGACCATCTCTCAGACTAAACTGAAAGACTAACAATAATAGTCTTATATGCTTGAAAAACTTCAGTTTGTAAAATGATTTCATGCATAATCTCACTTGATCCTGAGAGGTAGGTGAGGTGCTTTAATGCCTGTTTTGCAGAGGAACTTAAGGCTCAAAGAGGTTACCCCAACTTATCCAAAATCATAAAAGCAATTAAGTGGCAAAATCAAGATTCAATAGCAGATTCTCTGACTTGAGTTCTAGTGTTCCTTTTTGCTATGCAAGGAGAACTCTCTATGATAAGGATTGTGAAAGGTCTTGAATGTCAGGGATGCAAGTTGAACTTTACTTAGTAATCAGTAAATAAGCAATGAAGATTTTTGAAAAGAGTATCTAGGGGGGCAGAGCCAAGATGGCGGAGTAGAAAGACTCAAATACACATAGCTCCGAACCCACAACCCATAGAACATTTGTATAAAGTAACTCACGGCGAATTCTGGAGCAGTGAGGCCACAGAATAGTGGAGTGAAGGAGATTTCTGTTCCAGAGGGACCTGCAAACCTCTCGCAAAAGGTCCGTCACGCTGCAGACGCGGAGCCCAGCCCAGACCTGCTGCAGCCATGGCAGCGACACCGAGAGGAACAGATTCGAGTAGGCTTCAGGGACGGGATCTCCAGCAGCCGCACAAGTCCCTCCACCCACAGGTGACGGGGATCGGTGAGAGGGTCTCTTTGGCGGGTCGAGAGGGGAGTGGGGTTCCCCCATAACTCAGGCCCCCCCGGGAGGCAGAAGCTGAGAGGCAGCTGCAGACCAGGGCTCCCCAAGCAGGGAGGAGCCTGGATCCATTGTTGAAGGTCTGTGCATAAACCTCCTGAGGGAACTGAGCCTGAGAGGCGGCCCTGCCCTGACCTGACCACCTGAACTTAATCTCACACTGAATAGCAGCCCTGTCCCCGCCAAAAGCCCTGAGGCTGGAAGCAGCATTTGAATCTCAGACCCCAAACACTGGCTGGGAGGATCAGGAGGTGAGGTGGGTGTGAGAAGAATATTCAGAGGTCAAGTCACTGGCTGGGAAAATGCCCAGAAAAGGGAAAAGAAATAAAACTATAGAAGGTTACTTTCTTGGTGAACAGGCATTTCCTCCCTTCCTTTCTGATGAGGAAGAACAATGCTTACCATCAGGCAAAGACACAGAAATCAAGGCTTCTGTGTCCCAGCCCACCCAATGGGCTCAGGCCATGGAAGAGCTCAAAAAGAATTTTGAAAATCAAGTTAGAGAGGTGGAGGAAAAGCTGAGAAGAGAAATGAGAGACATGAAGTCAAAGCATGAACAGCAGGTCAGCACCCTGCTAAAGGAGACCCAAAAAAATGTTGAAGAAAATAACACCTTGAAAAATAGGCTAACTCAATTGGCAAAAGAGGTTCAAAAAGCCAATGAGGAGAAGAATGCTTTCAAAAGCAGAATTAGCCAAATGGAAAAGGAGATGCAAAAGCTCACTGAAGAAAATAGTTCTTTCAAAACTAGAATGGCACAGATGGAGGCTAAGGACTTTGTGAGAAAGCATGATATCACAGAACAAAGAGAGAAGAATGGAAAAATGGAAGATAATGTGAAATATCTCATTGGAAAAACAACTGACTGGAAAATAGATCCAGGAGAGACAATTTAAAAATTATGGGACTACCTGAAAGCCATGATCAAAAAAAGAGCCTAGACATCATCTTTCATGAAATTATCAAGGAAAACTGCCCTGAGATTCTAGAACCAGAGGGCAAAATAAATATTCAAGGAATCCACAGAACTCCACCTGAAAGAGATCCAAAAAGAGAAACTCCTAGGAACATTGTGGCCAAATTCCAGAGTTCCCAGGTCAAGGAGAAAATATTGCAAGCAGCTAGAAAGAAACAATTCAAGTATCGTCGAAATACAATCAGGATAACACAAGATCTAGCAGCCTCTACATTAAGGGATCGAAGGGCATGGAATAGGATATTCCAGAAGTCAAAGGAACTAGGACTAAAACCAAGAATCACCTACCCAGCAAAACTGAGTATAATACTTCAGGGGAAAAATTGGTCTTTCAATGAAATACAGGATTTTCAAGCATTCTTGATGAAAAGACCAGAGCTAAAAAGAAAATCTGACTTTCAAACACAAGAATGAAGAGAACCATGAAAAGGTGAGCAGCAAAGAGAAGTCATAAGGGACTTACTGAAGTTGAACTGTTTACATTCCTACATGGAAAGACAACATTTGTAACTCTTGAAACTATTCAGTATCTGGGTACTGGGTGGGATTACACACACACACATGCACACACGCACACACACATAGAGACAGAGTGCACAGAGTGAATTGAAGAGGATGGGATCATATCTTTAAAATGAAAATAAAAAAAAAATGAAATCAAGCAGTGAGAGAGAAATATATTGGGAGGAGAAAGGGAGAAATTGAATGGGGCAAATTATCTCTCATAAAAGAGGCAAGCAAAAGACTCATTCGTGGAGGGATAAAGAGGGGAGGTGAGAGAAAAACATGAAGTCTACTCTCATCACATTCCACTAAAGGTAAGAATAAAATGCACACCTATCTTACAATACAGGAAAGTGGGGGATAAGGGGATAAGCAGGGTGGGGGGGATGATAGAAGGGAGGGCATGGGGAGGAGAGTGCTATTCGAGGTCGACACTCATGGGGAGGGATAGGATCAAAAGAGAATAGAAGTAATGGGGGACAGGATAGGATGGAGGGAAATATAGTTAGTCTTATACAACACAACTATTATGGAAGTCATTTGCAAAACTACACAGATTTGGCCTATATTGAATTGCTTGCCTTCCAAAGGGAAGGGGTGGAGAGGGAGGGAGGTAAAGAAGTTGGAACTCAAAGTGTTAGGATCAACTGTCGAGTAATGTTCTTGCCACTAGGAAATAAGAAATACAGGTAAAGGGGTATAGAAAGCTATCTGGCCCTACAGGACAAAAGAGAAGACAGAGACAAGGGCAGAGAGGGATGATAGAAGAGAGAGCAGATTGGTCATAGGGGCAATTAGAATGCTTGGGGTTTGGGGGGGGGAGGGGAAAAAAGGGGAGAAAATTTGTAACCCAAAATTTTGTGAAAATGAATGTTAAAAGTTAAATAAATAAATTTAATTAAAAAAAAAGAAAAGAGTATCTACACACAAAAATGGTTATTATAGAATCATGGGAAGTGCTTATCGGGGAGAGAAAGTGGAAGCTGGGAGGCCTGTTAGGAGTCACAGCAATTGTCCAGGCAGGTAGGAATGAGGCTGTGTTAAGGTGGTAGCTGGAGGGACAGACAAGGGAACAAATGTGAGTGTAGTATTCCCAAGGTGAAATCAACAGGACTAATTGGATATGAGAAGTAAAAACATGAATCTTGGTGAATAGTGGTACCATAGACAAAAAAAGCAAAGTCAGAAAAAAGGGGAAAGTTTAGAGAAAAAAGAAAATAAGCTTGGTTTTGAACAAGTTAAGTGTGAAGCACCAGGCATGCAAGCAGAGATGGATGTACCTCAGGATTTCAGAAGAGAAGTCAGGGCTAGAGATAATAGATGATAACAATATACTGGGGCAGCTAGGTGGTGCACTGTATACATTGGAGTCAGGAAGACTCATCTTCCTGAGTTCAAATCTTGTCTCAGACACTTAGTAGCTGTGTGACCCTGGGCAGGTCACTTAATCCTGCTTACCTCATTTTCCTCATCTATAAAATGAGCTGGAGAAGGAAATGACAAACCATTCCAGTATCTTTGCAATCTATTCCAAATGGGGTCACAAAAAGTTAGACACGACTGAAAAATGACTGAACTGAGAGAAATGTGTTCAGTCTTTGCCTCTGCCTCTCGGCATCCTTAGCTTCCATCAAGGCTCACCTCAGGGGTTTCCTCCTACAAAAGATTCCCCTGATCCACTTAGTTGTTACTATTCCCTCCCACCTCAGATATGTTTGTATGTTAAGTTGCCCAGTAGAATGAAAGGTCTTTGGAGGGTGAAGGCTGTTTTTCATTTATGCCCTTATAGAGCTAGTACCTAACACAAGGCTTTGCACATATTAAGTGTTGAATGTATGTTTATTGAATCAATTTGAGTTGTTCTTTTTTATTGGACATCATCTAGGCATACAAAGACACAAATAAAATAATCCCTTGTCCTCAACAAGTTTATATTATTCTTAGAGGAAAGGTTTATAGTAAACAACTGAACAATGACTTAACAAAGAGCCAGGGTCTATCCTTGGATCTTGAGAAAATATTTCCCAACAGGAAAAGTTCACTTTTCTCAAGGTCTTAAATAATGATATTCCATTAAAAAGTCATTATACCCCAGGTAAAACTGGCCACACTAAAAATATCTGAGGACTAGGCAAATTTAGGGGCCTTGAATTATACAGAAGAACCCAAGGCCTAAACACCTTAAAGAGCCCACCACAAAGAAAGCTTGTTCTGCGCAATGTGAGCACTCAAAGAAAGCATGATGAAATAGGAGGAGCACTGGGTTTGAAATCTGAGGAGCTGTGTTCAAATCCTGCATCCACCCTTTACTATCAATGTGACCTTGGGAAAGACAATTTATTTCTCTGAATTTCAGATTCCTTAGATGAAATCGAGGAGGCTGTACATAATGACCGCTAAGGAAAGTCACCCAGCTTTTAATCTAGGATCCCATGATACTATGGCTCGAAGGATGATACAGGATATGCTTTTATTCAGGGGATGCTACAAGGACTAAATAAATTCCAAGTTCAGGACCCTAGCCATTCTTCCTTTAAAATAAGTGAAGTCACTCAAAAAAGGAAGTTAAAATACAGGTATGAGTGAATAAATCTGTGGTCTGCTTGCCTCCTTATCCTGTGCTGCAGCCACCATTTCTTACTGTGATTTCCTTTAACAGCCAGCCACTATCACTGAGTGAAGATAACCCAGGGTAAGTGTTGCCTCCACTCTAAACCCCTCCATGGAACCCTCAACAATAAATAATACACTTCTGAAAATCACCTATTTACACAGAGGCTAAAAATCATCTACCTCTTGAATGGTGACAGAGCCTAGAAGAAGAGATAACAGATAAGCTATTCTTTTCCCAGTATCATACAATGCAACATCAATGAGCTTCCACATTTTTGTATTAAGTCAGAAAGAGAGGAAAGTGGTACCCTCGAGAGAAAAATATGAATAACACTGAAGGAAGAAAGCCAACTCAGTAAGTCTGCATACCAATATTGCTATGTGATCTCTGTAGCAGTTATTTCAGTATTGATAATCTTAAGAAAGTTCTTCACATAACATGTTAAATCATAAAATCATCCCTTGATTCCAGAACATAAAACAATGTCTTTTTTTTTTTTAATGTAAATACAACCTCTGGGAAATTGCAGATAACTACAGATCTTTTAAAGATATTTTCTTCTGTCACACTGGGAGCCATTTCCTTCACTGGTGAATGTTTTCACACATTTATAGAAAGTAATTTTTTCCCATAAATATTAAACACAAATAGTAATAGAGAAGCTAAAGAAGCTAACTCCTCTTCACTAGGAGCAGGAGCCATTAAGCTCATACAAGCATTCCTATTTGAACTTACATTTGATGATGTAAAGCTTGTCCTAGAAGGTAAATCTGAAAACATAACACATTTCTTGACAAATTTATTAATATTAATACTTAATGAGCATGTAATATAGTAAGGGGATTTGAGTGAACAAAGAGATCTCGTCCCTGCTTAATAGTAGATTCTTGATATAAGATTACACTAAATACAAAACAGAGTCATTAATTCAGCAAATAATTATAGAGCACCTGGCTAGGTATTATGGTATATATATGAGTATTAGACAGAATATGTACCCTAGAAAAGCTTACAATTTGAAACAAGAAAGCAGGATGACTTAGTAGAAAGAACATCAAGCTAGGTGTCAGGAGACCTGGAGTCTAGTCTTAGCTCAGTCATTTATTAGTTATATGACCTATTAAGCCACTCCTGCAGACATCCTGGGTCTCAGGTTAATCATTTGTACATTATGATCTCTAAGGCCCCTTCTAGTTCTAATACTCTACAAGCCCATATGAATGCTGTGAAAAAAAGAATATACATACATGAGAAGTGAAACAGCAGTAAAAACAAAATAATGCAAGACAATGATACAATCATCTCTATAAGGCTCTATACACACTTAAGGACCAATGAATGGTACAGAATATGTACCATTTGAAGGAAGGAGTAATCACTTTGGGCAGTTAAACTTTCATGGGGGAGAAAGGCACCAACAAAACATAAGTTTGTTCCTGGGACAGTAAATATGTAAACCAGTCTGTCTGAACTGAAAGATTTGTGGAAGGGAATACAGGTAGACAACAAATACTCTTTCCTTTCTAGGTTTTCTGACACAACTCTCTCTTGATTCTTCTCTCTATCTGAGTACTCTGTCTTGGGCTCCTTTGCTAAATCAGCATCAACACCATGCTCTCTAACTGTAACTGGCTTGATTCTGGGCCTTCTTCTTGTTCCACACTCTTATTTGGTTGCCTCATTAGCACTCATTGGTTTTATTATCATTTCTATGCAAATGACTTCAAGATCTACACATGAATGAATGAACGAATGAATAAAAAATATTTATTAAGTACACCTATATGCCAAGCACAGTACTAAGTACTGGGATACAAATACAAAAGAAAGACAAGCTCTCCCCTTAAAAAGCTCGCAATCTAATAAAAGTCAAAATATAGGAAAGGTAAGAATAAGAAAGTGAGAGGAGAGAAGATATTGAGTTCAGTTGTGAACATTTTGAGTTCAAGGTGACTAGGAAATATACATTTCAAGATGTACAACAGGCATTTGGAGATGCATGACTGGAAGTCAAGAGAGAAGTGAGGGCTGGACAGATAGAACTGAGATAACTGAATTCACAGGATCACCAAGAGAAACAGTACAGAAGGAGAAGAGAAGAAGGCCCAAGACAGAGCCCCACAAAGCCAACACATTTAGGGGGCATGATCTGGATAAACTGCAGCAGAGAAACTGAAAAGTGGTCACAGACAGAAGAACCAGGAAAGAGTGATGTCAAGAAGAACTAGAGAGGATCAAGAAGAAAGTGACCAACAATTCCAAAGGCTGCAGAGAAGTTAAGAAAGACAAAGATTAAGAAAAGGTCATTAGACTGGACAATGAAGCAAGTACTGGTAACTTGGGAGAGAGCAGCTTCAGTTGAATACCAAGTATAGAAGCCACCAGAGTTAAGAAGAGGAACACCTCTGGCATAGGTCCCCTCTTCTCTACTTATATGGTCACTACCCTAGTTCAGGACTTCATTACTCTTGCCTGGACTATTGCATATAACTCATAATTGGTCTTTTTGCCTCAAGTCCCTCATTTCTGCAATCCTTCCTCCGTACAATTACCAAAGTGGCCATGTTATTCCCATACGCAATGAACTCTAGAAGCTCATCCAGGACCTAATACAATCTCCTCTGACCTTTAAAACCCTCCACAATCTGGTCCCGACATATTTTTGTAGCCTTAGAATGCATTATTACACTTCGTGCACTTTTACATGCAGTCAAATTGGCCTTCTTGCTGTTCCTGACACATAACATTTTCTTGTAATTTTTCACTAGCTGTCCTCTATGACTTGAATGCACTCTCTCTCTTTGGTTACCTGTGGATCTTAGAATTCCTAGTTTCCTTCAAAGCTCTGCTCGAGCAGTCTTCTGCATGATGCCTTTTCTGAGTCCTCCTAACTGTTGGTGCTTTCTCCCTAAAATTTACTTTCTTTTTACTCTGTATATTCTCCTGTGTGAAAGAGTATGTTATTACTGATGGGAACATTTCACAGTAGAGGTAGCATTTGAGTTCTGAGTCAAAATTGAGAGGAAAAACTCATTATGAACCCTTCCCCAGCAATAACACTACCCCAGTCTTCAATGTGATAGTCTTAAAGGTCCCAGAGAGAGGACTCCTCTCTACGAGTGGGGCTCACTATACTCTGTTATACACAGATGAGGAAACTGAGGCAGAGAGATTGACTTGCTCATGGTCATATGGCTAGTACATGTCAGAGATACTGTTTAAAACCAGGTCTTCTTAACTCAAAGTCTGGCCCTCTCACTACTCTACCAAGATCCTCCTTCTGTTCTTGAAATAAGGAAAAGCTGAGGTTCAATTCTGATTCAGATATTTGTGACCCCTGGGTAAATCACTTAACCTCTCTCAGTCTCAGTTTCCTCATCTCTAAAATAGGGATAATAACAGGACTACTCATAAGGGTGTTTTGAGAAGCAAATGATTTTAAACCAAATGAGATAACATATATAGAGTGTTTTGCAAATTTTAAAGTACTATGTGAATCTTGGATATTATTATGACCATTTATTATTAAAAGGACTTCTAAAGCATCTTAAATTTCATCATTTCACAGAACAGGAAACTGGGGTACAAAAAAAACTTACATGACTAATCTGTATAACAAGTCAATAGAAGTCAGAATTAGAATTCATAGCTCTCGTTTCCCATAGCTGCAAAAATTACTTCAGTGCATATGATGAAGCCTAGATTTCTGTACCTGAACATAACTCTAGCTGGATATGATTTTAAAAGGTAAATACTTTCAAAAATATTCCTATGCTATTTATAAACAAAATTTTCCAAATATTTTAGAGCAAAACCTCCCCATTTACTGTGATTTCGTTCATGGTTCCATTTATTCATGCAAACACTGCTGACATAACTTTCATTGTGTATGAGGGTAAGTTTCATTTACACATGACTCAAGAATCTGGGTCCCTGTTTCTACTTACTTTCTAATATGTAGTTTAAAGCTGTGAACCTCCCCAAAGCAAAAGTTACAGAAATGTCTCTGAAGTACAATGATGCAAACTGAGTTGTCAGTGTTAAAATAAAACCATATGATTTAGAATGTCATATCCCAGAAGATGCCTCAGGACTCAGTAAAGTCACTTCATATTTCACCACAAATTTCCAAAATCTGGTTCTGCTCCAATCTGTCTGATCCCTCATGTTCAGTCTCATTTGTTGGATCATCAGCCATCTCAGGCCAAATAGCTGTGAGTGTCCCCAAGGCTCTGTCCTGAGCCCTCTTTTCTCTCTATGCTTTCTTACTAGATGACCCAATCAACTTTCATGAGTATTATTACTGTTATTATTATCATGATCTCTATGAAGATGACTGCTAGATCTATACATATATCCTTGGTCTCTTTCCTGTCTTCAAATGACACATCTCCAACTCCGTATTAGACATGTCAAAATGGATGTCCTTCTGTTCCCTAGGTATCTTAAATTTAAAATTTCTAAAACAGAATTCACCATCTTTCCCCTAAACCATGCCTACTTCCAAACTTCCCTATTTCTGTTGATGGCATCATCATCATCCTTCCAGTTCCCAGGTTCACAAATTCAGCATCACCTACTTTTCACTCCTACCCAAGATATCCAATCCAAATTTTATCTATTCTACCTCCATAACACCTCTCCTGAATGTCCCCTTCTCTGCAATCATACAACTACCATCCAGCTCAGGTCCTCAGCACCTCTCACCTAGATTTCAATAATACTAATGGCTAGTGTGAATGACTTGGATATTTTCAACAATACAATGGACTCATCCATTGTATCCAAGGCAATCCCAAAGTACTCATGATGAAACTGCTAGCCACCTCCACAGAAAGAACTGATGGCATCTGAATACGGACTAAAGCATACTATTGTTCACTTTTCTTGCCTTCTTTCCTTCATTCTTTCTCTTTCTTTCTTCCTGTTTTGGTATGATTTTTCTTCCAGAAAATATCTAATATGGAAATGTGTTTTACATGATCATACATGTATAATCTATATCAGATTGCTTACCATCTCAGAAAGGGAGGAGAGGAAGGAAGGAGAGATAGAATTTGGAACTCAAAATTTTTTTTTTAAAAACCCACAAATGTTAAAAACTGTTTTTTACATATAATTTAGGGGAAAATTAAATTATTTAAAATGATAATAATAATGATGACTTCTCTGTCTCAGGTCTCCACCAACTCTAACCCTTCCTTTACACAGCTTCCAAAGGGATATTATTTTTAAAGGGCAGGTCTGACCAAGGCAGGCCCATGCTCAATAAACTCCAGTGGTTCCTTACTACCACTAAAATAAAATAAAAATTTCTCTGACATTTAAAGCTCTTTACAACCTGGCTTCTTCCTTCCTATATTTTTAGTCTTCTTATACATTAATCCCTTCCATGCATTCTGCATTCCAACAATACTGACCTACCTGCTGTTCTTCACACAATAAATACTCCATTTCCAGTTTCCTTGATTTTGTGCTGGCTGTCCCCCATCCCTGGTATGGCCTCCCACTTGATCACTGCCTTTTGGAGTCACTGGTTTCCCTCAAAATTCAGCTAAAATACCACCTTCTACATGAATCCTTTCTAGATCTCCCCTGGCTGCTCATGCCTTTCTTCTCAAAACTATCTTATACTCATTTTGTAAATATTCTGTATGTAGTCATATATGTCCACAATGTCTCACCTATTAGAATATAAGCTCCTTGAGGGCAGATTGTTTAACTTTTGTCAGTGCCTGCCACATAGTAGTAATAAATTCTTGTTAACTGATTAGAGGATAAGGATCATTGAGTATGGTAATGAAACTATTAAAGAATCAATCAGGGTCAATGTAACATCTAAATGAAAAGGTAGAAATTAGGATATAGAATACAGATACCGATCACAGGAATTAGAATTGGAAGGAATAAGAGAGTTTATCTTGCCATAACCTCCTCATTTCACAGATGAATGTAAGAGTTATACAAGGTTAAGAAATTTGCCCAAGATAATTCAAAATACTCACATACTAAAATGCATCCATTCCATTTATGTGAATTTTTTCTCCAAAACTGCAGATCACAACCTAACATATTCCATTCTTGTTCATATCCTCTATAACTCTGCCACAGTTTGCTAACACTATGATAGCCTTCCTCACTTTCCCTTGATATCACAAGAATACTAATAGAACACAGGAATATCTGGTTATCCCTTGTTTTCACACAACCAACTCAACTTCTTTTTGGATCACACTCTTATTCCAGCTCCTCATAATTTCATATTTATTATATGTTACATCCTGTTCATACCTAGATGCACCTCTCCATTACTCTCTCAGTGATGTTCTTCAGTCATCCAGCTGTGCCCAACTCTTCATGACACTATGGATCACAGCACACCAACACTGTCCATGGGATTTTCTCGGCAAAGATACTGAAGTGGTCAGTGATTTCCTTCTCCAATGGATTAATAAACAAGAGGTCAAGTGACCTCCCCAGGGTCCCACAGTGAGACAGGGTCTCAGCCCAGATTTGAAGTAAGGTCTTCCTGATGTCAGGTCCTACGCTCTGTCCTCACTGTGTAACCTAGCTGCCTACTCTTTCAGTGACACTCATTTTCAATTCTCAATAGACAATAATATCCCATGACTTACAGATACAGAGCACTGGTAGAATATTGGCATTAAAAAGACAGACCTTTATTTCAGAGAGAAGGTTAGGATCAGTAACGAAACTGTGATTTTCCAAAGTCCACTTTATCCTCCTTAATTCTGGGCCAAACTCACTTTCCAAAGGCAGTGTCTATGATAGACCTCTATAGATTGTCCTTATAACTTCATGTCATAATTCTATGTTATAATTTCCTCTCCAGGCTCCAGTCCTAACAGTCTAGTCTTTCTCTAACCTGCTACAGATGTCTCCTGACCCTGAAAGTTCACTTCATCCCTGGACTTCTCACACTGGAAGTACCCTCTACCTCTGGGGTCTCTTCCTCTGAATGGTTAGTTTTTCCCAGAAACTAACCTCCATTTTAAGGTTAAAAATCCAGACTATGTTATATCTTCATTCCTCTCCAAGTTTCACCCATGACTCTCTAGATTCTCTTTACCATGTCCCCACCAAGGACCTTCTTCCCCCAAACCCTCATTCATTTTCAGCTCCTATTTTTATAGTGTCTTGTCCCATTAGAACATAAGTTCTTCAGCATTAGGGACTGGCTACTTATATTTTTACTAACAGTACTCAGCAACGTGTTTGGCACAAAGTCAGCACCTAATAAATCTTTTTTGGCTTGACTTGACTTAGACAACAGGCACTCATCATTCACCTGGTTTTTCTTCTTTCTTTCCATCTCTTAATAGTTAAGTCAGATTCTTTTGCATGGTTATAGAGCTTGTCATATAGGTAGTAAATGGGACATCCACATGATAAAGTAGGCCAGTGATGTAGCAAGTAAGAACTAACAGATGAACAACCCAAATCTTAGCAATGAAACATCAGATTCACTAAGGGAGGCATAGCTCTGAAAGTTGTAATTATATTAAAGGGACAATATGGCAAATTAAATGTAGTGTTGGGTAGCAGGTTCAGGTTCCACCTCTGAAACTTAATAGCTATGGGAACCTGGACTATTCACTTAACCTGCCTGAGTGTTTCCTTACGTGTAGCCTCAGAGCATTATTTTGAGGCTTAAAGGAGACTATGTATACCAAGTGCTTTGTAAACTTTGGTGTACTATAAAAAACATCAATGACTTATTATGCTTCTAATTTAAAGTTTTTTTTAAAGTTTGTAATAATATAATTATTAATTTGTATATTGGTTTCTATAGTTTCCTTTGTAGAAGATGCTACCTGGAAGAATTTTAGTAAATTATTTATATTCCATCAGCTATATTTAAAATGCTGTTGTTGACAGTGAATGTAACAAGACTAATAAAACATTAGAATAACTGTCATTCTTATGGCATGGAATTCAATGAGAAAAATCACTAAGTACTTTATAAGATGATAATAACCAAGAAATCAGAAAAATTAATAGTATTAGGAAAAATGCTGTTCTCTGGATGTCAATATAAAAATCCTTACAGCAAAGGATAGTGAGTACTGAAGAACACAAGCTCATCTTAATTAAAATAACTTGAGTAATTTGAATATCTGTGATATGAGATATTATGTATACCGCCCCAACTAAAATATGAGCTCTTAAAGGGGAAAGACCATGTCTTCTATACTTCTCTATATCATACCCACGCATGTGGGTATGACTAACACAATGCTCAGAACAGATAAAACATTCAATTCTTTTTAAACTGACTTGAATTAATTTTTCTACTACCTAAACTCCTGTGGCTTGGGAAGAATGATGGTATTCTCCTTTAGTTACCGATTTCCATCTGATTTGAATAATCAAAATTTTCTATTTTAGCTTCATGAACCTTAAATCTCCCTTTTCCCACTACCCCCAAATTTTTCCTTTGTATAAAATATTTGGGTGCTATAACTACAATCTGAGGTCATTCTCCTAGACTCAGATGAATGGCAGTTCCACAGATGATGCCTAAATTTGCTACAAATACTCTAATCACTGGACATAAAATTAGAACAACCAATAGGAATAGAGAAAAGAAGGAAACAATAGGTAACTAAGGAGACTGAATTAAAAGAACATAAAACAACTGATTCTAAGAATGATATAACTAGATCAAGAAATCTGCCAGATGATGAAAAGAGAAATTTATTTTAATATGAACTCTATGAAAAGGTAGGTAAGAAGATTTTAACAAAGGATAACTAGAAGTAGAGGGGAGAGAAAAAACTGAGATGTCAAAAAACAAAAGATTACCAAAAACTTTTATTTACCTGCTGCTTCTGTGCTGTTAAATATTTAGAATTGAATTTTTAGCTATGACTTCATACAACTTTGTTCATAATATTACAGAAACACAGTGGACTCTTTGTTTTTCATGAAAAAAACTACAGGTTTAGAGATCCACAGTATTGAATGTTTTCCCATCCATTACTCCATTTGAGCCTCACAATAACTGTGGGGTAGGAAGGGCAAATGGGATTATTCCAATTTTTCATATGATGTCTCTCAAGCTCAAAGAGCAGAAAGCTTGCCCAAGCTGGTTAATATCTTCTGATACTAATCACTGTTTTATCTGTCTTCTGATCCTTTACCCACAGCCTCATCTTTTAAAAAAGATTAACATTGTTGACATTCCCTGACAGGCAGAGAATGGAGATGCCATGTTCCTCTTCCTTTCTTCTGTCTCGGCTCCTTCCTTAATCAGTTCTAGCTCTTCCTTCCTTGTGGAGTCTATAGCTATATAGTAATCATTCATTTCACAAAACCAAAGAAGTGGCTCCTATGGACTTCCGGATAAGATGGAGGTTTGAAAGGGCATATCAAAGCCCAGATCTCTGTCTCACCTACACTCTAGCAAGGATTTAAATTGGGAACCAGATCCAATAATGATGAAGTAATCCAACAAGAAACAACAGGCCCAAAACTGTACAAAAGGAGAGACAGAGGTGACAGAAAAGGGATCCTGCCAGGAAATCCAGCATGAGGGCAAGCAAACAAGTAAGAAGCCTTGCAACCTTCTTCCCAGAGAGAAGCCAGGGGCACCTGAAGTCTATTCTGACCATAGATGCACAATAAGAAGGCCCTCCTGATCCCCTTCATGCCAACACCTTCCCTGTGTTGAGATCTCCAATCTCTCCAGTATGCATCTTGCTTGTACACTGACACTTCCATGTGGTGGCCACGTAAGGGACTTTCAGTCAAGGCCAAACAAATGTACATTTAAGAATGGAAGAGGCATTCTTAGCTTGTAAGCAACACAAAAATAGGCAGTGGGACAGATCTGACATGCGGACCACAGTTTATGGACCCCTGGCCTGGGCAATCACTGGGATTAGTAGGTAAAGCTAGAGGGCTGTACTTTTCACATCTTTTCTAGTAGCAGGGACAGTAGTAATGGGATTATTGTTATTATCATCAATCACCATTATTATTATTATGGGATAGACTTGTGCTGTGTAAGCCCCCTGTGTCCAGATGAATAACTGGATGGGGTATACAGCATGGTTTGGTGCTGACTAGATAGAATGGGTTAGATGACTCGTGCAAATGAGAACTGTTCAGCTCCACTGTGAAGGCCCCAGAAAGAATGGATTTACTCCCCTAAATTGAGGGGTCATGGTCTCTGGGGATCTGGGTCTAGAAGATAGGGAGGAGGACAATAATAGCACACATGGCAAAATGCCTGAGCTAAGTGAACTTTCTAATGCCCCAGTAGATGTCCAGGTGGAATGTGAAACACGGTCCCAACCTGAAACTTTAGATTCTATTTGAAACTTCTAATTCTACCAGAAGTCTGAAGTTTAAAACAAAAATAGTAAGGAGTCTGACCACTGAGACTAGAGGAAGCCATTTCCTAACCGACTTTCCCTTCATTTCCCAACCGACTTTCCCTTCATTTCCCATCTAGGGTAATCAACATTGAAAGGTGATCTTATTTTATCCTATACTCAATTCAGTAAACATTTATCAAGCACCTATTATGTGCAAAACATTGTGCAAGGAATAAAAATTAAATTATCTTCATTCCATGGCCTTTCAGAGAAATAGAAGTGTCTCTAGGAAAAAGGGATGAGGAGAAAAGGACTAACACCTAACAGACACAAAGAAGGGAGAACGAGGACTGATAAGAACAGCCAAGACAAAAGAAAAGAAGATCTGCCTGTCAGTATTTGACCTTTTTCCAAGATGTGGCTGTGGGTACAGTAAAAGTAGTGACAGGATCAAAAGCCAGATAAAACAGTGATTGGTATCAGAAGATGCTAACTAGCTTGGGAAAGCCCCCTCACTATCTGGGCCTCAGAGTCACCACAAGGAAAACTGGGATAATTCCATTTGCTCTTCCTACCCCACATAGTTATTGAGGCTCAAATGAAATAATGGATATAGAAGCACCACATAAATGTAAGAACTATTATTATGATTACTAATGGGTCATTCTTCCTTACTAGTCAGTAAGAGAAAAACAATGAGCAACAAAGGGATTAAAGAACTGGAAGGCTTCCAAAAATATTATATGCAACATTTTTTAATAATTTCAATTATGTCCCCCACCTACCCCCCCAAAAAAAGGCTTGATGTTTGGAGTTGAGTTAAAGGGATTATAACTGAAGGGAAAGGGAGAAGAGTAACATTTCAGACACAGGCAAGGCTAGGCAAGGCTATGAGGAAATGAAGGTGGTGCATTTGGGGGGGGGGGGGGCGGGGAGGAGACTAGAAGTAATACAGTTAGAGTGGAATATAAAGGAAAATAATATGAAATTTTGTAATTAGGTAGTCATTGGTAACCACTGAGAGAATAGATTCAGCAGAGTACCACAGGCAGATGTTAGAAAACAAAGGGTTGAGGAATGAGTGGATATTAAGGAAATGGAATTATCAAAACAACTTTTGAAGAACTTCAGAAGTGAGAAGAGCTGAGATGGCTTAAGAAGCTGGAAGAGGTGGAAAAGTCCAGGGAAGACATGTTTACCATTGAGAAGGCTTGAGTATTTATGGTAAGATAAGAAGCCAATGGAGGGGAACTGATCAAAGATGTATGAGGAAGAGGGGATAATTGTTACAGTAATGTTCTAAAGGAGATGAAAAGGAATGGGTGAAGACAGGTTAACTGGAAGCCACACCAGCTGTGGAGTCAGAGGCTTGCCCTGCTTCTCAAGATAATTATCTTGGACAAATCACTTCATCATCTGTATAATGAGAGGACTGGAGTAGATAGCTCTGAGACCTAGTAAGGAGCAGGATTATTTCTTCCTATGACCAGAGGGAAAGAAGCACAGTGAATGATGGGACTGAGTTTTGATGAACTGAGAACAGGAGCTGAGGAACTCCCTTCCAGTGGCCTCCAACTTCCTGCTAAAGCAGAAGGCTAAGTCATTTGCTATAAGTAAGGGGGTTGTAGGAAAAGTGTATGGGGAATGAGAGGCAGAATCAGTAGTAAGGGTGGAGCAAGAACATCATAGGACCACAGATGGAGAGTTAGAAGGGAATGCAGAGGCCTGGTCCAAACAGTTTATATAAGAGGATGTTGAGCTCCATGGAGATGAAACAACTTGCTCTAACTCACATGGGAAAATAACTACCAAAGGCAGAATCAAAACCCAAGTCCTCTAACTCTTGAACCAGGGCTTTTTCCATCATAGGGGAAGAAACATCAAGCAGCATCAAGGTTCCAGCTGAAGTGATATACCATAAAGTTGACAGTGAAACCAGTTCAATTTCTTAAGTTTTTCAAATGATATTAAGCAGGAACAGAGAAATCAGAGAATAGGGGTTAGAAATGAAAATTAGCAGGTCAAAAAAGACAAGATCAGTGTAAGGTCAGGGGCAGTGGCTAATGAAATACCAAAGTGACTATGGAGTCAAGTAGGCTGGAGATGCAAGTGAAACCACAGTTGGGGAGGTGGAAGAAAAGAACAGGGATGAGTCAGGGATGGTCACTTTGTAGGCAAAAATTTAGTGAGTGACGATAAGAGATGCCATCTGTATGACACACATTAGGTCATCCAACCTTCATCACAAGTTGCGTGGTAGATAACTATGAGAGAGTAGGAGAAATGGAAGCATAGGAGATTGTGGCTAGAGTAGAAGTGCAAAGATTAGGTTCTTGGAGGTGGTTTAATTGCTAGAGATGATGAAGGTTAGGCAGAGCCATAACACATTAGTAACTAAGGCTGCTCCCCAGTTGCCAACTTGTGGAGCATGCTCCTTTCCCCAGCTCCCTCCCAGATCCATCATCCTGCCCAGCTCATGGCTGCCACTCTCTCTCTCTCTCTCTCTCTCTCTCTCTCTCTCTCTCTCTCTCTCTCTCTCTCTCCCTCAAGCATGCACACATACACGCACACGCAAATGCACACACACATACACACACACACACACACACACACACACACACACACAGAGTGCTATGGATGTTATAAGCCTCTTTCAGGTGGGGCAGAATTTGCCATCCCCTCCTTCCACGCCAGACCTAGGAACCATGATCACTTGGACACCCACAATCTATGCAGGATAAGCCAGAAAAGTCAGCACCCCTAGCTCCCATCGATAGAAAACTCAGCCATAGCCCTTAGGCAGTCAGTATTCTCTGACCTCCTTCTGAGAACTTTCTTTTGTTATTAGGCAGTAAAAAGATCACCGTATTTAGAAGTCAGAAGATGTAACTCAATCCTGACTCTACCATTCATTTGCTACAAGATCTTGGACAAATGACCTCACTTTATCAGTAAAATGAGAGAGCTGGACTAGAGATGATCTCTATGGTCACTTTGAACTATTAATCTATGATGTTTTTACCTAAAAATTCTTCCTTTCATATTCCTTCAATCTTCTGATATTCAGTGAAACCTAATTCTCTCCTAAAGATGATGTCTCCTAGCACCCTCTTCATGTCTAGCTATTCTGGTTCTCATATTTCCTAACACACAGGGACAAGAGAAGTTAACATTCTCTTTAACAACTCCACTGCCACTTTCAGACCTTCTTTCTACCATCATTCATCAGCAACCTCTTTTAAAGTCCATTCTAGTCTATCCAGATCCATGTTGCTATCATCGCCAACACAACCTTTCTGCCTCTTAAAATATCTTGACTTCAATCTCCTCTATTCTCATTGTCTGTGTCTCTAGTCCAACCCAACTACAAAGAAAAATGATCTAACTTTAATCTTCAATGCCCCCCACCATTTCCCTCACTCTAAATGAATTTGCTTTAGATGCTAAAATTTCTAGCAAGAATTTTGGGTCTAGGATGCGATCATTCCAGTGTGAGACTGAAAATGGTGAAAGAAGTCACTGGAGTTAGAACTTTATACTAATGGGGCCCCAAAATTAACTATAAGGCACATTAAAAGTATAAATACTTAATTCAAGGGATAAGGAATGAGTATTTCTAACTGAGGTATCCATGTAGAAAAATAGATAAAACACTGACTGCCAGATATGAAAAAGACCATTCAGTCTATGTCTCCTAAAATATCCATCAGCTCTACTCCTTGTTCCCAAATGTGGACATAAATAAAGATATTATCTCCGCTAAACCTGTTCTTCAAAGCAGAGTTAATATCCAAAGATGGCATCAGTTGAAAAAAGTGGCCTAGAGCTACAAGAAGACTCCCTGACCCATTCCATTTTCATTATTGTCACCAATGTCATATAACTGACACTCATATATTGCACTTTAAAATCTGTAAAGTGTTTTCCATATTTTATCTCATTTGATCTCCTCGGCATGGCTTCTCTTATCCCCCTACTCCTAGATATTCCACTTTTGCAGTTGATGACTCCAAATTCAGCACCCACTAAATATTCTCTGGAATTTATCAGAATATTTTGTCTCATAAATAGGAAAATTATCCCATTTCTCACCAAATCTTTTATACTAAATTTATTTATTTTTAATCCTGTTTAACACTAACCACCTAGTTGTGTGACTTAGGTGAGTCCTTTAACCTCTAGATAGCCACCAAGGAAGATGTCTTCTAGCTTTAACATTCAATAAATCTATAAAATCATTAATACTATTGTTACCACATCAGTCCTACACACGGCAGCTGCCTACAGGGTAAGATTTGAGGAGAAGCAAAATTTAGCCCACAATTATTAGAGTAGCACCTCATTCTATCTCCTAAAGGTTCATATTAACACAGATTATTACCCAACAAATACTAAAAACATTCAAACAGATTATCCAAACCTAGAAACCCTCAGCATCTATCAAATACTATCTTACCCATAGGTTAAGTGAGCAGTCATAAGTGATCAGATGATGAACTGACCAGCTGAGCTCCCTCCCAAAGTGCCTTGGAATTTGGAATTCTGGGTTTTAGTCAGATTCTGCCATTAACCAGCTCTGTGACACTGGACAAGTAATTAGACCCTGCGGATCTGTTGGTTTTTTTTTCATTTGTAAACTGAAGGAATTCAACTAAATAATCTCTGGAGCCCCTTGCAACTCTCACATTCTATGAAATTCAGAGCATCCTGAATCTATTATACTTTGATCTAGTACCCTTTTGCATCCTTAAGCACCTACATTTTAATCTGTCTTCACTAGAGGCTTTATATGGGGACATGGACAAGAACTGAACAGGGTACAAAGGCAAGGATGAATTAAGATCTTCAGGTTTGGGGGAAATACCCACAGTGGGCTCCTGGTTGGAACTGTGGGACAAGATTCCACTCATTTTTATTCATTTATTCAACACACATGTTGAATCACATTGAAAGGAAATACCTACAACTGAAATGTGTAGAATGTTATGTACTACTACAAAGTTAAATAAGATATGGTCCTTGTCCCCTGGAATTTACAATATGAACCTCATAAGGCATATAAACAAGGAGGTTTCTCTTCAAAGAAGCATTTCTTTTCATGGAGCCCTGATCTGATCACTGTGGATGCTCCCACCAAAACTGAAGCACTGAGGGAAATACAGAGGTAGGTGAGGGAGAGAGCATTCTCAGCTAGAGGTTTTGCAGAGAAAGTGGCATCTGAACTTTTAACAGTACAATTGCAACACAATCTTATGGGTTACTATAACATTGGTATATCTGCAAGGCAGACTACTGGACTCCAGCACTGAAGATTACCTGACCACAGTTTAGACCACTGTCATGTAAGCTCGAAACAGAAAAATGCAGGCAGTACAGTCAGAAAAAGAAATAAGAAGAGTATATAGTCTGGACCTAATATTCAGAGAGAATCCCAAATTTACTCAGTAGAAAACTATTCCAGTTCAGCTATGGGTTAAGAGCATATGAATGGTCTCATCAAGCCTAAAATATATCAACTGTGATGCTGCATGAAACTTAGATTTTCCCTGAATAATTAGTACTTTTAGAAGCATTCAGAAGAAGGCTAGAAAAAACACCACAGGATAAAGATCTAGGGGGAAATAAGGAAAAGAAAACCTTAAAGATCATCTAGCCTCTCATTTTACAGATGAGACAACTGAGGTCCAGAGACACAGAAGTAATTTGTTCATGATCCCAGAGAGAGCAAATAACAGACTCATGATTTGAATTCAGGTCTTTTCTAACAACAAACTCAGTTCCCTTTCCACTTTGCCACGTTGTTTTATTGTTAATTTTTTTAACTAAACTATGTCCTTTCTTTTTCAGCGTCCTCTTCTGCTTTCATGTATCTCTACTTTTCATTAGGCTAGGGACTTCAAAAGCTGAAAGGGTCTGTCCACATGTGGACCTCTGAGAGACCCTGATTATAAAAGTTAAAATCCAGCTTTCTCATGAATGTTCTTACTCTTAACCAGTCAGTCCTTAAAAATGATACTGAATATTCTAATTTCTAGCAAAATTCAATAAAATATTATCAGAGATACCTGGGTTCATATCTTACTTGCGGAAATTCATACTTTTTAGTCCATAAATCTGTTGCATCTTACACCTAATTTATAGGTTCTTGCTTATCTAACACCTTACCTTCCTTCGGAAAATAATAATTATTTTTATACCACATATTAAAAGACAATCTCAGAGTAGCATATGTACACAATCCTCAGAAATAAAGATCATCTCTCTCTCTCTCTCTCTCCCCCCCCCCCCTCCTTTCTTCTCTCCTCTCTCTTTCCCTCTCTCCCATCTTTCACCTAAGTTTAGCAGCAATGGAGCACTTTAAACCTTTTTTTCTTTACATTCAGAAAACTGCCAAAGTTTCTACCCCTAAATTCTGCTGTTTCCCAGCAACCTGACTCCTGTTCCCAGGGAGAAAGCTGGAGGAGTGCTGGCTGCGCTCTGATGCCCCCCCAGACCCGCCCGCCGCAGTCCGGGGGGACCGCTTTGTGCAGTGCGGCTCTGGGCCGCTGCCCACCGCGGCGTGTGCGCGGAATGCTAAGCAGCCCGCGGCCACCTCGGAGCCCGAGGAGTGTCCGCGCAGCGCTGGCCTGGGCGTGACGTAGCTCTGCAGGAATTGGTGCGGAACACGCCCTAAGGAAGGGCAGGTCTGCGGCTGTGCAGGGTTTTTCCAGGCACTCGATCTGACAGCTGGCTACTCAGCTCTGCAAACTAAAACGCTCAGATTCCTTTTGTCTGCTAACTACGGGAGATGCATGTTTCTGACTTTTAGTGCCCTTTTTATTTCTCCAGCTGGCAAACCAGAAATGCTCATAAAGCATTCTATTTTTATGATCTTTCTCTAAGCAGCATCTGTTAAAAATTATGAAGTGTACAGTTGGCCAAAGAATAATATTTTAGACATGTCTAGCTTTTGTACTTTCATGCCTTATGCATTTCATTCCTTATACATTTTGTAGTCCACTTAATTATGAATTTCTGTACTAAACTGAAGCATATTCGGCCCAAGGAAAGGATAACTTACTTCAGAGCACCACATGCAAAAATTGAAAAAAGGAAAATATTCTTTAAAATTTACAAGGGAAAATCTATTCCTGGTCATTATCATTGTCTCACTATGTTGCAATATTCAGAGTCTGTTACACATGGGTGCTTTGAGGAGGTCTATTCAATGTTCCCAGATTTTTGTCTTCACTTTTTTTAAAATGTAATGAACATTTTATATGATATGCAGTGAAAGAGGAGCTTTAGCCTTGAAGCAAATTGTCACTTTGCATTCCTCTTTGACTAGCACTAGGTTTTAGATGTATTGTCATGCAAATTTTATACACTTGTTCAACAAGCTTGTGATGAGAACTGTACCTACCAGCTGAGAAATATCGTTAATTCCCCTGTCTGAAATGCATTTTTTAAACTGTAACTCTATAGAAATATAAGGGAAACAATATCTGTCCTCATGTAGAAACCTGAAAGTGTTCAGGAAATGTATTTATTAGAAAAAAAATAACCTTGATTTTTCAATCATTTTTTTAGAACACTATTTGACCCCTTACCAGCATTTTGGGGAATTGCAACACCTCATCATAAGAATAGCAGAAATTATAGTCTCTCAGAGTGAAAAATACTTCATTTTACAGATGAGAAAACTAAGGCCCAGAGAGATCAAAATGATAATAGCAAAGGCCTGGGGTCAGGTAGACCTTGGTTCAAACCCCACCTTGGACAATGACCCTGGTCAGACCACATAACTTCTGTTGCCTCAGTTTTGAAGAAACTGTAAAATGGGGATAAAGTAGCAACCACCTTCCAGGGTGTCTTATTCACAATGATTAGTAGAAAAGGTATACTAGAATTCAGACATAAACTTGGCTATGCCACTAGTTTCACCGTTTGATTCTTTCTTTCTTAAAATGCTAACAATATTTTAATTAAAAGATTGAGAATTTTTTTAATTTCATATCTATTAACATTATTAAAAACATTCTAGAAGGCAGCAAAATCACACAGTTGGGGATCACTGAGATGGTCAAATGTTGAGAATATAAGGAAATCGAAGGAATTAGCCAAAGACTCTCAAACTGAAGGTTGATTATTCAGATTGCTGATAGTACTGACATATTAACCATAACTGTGGTTCAAGCAGTGTGAGCAACACTGTAACCCAAAAGGTCCTTAAAAACCAACCCTGAAGACATAGTAGGAGGTCCTGGTAGGAACCCAGCAGTATTAAACACCCTACTTATCCATACATCCATTCAACCAACAAGCATTTATTTAGGTCCAATTGAGTGACAGGCCCTAGGCTAAGAAATTCAGTTTTTACTAATTCAACAAAGGATTTTTACACATGGCTGACTATCAGGGGGTTATAACTGATATACTGCTTGCCCTCTCAGAGGGTAGAAGAAGAGATAAGAGTGAAAGAGAGAATCTGGATTTCAAAATTTAAAAAGAAAAGAATGTTTAAAATAAATAATTAATGCTTTTTTAAAAAAGTAAATAAAGCCTCCAGGATATTTCATTAACATATAATAATCGCATCTAATAAACTCCCTAAAATTTCAGTAGTTTAGCCTACAGGCTGAAAACCAATTCCTAAAACTGTTGATCCATTCAGCCTTTGGGGAGGATGATTATTCACAAGGCCTCAGTTCTGCATAGCCAAAGCAACATCCTCTTTTTCTCTATCCTTGGTAAAGACAATCCAAATAGCCTCTGCATTGCAGGAAAGCTGGTCATCTGTCTTGTAATTACTAAGACGTAAGGGATTATTTTTAAGTTTGCTTGGAAGACCCAAATTTCTAGCTACCTGTATTTATAGATAGATTTGCACATAGATTTACACAGTCACTCATATAATTGTCATTTTCACATTCTCTTCTTATAAAATTTCCCAAAAACAGTATCATCAAAACCACTGCCACTAGAAGCCAAGAATTCTACAATTTTTAGGGGTGAAACAGCTAAAGAAGTTAGAAAGTTGAGGGCCTCCTGAAAGCAGCTGAAAGATTTTAACTTCTTGAAGTGTTTCACAAAGTCAGAACAGGGTGTGAGAACCCACGTTTCCTAATCACTTATCTCTCTTTCCAAACTATATAAAGAGAATGACAATAACCCATCACCTTAAGAATACAGGGAAGTAGACAAGCTGGCAACAGCACCATCAGTAAGTAGGGAATATGAATTTCTCACCAACCTCCCCACCCCCTGTGTCTGTCCCTCCTTATAACGTTCCCATTTCTTTTGATGGCCCTACCACCCTTGAAGTTATGAACTACATCACTTCCTGCTTAACTTAACTCTTATAATAAATCTCCTGCCACTGACTTCCTTGGTTTCCTTCAAACCTCAGCTGAAGTCCCATCTTGGACAAGAAGTCTTTCCCAGTCCTCCTTAACTTTAGTGCACTGCTTCTGAAATCATCTCCAAATGATCCTGTATATATCATGTTGGTACACAGCTTCTTCCCCATTAGACTCTGAGCTCCTTAAGAACAAGGACTGTTTTTTGCCTTTCTTTGTATCCCCAGTGCTTAGCATAGTGGCTGGTACATAGCAGGCACTTAATAATAACACTTGTTCACAATGACCCTCTCTTTTCCTTTCCTTCATACCTAGAGGCATCTAGGTGTCTTGATGGCCAGGAGTCAAGAAGACTTGAGTTCAACCAGCCTCGGGCACTTGGTAAATGCGAGATACTGGGCAATTCATTTAACTTCTGCCTCAGATTCCTCAATATAAGAGTGCGACAATAACAGCACCTTCTCACAGATTTGTTGTGAGGATCAAGTATTTGTGAAGCAATAAATGCCTATTCCTACTGTACCAAAATCTCTCTAATGCTAAAATCTGATCATATGACTTTCTTATTCAGAAATTTCCCAGTTCTCAAATGCCTATCCGATAAAATAGAAATCCCCTTAAACGATCATAGCTTTCATAATTTGACTCTAACTTTTCTTTTCATCCTTATTACTTATCACTCTCCTTCATGCACTCTAAACTTCAGTCAAACTGAACCATCCACTGTTCCCCAATTTCACTTGCCCCCTCCTCTCTCTGGGAATTTGCACAGGCTTCAGCATGTGCACAGAACAGACAGTCTCAGCCAACACCTTACTCAACCTTACTCTCCTGAGCCCTCTCTGCAGCAAGGAAATCCTTTCACTTCTCTCTTACTGATTCTTTTTTTTAAATCCTTTTACTCCTTCCTAGCTCTCTTCTTGTCCCTGAGAAATCTCAGCGTCTGAATCTAGTTTTTAATTGGCAATGGCTATTCAAGACCTTCTCTTCTTTCTTCAGTCTCAGACATTGAGATTTTTCATTGACAATGGCTGTTCTAGGCTTTCTAGAACTTCTCTATTCAAACCTCTCAGAGTATCCCTTCCTCTCATCCACTCAGCTAAGTTTCTCTCTGAATATGAATTTCTCAGGGAGCTCCTTCTTCCCTCCCCTCATATCTTCTGACCTGTTGGTATAACCCCCCAATATTATCTCTAATAAATAAATGGTCTTCCTTAACAAGACCAAATGCTACTTGTACCTTTGATCCCATTTTCTCCTGCAGATTATCCACTAGTTAGCAGAGAAGGAAGGATAAAGGCAGAGTTTTTTTCAGGATGGGGGAGATAAGTATGTTTGCAAGCAGTAGAAGCTAGTAGAGAGGGAAAGATGGAATATAAGTGATAGAGTGGGGATGACAGGGGACAATCTACTGGGGGAGATGGACTGAAATGGGATTGCTGAGTAAGTGAAGTGTTGGCCTTGATACAGAATAAGGCTATCTCATCAGATGAGAAAGGGGAGGAGAAGAAAGTGACAGAAGACACCTGAGTCTTCAGGTGATAAGATAAGGAGATAAGGAAGAAGAGAGTAAAGGAAGCTCATAGCAAATGGCCTCAATTTTTTCTGTAAAATAAGAGGGAAAGTTCTTGCCTGAGAGGGTGGAAGAGAGCCATGGGAAGTTTGAAGCTGGTTGAAAAGATCTGGCAGAGTTACTATGGAGATCAGAATAAATTGATAACACAGGTATAGAAGGACTGCCTAGCTACAATGAGGGCCCAGTTGAGATTGTATAACATAAATATGTGGTGAACTCAGTCAGAACCATTGCATACTTTTCTCTACCTTCATTCAGAAACACGTGTACAAGTCAAGGAAGTGAATGGTAGGAGTGATCTAAAGCTGAGGCTTGGCAAGGTGTGATTTGCAAAAATGATGGGGGGACTAGGCATTCAAGAGAAGAAGACAGTGTAGAGTTGACTTGATTCACCAAGGGGTCAAGATGATAAAAAGAGAAGAGAGTGACTAGTACAAGAGAGAGAACCTGGTAGAGAATTGAGGGGTCAAGAGATAAAAGTCATGATGTGGATGAAAACTAGAGTTTTGTAAGGGAAGACAGAGAGAAAGAGGTAAAAAAATCAATTGATTAAGGTCATATAAGGAACTGTTGAACAGAGAAGTAGCACATCTGTGGCTGATGGCAAGATCGAAGGTATGGTATCTTTGTGTGGTATCTTTATGTGGGGCTGAGGTAGCATGGAGAAGTAGCTTATAGGAAATGAGTAGGTTGTGGAACTGAATGGTTAGGGTATTTGAGAGAGAAACAATATGTATGTCCAAGTCCTTCATTATGAGGGCAGGAGTTGGAAAGGAGACAAAAACTGAGAGCCATATACCAAACTCATTGGGGAAAGAAAGGGAGTGACTGGAGGGTCAAGAGACTACAACTACTAGGATTTTGATTGGGTGGTAGAAATGAATAGCATGAACCTCAAAAGAGAAAAGGTTACTAAGTGATGAAGGTAGGGGGAGAAACTGGAAGTAGCAATGAGGAACAAAGAGTATTCTAATTCCCCTGCCTCAACCAGTACATGGATGAGAATGAGCGAAGGTGCAGCCAGTACTAGAAATGTTGGCCAGGGAGGCTGTGCCACCAGGAAGAAGTCAGGTTTCAGTAAGAGCTAGTAAATGGAAGCATTAGGAGAGGAAAAGACTTAGGATGAAGAAAAGTTTGTTGCCTATGGAACAGGAATTCCACAGAGGACAGTTGAAGAGGTGGATGGTTTTTGGTTGAAGCTTTGTAATGGGAGGGTTGAGGGGAATAGGAATGAGGAATCAGGTGGGGGTTAGGGGAGTTTGGGAAATAGGGTTTGGATAATGAGCTACATGGATTCAGAATCACTGGGATATAAAGTGTGAGAAAATGTTGATCATTGAGTGGAAGGCACTACTTCTCAAAATAAGTTAGAGATCAGGCTATGTTAAATGTACCATAAGCTTTTTTATAAAGCAAGGTGTACCTAATAAAGATCTGAGGTTTCATGTACAACCCTCTTCTTCTGTTTTACTTTGTATGTGGAAATGCCCATTTTACTTAGTGTTAAATACAGAATTTTTTTTTTTAATTTTAAGTCATGAATTATACCAGGACTTAAGGCAAATGTCTTTTCAGGTGCCCCAGGAAACAGACCACAAGTTAAGTGAGAATGAAGTTCCAGGGCTCAACATTTCATAGGAATAGTAACCTCTTTTCTTCTACCTTTTCTTTACAAAGAAAACTGCAAAAAAGTTGGAAACAAAAAAACAGGAAAAAAATATAACTAACATTGAATAAAATAGGGATGATTACCCAATTTTCTTATCTTTTTATCCCTTGACAGGTTGATATTTGCTTCCCTCTTTAACAACTCTAAATGAAGCCATTATTTTCAAATTATGCAGATAAATAACAGAATATGTGAACAGGAAGTCAACTTGATGTGTCCTGATTTTCCCCATGCAGATTATGATACATTATACTTATTTATGCTTAGAGTATCATTTATTTCCCTCTGAGCACTTCTTCTAAACAAACAGTTTTCATTTATTCATTCATTCAACAAACACTAACCTGTACTTCGTGCAAAGAACCATGATGAGCAATAGGAGATATATAAAGATTAAAAAAAGTAGCTGCCTCTGCCCTGAAAGAGCTTATAGTCTAGGAGGACAGATAAGACATGTACAGAATTATCAATGAAACAACAGAGAAACACCAAGTTGTTCTACAATCTGTAATATAGCAATGCAGAAATAACAATGAAACAACACAGAACACACACATCTTTGTGTCTCTGCCAGTACTTAAGCACAGTGCATCTGCACAATGTGGATAACTAAAAGATATTTGCTGAATGCTGTTGACTGAATAAAAATAAGCCCAAAGTGCTATCAGAACATAAAGGATTGGAGGCACAAAAACCATTCACACAGCACTTACTATATGCCAGGTACTGCAATAAGCACCTTTTAGAAATATTATTTCATTTGCTCCTCACAACCTTGCAAGGTAGTTGCTATCATTATCCCCATTTTACAGTTGAGGAAACTGAGGCAGGCAGAGGTTAAGTGACTTGTTTAGGGTCACAAAGCCAGTGTCTGAGGCCAAATTTGAACTCAGGTCTTCCTGGCTCCAGGCCCAGAACTTTATCCATTATGTCTTCGAGAAAGATGGCCCCAACCCTTAAAGGTTAGTTTAGGGAACCTGAAGGAAAGATGTAGCTTTCCTCACTTTGGAAAAAGTAAGGTCAAAGCAATCACTATTTAATAATTTTTTAGAATACTGTTATAATGGCAAAGGAATCAATGCATGCTAGGACCCTTAGCACAAATGTCAATAAGAGTTATGTTACTGGCTTTAAAACAACCAAAAGTTATGTTAATGGGTCAAATTATTTTCTAGGACAGTAAAGAAATAGTAAGTAAGAGAGAAAAACACAAAGAGAACATGCATAAAGCCTGAGAACTAAAAGAAGCTGGGAATATGAAGATTAAGAGTTTTCTTTGTAATTTCCTCTATTGCCTTATCTCCCTGCCTCCCTGTCTCTTTCCGTCTTTTTTTAAACTGTTCTAGTACTAGAACACTACTCTGTACAAATAATCTATATTGAATGAAAACATAATATACTGCTAAAATGCCTATGTAAACTCTGTTCTTTTAATTGAAGTTTGGTTAATTAAGATTGCATAGCTCTTAAAATAGTAGTTCATATTTACACAAGGACAGGGATAAGAACCGTGGCTTCACTGGTATAGGAAGTTCTCAGATGAGCAAACTCCCTCTAACAATACAGGTCAGCACCTTCTCTGCAACTTATGGCCTTAGAAAGTTGTCTAGAGCCCTGGGAAGCTGAGGAATTTGTTGAACGTCACACACTCAATGTGTCAGAAACAGGACTTAAGCTTAGGCTTTTCTGGCCCCAATGCCAGCTCTCTATTCACCATGCCTTCTATCCCATGGATACATGACCTTTTAAAGTTTAGTCGCAACAGTTGTGTTTATTCACAGCAACCCTAAAACTTACATGATACATGATTGCTGATACTGAAGTTTTACAAATGAATAAATTGAAGTTCAGTGAGGTTAAATGATTTGTCCTGGGTCATCCAGTTAGTAAGCATCATAATCAGGACTCAAACTCAAGTCTTATGAGAACAAGGCTGATGCTCTTTCCACTATATTACATTTATTGCTACAATGTCTCACTAGAATAAAGTACAAGATAAAAACAGGCATCAAATCTAACATACTGCCTGGGCTGAAATAAAGAGCATCCTTAAAAATTGAAATAGTACAGAATTAACCACTGATGTGGTCAGCAGGGCTCAGAATGTAATCATAAATTCTAAAATAGATGGTAAGGAATTTTCCCACAACCCCACTACAATATGTGAATAAGTTTCTAAACAACTTGTAAAACTCTATGAAGGGCCTTGGACGCTGGAAGAAAGCAACTGATGCCACCCAGAATACATCTTGTGACTAAAAGAATCAGTCATAATCCTTGGGACTCTATGTAAATGGCAAGGTAAAAGGAGAACACTTTTTCCCTTCCCTCCTATCCATGTTATGAGAGCCACTGGAGCATAGGGAGAAAATGCATCTATCCAGGAGCAAAGGCACACTCACCACAGACAGATAAATGCAAATAGTCACCCATGGTAGAAGGCAGCTTCAAGGTGCATGATCTTGGCATGCAGAGAGGAATACTCTCTATCAAATCAAAAATATGTCAACCTTGGGAATCCAACTGAGTGTCCATCTGACCCAACTGGAGCACTCAAAGGAAAAAAGGGAAAGGACTTCCAGTACCAGGAGTTGTGAATAACCCTTTGCCAAATGTATAGCATATATCCATACCCTGCTACACCCACAGATGATGGGGGTATTTGTGTCAGAGTATACCACAATCTAAAGGGGAACGTTTATATCAATTGTTTTTACTATATCACCTTAGAAAATGACTTTTCTAAAGGCTAAACCAACTGGTTAACTGTTAATGCTAAGCACACTACTGTGGGTTCATGAGCAGTATACTGTGTTGGGAGTAGCCAACAACAGGTTTTACCAGTAGAACCTGAGGTAACAGACATCCTCACAGGACTCCAACCTGTGAGGGTAAGTTGAGAGAATAACCTAGAGGAGGTATTAAAGTTAATGTTACTTTGCAAATGTCAATGTTAAGATCTATCACAGAAGTTTTCTGGCAGCCTCCTAAGAAAAGAGTGTAGTACATTAGAGTGGGATCCCAGAATCCAAAATTCTGGTCCCAGCTCTGCTAACAAGCTACATAATTAAATTTGGGCAAGTTACTTCATGTTTCTGGGTCTTCCCTACAAAATCAATAGGCTGGCCTGGTTCTACTTTCCTTTCCAGCTCTACAATGCTAAGATCATTGCACAAATTATGAAATTTTACTAATGTACCCTCACTTATGTCAGTATGATGATAATGAGTCACTAGAAGAAAGGCATGCGCTTTGAATCTTTTTTTTTTACCAACAGTAGGATAAATTTGTCCATTCACAAAGTCTCCTTTTATTTCCATTGTTAGTAACAACAAAAGGAAACAAAATTTCCTTCAGTGTCTATGGCACATTCTTTGAATATCCCCAAAATAGTAAATCATTATCCGTAAAAGGGAGATTTCATTTTGCAAAACAGTCTAAAGTCACTGAGAGCTAAGTCTAGTGATTAAGTTGGTTGATCAAGCTAAAAAATATCATTAAAAATAGGGTATGCTATAAAGAAATGAAATTTATTTTCCAGAGTGTATAATTAACTGGACCTAAAAGACAATTCCCAAAAAGTGGCAAAAATGTTCTCTACTCAGTGGCATCATCACTGCAATAAGCAGTCTTCCAACATTCATTTTAATTATTGGCATATTTTTTTAAAAGTTAGTCTTTTTACTGTTCCAGGCAATGCGGTGATAGTCTTTTGTACCTAAAGTTTAGGAAGAGAGGAAGAGGATTAAGAAGTCTTCATTAAACAACAAGGAGAGACCACCCTTATATCAAGCCTTGACATCTTCTCCTACCTATAATCCCCTTTTGTCATACCTTATCTGGAATATTATGTTAGGTAGAACAACAGATGGAATGTAGGTCTAGAGTCAGGAAGGCCTGAATACAGATCTTGCCTCAGAAACGTCTTAGCTGTATGACCCTGGGCAAGTCACTTAACCTGTTTGCCTCTCTTTCCTCATTTGTAAAACAGGAATAATAACAGTAACTATCTCCCATGGTTGCTGTGAAGATAAATGAGAAAATTTTTGCAAAGCACTTTGCAAACTTCAAAGTCATACATAAATATTAGTATTATTATTATGTTCAATTCTGGGTACCACATTTTAGGAATGAGATGAAAGAAAAGCCCAAGAGACAGAGTTTCTGAGTAAATAATAATTATCAATTATGGCTAGTAGAAAATTAATAAATTGAGGTCAGTGGTTCTCTCAGAAACCAAAGACCCAGTCTGTATGGAGGCCAATTGAATGTTTAAATAACTTTGGAAGAGGTGTTGTCCCTGATGGGCGGAAATCAATCTGATAGGTTAACAATTAATGAGATAATGAATATTAAAATGAGAGGTGGGCTTTTTCTAATAAGGAGCTGGTAGACTTGACTCAGGTCATGTCAGTACTCTTGGACAAAAAGAATCATCCCCACCCAGATGATTCTGCCTCTAGAAATCTATACAAAAGAATCTATTCTCCACCTAGTCCTACCTGAGTAGAACAATGGGCCAGAATTCACCTAGATTAGATTCTCTTTACCCTTTAATTAGATATAAACTCTCCCAGTTGGGTGAGTCCCACCCAAGATTGAAGAGAATGTCTCCTCAGCCCTGTCCTTCACAAGGACTGGGTTTTGAATGAGGAAATAGAAAGCGGGAAAAAACTTTGGATCCCCCATATTAAAAACTGGTTATTAATAATTATTTCTCTCACAAAGGACATTGGTAGGGTGGGCAATGTTCAAAGGAGAACACCAGGCCCCACCAGGATGGGCCTAGAGATCATGACATAAGAGGATGAGTTTAAAGGAACTGAAAATAATTAATTTTCAAAAAAGACTCAGGGGAGACATGATAGCTGTCCTTAAGTATTTGGAAGGCTGTCTCAAGGAAAAGCTATGCTCTACTTAGCTGCACAAAGGAAGAACTAAAAGCAATGGATTGAAATAGCAAATACATACACTTAATCTTGATAGAAGAAAAAACTTCCAAACAATAAAAACTGTCTAGAAGTAGAGTGGGGGGGCTGCTTCTGGTCTGCCCTTATTGGCAGCCTTCAAGTGAAGGTTAGATGAACCGCATTTCAGATACCTTGAAGTGAACTTTTTTTCAGATACATGCTGGTCTCAACGGCCACTAAGGTCTTATCCAACTCTGAAGTTCTGTGATCCCTATGCTATAAAAAATTTCCTTCAGCAGTAATAAGTTCCATTAGCAAATTAAATTTCATGAAATAGCAGATACAACAGATGAAGACAATAACAGGCACAGGCATCTAAAATTCTCTTCTCTCAGTGGGTATGGCAATTTTCAATGAAACCCAGCTCCTTTCCACTCATGTTCATCATCAATTTCACAGAAGTGGAGGAAGTGGGTATATAAATATTCATTCCCTTTAGGAGCAACTTATACTAATAAAATTTATATCATACTTTAAGGAAAATGGGTTAAACTCTCAGGGATTACCTTTCCTATTTTTAAAGTGGGAAAAATAATATTTACACCATAAACCTCACAGTGCTTTTTTTTTTTAAGAGAAAAACACTTGCCAAGGAAGTATGTGAAGTGGGA
Organism: Notamacropus eugenii; assembly: GCF_028372415.1. Lineage (NCBI taxonomy): Eukaryota > Metazoa > Chordata > Mammalia > Diprotodontia > Macropodidae > Notamacropus > Notamacropus eugenii. The sequence continues at coordinate 609,294,981 of NC_092872.1, read as the reverse complement.
TTTGAAACCAAGTGTCCTGGTTCTAGGGATAATACCCTTCACACCACACTGCCTTTCAATTTGCTATTAACTTGTTTTACTCTGATTTTCTTCTAAGTTATTAAATATGTCTCTAGATTTTTTCCCACCAAAAAGTCCATAGAACACATTTTACCTTTCAACACAGTAGACATGTGTGACCTAATGGTTGAGGTCCCAGACTAGGGTGGATACTACTGTTTCTCACAAACTAAAAAAAAAAAACTCTACATATCCAAGTACACACATATATTCACCCATTCATTCAACATTCAGTAGAATGCACTATGTGAAGCATAAAAAAAAGATAAAAATAAGACTGACTGACTGATGACCCCTGCTATTAAGTTTATAGTCCAATAAGTACAATAAGATACATACATGAATGAATTACAAATTATTTTTTAAATTGGAATCAACTTTATTATTCTGTAAATGTGTTTATGTTTTGTTTTGATTTTGTGAATTACAAATTATAATATAATAAGAAGGCTGGACTCAATGACCTCTCACATCCCTTTCAACTCTAAATCTATGATCCTATTACCTGAAGCCTAGAAAATAACCTGTGTATGCTTAAAAGAATTGCAAAATGTTAAGTTTTGATTGGGAAAAGATCATTTTTATCTTTATGACAATATCTGATACTTCTATGGAAAGTATCTTCTTCACAAAAATTCTATAAGTTAAAGTAACAGCAGTATAATTATTATCCCTGTTTTACAGGGGCTTGCCCATGACCCTATCAATACCAAATAGCAGAGGCAGCAGTCCAGGGCTACTTTATTCCAAGCCTAATGTTATTTCCACTCTACCACCCTGTCTGCTGTGCTATAAAAAGAAGTTGGTTGAGCTGACTCTTGAAATATTGATAGGAGATGGGGGTGGTCAAATTGGTTGAAAACTGGAAGGTAAAAGAAGGCTCCACTTTTAAATGGCCCAATGAAACACAAAAAATGTATGGAAGTCAACTGGGAATTTAAGGACATTTGGATCTTTTGCTTAGTTCTGGTGATGCTTTAAACTTTTAAAAAAAGCCAACACAAACTTTGTTGTAATTTTTTAAAATTGTAAGCAAATAATATGATCAAAGAACAATGGACAACTGAATGTTTAGTGTTATGATCAAATATAACTTACAACAAAGTCAGCCTAACACATTTAATGACAAGTCATAATTATTATGTTAGAAGAAAACTAGCATAAATGGTAAAAAAAAATTTCTACTAGTCACTGTACTGAGAATTACTTTTATACTTGGCAATTTTTTCTCTTTTGAAATCTTTAGTATCTATAATCAGAATTAATATTAAAAATATTCTCTAATCCTAGGTGTCTTATTACTTTCACTATAATACTATCACTAACTTTTGGCCCGCCAGTGTTGGGCCAAATATAGCTAATAATTAACAAATAAGAAAAAATAAAATAAAAATCCCAGCTCATGACAGACTGAGTTCCCTGTACCTTTGCTTCTTTTCCCACCTAAGACCTCAGGTCCTGTGAACCTTCCCCTCTCATTAGAGGGAACCTATCCCTCTACCAGCAGTCTAGGAGAGTGTTCCACAGATAACACACAGGAGGCACTGGAGTTTTAGATTCCAGCCTCTAGAAGGTTCACTCTTGATCAGGTCAGATAGGCAGACACCTTCGGAGGGGTTAATAAACAGCTTTAATCTAATCACTAGTCTTCTTAAATGGTTGCTGCTAACGGGAGAACCAGATCCTACAGCATTCCCTAATCACCCTTCTCACAGAGGTAGGCGAGAAGCCCCTATGGCTTGATGGGGTCAATCAAGACAGGCACAACTTGTGCACTCTCCTAAATCCCCTCAAGCCTCAATGGGGGTTGGTCAAGGCACACACAGATTCCCTTATGGGTTCCCTATGGTTTCCCCATCACTGGCCAGTGCCCACTTGCTTTACAGGGCAACAGTAAAAGAAGGCATCTTGCCAACATTAAACTCAAGTTAACTTTAATAACATCGTCATTCTGCACAAGTGGAGTAAATATGAATCATGTCACCCTATATCTCATGGTGCAGCCTCAGTAGGACTGCCTATCACTCTGATTCTGGGAATTACTATCTAGGACCCTTGGAGCTATTCTGGGAGTTATTATCTAATACCTGGAAACTAGACACTGCTATGGCCATGGAGCCTGAGAAACTGAACTCTAAAAGGATAACAAAATCCTCCTTTACATACAGAGCTAGCTGAGGATCTTCCAAAACTTCACTTAACAGAAGACTTTGTGTGTGTGTTTGTGTGCGTTGGTTGCTGTCCTCTGTTCTCAAATAGGACCAAAATAGGACCACATGATATCACTGTGCTAGTCAAGTTTCAATGTATCCAACTGTTGCTGAGCAGAACAATATGACAAGCTTGGAATGCTCTACTACAGGTCAAATAGTCTGTGAACATTTGGGGAGATACTCTAAATTTGAACATCCTATGTTTCCTTTGAGCTGTTTCAATTCTGCTTTGCTCATAGAGCACAGTACCTTCTCTGATGAAGGCACACCATGCAGTCCTGTGCCAGTATCTCCCACATCACACAATTCCAAAGTTCTTAAGCAAGATCTTGAGATCATCCTTGTATCACTTCCTCTGACCACCATGTGAATGCTTACGCAGTGTGAGTTCTTCATAAAACAGTCTTTTGGCAAGCACACATTTTGTATTCAAACAATGTGGTCAGCCCATCGGAGTTGTGCTCTCTGAAGTAGAGTGTGAAAGCTTGGCATTTTAGTTCTAGTAAGGCCCTCAGTGTCTGCTATCTTATCCTGACAGGTGATCTTCAGAATCCTCCTAAGACAATTCAAATGGAAGCAATTCAGTTTTCTGATATGGCACTGATATACTGTCCATGTTTCACAGGTGTACATCAATGAGTTCAGCATAACAGCTCTGTAGACCTTCAGTTTGATAGTTAGTCTAACACATCTTCTCTCCCATCCTTTCCCTTAGAGCCTCCTAAACACTGAGCTAGCTCTCGCAATGTGTGTGTCAACCTTATTACCAATGTGTACATCCCTGAAAAGTACACTACCAAGGTAAGTGAACTTATTTATAGCATTCAAAACTTCTCCATTTGCTGTAACTGATGGTTCCACATATGGATGATGAGATGGTGGCTGAGGGAGCACCTGTGTTTTCTTGGTGTTAATTGTTAGGCCAAAATTAGCACAAGCAGCAGAGAACTGATCCATATTTTGTTGCATATCAGCTTCAGAGGCTGCACTGAGTGCACAATCATCTGCAGACAGAAAATCATGCACCAACACTCCCCTCCACTTTGGTCTTGGATTGCAGCTTTTTCAAGTTGGAATTATTTACCATTAGTAACCATTGATGTACCATTGATGCCATGTTCATCCTCATTAAAAGCATTTGACAACATGGCTGAAAACATCGTGCTAAAAAGAATGGGAGCAAGCACACAGCTTTGTTCACTCCATTGATGTGGAAAGGCACAAAAGCATTGTCCATTATCTAGAACCCAGGCCATCATGAAATTGATGTACAATGCTGATGAACTTCTCTGGGCAACCAAATTTTGACATAATTTTCCATAATCCCTCATGACTAATAATATCAAAGGCCTTGGTCAGATCTACAAACATTGTATACAAACCTCTGTTCTGCTCCTGGCATTTCTCCTGGAGTTGTCAGGCAATAAACACCAATATATGTGTATGTATGTAAGTAGATATGTATGTATGTACACACATAATACATATATTCATTGCAAATGATTCTGACTTAATCATCAATGATTGTTATTGACAGGAAAAATAACTTTAACATTGTTATGCATTAAACATAACATTCCTTCCTCTTAAAAGGCCATCCTGACAATAAGAAAAGCCCCGCCTTCCTCTAAACAATCCTAGCAATGTCCTTGCATTCCTGCTCCTGAGGCTAAATTGGGAAAGTAGGACTGCGTGTGTGTGTGTGTGTGTGTGTTTGTGTGTGTCTGGGAGAGGGGCCTTCAGCTTGGAATCTTTTAATCCTGTTAACAGAACTAGTTTAATCTAACCACAGCTACCAACTGTCCTTGTCTCTTTCACTAAGATTTTTGGCAAGTTAGATCATGAAGGATAAAACAACCAGAATGAAGTGGGTTTTCTTGCTCAGACTGCCAAAGGCAGCTGGGCCTCACAACCAGGCCTTGCTCCTCACGCAACCCACCCTCGTTTGCCCTCCTGAAAATATACAAACCTTTCCATGAGTCTGCTTGATGGACATCCATCTACTCAAATATATGTGTGACCCAGACTCAAGACCCTCTTTTTCTTGATTAATGACATTTTTTTTCCTCTACTTATGAGTCTGATTTTATTTCAGGACTAACAGTATCAAAACCTAGTTTTATAGCCATTAGAATTTTGCCGAGATCCAGCCATATTTACCTTTTCTGTTCATAAAGAAAAAGTGACTATGCTTGGAGAAACCCCAGCTTTTTTTTTTCTGTCCCTATTTCCATGTTCAATCTCTCAACTAGGAAGATAGGATTAACATTCTCCTCATTCTGGGTATTGCTACCCAACTAGATCAGACTTCTAACCTAAGGCAAACTGCTTTCCTCTCAGGACTGGGGGGATGTGAGGGACATATATTCCTTGAACAGACTGCCCAAGGCTGGGGGTAACTTAAGTAAATGACCTAATCAAAGTTCAGGTCCAGCCCTTCATTTTAATTTTCATTCTCTCATTAACTGTTAGCCAGTCAGAACGGATTGTGACCCTTGGAATACTCCTCTTCCAATGGGACTACAAACCATAAGCCTGCCACCGTGATTGTCTCTGGTCTAAGAAAGGGAAGGCCAAATGACCATCCTTTTATTAAAATGCTGGCATTATTAATAAAATGATTAAATTACCCATTATGTCTCTCGAATCTTTTTAAATGCCACTCTCCAAGATATTTTATGTAAATGGAGCAGAGCAGTGGAAAGAGTGACAGACCTGAAGTTGGAAAGATCTAGATTCAAATCCTGCCTCAGATACTTGTGAGCCATGTGACTGAACAATTTATTTAAGCTCTCTGAACTAATTCTCTGGTCCCCAAAATGGGTATGATACCAGCACCTATCTCACCGGGTTATTCTGAGAAACAAATGACAAAATGTATTTAAAGTCATATAAATGTGAACTTTTAGGATCAGTATGCAGCCTGAAGGCTTACAGTTTAAACAATCCAATTCATGATAGCACCTAGTAAAAGAAATGAGATGTATATCATTGGTGGCCATACCTTTCAGCAGAGTATGCTATGGCTACTCATCTCTCTCTGCAGGGTGAATGAAGCACTGGTGTGCTGTATCAGTTTCTCTCAGGACCACCATAGAACTGGGTTGAGACTCCATTAAATTCTTTCCCCTGTTTGTATTTTTCCCTAGGCTTAGTTAAACCTTAAATTCCTTGAAGCTAATAAAATATATTTAGTCTAGTTTATTTTTCTCCTTCAGAAGACACCATATTGAAAGAATCTGCAAACTAACTGCAAAAGAGCATATAAATATATGCAAAGTAAAATAACACATTTGTTGTGTGGTCCTTTTGGTATTCACTGATATAGGTAGAGGTAAGGAATTTCTTTCTCCCAATACAGACAAGCAACTACTCCACAATCTACAATCTTAAAAGAGTTGCTAGGAGAAATAACAGAAAAATATTTAACAGTTCAAGACAACAATAGAAAAGATGCCCAAAGCAATGCATAATCATATGGTAAACAAGTAACAAAAATAACGTCTATTACAGGAGTTCAGAGAAAGGAATCATCACCTCTGGCTAGGGAAGTGAGTAAGGTAGTCATGAAATGTTTAAGCAGAAAGCAGGATATAAGCTGGGTTTTGAAGCATTGTGTAAATACTTGATTTGGGTATGTGGAAAAGATAGAAGAGGGTATTCCATGAGGGTGAAGCAGAAGGGAAAAAAATGAAGAGATTAAATAATGTAAGATGTGTACAAGAGACATGAGAAAACCAGTTTAGCTAGAGGACAGAGTTCCTGTTGGGAGGAATAACAAATAAAGCTGGAAAGGCAGGCTCGGACCCAAGACCCAGAACACTAAGCTAAAATCTAGTCTTCACCCTACAAGCAATGAGGGATGGCTAATGGGTTTTTTTTTTCTTTAATCTTAGTATTCACATGATTAAAGGACTATTTTGGAAAGATAATAAAGTAAAAGAGTGACAAGATCAAAGAGGAAGGGACAGGAAAGGAGAGGCAGAATTGATATCAGCTGTGTCCTGACATCTAGAAATTAATCAGAAAGAGAAATATTCCTAAGTAGCAAACTATTTCCTACTGTTTTGTGTATCAGCCAAAATAAAAGAAATGTCAACATTATCCTTCACATAAATGAAAGAAATCTGTCTCCAAAGATTTCCTATCTATACTAATGACACCACTGTAAAAATGAGTATTTATGAAATGTAAAATGACTCAGATTAACTTATTCCAATTCCCTCTTCTAAAATTAGATTTCAAAATCATGTCAAAATGTAGATTTTGATTACAAAAGCAATTTGGGAAAAAATGTACATGACAAAAAAAAAACAAGAAAGTATGATGAAACACTTGAAATAGCTAAGAGAAAGAATGATAAAGAATGGAAAAATGGACAACTTGCTAGAGAATTAAGAACAATAAGAAAAGAATAATGTTTAAAGTTGAACAATATTTTATATATAATAGATGATAAATGATTGTTAAAGGTTGACTTTAACATTCTTCAACTTAGATGAACACAGCAAGAGAAATCAATCAAAATGCATTTATTAAGTGTCTATGGTGTACCAGGCACTGGCCTAGGCACTAAGACTACAAAATACAAAGAAGGAAACACTCTTCAAAAAGAGCTCACATTCTATTCAGTAGATATATACATATGCGCTGGATAGATAGATAGATAGATAATATACTTATATTGATTATAAAAAGAATATAAAGAGAAAAACTAAATAAAGTTCAAAAAAAGAAGAACAAGAGGTAGAAAAAGACTAAAATTAAACTAAAAGCAGTGTTAAGAATATAAAGGCAAGAAAGTGGGTACTGAAAGGGAGCCAAGAAAAATGACAGCCTTGATTGCTGTCACCAGAACTAAGTACCTGATCAGCAATAGTAATGTTTCCCGAATACAAAGAAATCCTAAAAGAGTGAAAGTGGAGAATTTTCATTAGCTGTAAGTTTATTTGAGAAAAAAGAGAAGTTATACAATCTGTGATAAATGCGGTTTTTTTTTAATGAAAAATAAACTCCAGGAGTTTTGAGAATGATGCAGGCCATTCTACCTAAAGCTTCTTTAATCCCTTGTAATGTTAATGTAAGGTTAATGACGGGTAGGGGGAAGAGTTAAAGATTTTCCCCACCCATTAATAGGCCTCTGACACCTTTTGTTAATTTCTAAAGAGGCACAGCGTCTAAGGTTCATGCCCTGAAAAGAGGTTTTGCTTTGAAATGAGGCTTATTTTTTGGAAGAAGTTTCTTGTGCCAGATGAGACTCTGGGTAGCCGCTAAAGAATCCCCCTCCCTTTGAAAACCCAGATGTTGGTGCTTCTCTCTCTGGTAATGACATATGTATTGTCTACAGTCAGACAGTTGGAAGCCCTGTCTGTTGGTCTTTCTGTTTGTAATTTCTGCTTGTAATTTTTGTTTGTATTTCTCTGAAGTTCAAGGTGCTGACTTTTTCCCTGAACTAAGTAAATGATATACGTGCCTGATTAAAGTAGATTGCCCTCCATGGGGGGGATGGGGGGGTTAAGAGACACCACACCTTCCTGTCACACACCTTCATTCACCTGAATGAGTATAAATTCTCATCTTCTCTCTATCTCAAAGTGTTAAAGCACCTCTACATCACCAAGAATGGGAACAGGGTTAAACTGCCTTCACAAAGGAGATCAAGTGAATCACTGTAATAGTAGAATAAGGAGAGAGAAGTGGAAAGGACCAAAGAAGTTCAAATATTCATGCTATGACCAACAGATGGCCAAAGACTTTCACACAGAGCAATTCAATCCATTTCTAGCAAGGTCCAGTTAACTTTCTACCGATACTGTCACTTAGGTAGCCTGAAGAGGAATGGGAGATCAATAATGAATTAGTTTGAAAGTTTGGGCTAGAGGGGCTGGAGAGCAGGACTTTTGTTACTGTCAGTGGTTTATTGAATGGCAGAAGTTTTCCTTCAGTCAATAAACCCATAAGCATACATTATACGTTCATGTGCCAGGCTCATGACTGAAAAAAGTATGAGGCTAAACCTGAGGCTACCATTAGTGATATAAAAAGTATAAGGTAATATAAGCATTTATACATCATGACTTACTAGACAAAACAAATTAAATAATTCTTGGGAATTCAACCAAATGAGCATTATTTCATGCCAGGTACTATGCCAGGCTCTAGAGATATAAAGGTAAAATAAACCCTGCTATAGAGGAGCTTACATTCTAAAGAAAAGATAATATTTTTCTATATAAATGTCTATGTATATATACACATATACATATACCACACACATGTACAGAGAGATATGTATACAGAAAACACACGTGTCTCCTTATGTGTTCTTGTGTGTCTTATTATGCGTATCTTATATGTGGGCTTGTGTAGGTTATCTAACAGTAAAGGTACTGGTTATGAGTAACATACATAGATCCCTCTGGATATTGGCCAATTCCTGTTCTAAACTATGGTTTCTACCTTGAAAGAAGCAGAAGAAGGATCTTGTTTGGCAGTTCCTTCCCTACGCTATCTCCAAGAATGGTATCACTCTAAGATTTATAACTCTCTTCCTCCTCTCAAACATTGCTGGTCCTAGAGTATGGTTTTTAGGAGTCTGGAAGAAAAGCTATTTCCCTGGTTGCCCTTAAAAGGAAGGGTAGCTCTTTAACTTATACTCACCAGTTTAACTCTTTTCTACCAAACAATGATTATATAAAGGACCCTCACAAATAGTGAGTAGCAAATAAACTCATTCATCTAAGTCAGGAATGCACAGCATTCAGCCAGGCAAAGGAATCTGGGAGCCCCGTTTTATAAAAGTAAAAAGATGTAACAAGTGCTTAACTGGCCTTCCATCAGTCACTACTGTGCCCATCAAGTAACTTGGCAGGTGGGTTGCCACTGTGCACGCTCTCCTGTTTGTCACATGACCCTCAACAACTTTCTGTCAGTCTCTAGTTACCTTTACTTGTGAACTACTAAAAACCTATCTGAAGCCCAGAGATGTTCAGCCAGTTTTAATTTTGGTCCCTACCTACTGCCAAACTGCGCAGTTCTGACCTAAGCAAACAGAAACCAGAAAAGTTCTGCACAGTAAAATGTCAGAAAATACACAAAATGACTGAATTGCTTAGCTCAGAGTGAGATGAGATCTCAGCTTCAGATCAAAGAAAGGGCCCAATATGACCTAAAAGAAAGTCTTGAAAGTCTTAAGGCAGAAAAGTGGAAAACAGGAATGTTGTGAGGGGCCATCTTCTACACATCAGCCATTTCCAAAGAGAGAGAGAGAGGGAGAGAGAGAGAGAGACAGAGAGACAGAGAGAGACAGAGACAGAGAGACAGAGAGAGACAGAAAGAGAGTGTGTGTGAGTGTGTGAGTGTGTGTGTGTGTGTGTGTGTGTGTGTGTCTCTCAAAGAATCTCACAAAGCCCTGCCTTATACAGGAATAAGGTGTTGTCTCAGCATTCTTTCATCAATTAGGAGTCATTTCTGCCAAAGTTAACTGGAAGCCTAGTTATACATACAAAATAGAAAATAAGGTAAAGTTGGATGGAAATAGACAATTCAAGGTGGCCGAGGCCATTGTGGAAGCAAAGAGCCAACATAAGTACCACAGCAAAAGGGAACCAGTAAGTGTGTGTTTATTAGGGATTTTTTTTTAACAGAGAAGAGTGTTTGCAGTCAATTTTCTCAGTAATAAAATGAATAATATTTCCTATCGGCTTTAAGACACTTCTACATTACCACCCTGCCTATTTCAAAACAAATCAGAATTTTCATAGGTAATCAAGACAAATCAGCAAACAGTAATTCCTAGACTACAAATTCAGAGGGCCTATTCTACCCTGAAAAATCTTAATCTAAAATATTATGATACATTTGGGGGGAGAAAGTCATTTGCTTTAATATATGGGCATACCCCTAGGGCTCATGCCTCAAATTCGTGTCATTCCAGTTTACTGAATACAGATGAAAACATATTTATAATAACGTAGAGAAAAGATTAATGTGAAGTAAGCACAAATCACCCTGAAAGGGAGAAGAGTCCTAGAAATCTCCTAGCGAATTCTTTAATTAGGTCCGTGTTAAAGATGAACTTTCAGGAAGTTCTTTCAGTAAATGGTGAGGCAGACGAGAGGTGGGGCACTTTGGGGGGAGGGAGGCATGACCGATTATTTTATACTTATTATCTTGTTTTCAACACAGGCACTAGGCTGGTAAATCCCAGGCGTCTGAACAAAGTCTCCCAGACAAGACAGAGACGGGGCTGCCGATGAACGGCCATCAACGAGTTTAAGCTAAACGCAGAATAAAAAGGGGACCCCCTGGGGAGGGAGGGGGGATTCCGGGGGCAGCCAGGAAGGGGGACAGAGAGAAGACGGTGTAAAAAGTTTTGCCAACTTTAAAGTGCAATATGCTGCTAGTAGATGATGTTATTATGACATTATTATTAATAATAATGATTACTATTATTTTTACATGCCCGAAATACCTTAGGCTCCAACTACAAGAAAATGTCCGACAGAGATTCAAGCTGCCGAAACAGCACCAGGCCTTTCGCACAAAGCTAAGCGCCCCCACCCTCATGCTCTCCTGGCCACACTGCCTCCCCTCCCCCATCGCCTGTTGCGCCTTCCGCGCCTGCGTCGTGTCCCACGTGGCGAGCCCGGGATAAAGTTGGGGGCCGCTTTTTCCTCCAGCTCTCCACTAGCCGGAGGGAGGGCGGCAGCGCGCCTGCGCGGCAGCGCGCGCGTCACCCCGCTAGACCCTACCTGCTACTTTGAGCCGCTCTCTGCGGCCAGTTAAGGCATCCTGGCGCCTGACGATCTTTGAGACTGAGTCTCCCATCACCCCGGTGGTCCGACGAGGCCAGAAATCGCGGAGCAGTCTCTCTGAGCTGGCGATCCGAGACAGCACAGACAGGGTCGGGGGTCGAGGGTCGAGAGTCGAGGGGTGGGCGGGGCGAGCTGGAGGGGCGGGGCTGGGGAGGGGGCGGGCCTGTGCGCGGGGAGCGGGGCCGGCCGCTCTGCCGAGTCCGAGCGAGGTGGGGGGGGCGCTTTTCCCCTAAAGCGGAGTTGTGTAAACGGTCGCCAGGGTGGCTCGCTGGAGGTTCCGAGGGGCGGAGCCGGGGCTGCCCCCTGGTTTTTTTCTTTGGGTTGGGATTTGTGGGCGTGTTTGCGATTCCTGTGCCTTAAGCCCTGTTGAGGGACGGCGGTCGGCCGTGAGCCTTGGCACCTGGCCCGCTCCCGAGGAGCCCGTGCCGGACGTGCGAGCCGCGAGGCTGGGTTCCGTGTCCTGGCAGATTGGCTCACGGACGAGAAAATCACGGTGTCTCCTTTTCCCAGAGGAAAATGAGATTCTTCCCACCCCCCACGCGAGACCCCGCTGTGAACATCTTCATTCCCTGATGCAAGTCACGCATTCTGTAAGCGCCTGGAGCTGCTAGGTACATAAAGAAAGAGGAGAAAGTGGTGAATCAAAGAACTTGGGTCACGTTTGTGGTCTGGGCGGCTCAGCTTGTCCGCTTTGTTTTTTAATCTGTAACATCTAAGGCCCCTTCCAGATCTGGGCGATTTTTTTCCCTAAACTTGTCCCTGACCTCCAGCTGTGATAGTGATCTCCTCTGGAGGGCCGTTACCGCGTCTGTGAAAGGAGGCTAGTGTTACTTTGTAGCTAACTCAAGTTGCTAAAGAAACAGGAACCATTCTTTTGCCCAATACTTCCCCAGAACACTGGTGCCCGGCACTGTACTAGTTGATGTAAGAGCCCCTGCCTTCTTGGCTTTAGTATCCGTTGGAGACAACCTAGAATTGACCAGCAATTAATGATGATGATTTTTATAGCGATTTAAAGTGGGCAAAGCACTTTCAATACGTTCTCTTATTTAAGCTTTACATTGTGGAAGCACTAAAATCCTTTTTATTTCAACTAAAAATATTTAGAAATAATGCTTTCCATAGCCTAAAACTCATTCTTGACTTTTCTCTCTTGGAAGAGGGGTTAGGTCAAAAACAAATATCCTTTCTTAGGGAAGTCGTTAAGGATAAGAACCCAACTTTGTACGGAGTATCTCATATTGTTAAGCTTATTGTCTTCTCGCTGGTATGGCCCATGACCTACCCAAGGAAAGAGCCATTTTCTCCTTCAGAAAGAATTCTAATATGTTTAATCTTTCTAATCTGTAAAGTGAGTAGGCAGTCAGAGAACAGAGTAGTTCAAGATCATGACTGTAGTTCTGGAATGTTATACCAAGACTCTATTTTAACTTAACATTTTCCTTGTTCCCAATTCCTATAAATGTTACCTCAGATTGTCTTGGATTAAAGAGGTGTTTGAGGCCAAGACTGATGAACCGTATCAATTTAGTTGTGTCTTTTAAGGTAGAAAAATGCTTCTATTTAGAATGTTAATAAAATTGTTTCTGGCAGACTTGCCTAAAATGCATAGCATAGCGTTAACATTTTTTCTTTGACAGCAGCCCTATGAGGTAGGTATTATCCCCATTTTACAGATAAGGAAGTGGGTTCTAGAGGTAAGTAGCTTGCCTGGAGTCTTCCTGTCTTCCTGAATCCAAGCCCAGCACTCCAACCACTCTCTATCCCCTTGTGTACTGAGAATTGCCATAGGATTTTAGGATTCCTGCTTTAGGAGCATTACAATTTACCCTTACCAATTAATTATAAACTAATGGCTTAACAATTACCTAAAGTGAAAACACAGAGCAACTATCCAGTGACTTGGAATCTCTGCCTCTCTGCCTCTTAACTGTTGCAAAAGGTAGAGACACCAACTTTGCACCAAGAAGGCACTTTATAAATTAGTTATTATCAGGAAAGTAACAGCAGAGTTCATCAGACTACTACAGGCATACTTAATAGCATTTCATGGTGATATTAGAACATTTTTTATTTCTCAAATGGAACTTCATTTTGTTATTACAAATAACACAGTCCTCTGGCCTTTGTCTCACTTGCTAATAAGACTTCCATAAATGGAACCAAATAAATAACTTAGAGAACCCAGAAGTAAGTTTTTGGCTTAATACAAATGTTTTCTCAAAATGAGTGGCTAATTTCTCAGAGTAATGGGAGGCACATCTTCTACATTAATAATCATTGTCAAAGAGAAATTAGATAGTATTGGCCTAGATTGTATCCAAGGGAGATTGTGTTTTAATGTAATCTGGAATATGACAGATCTCAAGGAGAATAACCGTACAAGTATGCTAAAGCAGATCTTTACAGTTCAGCAAGAAATAGTAAAGTTGACTGACTTTTGTTTTACCTGACCAATGAGAAGCTCAAAGTTTAAGTAGTATTTTTCTTCCCACTGCCTAATTATGGAATCATTTCCAAAGCCCTAGTTCCAATCCTCCCTCCACATCCCTCATCCACTTGTTCTTCCCCCCTACTTTGAAAGCAGCCTGCCCTAGTTTTTAAAGACCTGAGAAGGTCAAATCTCTGTTAGGCAAGTGAAGCATTGAGGCAATTAGCCAGACAAGCAAATTTTTAAAAGCTTTTATTTTACCTACTTCTGATGGATTATTGGTCAAATGAGTTTCTTGATTTGTTTTTTCTATTTTTTGAGAGTTGATTACATGTGGTGAAAGAAGTGTATTTTAATCAGGAACACAACTCTGATTCTATAAAAGAAGAAACGATAGCCTAAGTTATATGGCTTGAATACTGACTCAAGAAACTATAAATTATACATTCTAACAAGTTCTTACAGATTTTAACAATAGAAGTAATCATGTCTCAGAAATGACTTTATGAGGCAATAGTAGAAGTAATACTATATCTGAGCTGACCACTAAGGCAGATAATTCCATATCTCAGCGAGGGTTTGATTTCTTCATGCCTTCCTCCTTCTCACTCCTACTACCTGTAAGGTGGGTACCTTAAAGATCATCTCATGAGGCGCACTTTTTAAAGACAAAGAAACTGAGTCCCAGAGAAGGAAAGTGTCCCAAGGTCATAGAGGTTTTCAGTCTGTCAGTACAGGGATTCGTATTTGGATCATCAGACCCTGTCATTGTGATTTCTTTAGTTTTGAGTGAGCAGGTGATGGACAACTCTAACACTCAGTTACCTATATCCAGTCCTAGTCTCTCTCCTGAGGTTTTCTCAGACATCTCCAGCTGCCTGCTACATGTTTCATACTGATGTCTTGAGGGTGTCCAAAATTCAGCATGTACACAACTAAACTCATTGTTTTTCCCCACAACCACCATCTTCCAAATTTCCCTGTTTCTGCTGAGAGCATCATTCTAGTGTTAGCCATGACTCCTCACTCTCCTTCCCCCCACATATCTAGTCTGTCTGCTCTTTACTCAATTGACTACCTCCCTAGTTCAGGCCTTTGTCATCTCTTGCCTGGATTATTACAATAACCTCCTTATTGGTCTCCCTATCTTGTGTCTCTCCCCTTCCTAATGCATCCAACACAATTGCCAAAGCTATTTTATACAGCCCTGACTGGTCACTACTGGTGACTCCCTCTCAACTCCAGGAAGAAATATAAAATCCTCTCTTTGGCTTTTAACTTGACTTGCAGCCTGGCCCCTTCCTGTCTTTCCAGAGTTCTTTTATTTTATTCCCCTCCACACACTGATCTGGTGGCACTGGCTTTCCCAGCTCTGCCTTTTTACCAATCCTCTAGCCCCTGGTGAACCATTTCAACTCTGCACTATCCTCTACCTTAGTATTAGGCATTGTAGATTAAAGTTCTAAATAAAGCCTACAGTAGCCTATTGATCACATATACCATACTAAGTGAAGGTGACCAAAAGCCATCTGAAGATTTATGGCAGATTAGCAGTAGAACACTTTCCTTCCTCACCTCTGCCTTCTAACTTCCTTCACAGCCTAGTTCAAGTTTCAGGACATGAAAGGAAAGGGTATTTTCTGGTTCTCTTCCAAGAACTTTTAAAAAACACTTCTGCTGATGCTTTACTCATCACAGTAGCCCTGTGAGGTATGCAGGACACATGGATTTATAGATGAATCTAAGGGATGTTAATTGATTTGTCCTAGGTTATATGGCTACTAAATAACAAGAGGTAAAAGTGAGATCCATGCCAAAGAGTTTTGTTATCAAGGTCATAGACTGGGCACAGTGGACAGAGTGCCTGGCCTGGAATCAGGAGGAGCCGAATTCAAATCCAGCCTCAGACACGTAGGGGCCGAATGACGGTGCACAAGCCACTTCTGTTTCCCCATCTGTAAAATGGGGAAAATAATGGCCCCAACCCCCTATGGTTATGAGGATCAAATGAAATAATAACTGTAAAGTGCCTAGTACGTTGCCTGGTACGTACTAGGCACTATATAATTGTTTACCTGACATCTTCCTGGAAAAACATCTGAGTCCATTGAGTTGGGAGGTGGGGGAAATCTAGAGCAAGTATTCCCTTACCTGCCTTCTACCTATTGCCTGCAACATCATAGCCTCTTTAAAACTCCTATACCTAAGGATAATTGCTTCCTCTGCTCACACCCATCCATCCCCAATTATATACTGAACCAGGAAATGAACTATCACAAAGTAAACCTGTGTGTGGCAATCAATGTTAAATCAAAAGGAAAATGAATGCACAAATTAGAAGCCTCAGTTAATTTGGGGTGTGGGTTTTTTACACCTAAATTTTATAATCAAGTTAAAAATAATTTGTTTTTTATCTTCATATTTGATTTTTATGGCATAGAAATTTTTCATAAGATTGTACAATTTTTTTCAACTGTTTTCCAATTATTGAACACAAGTTCCCTTTTTTTTTCTACTAGATACTACTGTATATATTTTGATAGTCATGAGTTGTTTTTTATTTCCTTTAAGAAACGTCCTTGGGCCATAGTCATAGTAATGGGATCACTGGAGTCAAAAGATAAATAAAATCCTATAGCTTTTTTTTTCTTTTTTGCTATAATGCTTCCTAAAAAGATTGTACCAGTTTACAGCTGTACCAGCTATGTAATAGTGTGTCTGTTTCTCCACAGCCCACCAACTTTGAATTTTTTTAAAATCATTGCTAATTTAATGTGTGTAAGATGGTATCTTGGAGGATTTTTGTTTTAATAAAGATTAAATAACCTATTTCAACCAAGTCAGATTGGGTTATGCTACTGCCTTTTCAGGCAACTCAGTGATGCCGTGGATAGATACAGCACCTGCCCTGGAATCAAGAGGATCTGAGTTCAAATGTGGCCTCAGACATTTACTAGCTGTGTGACCTTGGGGAAGTCACTTAATTCTGTTTGCCTTAGTTCCTCATCTGTTATTAAAAAAAAAAAAATCTAGAAAAGGAAATGGCAAATCATACCAGTATCTTTGCCCCTCAAAAAATCAAATGGGGTCACAGAGAGTGAGACAGCATTGAAACAACTCAATAGCAACTATTTTCATCCTTCTGTTTATTCATAGCTGTGGAGAGGGGAGGAGACAAGTTTCCTATTCATAGGTAGTTCAGATGAAAACAGAATTCCTACCACCTTTAGAAAAAATTATGGCTCTAAAAGGCAAATTAATGTTTCTGTGAACTCTGTTAAAGAATACGTTTCAGGGACTTCCACCATTTCAGTTTCTTCAAAATCATATCCAGTTAATGAACTTGGATTCAAATCCCACTTCTGCCACTTTCTCTGTTTTCTTATTTGTAAAACGAGGGAACTATATACGTACTTCTTAAGGTCCCTTCCAGTTATAAATCTGTGATCTATGAACAAATAAATAATTTGTCGTCCTATAGTCTTAAAACATATTGTTGTTGCTTTTATGAATGGGTGATTAAAAGGGACTCATACCAATAGACAACTATTTTTTTTCTTCTTTAGCAAAAGTACTAGAAATATTCCATGACCTTTTTAAGGAAAGTTTTATAAGTAGGCTGTGTTATCTGAATATGTTATCTCAAGTGCTATGTAATCAGAAGGCTTGATCTCCATCTCAAGATCATGCCTCAGAGCTTTACTATATCTTAAGTTTAAATTATCTTCAATTTTTTTAAATTATTCATCTAATTTTACCTACTCTGCCTACAGATAAAATGCCCAAAGTTTACTAAGTCCTAAGTGTTATTACCAACTCCTCTTCTCCCTCAAAAAGTAATAGTCTCTGTGCATATATGAAAACAGAAATAACTTTCTATACTGCTAATCTGTCACAAATCTTCAGGTGGTCTTTGGTCATCTTCACTTAGTATGGTACATATGATCAATAAGCCACTGTAGCCTTTATTTAGAACTTTAATCTACAGTGCCTTATACCAGTGAAGCACTTTATGAAAGAAGCAGACGCACTACTGACTGATTCCATTTAGTTCAGGGTTCTCTTTTCAATGATCAGATTTCACTGTTTGCACTTGGAAGAACAATACCGTGCAATTTTAAAACATCTTTTGGTCTACGTCGGCGATAGTTGTGCCTTAGGATTCATTGACTGGTTTGTGGTTGTAGTGCCTAGAGCATTCTAATCCCTAGTTACTTCCTTTCCTTCCCCCCATCCCTAGATTCACTACATGAATTTACATTTGTTATGGATTCATTTCCTTAAGCCATCTGGTGGTTCTCACCTGTAACTGCAGAATCAAACCAGGAATAAATTCTGGTCTGTACCTTGGTACATGTAAGATCTATCGTTCTTCTTATGGTTTGTTATCATCTTGTGTGTTGTGATGATGTGATATACGCATAACCATGTCAGCATTCAAGGAAATGACCATTTTTTTCACATCACTGACTAGAAAATCATTTTAGTATTAAGTAGGGTGTGGTGACATAAATAACATGAATGACATAAATGGATAGAGAACTGGTCTCATAGCAAAGAAAACCTCAATTCATTTCCCCCTTCTAAAATATACCAATTATATGTAGCTCATAAGTCCCCACCATTATGTGTACCTTGAGTACCCAGCAGGAAGACACAGTTAATTTAAGAAAAGACACAATTCAATGGCATAGTAAGGAAAGCAACGGCAAAACCTTTGCCCCATAATCCTAGGGCACAGTACCCCACAAATACACATACACAGCATCAGATGGAAGATCAGATATACATAAGGAACACACATGGAGAGGTACTTGCTGAGAACACACATGGTGTAGACACATATATGGAGGGGCACACATGGAACACAAGTAACCACAAAACGTGCAAAGAGGGTTAACTCATGCCATAAGGTGCTGATGTCTTTTAGTGATATTGTAATCCTCTGGTTGACACTGGTTTTATAGGGTCCATTCTGCTGCACTGGTCTCTGAAGGACACCACTTTGCTGGATGCTACTATGATGGCCACATGTCCACCTCCCCAGGGAAGAGCAGGTGCTACTATGGTCACTTAAAGCCTGTATAGCAGGCTTTTTTTTGCTAGTTCTATTAAGGCCCTAGAACCCATGCCACTAAAACTTGCAGACACCTTCTATTTCCTCAGAGTTTAGCTACCAAGGTCTTTCATCTCCCTTGCAAAATATTCTCAACCTAGGTACCAAACTCTTTAGAACAAAGCAGAGTCATCCCAGCAAACACTTAATCCCTTACACTTAATCTTTTCTTTGGACTCCTCTCCCTAGTCTAGGGCTTTATTTTTTAATGCTCTAAATTATTTAATGCTTTAAAACATTTATTGAATTGTCATTTATAATTAGAAAAATAATGGCATCTTCCTCAGTGGGTGTGACAGTGAAGGTGGCAAAATGTATTGATTCCATTATATAAACATTCTGTGACGTCAGCTAAGTTGATCAACGAGAAATATACATGGACTTGGAAAGCCTGAGGTATTAGTGACTAAGAGAAGAGGGAAAAGAAGCCCCCCGCCAAATCATCTAAAACGTGTTACTAATATGTGCATTGCTATCTTGCTGCCTGTATATGATAGATGACTCTGCAGGTTGAAAATCTCCAAACTGAATATCATTAGAGTGCTACATAGCACCAACCAGTGAAGTAAGGTAGATTAGAACATGAATAAGTGAGGGACAGAATAGCTCAGTGTTTCTACATTTAACTACACTGGCCAAGGAGAATACTATTTTATGATAATTATTCCATGTATTCCCCATTTTCAATCTCTGAAAGTTAGACTATAAAGCAGGCAATAGTTGTTTGCCTAATAATTGGCAGTGATCTTGGACGGTACTCAGTTTTTAAACCTGAAGTGTCTTCCACTATGCCACGTAGATGAGGGGGCAAAGAAAAAGTCAGAGACTCTGTACTAAGCCTGCAGGTCATTGTTTCTGTACCTGCTCAACCTCTTCACATGTAGATGCAGCTAGCTGGTCAGAGTCTGAAAGTGGATTTGCCCAACATCTTTATATTATGTTTAAATCATTAAAAGCTCTGTGTGCTTCCTCTTCTATGGAAATATCCCAGGTTTTCCACTCACCTCTTGTTTTGAACATTATCCTCTCCTGCTGAGTCCCCTTATCTGTAAAAGTCTCTCTGCTCT
The DNA here is from genome assembly GCF_028372415.1 of Notamacropus eugenii. Taxonomy (NCBI): domain Eukaryota; kingdom Metazoa; phylum Chordata; class Mammalia; order Diprotodontia; family Macropodidae; genus Notamacropus; species Notamacropus eugenii. The sequence goes on along the minus strand of NC_092872.1, from coordinate 609,275,278 downwards.
CTCACCATAGGCCTTCCCTACACTGTCTGACCACCAACTATGTCGGCCCCTTCCACTCTGATATCTAGAGCCTCTGCTCTGTAACTGACACACTGCCCTTCATTTTTGGCCTCTTCCTTTTGCTTTTTCCATCTTCTGAAACTCACTAGAGTTTAGAGGCAGTTGGTAACACAATGGATTAAAGTGTTGGGTCTGGAGTCAGGAAGAAGACTTGAATTCAAATTCAGCCTCAGATGCTTATTTAGCTGTGTGACCCTGGACAAGTTACTAAACCTCTGTGTCACTTTCTTCAGATGTAAATTGGAGATAATAACAGCACCAACCTCACAGGGTTGTTGTGAGGATCAAATGAGATAACAATTGTAAAGGGCTTAGCAAGTGCCTAGCACAGAGTAGGTGCTATATAAGTGCTTATTTCTTTCCTTTTCGTCACCAAAACCCGCCTCCATCCAGATGACTTTACAGCCTTGGCCATCCTTTCCAGTCCTCATTACATCTTTTCTCCTATTCACCACAATTCACCCTCTTGGACCAGGGGTGGGGGAAGCCTGCAGCCTCAAGGCCATATGTGGCCTTCTGGGTACTTGGCTGTCGCCTTTTGACTGAGTCCAAGTTTTACAGAACAAATTAAGGGGATTTGTATTATGAAATCTGGATTCAGTCAAAGAGCCGTACTTGATGACCTAGAGGTCCACATATGGATTCGAGGCTGCAGGTTCCCCACTCCCTGTCCTAGACCCTTTCTTTATTGCCGTGACTTGGAAAGCTCTCTTACTTGCATATTTGCCATATTCAGACACCCAACCTAGATCCTCATAGCAGTTTATCCACCAAGACATTGTCCTTCCTCTCTCAACAAGTTCAGTGCCTGGAGTGTCTTCCACTTTACCCAATTCCTGTCCTCCTATTATGAGACTCCAACGTACATATTGTTGTTCCCTCAAATGATCAAATCTCCCATTCCCCCAGTCTACTCAATTCCCATACTATTCCTCCATTCCCCAACTATTCATAGAGCTGGTCACTCCTTTGATCTTACTATCATCCACACGTTATACTTCCATAATGAAGAACTTGGCACTTCCTTTATCTGATCAAAATGCTCTATCATCCCATTTCCCTTTTATCCTATACCTACTCTTTGTCCTAACTGTGATCTGCAGCTATTTACCACTCAGTTCTTTTTCATGCTGTCACCCTTGCTCTCCTCCTTTCCTCATCTTGAACCCTTAGTGAAACAATTAAATTCTTGATAACCTTGCTTCCTTGTTCCATCACTGTCCTAGACTATCCCACCATCCTTCTCCTTTATTTCTAACTCATATGCTGCTGAACTTCTTAGTTGTAGGAAGGAAGTTGTAAATTTGATATGCAGTCTGTACTGGATTGCCCTCACTTCAGCAAGTATTTTTTTTTTATTCTTTCAGATTAGAACTATATCCCATTCACCACAGCAGTTATTTCCTGACTTTCCCTTGTCTCAGAACTCTTTCCCTTCCATACTCTCAGGTTAGTGGTCCCTTCATACTTTACTGAGAAAAAAGAGACCATCTACTAGGAGTCTCTCCTCTCTCCCTTGCTTTTAAATCTTTGACTTCATCCATTACTATTTTGTCCTTGAATATTTAATGAGGTGTTGCACTTTTTACTTACAAAGACCAACCTCTCTACATATACACTTGATCCTATCCCCTCCCATTGTCTTCAATAGATTACCTCCATTCATTCACATTCTGTCAAAAAATTTCAGTTTCTTTCTATTGACTTCTTCCCTGCTGCCTACAAACTCAAACAAATCTCCCTTCACTTTCAAATTCTTACCGTCCACACCAAGTAGTATCCTATATCTTTCTCAACTAACCTGAAAAAAAAACATTAATGGAGGTAGAGTCAAGGTGGTAGAATGGAAGGAAGCATTTTTGCCTTATTTACCTAACATACCTCCTCCATAACAACCTAGAAAACATGCCAGCTTGAATTCTGATCAAGAAAGCCAAGAAAAAGTCATTTTTCTTGCCCAGGGGTTCTTGGGGAGATATAAAGAGAGCTACAGGCACCAGGAAGGTGGGAAGGCTGGCCAGGAGTACAATTTTGCAGCAACAAGGAGCATTCCAGCACCCAGGGATAGAAAGAAGACTGAGACAGAGCACCAGAAAAGGAAGCATGGGGCAGAAACAGATCTCTTGGCATTCTTGAACTAGCTCTGAGTACAGGAACAGGTACCATCTGGCAACTCAGTCTCCCAGTCCTGAGGTCTGAGTCCTAGATCCAGGCCAGAGAAGAGCACTTGTAAGCATGGGTGGCCCCAGGTTTATACTAAGCAAAACAAGTTCCTGAAATGTAGCCCAGGAGCAAAGCAGTGACGCAGTTTTGGCTTTAACCTAGCACATAAGCCTACAGTAGAATTACCAGAGCAAGAGTCCCAGACTAAAGGGCAGATAGCAGTTCAATCACTGTGAACCTGCAGAGTCTCCCAGGGCACTAACAGTGCAATATTGAGTCCATCAGCAGTCTACTGAAACTCAACAACATATAAGCCAGCAGACCCAAACCTAGGTCAGAAAATTTGCAAAGCTCAGACCAAGAGAACAATGAACAGACCTCTCCATCAATCACACTACTTTGGGTACACTGAAAACTTGCAGGCTCCCAGAGTAAGCTATAAAACCAGCAGAAGGACATAAAAGGACAGAAGCTCAGGCCAGACATTGCCCCCCAAAATACAAAACCCATCAGCAACATAAAATCCAAATTCAAGAAGTAGACTAGAAGAATGAGAAGAGAAAAAGAATCCAACAATAAAGAGCTATTATGGTGACACAATCAAAACAAACATGGAAGACAATGACTTGAAAGTACCTATAAACAAAGGCTCAAAGAAAAATGCAGATTGGACACAAGTCCAAAAAGAATTCCTACTAGAGTTAAAGAAAGAGTTTTTTCAAAAAGATAAAAGAAGAGGAAAGTGCAAGACTTGGAAGCTGCACCTGGAGGTGACCACAGAATTAAGCTGAAGAAGCTTGAAGAAGATCAGATCATCCTAGAAGGCCACAACTGCAAACTCAGCAAGGAGAAATTGTTGGAGGATAGAATATCAGAGTTCACTTCCAACCTCATGAAAGATGAGGAGAAGTCCAAGAGCCTGACCAAACTAAGGAACAAGTATGAGGCCATGATCATGGATCTGGAAGAACACCTGCGCAAAAAAGAAAAACAGAAGCAAGACCTGGAGAAGACCTGATGGAAGCTGGAGGGAGACGCTACAGACTTGAATGGCCAGATGGCATAGATGCATCTGCAGATCTCTGAGTTCATGAGGCAGCTTGGCAAGACTGAAGAGGAGCTCCAGGTCAGAGTAGAGGAAGAAATGGCTAAAAAGAGCCTGGCCCTGAAGGAGATTCATGAACTGGAATCCCAGATCTCTGAGCTTCAGGAGGACCTGGAGTCAGAGTGGGCTTCCCAGAACAAGGCCAAGAAACACAAGCAGGATCTTGGTGAGATGTTGGAAGCTCTGAAAAAAGAGCTGGAGGACAGCCTGGATTCTACCCTTGCCTGGCAGTAGCTCAGGTCAAAGTGGGAACTGGAAGTAAATATTTTGAAGAAGACTTTCAATGATGAAGCAAAGATCCATGAAGCCTAGATCCAGATGAAGAGGGAGAAATACTCCCAGACTGTGGAGGAATTGGCTGAGCAACTGGAACAAACCAAATGGGTGAAAGCCAACCTGGAGAAAGCCTAACAAGTGCTGGGGAATGAGCATGTGGAGCTCTCCAGTGAGGTGAAAGCCCTTCTGCACAGTGAAGGGGACTCAGAACACAAGCATAAGAAAGTGGAGATACAGCTTCAGGAGCTGCAGGTGTCACTGAAGGCCAGAAGATACAGATGGAGCTGACTCACAAGGTCACCAAGCTCCAGGTTGAGCTGAACAACATCACAGGCCTCCTTAATCAGTCAGAAAGCAAGTTCTGCAAGCTGGCCGGAGACTTCTTTGCTTTGGAGTCTCAGCTTCATGACTCACAGTCCAGATGGCTTACATGAAGAAAAGGATGGTCAACACTGTGGTCTGCCTAGAGTCAGTGGAGGAAGGTAAGAGGAAATTATAGAAGGACCTAAGAGGGGTGAGCCAAGAGTATGAAGAGAAGGCAGTAGTTTACAACAAGCTGGAGAAGATGAGGACATGACTGCAGCAGGAACTGGACAACCTTCTAGTCAACCTGATCATCTCCAACCTGGAGAAGAAGCAGAAGAAATTTGACCAGCTCCTAGCAGAGGAAAAGACCATCTCAACCAAGTATACTGAGGAGTGCAACTGGGTGGAGGCCAAGGTGCAAGAGAAAGATATGAAGGCTTTGTCTATGGCTAAGGGCCTGGAGGAAGTCATCAAGCAAAAGGCTGAGCTGGAATGCCTCAACAAGCAGCTTCACGCTGAGATGAGTACTTGATAAGCTCCAAGGACAACATCAGCAAGAGCATCCATGAGCTGAAAAAGTCAAAGTAGGCCCTGGAGCAGCAAGTGTGGAGTAGATGAAGACCCAGCTAGAGGAGATGGAAGATGAACTCCAGGCCACTGTGGATTCAAGCTGTGACTTGAAGTAAACCTGAAGGTATTCAAGGCCCATTTTGAATGGGATCCCCAGGGCCATGATGAACAGAATGAGGTGAAGAAGAAGCTGCTCCAACAGGTTCAGGAGATGGAGTCTGAGCTGGGGGACAAGCAGAAATAAAAGAACTTTGAGGCTCATATCAACTCAGTCAACAGGAGCTGAGATGAGACCATGAAACAGCTACACAAACTTCAAATGAAAGATTATATGCAGGATACTCGGGCTTCCCAAGTGGCCTAGTGCAAAGAGAATGAGAAGAAGTTTAAGATTATGGAGGCAGAGATGTTTCAGCTCCAGGAGGAATTGGTGGCTGTGGAGCATGCTAAGTATCAGGCCCAGCAAGAGAGGGATGAGCTGACAGATTACAGAGGAGATGAGATGAGATGGCCAACAGCAGTGGCAAAGAAGTCCTAACCCTAGGGGAGAAGCAGCACTTGGATGCCTGCATTGCTTAGCTAGAGGAGGAGCAGAGCAAAACAGAGCTGGCCAGTGATTGGTCCAAGAAAGCCAACCTCCAGATTGACTAGATCAACACTGACCTGAACATGAAACACAGCCATGGCCAGAAGGAGAATGTGTGCCAGCACCTGGAGTGGCAAAACAAGGAGCTTAAAGTGAAGCTGCAGGAGATGAAAAGCACAGTCAAGTCCAAGTACAAGGCATCCATCACCACTTTGGAGTCCTGGACAAGACCATGGAGCACCAGGTCATCTGCAAGCAGGTGTAGTGGGCTGATAAAAGTTCTGATGCCTGGACCCCAGGCTACCTGAACTGGAGTCATGCCTGTCTTTCTTCCCCTCCTCTTCAGCTTGCTCTGATGATGACCCCTGTCCTTCTCTTCCCCATCATGTGCCTTGGTGTGGGCACTCAACTTTCTCTCTGCTCCTCTTCTCCTCCCCTGAATCACATACCACAGAGCCCAGGTTTGGGGCCTCTGGCCTGGGAGTGGCCTGGCACAACAGGATCAGACAGCCAGGCCAGCTCTCCCCATAAAGCACAGAGGCAAGTCCCAAGTGTTGGGAGAGGGGGAGGGAAAGGAAGATTTTTTTTTTTATCAATTTTTCTTCAAATTAGAGTTTTGATAGTGTGAACTGTAAGAAAGTCCCTGGCACTCCCACTCCTCTACCTGACCCCTCCTTTGCTGTTGGCAATCATATTGGGTGACTTCACAAGCCTGCCTGGACTCAGGAATCCCAGACGAGATTGAGACCCTGCCCAGTAAGGGGAAGGGGGTATGAGAAGGAGTCAGGATGGAGAAAACAAGAGGAAAAAGATGGGCAGTCCCCAGGAGCAGCTACCAAAACTGTCAGCCCACTTCTTTGTCTAAGTGCAATGATTATGCTCCTATACCTGACCCGCCTTGTCCTGGAATGCACCAGCTTAGGGTGCTCTATCCCTCTTCTATCTGGCAGGGTCCCAGGGGGCAGGGGGCAGGCGGAGGTGGCCCACAACTTCCCTGTGGCTTTTTGTGTTAACTCTTGGGGACCAAATCTATTTAATGGTTCAAGGACTCCTCCCACAGAGCCTGACTGCAACAGGACTTGGGGAAGGAGGGCCAAAGGCCCACCTTGCACCCTTCCTACCACCCCTTCCCACCCCACTCCAGGTAAGAGAGGAGCTCATTCTGCACTCCTGACTGATTCCAGTTTAAAAGTCCTTAGTTTGCACAGTCTCATGTCTCTCTCAAGAATAAAAGAAAGGTCCTTATCACTGCCTTCCCACTATGAGTGTTGTTCTAAGGAGCAGTCTGTTTCTTCATCACATGTTCTAGTTGCTGAACTTACCAGTATTCTTAACTATATGGTATGTACTGTATCACTCAGACTTACCTACTTATAAGCAAAGAAAACTTTAAATTACATATATATGTATATGTATATATATGCATATATATGTATGTATGTATGTATCATCAACCCCATAGACCATAAAATATATAAAACTATATTATGCCTAAAAGCTCTGAAGTCAGGTCCCAGTGGCTGTCACAGAGAAATTAAAGACCTATGCATTTTTATATAAGAAAAGTGCTTTAGTGTATATTACAGTCACTGGGAGTGTTTTGATAAAGAGCACCACATGCTGCAAACCCTCAAAAAAATAAAATAAAATTTTTTTTAATGAAAGTGGTAGGGAGAAATGAGAAGATAAACAAAATCTATGGAAGAATATGTAAGAGGAGAATTAACAGCTTTGTAAAAGATGTACAAAAACTTATTGAAGAAAATAATTCCTTCAATAGGAGAACAGGCCAAATAAACTACTGACTTTATGAGATATCGAGGGGAAAAAAGCAAAGGACACAAGATTGGAGAAAAAAATAGAAATATAGGAAAAACAACTGATCTAGAAAACATTAAGGAGAAACAATGTAAGAATTATTGGGCTATTTGAAATCCATGAGCAAAAATGAATCTTGACATCAAATTTCAAGAATTCATAAAAGAAAATAGCTATGATACCCTAAAACCAAAGGGCAAAGTAGAAAATTAAAGAATCCACTGGTCACCTCCTGAAAGAAACCTTAGAATGAAAACTCAGGAATATTAGAGCCAAAATCCAGAGCTTTCAGGTTAAGGAAAAAGTACTGTAAAAATCCAGAAAGAATTCAAGTGCCAAGGAGCCAGGATTGCATAAAGATTTAGCAGTCACCACTATAAAAGGATAGCGAGCTGGGAAGATGATATTCCAGAGGGCAAAATACCTAGGATTACAACCAAGAATAATTTACCCAGCAAAACTGAGTATAATCCTACTGGGGGAAAATTGACCCTTAATGAAATAAAAAACTTCCAAGTATTCTTAATAAAATAATAATAATAATAAAGATCAGAACTGGATAAAAAATTTTATATTCACACAGAGGACTCAAGGAAAACAAAAAGATAAACATAAATGAGAAATCAATAAGTTCGAAACAAGATTAAGCTGTTTATGTTCCTATATGGGAAGATGATCCATGTAATTCCTCAGAATAGTATCCTAATCAGAAGTCTGACAGAAATTTAATTAGACAAAAAGCCTATGTATGATTCTGTTATGTTTGGATGATCTCAAAAAAATAATGAAAGGGTAAGGAACAAGAATGCACTGGAAGTGGGGGAAATTATCTCACATAAATGTGGTGTGTAAAGAAGAGGTTTATATAATAGAGGAGAGTGACACTTAAACTTCTCTTTCATTAAAACTGGCTAGAGGAGGGAAGAATAAAAATACAATCAGTTTGGTACTAAAATTCATTTTATTTGACAGAAGTTGGAGGGAAAGGAATTAAGGAAAAGGTGGGGGAAGTTAAAGGAAGGGTTTTAAATTAAGAAAGGCACCTGTCAAAAGCAAAACAGATTCTTCAGGTACAGGAGGGAAAGAAGGAAAAGGAAATAGAATAGAGGGAAATGCATGGCAGTAATAAGTATGAGTATAAACAGGATAAATTCACCCATAAAATGGAAGATAGAATAGATTAGAAATAAGAATCCAATGATACATTGTTTAAAAGAAACATATTTATGTGATTTACATATCTATGTGGATGTTGTTTCCTCCAGAAGAATGAAAGTCTATCAATCAATGTGTGTATATATGTACGTATGGGTGCATGTAAGTATGTACATGTGTTTGTATGTACATAGATATACATACATGGGGGTGGGGTGGATAGGTATATTTGTATATGTATCTGTGTATGCATAATTTATTTATGTGAATATTGTTTTCCTCAGAAGAATATAAATTCTTTGAAGGAAGGACCTGATTCATTTATGTATTTGTGTGCCAAGCACTGAGCGTAGCACTTGTTATGCGCTTTTAATAAGGGCTTCTTAAATAAATAAACTTAAAGAGTAAAAAAAAAGAAAAGAAAAGAAAAGAAACATATTTGAAACAGAAGGATACACGTAGATTTTTTAAAAAGGCTAGAGCAAAATCTATTAAGGTTTTTCTGAAGTAAAAGGACAAGGGTAGCGTAGCACCAATGCAATACTCACAGCACCCACTGTGGCCACGAATATCCCAAATATCCCGGTGCAATTCTGAATCAGGAAATGCCACAGACTTTCCACATGGAAGGAAGAACCAAAACATGTATTCAGACACCAGAAAGCCAAATCCATCATAGTAACAAAAATCTATACACAATAAAAATGCAGAGAACAGACCAGCTCCATTAAACAAATCACAAGCAGGCCTTCTTAAACAAAATCACAAACAAGCACTTTCACTCACACTAGTCAGCAACCTGCTTGCCTGTCCTTCCTAGCTCTGACTAGACTCTGACCAATTTCCTCTCAGCTCTGCTCTAGCTCCGCCTCTTCCTGTTCCACCCTTCCAGTTCCACCTGTTCAGCAAGCTCCTCCCACTACAGGATCCATGTGACTCAGATTTCTGTGTGACCTAGGCAGGTCACATGGGCCTATTAATGAATGGGTAAGATCTCCCTATTTAAATTACCATTACAGGTAGCAGTCATGATCTCAAACAAAGCAAAAGCAAAACTAGATATAATTAAGAAATAAACAGAAAAGTTACATTTTGCTCAAAGGTACCATAGACAATAAAGTAATGTCCATACTGAACAAAGAAACACAAAAGGGCATGGTGTCCAAGTTCTTAAAAGAAAAGCTGTTGTTTGTCCTCCATTCTCAGAGAGGACCATGACATCAGGGAGGTGATATCATGGCTTGCAAGTGAATTGGATTTAAGTGAGGGAATGCTGTCCAAAGTCACCAGCCTCATTCTCTCCTCCAGGGTCATCTGAGTCCAGTGGCATGATACAGATCAGAATGACTCTAAATGGCTCTAGAGTGGGAGACCTTGGCCTAAATCATTGCTGTAGTATGCTGACTCTAAGATCATCTCCTCTCCTTTATCAAGAAAAAAGAAAGAAAACAAGCATTTATTAAGTATCTATTCTGACCCAGGCCCTATGTTAAGTGTTTTACAAATATTATCTTATTTGATCCTCACAACAACTCTGGGAGGCAGGTGCTATTATTAACCCCATTTTATAGTTAAGAAAACTGTAGACAGAGGTCAAATGACTTGCCCAAGTTCACATAGCTAATAAGTGTCTGAGGCCAAATTTGAACTCAGATCTTTCTGATCAGGCCCAGCACTATCCATTGAGCCACCTAGTTGCCTGAGATGGAGTCAGAACTTAATTCACCATCTTCCTGTTCTCTCCAGCACCTATCTTTTTACAAGGAGAGTTTAATGGTCCAGGGACTTCTAATAGTTTCAGAGAACTACTGTAATAGGATATAATTTCTCAAACTTCCTAAACTCTCATTTTTTTCAACTTCCTTAAGTCCCATAACCTACTCTTTCACCTCAGTCACAGATCTCGATGGTCACACAGTTTCATGCCATTACCCACAAGTGTTCCATTACTTTAGTTAGAAATTGGCATTCTCTGACATCTTACCATTACCTCCCATCATTCCATCTCACCATGTACTTTACTCCTTCTATACCTCATCAAGACCATCATTCCTTCTAGCTCTCAATATTCTTTTAGGCCATTACTCTTGCTCTAACTTCACTTTCTTCCCCTTCAATCTCTATCCAGTATCTGTCATGTCTAACTCTTCATGACTCTATTTTGGGGTTTTCTTGGCAAAGTTACTGGAGTGGTTTGCCATTTCCTTCTCCAGTTCATTTTACCCTTGAGGAAACTGAGGGAAACAGGGCTAAGTGACTTGCCCAGGGTCCCATAGCTACGAAGTATCTGAGGCCAGATTTAAACTCAGGAAGATAAGTCTTCTTACTCCAGGTCTAGTGCTCTACCCAATGAGCTACCTCACTGCCCAAATAATCCTTGACTTATAATTAAGGCAGAAAGTACACTGGTGGGAACACAAAAGCTATAATACTAGAAAGACAACCTCCCAACTTGTCAGGCATACTGCTAACTTTGGGGCCTTAATTCATCCCCCAAAAGTTTTGACATGTATGTATGGATATGGATAGATGGATATAGATATCTACAGATAATAGATATGCACAAATTGTCTCCCCTATTCAAATGTAATTTTATTAATCAAGGACTTTCATTTTTTCTTTGTGTCCCCAGCACTGAGCATTGTTCCTGATCCATAATAAATACTTGCTTACTGGATGATTGAATGATGTAATGATATACCTATTTCAAACTTTGACCCATTTGCATTTTGTAAAAATAGACACTTATAATCTGCAAATTTGACCACTTAAGACTTTAAAGGAGAGTATGTTTACAACTTTTTGTCTGTTATGTGCCCCTTATATCTTATGATTTCACCAAGGGGATTGGGGGGGGGGGGGATTCAGTAGGGATCCCCTGGTTAGTGCCCCACATATAACAAACATTCCTTTCACAAGGAAAAGGTCTTTCATTCTGCATTTAGAAATAATGCCAAAGAGGGCTAAAAAACTACACTTAAGTATAAAAAAACTCACATCAAGTTGATATGACTGATATCAGATTTTTTCTGGTTTCTATAGCTTATAGCAGGAGGATATAAGCCCCTAAAAGAAGAGTCATGAGGGCAGGGAAAGGGAGAGGACAAGCATGACTAAAGAAAGATGAACATGGGAATAGCAAAGACAAACTTTTCAGACTCCGCAATTTTGTCCACAGATGGCTCTGTACACAAATAGAAGCTCTACACAAGGGGATTTCTGTCATGCACAGCTGGCCAAGCATATAACCTAGCAACATTCATCATGTAAGAGTTATGGATGTTAACATCTGGTATATACCTTAGAGGTCATCTAGCCCCACCCCATTGTTTTACATGTGAGGAAACTGACACCCAGAGCAGTGACTTTGCATATCAAAAGTTATATTACTGCAAATGGCAGAGCAAAGATCAAACTCAAGGTCTTTTTCCACAACACCAGATTGGCATATTTCAAATAGACATGAGTTGCAAAACACTATGAATGAAAACAAAGAGGCAGCACCGTGTATGATAGGAAGAACGCTGGATTTGGAGTTGGAGGCCCTGAGCTTAAGTCCTTGCACTCCCCTTTACTAACTAGGTGGCCTTGAACAAGTCACTTCTGCACCTCAGTTTCTCCATCTATAAGTTGGGGCTAATATTTGTACTCCTTGTTTCACAGGGATGTTATGAAGATCAAATGAGATAAAGTAAGTTCTATATAAATGCACATTATTATAGCCTCCCTGGTCTAGGAGTAGTTCCTTATAAAGAATGGAAGAAATTGTGCTATCTTACCCATTTTTTTATTTTCCCTCTGCCCCTGCACTTGTCTTCTTGGCTTTCAGAGACCCAGAAAATACTTGAGAGATATCATTCATAATTATGTTCAGTGACTTCACAAGGGCAAGGAGCATTTCCTTTTGTCTTGGGTTCCCTAGCACCTAGCACAGTGGTTTGCATATCCTAAATGCTTAATAAATACTTCTTGAATAAAAATAATTTACATTTCTAAAGTTTTGTAAAGCATTTTCTTCCCAACAACCCTGTGAAGTAGGAATAGGAGAAAATTGTACTGATAAGTTTAGGGCTAGAAGAGACCCTAGAACTACTACCAATCACCCAGTCCAATCCTCAAAGTCCAGAGAAATAGTGCAGAGCTAACAAAGTTTAAGAGCCAAGATTCAGATCCAGGTGTTTTTCTTAGAGGCAGTGTTGCATAATGGATAGGGTTCTAGTCCAGGGAAAGAAAGATCTATATCATACATTTACTAGCTGTGTGACCATGAGCGAGTCATCTAATAAGTTTCAGTTTTCTTACTTGGTAAAAAGAGGTAATGATACTCATAGTACTTACAGAGTTGTTGGGAGAATTAAATAAGATTATATATAAATATATACATATGTGTGTGTTTGTGTGTGTATGTATGTACGTATGTATATTTTTGGAGGGAGGGGGAGAGAGAGAATTTCTCTTTTGTATAGGAGCGATTACTTTATGTGGGCACTAGAGACAGGCAAATATAATTTCTGCCTAAACTAACAGGTAGAGATTTAGTTCATGCAGCTCCAGCTTCTTGGTCACCTACAGAGATTCTCATACATGTGCAATAGGACCCCATTTGGATCTCTGTGTCTTCTAGCCTAAGTATTTATTCCTCTGAGAGAATGGAAACAAGACTGCCTGGATTCCTGCTAGCTCCCATGCCTATTTTGGTGCCTTAGATATTACCTGAGGTTTTAGCTTGCCTTACTTAGACTTGGGTTGGAAATTAGACATTATAATAATTTAGTTCATAACATATCAAAATGGCTCAGCCCCCATCCCACTAAGATTCTTATCTCTTCTTCCAAACTTTGCACGACCCAAAAGATTACATGTTCACACTCAGAGATAGTATATATAAAGTGCTTTGCAAACTTTAAAGCACTCTATAAATGCTATGTAGCTTTTTTTATTGCTATTATCATAGACTAGAGTACATTTACTGAATGGACTTGAATGTAAAAGATACAAACACTAGTATTATTGAGTGTCTGACTATGACTACTCAGAGGAAGTTATGAAATTCTCTCTCCTAAGCAGGTCCTAGCATATCTCCTAGCAAGGTCCAAAATCCCAAGATCAAACTAGTTTGAGCTGTTCCCACTAAGATCTCAGTGTCTCTCACACCAGCGGAAAAGATGCAGCCACAGGCCATTTGAAAAAGAGCCCTAATAGGCAATGCCTCAGTTAAAAAATCATCAATGAAGAAAGGGAACAATTTCTCCATGTGGTAAATAGTGAATCCTATCTAGACTCTTGTGGAGACAACTTTTCCATCCTGGCTGATCACCAGGGGATGGCTAGAGTTCAATGGAGAATACAAGAAGGATTTTCTTAATAACCACAACATCACCCAGGCTTGAGCCTCCACCATATAGGCAACATTTTTTCAGTTGTTTCTAGTCTTGTCCTACTCTTCATGACCCCAGTTGGGGATTTTCTTGGCAAAGATACCGAAGTGGTTTTCCATTTCCTTCTCCAGCTCATTTTATAGATGAGGAAACTGAGGCAAATAGGGCTGTGTCTTACCCAGGGTCACATAGCTAGTAAGTGTCTGAGGTTGGATCTGAACTCAGGAAGAAGAGCCTTCCTGCCTCTAGGCCCAGCACTCTATTCACTGTGCCACCTCACTACCCACCCTGTAGGTACACCGTGCTTCAATCTCACTGGCCATGCTGCTTCTCAGGTGTGCTTCCTATATATATATGTTCCTCAGGGACTCTTCTGGCATGACTTCCCATAAAGCAGTCAACTGCCTTGGTTTTAAATGGCACACCACAGCATGGCATTACATGACCTCTTTGGCAGTTCTATTTATGGTAATCCCTGGAGGCTTCTTCTGCATCCTCAGGATGGGAATAATGAAGAAGAATCTAAAGGAAAGAGAATCCAGAGCAAACCGGCTATCTCAAATATGGATACCATATTTGTAAACCAAAGAGTTCTATATAAATATCAATTATTTTTTTATTAATACTTGTAGTTCCTCCCTCCTGAAAACCACAGAATTGGAGTATGTGCCATTCTGGTCACTGTTGGTGCTCCAGCTTCCGGGTGTCATTCTTCCCTGCGGTCAGACTACGTGTTATATAACATGACTACAGTTATAGCAGGCTGCTGGATGTTACAGTGTATGGGTGTTTGACTAGGAGTCAGAAAGATCTGGCTCTAAATCCTACCTCAAACACTTCCTCAGCTTGTGTGACATCAGCAAGTCACTTAACCACTCTTCGCCTCAGTTTCCTCATCTATGAAATGAGAATAATAATTACATATCTACCTCACAGTGTCGTACAAAGTACTTTGCAATCCTTAAGGCACTATATAAATGCTAGCTATTACTTTGAATAATAATTATTACTCTAGGCAAGCATTTTCCAAACACTTTTATACTAGGCCACATCTCTGAAGTACTTAGCTGTCTGTGACACAGCAAATGAAAATGGAGGATGGAAAATTAGGAGATAAAACTGAGTGGGGTTTTGCACATTTTTCTCCCCATCTTAATTGTACTTTGCATGGATGCCTCATGTGCCCCTAATGATAGCCTGCTCCCTTCACACACAAAAGTCAAACCAAATATAACAGAAAGGACCCCTGTACTGCATCTGTCTCCTAGAATGAGAGTCAGAAACAACTCCTGGCCCCTGCATCACAGGATTGTGCAAAGGATAAATGAAGATAATTCATCCATAATTCTTTAAGCAATTTGGAAGAAATGTGTCTTCTTGTTTTTTTTTCCAAAAAAATATTGTAATTACCATGTTATAGCAATTCACACATTGATTTAGAATTCAACTGAAGGTTGCAAGGAAAAATCTTGAATGATTACCAGGATTCTTTTCCCCACTTATAAAAACACAGTGGCTCAAAGTAAGGTTTTTGTGTGCATATTATGTACTTTACAAGCACACATCTATAATAAAGCTTACTCTACTTCCTTCTTCCCTGTTTATTATACAGAGGAAAATAAGCCTTATATTTTCCTGAACTGTTAATTTGGCACCTTATTGCAAGTGTAAAACTTGCATTAAAAGATCGTGTGAGTACAAGTCAATCAGCCATTTAAAGAACAAATCTCCTTTTACCATACCATTACCCTGGAATGTCAGGGTACAAAATATAAGAGGTATGCCTAGAAAGCAATTGATGTTTTTTAAAAAACAGCCCAAAATTTATACATCCAAATGAGTGTTTCTCTTGAAGGTAGTTAGCTTCTAAGGCTATACATTTTGTTAACACAGTAGGGAAGGCAATGGAATGGAACTATGGAGGTAGAAAGTAAAAGGGTACAGCTGTTTGTTCTATGAGATTGCCCTGGTGGTGTTTCCACTCATGATGAGAGGCATGCAGCCAATATATTTAAGCAAGAAAGGCAATGTAACCATCACTAGTATTGGTCTTTAAATGAGCTCTTTATTCTATCAGAGTGAAAGAATGTAGGGGGAGGGAAAGGAAGTTACATAAAATCTTTACAGCAGGAAAGTAGTATAGTTACACAGGTACAGAGTCACTGTGATGTTTTCCCCCACATGTGAGTTTTGTAAAACCAGAGAGTACAATGACTCCTTTCATTTTACTATCTTCCATGCATATTACAATCCAGGCTCACTGGTCTCTTTGCTATTCCTCATATTCCATCTCCCAATTCCTTTTCTCTGCCCTGACTATTTGCCATGACTGGAGTTGTGCCCTTGCTCCCTTCTCTGGCTTCCTTCATTCAAGACTCAGAACAGATCCACCTTCACAAAAGGACTTTCCTGGTCCTCCCCATTGCTCTTGCCTTCCCCCAGGATGATCTTCCATCTACTCTATAGGAGTAGCTAATCTCCTATGTACATAGTTATTTACATGTTATGGCTCCCATGTGATCTTCTTGAAGGTAGGAACAGTATTTTTACCTTTCTTTGTGTAGAAAATTCTGAAATTACTACCTCCAGTGAGTCAAGCTATAACTCCCCTTCAGTGTTCTAGAGGTATCCCTGAAAGGGATAAATAAATGCTTGTTGATTGACCTCATCCATGTCACACCCACTAACCATGGGTCTCCCTGAGCCTTCCGCCCTGAGTCCTCTTCTCCTTTATACTATTTTGCATGGTGATTGCATCCATTTCCATGGTTTCAATTCTCATTTTTATGCAGATGTCTCTCAGATATGCTTGTCCAGCCCTAACCTTTAGAACCTCCAGTCTCGTGTCTCCAACTGCCTATTAGACATATCAAACTGGATGTCTGGTAGGCGTCTTAAACTCACCATATCCAAGACTGATCTCATTATCTTTCCCCCACAAATTCTCCCCTCTTCCTAACTTCAATATTACTGCCAAGGCTGCTACTATCCTCCCAGTCACTCAAGCTTGCAACCGAGGTATCATTTTCTCTCTTCTTTCTCTCTCAACTTATCCCACCCCCATATCCAAATAATTGTCAAGTCCTATTAATTCTCTGTTCATAACACATTTCATATATGCTACCTTTGCTCCTCAGATGCTGCCAGTATCCTGGTACAGGTCTTATTACCTCATGCCTGGACTGTTGCAATGGTCTTTTGTTGGATCTCCCTACCTCAAGTCTCTCCCCACTTCAAGTCATCCTCCACTCAGCTGTCAAATTGATCTTCCTAAAGCTCAGATCTACTCCTGTCACCCTTCTATTCCATAGTCTCCAGTGGGTTCCCTCTTGCCTCCAAGATCAAATATAAAATTCTAAGTTTCGTTTTTAAAGTCCTTCATAATCTGGCCCCTCCCTACTTTTTCAGTCTTCTTATACTTTATTTTTCTTCTCAGATTCCACAATCAAGCAACATTGACCTCCTTGCTGTTCTTTGCATAGAACACTCCATTCCCTAACTTGGGACAATTCCACTGACTATCCCCCATGCCTTAAATGTTCTGCCTCCTCTTCTCATCCTCCTAGCCTCCCTGGTGTCTTTTGAGTCTCAGGTAAAGTCTCACCTCCTATAGGAAGGCTTTCTCATTCCTTCCTAATCTTAATGCCTTCCCTCTGAGACTGTCCCCAATTATCATATATAACTTCTTTCTTTGTTTATAGTGTTTACTTGTTATCTTTCCCTTTAGACAGCATTTGCTTGAGAGCAGGGACTGGTCTTTGCCTTTTTTTTTTTTTTTTTTTTGCAGCGCTAATACTTAGCACAGTGCTTTGCCCATAGTAGGCATTTAAAAATTCTAGTTGATAACTTTTTCACGGTGATGGCTATGGAAACTTGTGTTTGTCCATCATTCTCAAAGAGGACCATGACATCAAGATGATGACATGACTTGCAGTTGACTTTGATTTGAGTGAGGGAGGGCTGTGCAAGGTCACCAACCTCACTTTCTTCTCCCCTATGGAAACTAGCTAGAAGCAAGATGGGTGGTCTTAGAGTAATGGTCAATCCCAAGGCTTTTGGTTTCAGGGTTCTGATCTAATTCTATATGTCCAAATGATCATCTAGTATTTGCTTGAAAGTGAGTAAGAACTATTGCTTTTTAAGAGAAATGATACCTGTAGCACTAGAGCAGGGGATGGGGCACAGCGGCAGAATACGTAGAACTTGTTAAACGATTGTCTAGGAAAAATAAGAAATAAGAAAAATCAAAGATAGCACCAGGGTTTCAAACATGGGAGAAAGAGTGAATGGTGGTGCCAAAAGCAGAAACAGTGGAATTAGAAGGAGGTAAGATTTAGGAGGAAGGGGTTTTAGACATTTGAGTCTTAGGAATGCAAGTGGAGATGTCCTGTAGGCAGTAGGTCATGGTCCTTTGGACCTGGAGTTCACAGAATAGGTCTTAGCTAAAGGTACAGAACAGGTACAGATTTAAGGCCATCTTCATAGAAGGGATAATTGAAGCTGTTGGAGTGGATGATATTGCCAAGGTGGAGAATATAGACTAAGAAGAGGAGAATGCAAAAGACAGAACCTTACCCACCACTTAATTTATATCAGAAAAATGCAGTGGAATTAAGTAATTACTTTCTTAAAACTAGAATTTTCTAAAAAGCATTTCAAGTGTTCAATTACTAGTACTACATAACAATCTAATTATGTAATTAGTAAGAAATTATAGCTGTGACATTTGAGATTCAGAACAAGATAAAAAAAACTTTTGCTGCTTTTTAAAATAATTCAAGAAGTTTTATTCATGTGCTTTTTGCATAATGGCATGGCCCCATAAGAACTTCTGACATCTTGCAATCTGCCAAAAAATTCTTGGAATACCATTTTTTTTTGTTAGGGATGAAGTTAGTTCAATTCCATTTAATTGAATGGGCATTTACTGATTACCTGTTATGTGCTGCACCTTATTGTTAGATGCTGAGGCTAAAAAAAAAGAAAAATATTAATAACCTGACCTCAGGTCTCTGACCTCGAGGAACTTATAAGAGGAAGATAAGTCATGTTTGCAAAAAAAAACAAACAAACCAAACTTTGAGAGTATAAAGTATAGCATAATGTAATATGGCATAGTCCAGCAGAATAGCATTGCAGAATATAGTATAGTATGGCATGATATAAAAGTATTGTGAGAAGTACAAAAACTGGAAGAGCTTAGAGAGATCAGGGAACACTTCATAGAGAAGCCTTTGAAACATAGGATAGTATTACAAAAGGTGGTGATAAAGGGGAAGAACATCGTAGGTGTAATGAAAAAAATTGCAGTTAGAAGTAGAAGATATGTGCATTCAAATCCAGCTCCTGGTATTTAATTAACTTTATAACCCTAGGACAATCACTTAATCAAACTAAGCTTGTTTTCTCCTCTATAAAATGGGAATAATACTGTTGTTGATGTTCAGTTGTGTCTAACTCTTCATGACCCCATTTGGGATTTTCTTGGCAAGGACACGGAGTGGTTTGCCACTTCCTTCTCCAGCTCATTTGACAGATGAGGAAGCTGAGACAAACAGGGTTAAATGACTTGCCCAAGATCACCCAGCTAGTAAGTATCTGAGGCCAGATCTGAATTCACAAAAATGAGTCTAACTGACTCTAGGTCTGGATTTTTATCCAGCTGGGTTGTTGTAAGGATCAAATGAAATACAATACTTTGAAAACTCCAGTGTGTTACATAAACATAAGCTATTATTTTTACTGATTTTATGGAATGAATAAAGGCAAGAAAATTGAGCACATTTTGAAGATAAGAATTAGGATAAGAAATTCCATGAAAGGGAGTTATGGGAGATAAGACTGGATAAGTTGGAATCAGATAGCTTCGAATGTCTAGCTTAAGAGTTTGGACTTTGCTGTGAAAGAAATATTTTGTGTCACTTTATATAATTTTTCAACAATAAATATGAAAATTAAATGTACCTTAGTAATGAATGCAAGTGACTCCATCTGCAGCCTTTCAGTCTTATTTGTAACTGCTTCTGCTTCCCCGGAGTTATTAGCAAATACCATGGTGCTTGAGGCTGTATTTCAGGTTTTCTGGTCTTGACCAATACTACCCACCTTGTTCATGAGGGCATAGAAGTTGCAGTAATTAAGTCCTCCAAAAATCCTTTCTGGAAGGGAAGGGTATGATAGTCACCAAACCTAATGCCAATCTAATCTAAACAATTTGATCTTCAACAATGGAGAGTTATCATTTACTGACTTGTGTATGTGTTATATCTCCCCACTAGGATATAATCTCCTTGAGGGAAGGAATTATTTACCTTTTTTGTCTTTATATTCCCCAGCACATGGCATATAATCTTGCACATAGAAGGTATTTAGCAAATATTTCTTGAATTTAAGAATAGAGAATGGAAATCTCCCTCTAGGCTGGTGTAACTGTATTGGGGAGGTTATCCTTGATAAGCATAGATCTGAAGTTAACAAAGCCTAATTGTATCTATTCCTTTTAAGTCTCAATCATTCTTCTCTTTTCAGGCTATTCTTCAGAATAAGTTAAATATCTAGCTCCCCAAAATGTACCAGAAATAATGGACCCCTTTTTCCCTTTAAATCAACACATCAGCTTCCAATACCATGTTAGTCTTAGAAAGCAGTAATACATTCAAATAAGCACTATGTGTTTTGGTGAATAATTTATGTATTCCACTGCTATTAGCTACATAATTCTCTTTCTGCCACTTGCTGTGACAGAAGAACCATCCTTAATATAGTCCCACACTAATTGATGAGGTTGAGGGACAACTTCCACAGAGTCAATAAAATGAAAGGAAAGGAGTAAGAGGAAAAAATAAATTGTTCTGTGTAGAGCAATTTTAGAACCACCTTGGAATTCGAGGGGAAAGGTGAAATAAGCAACAAAATGATATATTAAAAAATTAAGTGGTTGTGACTGTGTTTGACATGAGTATTTGATCAATTCTGTTGCCCCTTATAAGATTAAAGATTATATGAGATAAGGAAAAACAAGTTTTATACAATCACTGATGGTAGGTAGGAAAAGGATACCAAGCAGGTGAAGAAGAAAGCCTGCTGAAAGTCTGTGTTCTGTACAAGGTTTTGGGAAGACATATAAGTGCCTTGCAAATTCTAACTCATTAAGAACTTACTAAACCTAAAAATTCCTTTTGTTTGAAATGTAATGTAGTATAATAAAGAAAGTGTTGAATTTGAAACCAGAATGACCTAGTCCATTAGGGAAACTGAGGCCCAGAGAGGTTAAGAAATTTGCCACAATTTATTCAGTGACACATCTAGCATTCTTTTCACTGCACCTTGTGTGCCTCCAATATCCATAACCAGTCATTTCCTGTTTGTTAATATATGTATATAATCAGTTTAATTATGTGATATTATTTTCTTTACCCCATTTCCAAAACCTCCCAACTATCTTCTTGAAAAAGGTATTCCTATAAACAAAATAGGCACAAGGTGTATAGACGCAAGGGTTCTGTGTAACGTAGAAGTAGCTAGATGACTTGGTGTATAGAGCACTGGGCCTAGAGTTAGGAAGACCTGAGTTCAAATTTGGCCTCAGACATTTACTAGCTATGTGACCCCTGGGAAAGTCATTTAACCTCTATCCACCTCAGATTCTTTATCTGTAAAATGATAATAAAAATAGTGCCTACTTCTTTGGGTTGTTGTGAGAATCAAATAAAAATAATATTTGTAAAGCACTGGTACATGGTAGGTACTTAATAAATTGCTTTTTTCTTCAACAAATCTTTGGCATTTTAATTTTTTTATCCTGAGACATATTTTTATCATCGTCCACTACAAATACTTTTATTAACATTACCAAGTATTGAAATACATATATCTATACACTCACACACACACACACACACACACACACGGATTTAATCTGAAGTGTTTCTTCACAGAGGTTCTTTACCTACTCTTCTGTACATTAGCACAGAAGCTGCAGTTATCTTTATGATGGTTTTTGCTTATTTATTCTCATCATGAATATTGAAAAGAGAAATTATGTTTCTTGTTGTCTTTACATCTATAACAAAATCCCCTGACCACCTCCTTTCTTTGTCTCTCCTTGGAGAAACTGCCAGTCTGTAACTTCTTTCTGTTATATAGTTTCCTTAATATCAAGAATGTCAAGGTTAATATGATTTATTTCCCCTAGTAGCATGTCTACTTGTTGGTCACCAGGCAAGGCTCTCACATATAGAGTACCAATAGTCAAGGTAAAATTTATAGTCACCAGACCCGTGTTTGACTCCATGTTCTGTCACTCAATAGTTAAGTGAATTGCGTGGCACATAGTAGGCACTTCATCAACGCCTGTTGATTGACTGACTCTCCTTTATCTGCAAAAGAGAGAAACTGGTACTGGTCTTATGTACTTCATAGGGTTTTTGTGGAAATTAAATATATGTAAAATACCGTATAAATATAAACTATTGCAATTGGGTTGATAAGACATATTCACACCGAAATATAATAGAAAGAAATATATTAAACTGCATGAAATTTACAAAGTATCATGTATGAGACTTCAGTGTTAGGGATGGGTCATTTAAAACAACAGGGATCACAGAATCACAAAATTTGATAGTTGGAAGGGACCTCAGCAGCCATCTAGTCTAATCCATACATAAAATGAATTCCTACTGTAAAATGCCCACCAAGGTATCATCCAGCCACCGCCTGAAGATCTCCAAGGATGGAGAAATGACCCTGTCTCAAGGCAGTCCATTCCACTTTTGGACACTTTTAATTGTTAGGAATTTTTTTTCCTGACATTGAGCCTAAATTTGCTGCTTTGCAATTTCTGCCCTTTGCTCTGGGGCCAGACAGAACAAATCAAATCTCTGTTTCACATGACAGCCCTTCAAATATTTGAAGACAGCTTTTATAATCTCCTTAAGACTTCCCTTCTCTGATCCATGCGTGCCCCAGTCTTTTCAGCCAATCTTCATATGACATGAACTCAAAGTCCCACCATCCTGGTTGCCTTCCTCTGAACACTCTTCATTTTACCAGTGTTCTTAAACTGTGATACCCAGAACTGGACAAAGTACTTCAGATGAGGTTTGATAACGACAGAATACGGTGGCACTCTCACCTCCTTTTACCTGTAAGTTATACCTTTCTTAACACAGTCCAAGATCATATTCACTTTATTTTGGCTGCTGTATCATACTGCTAAGTCATATTATGCTTACAATCCATTAAAACTCCCAGGTCTTTTTCAGAACCACTGCTTTCTGTGCTTCCTTGTAATTGTCCTTGTGAAAATTATTTTTTGCATTTAAGAATAAGACTTTACATCTAATCCTATTGAATTTAATCTTATTAGTTTCAGCTTAATGTTCTCATATATATTTTGGGATCCTGACTCTATCATCCACTGTGTCAACTCTCCATCCCAACTCTGTGTCATCTGTAAGTTTATGAATATTCTATCTATGCCTTTAACCAAGTCACAGATAAAAATGTTAAAAAGCCCAGGACTAAGGAAAAATTCTTGGCGTAATCAAAGAATTCTTGCCATGTTGATATCAAATCATTAGTAACTAATCTGAATCTAGCCATCCACACTTACTCCTTCAATTGTGTTATTTCCTGATCCACACTTCTCCATCTTCTCCACAAGCACTATATGTAATCAGTCAATAAGCACTGATTAAGCATCATTCTGAGCAGGTGCTAGGGGATACAAAGAAAGGCAAAAACCTGGTTCTTGTCCTCTAGGAGCTCACATTTTAATGGAGGAGTCAACAGGCATGTAATTATGCACATCCAAGATATGTGCAGTTTAAATTAGAGGCAATCGTGGAGCAAAGGCACTAGCATTTAGGAGGACGAGGAAATATCTCTTACAAGAGGTAGGAATTAAGCTGAGAAGGAAGCCAGGGATGCCAGGAGGATGACATGAGAAAAAAAAGCATTCTAGGCATGGGGGACAGACAGCAAAAAGGCACTAAGTTAGGAAACGTGGGGTCCCATGCAAGGAACAATGAAAAGAGCAGCATCCAATGGATTGTAGAGTACAGGAGGAAAGTATAAGAAGACTGAGAGGAAGGAAAGAAACCAGTTCAAGATGTCCAAATAGGCAACTGAAGATATGACTAAAGGTGAAGAGAGAAGTTAGAGATGGATAAACAGATATAAGACTCATCTGCATAGAAATGACCATTTATTTCAAGACAGTCGATGATATCACCAAGCAAAACAGTAGAAATAGAAGAAAAGAAGATCCACAACAGAGCTTTGGAGGATCCTCACAGTTGGTGGGCATAACCTGAATGAAGATCCAACAAAGGAAACTTAGAGGTAATAGTCCAATAGTTAGGAGACATTTAAGAGAACATCAGTAACTTTGAATAAAACTAGGTTAAATGATGACATTGGAAGCCATTAAAGAGAGTTAAGAAGATGATTAGAAGAAAGGAAGTAGAAGTACCAATTGTAGAAGGCTTTCTTGAGATATTTAGGCACAAAAGGGAAGAGAAATATAGTTTTATATCAGTGGGGATGGACAGATCAAGTGGGGATTTTTAAAAATAAATTAATTTCTTTATTTTTAGTTTTAAATTTTAAATTTAAATTTAAGTTTTAAGTTTTAAATTTAAGTTATAAATTTTCTCCACCTCCCTCTCCTGCCCCTTCCCCATGCAATCTGATTAGACTTTTCATATACCTTCTTATTAAACATATTTTCACATCAGTCATGTTGTATAGAAGAATTAGAATGAATGGGAGGAATCATGAGAAAGAAAAAACAAAACAAAAAAGAGAGCAAATCTACATTCAGACTCCATAGTTCTTGCTCTGGATATGGATTGCATTTTCCATCATGAGTCTTTTGGAGTTGTTGTAGGTCCTTGCATTGCTGAAAAGAGCTAAGTTTATCAAAGTCAGCCATCAAACAATGTGGCTGTTTCTATGTACAATGTTCTTCTGGTTCTGCTCACTTCATTCTCATCAGTTCATATAAGTCTTTCCAGGTTTTTCTGAATTCCACCTGCTCATAATTTCTTATAGCACAATAGTATTCCATTACATTCATATACCACAACTTATTCAGTCATTCCCCAATTGATGGGCATTCCCTCAGTTTCCAGTTCTTGGCCACCAGAAAAAGAGCTACTATAAATATTTTTATACATGTGAGTTCTTTTCACATTTTATGATCTCTTTGGGATACAGCCCTAGAAATGGTATTGTTGGGTCAGAGGGTCAAGTGAGGATTTTTTCAGGATGGGGGAGAAATGGACACATTTGTAAACAACACAGAAGTATCCAGTGGATGGGGAGAGATTGAGGATTAGTGAGAGCATGGGGGCATGTAGAGAGAGAGGAGGCAATCTGCTGGAGAAGATAGAATAGAATGGGATCATGGGGGCATGTAGAAGGCTACCTTTTCATTTAAGACAGGTGAAAGAAAATGTGGGTAGTGATATAAGATGAGAAAGAGGGGAGATGAGGAAAATCTTATACGAGTCCCATTTTTTTCAGTGAAGTATGAAGAAAGGTGTTCAGATAAGAGGATGGGGCTGAAATGTATGAGGAGGGCTGAATAGGTCTGGAAAAGTCACTGTGGTGAATTGGACAGTGAGTTAATGAGAAAGGCACAAAAGGATGGCTTTGCTACAGTGAGGGCCCAGTTGAGATTATGTAACATAAATTTGTAGTGGACCCAGTCAACACAATTACATTATTTTCTCTAGTTCAATTCAGCAGCATGTGAAAAAGAATGAAGGCAGCACATAATGGTAATAATCCAGAGTCAGAGTTTGGCAAGGCATGATCAGCAAGATAAGGAGATAAGAGATGCAAGTGTAGAGGATAGTGTAGAGTTGAAATGGTTCACCAGAGGCTCAAGATAGAGAAGGGAGGAGTGTGTAGCCAGTGCAGGGGTAATGACCAGAAAGCAAGGAGTATTCCAACTGCACTACAACCAGTGAGTTGAGAACTACAAGTGAAAATTCAACTAGTACTAGAAAAGGTAATTAGGACTGCTGTGTATTTGGAAAGAAGTCAGATCTCAGTGGTTCCAGAGGATGAAGGGAGTGAGAAAGATAAAATAAATTTGTCAACTAAGGGATAGGGATTCTATAGAGGACATTTGAAAGAGTAGGTAGATCTAGAGCGACACGTTCAGGGTCATGTTATGTTATGTTCGTCCTTCATTTTCAAAGAAGATCATGACATCAGAGAAATGATGACATGACTTTCACTTGAGGGTTTTGAGTGAAGGAGGACTGTGCAAATTCACCAGACTTACTTTCTCCTCCTGAGCCATCTGAATCCAGTGACCAGATATTCCCCATTTTTCCAATGTTGATACTAAAATGCAGCACAAAAACTGAATACAACACTCTGGATGTGATCTGACTAAGCAAAGTACCTTGATCATGGACACTATGCTTTTCATAATGCAGCCTGAATTTTCATTTGCTTTTTTCAGATGCTGCATTGTACTGTTGGCTACTGTTGTACTTGCAATCCACTTAAATCCCCCACACAGATGCTTCTACGTTTCCACTGCTTGATACTTATTAAGTGCTTATGGTGTACAAAGCACTACATTAAGGACAATGAAAAATGAAACATTCCCTGGACATAAGAAGCTTACATTCTACTGGGGAGATATAACGTTTGACTAGACAAGAAAATGTATTTATGTATTGCCTGTGTTGCTGTGAGAGATGAGAGACTTAATCAGATACTATCCCACAGTCTACTAATTGGCGATGCTTTTGAATTTGAACTTCTGGGAGTGTTTTGAGGGATCTCTAAGAGAAAGGAGCTGGAAGGAGTTAGTTCATTAGTTGGAGAGTTAGAGTTCTTGAGTGAGTTCATTTTCCACTTTGGAATCCTGAGGTCGGTCTAGGTTGAGCAGTACCATTGCGAGTCTCTGGGTAATTGCTCCCCTCTTCTCTCTCCCCTCCCTTTGCAGACTGTGGCTCCCACTGTGGCTATTGATAATGCTGTTGCTATGCTAGGCAGATGGAAGTGACACCTGAGAGACTTCCAAGAGCCATGCTTGGTGAGCTAATCCAAGTGCACCTTGGAGACAGCATCTTTCCTCCCCCTTCCCATACTCTGTTCCAGGGAAGAAAGCAACTCCCATCACTGCCCAGCTCTTCTGGGTTTTGCCTCTTTACCCCTTCCCATGAGGATGAAGGCACTAAAAGCAAGAGAAGCAGATTCACTTGAGAAAGGAGATAAAAACAGAAGATGAACCCTCAGGGAGCTTGTATGCTAATGGTGAGGAGTACAACACATAAAGAGGAATTAGACATTGAGAGTTGGAAGATAAACTGCTTGCAGCAGTATGATTTGGTGCTGGTGGTTGACAAGTAAAGCAGAGAGTGAAGCTTTTTCTAGGTTTGAGTGGGATGGTAGTAAGGGAGTAGGCTGTAGAGATGGAGGATAGGATTTGCTGAGGGTTCAGAATCACTGAGATTGAGAGAATGTGATAGGTCAGGACTATAGTAACCACTGAGGAATAAGTTCAGGCAAACTCTGGTGATTGAAGAGAAATCCATTGAATAAGGCAGATGATTAGATTTTCCATGGCCCTTCCTGGATATCCAACCTTTTGGCTGGTGGTGATAGGGTCAGGAGGCCTGCATCCCAATATATAAGAATAGGTGAAGAAACAAACTGGGGAGGTCTGATTGAAGGCAGGAGCTGACAAATCAAGGTGGGTCTAATCCAGGAATAGCACTGGAGAAAGGCCTGAGACAAAGACAAAGGACAGACAAGAAACCTGGTTTTGTAGCTAATTCAGAGCACCCTTGGAAGATTTAGGAATGATGATAAGGAAGTTAAGCAAGCTGGATCCAGGATGAAGACAGCTTGACGGACTGATTGGGTTAAGTGAAGACGTTTTGGTTTTTGTTTCTTTGGGAAATTTGGAGAGATTTGGACGTGTTTAAAGGTAGTAGGGACAGAACTGTAGGCAAAGGGAAACTGAAAATTAAGAGATTTTGGAGGGGATAACTGAGAATGCTATCTGATAGAGAAGATAGGAGGTGATGGGATCATATTGACCTTAGCAATGAGAAACTGGAAGCCAAAAGAAAGTAGGAAAGAATGGGAGATGATATCAAGGGCTTTTAAGATAAAGAGAATGAGAGAAAAGGGAGCTCTGATAAAATGACTTTAATTTTCTCAGTAAATTAAAAGGCTAGGTCCTCAGTTGAGAAGAAGCAGGGAGGGGAGGTGTAGAAGACTTGAAGATGGAAGAATTCTTTCCATAGCTGAAGACATAGTTCCTCTGGGGCCAGGTGATTTGAATTCCCCAGGGACAACAAGTTGCTCTCTTATAAGCTTCTCAGTTATCTTCCATAACAACTCTCTCTTAGTCATTTCTGTTTTGTCCTTGCAAGTATAAAGGTCATTTTACTTGGCATCTAAAAGAGCAGCAGCACAAGAATTGAATAGTTCTGTCTATTGACAGTTATCATCATTCCATCCACCCCAAGCAAATATCCAACCCTTTCTTTGGAGCTCCTTTTTCTTGCAATAGAGCTTTTAAAAAAAACACCCTTTTTATTGTGAGCTTTCCTTGGGAGCCTCAGTTTGTTTTGAGCTTTAGCATTTTTGACACCATTTTTACTGAGCCTAGCCACGTTCTTAAATTCATCCTCTGTTACTTGGCCTTGCTTTCCCTGTCTTTCTTTTATAAAGCTGAATAGGTTAGTGCATTCCCTGCTCATCCACATTGGTCTTTTCAGACAAATCTCTTTTTTCCTTCTCATTGGAATTGCTTCCCTTTGTGGATCAGAGTACAATACAGTAATACTAGACCATGTTTCTTTATGCCTGATAGTTACAGACTCAAAATGAAGCATAAAAGGAACTGAGTCAATTCAACACAAAAGCTTCCTCTTTGGGGCCATAGATGGAGGGAAAGAAGAAAGTAAGGGAGACCTACTGTGGAAGTGGAAATAGCACTCTCTCTAGGTCCTAGAGTTATAGTCACCTAGACCTTTGATTCACTCTATTCATTTGACCTCAGGTAGCTTATGACACAATCCAATACATATGACTTTTTCAAATATATTCATAACAGAAGAAACCAAAACAGGCAAACAAGAAAGCCATCCAGGTAACCAAACTCCCTAGATCTACACTATTTTGCCATCTTAAGTTTTAACTTCACTCTCATACTCTCTTTCTTGTCACCTCTATAGTCTCAATATAAGGGCCAATTTTGGAATTACAGCCTGAATGACCCAGGGCAGCTAGGTGGCACAGTGGGCAGAGTGCTGGGCCTGGAGTCAGGAAGGCTCGTCTTCCTAAGTTCAACCCCAACCTCAAATTCTTACTAGCTGTGTGATCCTGGGCAAGTCACTTAACACTGTTTGCCTCAGTTTCCTCATCTGTAAAAATGAGTTGGAGAAGGAAATGGCAAACTACTCCAGTGTCTCTGCCAAGAAAACCCCAAATAGGGTCACAAAGAGTCTAATATGATTGAAACAACTGAACAACAACAATGAAATATACAGCATCCATGTCTGCAGTGGTCATGATGGGGTACAAGCCCAAGCCAAGGACTTTTCCCCTTGGATTGGGAGGGCTTTTGTCATATTTGTCTGAAGGAACCTGAAAAATCTGGTCTTGGTGGGGGAGGGCTCCTTGGATTCCCCTTCCATTTCTCCTAGCCTGGATGCTCCCTATCACCACTTAGCATTCTCTTCCTTTGACCCTAGCATCCTTTTGATATTCCCCACTACTTAGCATTCTCTTGACATCCAAGTTGCCCAGTCTGGATTGTGGATTGTAGATTGTCTGGTCTACTGGCCAGTCCCATCAGGATCCTCCCTGGGTTTGATCTATCAAGACCATCCCTGGGACCTCAGACTACTTGGTGACACCTGGATGCTTTCCTGAGTCTTTTTTTGTATTTAAGTTCCATCTTGCCTCCATGAAGGTGCTCAGATTCAATCCAGCTCAGACTCTGTCTAGCTGAGAATCTATCTGGTCCACTTGTGAATACAAGCATTACAAATGCTTAGGATCCTTACGCGACAACCCAATATGGCAAATTGTTAATAAAATTTGTCTTTTATTGACTTTAAGAAGGTTTGAGTCTAATTCATTTTTGCAGGATCCGGTGTGTCAGTATTTTGGGGTCCCCTGCACACTCCTCAACCTCAACAGTTACCCAATAAATTTATGCTATTACTTATTCTTCATATCACAGTTTTATCATTTCTAATCTCTCTTTTCTAGGAAGCTTCCCTTCTCTCTCTTCTAATTCCTACTTCAAATCAATTTCCTTAGTGCAAATAATCCCTAGGTTACTATACCAATGTGTGGCCTATAGTAGATATATCAAGAACATCATTTTTAAAGGCATTTTAGAGGCCAAGATAAGATTTGTCTATTGTAGCATTTCCTCTCAAAATACAATATGTCTTCACTTAGATATTGAACATCTCATAAAAACTCCATTTACTTTTAGTCTAATACCCTGTTTGCCTATTTTACTCTTTGTTTATTTGGGGCTTCAAAATTAGATTGCTTCCTTTTATTTCTTCAGGTTATTTTATGCTCTTTTCTTCTTACTCTAATTTTGAGTTTGGGCTTCAGTCCCTGCTCATTTCCTTTAGAAAGAATAGTGGTCTGGAATTTTGCATTTAAGTAGAACTGGCTTTTTCCAAAATGCTTTTCTTTTTTTTTTTTTGGCAAATCTATCAACACAATGCCCAGTACCCAAAAATACCCACAAGGTATACATGGAAGTCTCTTACAAAATGCTTGTACCAAACTGGAAGTCCTGAAAAATCAAAGGAGAGATTTACAAAACTGAAAGTAAGAAAACCATTGAACTAATAAATAGAACCAGGACCTGGTTTTATGAAAAAATAATAAAATAGATAAGCCATTGGTTAATTTGAACTGATAAAAAAAACCCCAAGTTTCCAGTATTAAAAATGAAAAGGATGAATTCTTCACCAATGAAGAGAAAAGTAAAGCAATAATTAGGAGTATTTTACCTAATTATATGCCAGTAAATCTGTCAATCTAAACAAAATGGGTGAATATTTTCTTCATGTCACTGTTTTTTACTAAGAAAAAATGGTTGAAATCACTGCACTTAAGTGTGGTAAATCAGATCATAATGCAAATCCTGAAGATGGTCAATATTCCATAGCTAGTGCAATGAAGACAAAGTCTTTATCTGAGAACAAAATTACTGAAGACTAAAAAAAGTTACTGCCTCAGTGAGAGAACTTCTTGCCATCAGATTTCCTCTTGTTAATGTGCTTGAAGATTTTGGACTTGTGAACATCCTTGGGCTTCTAGTAGCCCAAACTACCATCATCACCTCTTTTTTGCATCCTCTTCCCCTAGCTACTGTTCAGATTTAGATCAACAAATGGAAGTACTTTGAAATGGAATGATAAAGTAACTTGAGATAAATTTAAACTGTTTACATTGTAGATTTGCTTCAGAGAACAGGAATCATATGCTCAAATGTAGGATTTATGTGCCTCCTGTGCCAGTTTAGGAAGGAAGTAGTTCTTCTCAATTAGTTTTTCCAACTGAGACTGAATGTCAGAAATTTTTGACCAGGAAAATTCAAATTCATTTAATAATACCATGGCTTACTTCAGGTAATGAAGAAAACCCAACTCTTCTGATCATAAAATAAGTAGAGCATTCCATTTATGTCTCTGACTGTTCTACTTACATAATGAATATGTTCCTTTGGATCATCTGGAGGGTCGTACCGGACAATCCAATCCACTTTGGGTATGTCTAACTTTCTGGCAGTCACATCTGTACACAGCAAAATTCCAGAATCTGCATCTCAGAACTGAAAGAATATAGTTGTCTGCTCATTTTGCTTCTGTTTGCCATGAGTCACCATGAGAGGTAAATCAATGTAGTTCAGAAACTCACAATGATATTTCACTGATGTACATGAAGAAAAAAATACTATCAGCTTCTTCCAATTCTTCTCGAGGAAAATAAATTCTATATAAATTTTTTTTCAGATGGACAAGCAACATATCCTTGTTCAAGACCATCTGCAGTATCTTTATCATCATCAACACTAACATACAACAATTCCTTTTTAAGGGAAATTTTTGCCAGATCTTCCACCTTACAAATTTGTGTTGCAGAAAAGAGCACTGTTATCTGTGTTTTAGCATATGTTTAATGATCTGCTTCATTTGTTCCTCAAACCCAACCTCAAGAATTCACTCAGCCTCATCCAAAACAAGACACTGCCAGTTTTTAAACATAATCTTGGGGAGTTCTGTATATGGTCCAGAAGTTGGCCAGGTGTTGCCCCAATAAGGTTGATCCCATTTGCAAGTTTCTGTGCCTCTGCAGATCTCTTGCTGCCTCCCATGATCAAATCATAGGTATGCACAGGTGAGACATTGGTTCCTTACACACACCAAAGGTCTGCATAGCCAGCTCCCGAGTAGGTAAGAGGATAAGGACCCCATTCCATTCCTAGGCGTGAACTTCAACTTAACAATGAGTTCTAGCAGGGTGAGGAATGCTAGGGTTTTGCCATTGCCTGTTTTTGTAGCTGTTAGAATATCCCTGCCTTCTAGAAGTGGTCTAATATTTGTCTGCTGAATCTCAGTCATTTTAGTAAAACCCATTTCTGCTACTGCCTTCAGAGTTTTCATTGACAATATTACTAAATGAAGTGAATGAAGTGTCTTCAAAGGACTCTTGTTAGTCCATGAGAGAGGATGGGCATTTAGTATTCCCATTCTGATCCCCCACAGTGTTTTATTTTAGGATTTTTCTCACCTTCATCTTCAGTTCCCTATTGGTCTTCAGTTTTTGCTTTTTTGTTTTCAGGTCCTACATCAGCTGTTATTTTCCTCTTTTTTTTAAATTCAGAATTGTGGGAGCTGTTGATTCTTCAGTTGATTCTTCACTGGCTGACTGTTAATACTGTAGATTTCTTGGGAGATTTGTCCACTTTTATTTCTTCTCCTGTTTCTTCTGATATACACTCATCTTGAGTTCCTGGTATATTGGCCCTCAAGGCCTCTTTCTGCCTCAGAAGCTGGTTCCTCTAATGTAACTTCTCACTGAGCTTCTCAATCTTCTTCAGCAGCAACTTCATTGGAAGGTGGAACATTTTGGCATCTGCCCTCATTCTTCTCCTCGGTTGCCACTTCCACAGACTCTTCTTTGTTGGCCCACACATGGGAGCACAATGGAAACTGCAAGTTGTGCATCAGACCATTTTGCATACAGTTCAAAGGCTGAATATTCTTTTAAAAAATATAAATTGCCCAGATTAATAGAAAATAATAGATAATAACCCCATTTTAGAAAAAGAGATTGAACAAAGTATCAGTGGACTTCCTGAGAAAAAAATCCCCTGGATCAGATGGATTCACAAGTGAATTCTACTAAACATCTAAAAAACAATTCATTCCTTCTATATAAATTCTTTGGAAAAATAGATGAGGGAGTCCTATCCAATTCCTTTTACAATACAAATATGGCACTTATTCCTAAACCAGGAAGAGCAAAAACAGGGAAAGAAAACTTTAGACCAATTTCCCTAATGAATATTGATGCAAAAACTTTAAAAAAATGTCAGAAAGGAGATTATAACAACATATCACAAAGATCATATACTATGACTAAGTAGGATTTATACTGTAGGACTCCTTCAATATTAGGAAAACTATCAGCATAATTGCTAATAACATAATAGCAAAACCAACAGAAATCACATGATTATCCCAATAGATGCAGAAAAAAGTTTTTGATGAAATACAATACCTATTCTTATTTTAAAAACACTAGAGAGCATAGGAATAAATGGAGCAGTCCTTAATTATAATTATAAATAAGTCCTTAATCATAAGTAGTTTCTAAAACCATCAGCAAGAATTATTTATAATGGGGATAAGCTAGAAGCATTCCCAGTAAGATCAGGGATGAAGTAAGTTTATCCATTATCACCACTATTATACAATATTGTACTAGAAATGTTAGCTATAGTAATAAGAGAAGAAAAAGACATTGAAGGAATTAGAATAGGCAATGTGCAGATGATATGATGGTATACTTAGAGAATCCTGGAGAATCAACTAAAAAGCTAGTTGTAATAATTAACAACTTTCGCAAAGTCCCAGGATATAAAATAAACTCACATAGATAATCTGTATTTTTATATACTACCAACAAAGTCCAACAGCAAGAGATAGAGAAATTCTGTTTAAAATAACTGTAGGCAATATAAAATATTTGGGAGTGTCTCTGCTAAGACAAACCCCAAAACTATATGGACACAGTTACAAAATACTTTTCACACAAATAAAGACAGATCTAAACAATTGGAGAAATACTAATTGCTCTTTGATATGTCAAGCCTATATAATAAAAATGACAGTTCTACCTAAATTTATTTACTTATTCAATGTTATACCACTCAAACTACCAAAAAATCATTTTATAGAACTAGAAAAAATAATAACAAAATTCATGAATACAAAGAAAGGCGAAGAATATCAAGGAAATTAATGAAAAAATGTGAGAGAATGTGACCTAGCCCTACCAGATCTCAAACTGTATTATAAAGCAATAATCACTGAAATAATCTGGTACTGGCTAAGAAATAGAGTGGTGGATCACTGGAATAGATTAAGTACATAACACACAGTAATGAATGACCATAGTAATCTAGTGTTTGATAAACCCAAAGAACCAAGCTTTTGGGACAAGAACTCACTATTTGACAAAAACTGCTGGGAAAATTGGAAAACAATGCGGTAGAAACCAGGTACATCTCACACTATATACTAAGATAAGGTCAAAATGAATACATGATTTAGACATAAAGGGTGATACCATGAACAAATTAGGGGAGCATGGAATAGTTTACCTATGATAAGGGAAGAATTAAGGACAAAAAATAGAAAGCATGTTAAGGTTATAAAACAGATAGCTTTGATTTATTAAATTAAGTTTAAAAAATTGTTTGCACAAACAAAACCAATGCAATCACTATAGGAAGGAAAGCAGAAATCTAGGGGAAAAAATTTTACAGTAAATGTCTCTGATAAAGACCCAAAAAGTCTCTGATAAAGACTCAAATATATAGAGAACTGAGTCAAATTTATTAGAATACAAGTCATTCTCCAGTTGATCAATAGTCAAAGGATATGAACATGCAGAGAAATCAAAGCTATCAATAGTCATACAAAGTGCTTGTAAAGTTCCGCAAGGCTTAGGAATATTGTTTTGGGAATTATACTATTCTTGTCTGTCATTAGTTCTCTGTTGTAGTTATTGGTGGAAACACTGAACTCTTTATCTTTACCTTCCTCGATCATAGTATGTTAGAGCTGAAAGGAATTTTAGAAATTATTTCTAATCCAACTGATTCATTTTATAGATGTGGAAACTGAGGCCTGGAGAGACTGTGTGATTTGTCCAAGGCCATAGCAATAGGCTTTTAAGGTGTCCAGAGGGATTAATTAATCCAAGCCCCTAACTTCAAACATAAGAGACCCAGAGAGGCAAGGTGACTTGTACAATGTCTACAAACCAGCTAATGGCACAGCACAGACTGGAAGCCAGGCCTCTTGATTCTCAGTCTGATCTTCTTTCCAATTTATGACATTTCTGTCTAATCAGATACAAACATTGTATTTTAATAGACAGTGATCAAGCCAGGATTTGCCACCATCATGAAAGGGATGTTTCCTGGCATCAAGCCTAGAGGCAGCTTTCGGGTCCCTAAGTTGTCCTGCAGGGCAGTTAACAGGCACTTTGAAAGGAAGAAAATATGCCTATGAGGGAAAAGTACATAGTCCAAGCTGTGAATGTTTTACTGAGGAACAAGTCAGCAGTGGGGTAAACAAATTTAGAAGGCTAAACAAGAATCATGAAATTGAGGGCAGAGCTATAGTTCAAAGCCTAGGACTGGTCAGCACAGGTGTTGGCAGACAGTAGTATATTTTACTCGCTATTTCTTCCTGATACACTTTCCTCTTATGGATATAATATAATAGCCATACCCCCTCCTCACTCATCTGTATCCATACTGCAGCAATCCATAAAATTTACCTACTGGGGTAACAACATGAGACAACGGCAGTGGATTCTTTCTAGGTTAGTATAACTCTTAGAATATTAATCTAAATTTATTTATGATCATACATGTATGCACAAATATATGCATCTATGTACATATGTATATGTGTGTATGTAGGCATGTATGTATACATACACACACATACATACATACACACACACACACACACACACACACATATATATATATATAGTGGGCCCTGGCCCCACCCTCTGGGGGTCAGGTCTTCTACATATTACTACCCTACACCAAGGGTTCTCCAGTACCCTGAGATGGTTAAGGGAGCCTCTTTTCTTCTATTACACAAAGCCCCCACCATTTCATTCCCTCACCTTTTTAGGGGCCAGTGGCTGGTACTCCATTGCCATTTAATCACTTAACATAGATTAGCTTTAACAAAGAAATATTTACTTCAAAGGCATAGTGAGAAGAAACATACAAGTGTTTCCCCCAAAGTCTCTTGGCCTAATCCCTCTACACTATCTTCATCTGAAGGGAAAGGGAAGGGAATTGGGCTCACACCTTAACTCAGTTCCTACACATCATCAGTCTCAAGTTCAAGTCCAAAGTCCTGCTGAGCTAGCAGCATGGACTCTGACTTCTCAGGGGTTTGCTTCCGAGCTGGCAGAACATCAAGTCTGGAAGTCTGGGCTCCCAGATCCCTGAAACTTGAACTAAGGACCCAGCTCCCTGCTCCTAGAACTATAAAGGACAAACAGAACAAGAGCAAAACCTGAAGCCCATTTCAGGCCAATGCAGAATGCCTTGGAATGTTCCAATTCTCCTGTTTCCAAGAAAGAGTTTCCTTAGTATCTTTTATTTAGACTATTCCATCTTAGTTGAGCTGAGTATGTGCCAAACCCTCATCACACACACTTATACATATACATAGACACAGATACACATATGTGTACATTTACACATAAACATATACATTCATATATGTATATATATTTTATTGTTGTTGAATCATTCAGTTGTGCCCAACTTTTCATGACCCTATGAAGCATAGCCCACCAGTGCTGTCTGTGGAGTTTTCTTGGCAAAGATACTAGAGTGGTTTGCCATTTCCTTCTCCAATGGATTAAAGCAAACAGAGGTTAAGTGACTTGCCCAGGGTCACACAGCTAGTGTCTGATGCCAAATTTGAACTTAGTTCTTCCTGACTCCAGGTCTAGCACTCTAACTATTGAGTCACCTAGCACTATGTACACACACATGTGTGTATATACACACATGTGTGCACACACATGTTTATATAACACACATGTACGTGTATGTACATGCATATATAAAACACATGGTCACAATATAGAAAGGTAAACTACGCTGCCTAAAATTATTCCATGAGTTAGGTTAAACATAAAAATTGCCAATCAGGAAACTTGTGTTTTGAAAATGGTTGAAGATGTAACATTTACCATGAGTAATTACTGCAAGAGAAATATTGTTCTAAAAGGCTATAGTATCTATAAATTGCTGCTGGGTTATCTAGAATTCCTAATAAAGATTCCAGGAGAACCAATAACTCTTCTACTTACTATCTATATGGCTTTAGTCAAGTTATAAACTCTCTATCCTTATTTCTAAAATAAAGGGCTTGGATTAGATGAACCTTAAGATCCATTCCAGCTCTAAATCTATAATCTTATAATCCTATACTAATTATGAAGAAGCATTCATTCAACACACTGCCTTTTCTAATCAAAAGAAGTTCTTTACTAAAACACTGACTAATAACATAATTGATAGATATGATATAAATGAGCTAGAACCAAGATGATGGTGTGATAAGCAGTATGGAGAGCTTCCCTCCACAAAACTCCTCTAAACAGATCTAGAAAATGCACCAGACCTGAATCCTGATAGGGAAATCCAGAAAAAAAAGTCACAGTGAGTCATTTGTTCAGCCCAGCTTGACAGAGGGAGACACACAGGGAGGTCTGCAGATACTGGGGAGGGTGAATAGCCAGGAGCCCACCTTGAGCAGAGCACTCTAGTGCTCTAGGAGAGACTGTACAGCAGGGTAAGAGATGGTCTACTCACACACAGGGGCTCCACCAGACCCATGACAGAGCACTGTGACAGGGACAGGGGCCAACTGACAACTTTTTCACCCACTCACCAGTTCTGAGTCACAGCTCCAGATTGAACTGGGAAGGGGACCTGAGCATGGGGGTGACTTCCTGGGTTGGAGGCCCTGTGCAGTGTACTGAGAAAATCCAGAAGCCAGGAGCAGCATTAACATAGCTCTGCCCCCATGAGCTGGTTTTATTAATCTTTACCTAGCAGAACACAGTGAGACATAGTGAAAAGAGCCCCAGAGCTGGAGTCAGGGACCTGGGTTCAAATCTCACCTCTGCTACTAGTTTTGTGACCTTGAACAAGTCACTGAACCTCTGTGAACCTCAGTTTACTCCTGTCAGATGGAAAGAATAACAACTATGGCACCTGCCTCACAAGGTTATTGTGAGTCTCAAATGACATAATGTATGGAAAGTGACACACAAATTTTATTATTACAGTTTAAAATTGATTGTTGTTATTATTGAACTGAAACTTTTATAGCAGTTACAGATTGACTTCATTTCCAGTTTTATACAGAACTTAAATTCATCTAACCTTGTTCATATGACAGTGTAACACAATTTCCTCTTATGAAAATGGGCAGAATGATCACTGTAGCACCCACTTCACAAGGCTGAATGTGAAGAGAAGCATGAGCCTTAGGGCTCACAACAGAAACAAACTGTCAGATCAGATTCTCTCGTATTGCTTCATGTTGACCCAGACACAACCAGCAAGCTTTGATCCTAAGGCAGTCAACCATTCTCCTATCCCACTGCCCTCTCATCCTAGCAGATTATCTCTTTAGAATTTCTAAGTACTAAGTACCCTAACCCTAACACTAGCCCTAAAATGCGCTCAAACATTGAATTTTTTTTTAAAAAAAAAACAACTCCATTTCCCCTAATTCTCAAAATAGATTGCAGACTTGAAATGAGTAAGCTGATCATTGAGTTCATTACTGAATATAAGACATCACTTCTCCTCCCAGAGGAGACTGAAAATCAGTCTGGACACAGGTGCAGCATGAGCTAGAAGGTACACAGTCAGACGAAAAAGGGAGGCCCCATTACACTACTCATCTTTTCTCAGAAGTTTAGAAATTAGGCAGAAAATGGTACAACTGGAGACGAAAGTCCCACTCCCCACCGACTTTCCTCTTCCTCTTCTCTCAAGGCACAGGTGCTGTGGGAGGTGGAAGGTCTGGAGTCAGACAGAAGTCCTCCACATCAGAGAAATCAAGCTGGCAGCAAGAGATAGAAGTTGCCTTATGTTGGCACAAATAGAAGTCACTCCGTTGGGTTCTAGCAACCTTCCCTCAGGAACATCTACCACAGGGGACTAGGGCTTTTGTTCAGAAGGCATTCTCATTCCTCTTCTCTGAGGCCAGAGATCAAGCAAACAGAGTAGATTAGCATCTGTGTTCTCATGAATGTGGGTGCTCCCTCAAAAAGTCTGAACTCATCCCCATTTTTCTCTCTGTGCAAGTCTTCTCTGTGTCTTCCTGTAAAGGATATGCAAGGTGGCTTCTAGGCCTTTTAATTTTCCATCAGTACCAGCACCACTCTAGGACCAAGCAGCTGTTATTTTTCACTCTGGATACATTAGCTAAAATAAACAAAGCATGTGATAAGCAGATAAG
The DNA here is from genome assembly GCF_028372415.1 of Notamacropus eugenii. Classification (NCBI taxonomy): domain Eukaryota; kingdom Metazoa; phylum Chordata; class Mammalia; order Diprotodontia; family Macropodidae; genus Notamacropus; species Notamacropus eugenii. The sequence continues at coordinate 609,236,026 of NC_092872.1, read as the reverse complement.
ACTTTTCCCCATCCCATTTCCAGAGAATATAAGGAATGAGAAAAAAAAGAGAGGGTAAGAACAAGGAGAAAGAAGAGGGAGAAGAAGAAGAGGAAGAAGATAGAGCTTACTCCACACACAGCAGCCTACAGATAGATTCTGGAGATAGTTTTGCTTCAAGGCATGAAGGATTGGGACCCAAGCCATCACCCAAGCAGCTCCAGTGAAGTCCCAGTTCATTTCAATAGAGTGACTTCTCTGAAGCAGAAACTATAACCAAATAACACAGGGACAATTTAAACAAGTCTAAAGACTAATTGCTTTAATAAGTTTTAAAGGTTGTACATCTCAAGAGCCAGCTGCAAACCTGCAGCCAGCAGCAGACATCCATGGCTGGCTCACAGCATAAGCTGCTCCCAGTTCATAACATTTCACTATCAACATGAGCAGAGAGGAAATACTAAAATACTTCTATTCTATCTTTTTTTGGAAAAACATGTCAGATGTTTATGAGTTTTTGTTTTTAGCAAAGTGGGCTAAATGGAATTGGGTTGTGGAAATACTGCATTGGTCCTCTGAACTTCTCTTGAGATGAGGTTCATGGAAAATTACAGCTAGTAAGGGTTTTGCAAATGATCTAGCTCAACTCCTTAATTAAAGAGACTCAGGGAAGTAAATTGGGTTGGATAGAAAAAGGACATAAAGAGAAACAGTAAATTGAAGTTGTTTTCATTTCCAAAACCACTGTTTGGTTTTATCTAACTGCTCAGTTTTTCCTGATAATTTCAAAGGATTTTGTGGCTTTGATGGTGACCTATGAAGGTTCCGAATTACTGGGATGTGTAGATATGAGAGCAGATGGTTGTCTAGGGGTGATGAGGAAGTGCTGGATCAATTTGGTTAGTCTCTCAATCCACTTGAGGAGATTAGACTCGGGCCTTTGTCAGAAGAGTACTTCCCATGGAGATACTATCTATAAACATACTCTAACACCTCACTGAGAAGACACTGAGGACCCCTCTAACTTATTCTCAGTAACTGAGGCTGTCTTAGACTCACAAGAAATGGAAATAAAAGGTGACAAGGGAAGAGGGGGACGTGCTCTTGTCAGAAGAGAACCCTTTTCCTGATGGTCAATAAATGCAGGTTGTGAAAGCTCAGCTTTCACCTTTCTTGACTTTGCTTTTCTTCTTTGGACTTTCAGAACAGTGCTACAAGGGTTAAAGATGAGGAGAGGGAGATTTCTCTTAGTGGAAAATAGTGACTGGCAGAAGAAATACATGGGGATATGCTTGGGCTTTTCTGGGTGGCCTGAGTGGAGAGTTCATGGACTTCAATTTCCTAGCTGCCTGTTGCCTTCTGCCCTTCTATTTCCTTTCCAGAGATTAGAGTTTCCAAGAATGAATGTTACTGTGCCCTGTGGGCACTGCCTCATGGTTTTCCCTGAATTTGAGAGATCCAAGTTCAAGAGCTCTTAAGTGATCAATTTTCTTAGGAAGGAAATGACAACCATCAGAATTTTAAACTGCATTAATTTCCAAATTTATGTAGCAATGCCCACTTTGTGCATTAAAAAATTGTCCTGTTCCTCATACCTTCTATTAAACAATGTTGGTGGGTTTTTTCATTAAATAATGTAGCTCATTTTATTCAAATGAAATTAAAAATTGATTGTAATTTTATTACATAAATATTAAATATGCAACAAAATATGTAATAGATTTTTTAATAAAAATAATTTAGTATTTTGACATTTATAAAATAGCCACAGCATTATCAGTGTGATGGATAACACTGGTTTTCAGCACAAAGTTTTCCAAAACATAGTGTCATTAATATTGTTACTATTCTTTTCCAAAAATTGATATTATTATTTTTTCTACCAGCTACAGCATTTTGCACAAATAAGTTATTTTGAACAATAGTAATGTTTACACCAATTTGATAAGCTATAGAACACTTTCTTTCATCACCTATATTCAAAGTATGATATTTTCAGGTTCAAATATTTACTTCAAAGTACTATCATAAGACAAATCTGTTAACCCTTATTGTTCATATGGAGCACAAAAAAATGTTTTTACTCCTTCATGCAAATTAGTTTCTTATTCATATTTAGCAATATCTAGGTCTTCAAAATAAAATAAAAATTGTTTTTGTATACTTGCCAAGTGATTAGTAAATAAGTCTTTACTTTCTTCTATTTCCTGTAAGACAGATATTTTGAACTTAGGAAACATATAAAAATAATATTTCATAAGTATATCATCCATAGCTATTTTGTATAAATGTAATCACTTCATTTTTCTGGATCAGAATATGAATTTGTGAACCTGGCCATAGTTAAAATATTTAGTTTTTTTCCCAAAATATCCAGCAAATACACATTTCAACGGGAAATTTTTGTTTAAAATGCTTTTGCTTTATCTATTATTATCACTGAGGAAGCCATCAGCCTCATCTTTTAGCTTCAATGTCATTAGAAATACTTAGGCACAAGGAAACAAGAATGTCTTTCAATAATATAGAAATTCTCTTTCCTCTGTGTCCATATCGTCACCCAGTTTTACAAGAGTCTTCCTTTTATGGATGGTTTTTTGAAGTTAATTAGTCATTGTAATTACTTGAAAATTTTACACAGAAAGAAATCATATTTCTTGATAAAACTGATAAAACTGTATAACATGTAATATGTCCAAATTCCATGAAGGCACACATTTTTTACTAGTGCTTATTGACCTGTATTTTGTCCTAACATCAGTTGAGTTTTATCTCTATGGAGTCCAGTACAATCCTCCCACATTGTATCATTTTCATTTAAATGCCACCAATTACGTTGAAAGTTTCTTTTGACATGGCATTGCCATGAATAGATTTGCAAAGAAACAAATTTCTAACATTAGTTTCAACAGCATATCATAGGGTACATATGTAATTAAATGATCATCTCTTGTTTCATCTATTTGCAATGAAAAAAATAGAAATTTTAATCTCTCAATTAGCTGATCATAAAGGTCTTCAGATAAATGAGTAATTCTCCTTCCCATGGTATTATCTATAAGTGGAAATAAAATATGCATAGGATTTGCATAGGATTCACCAAGGACCATTTCAATCACATCAATTGTTTCAGGTAACACTAACATTTTTCTTCTTCTTACCCTAAGCAATTCTATGCCATTATCATTTGGAATGTATCCAACCTATATGTAATCAGTTCATAAAAAATTCCAGTTAAACAAACCAATATGGAAAATGTTGGGAAAGTTTAGAATGCATGACTGTATCTAAGCCAGCATTCCATCTGTAGGCTAACTAGATATTCCTCAGGCTACTATAAAGAGTTATTCTTTATACAGATAATCATATCATGACACACATCTGTGTGTCATTATTATGTTTATGGAGTTCTTCTTATATTTTAATTGGATTCATCAATATAGATCAATCAACTCCCTTCTTCCATGTGGATCATAACCCATATATGCTTTTCTAATTCTATGGGTTTCTTGGCCATGTTTTCCCTCCAAACCCTCCCCCCAGATGATCTAGAAGTTTCCTCTAGGTCTCAGGATCCCTTTATACTTTAAAAGTCATTGAAGACTCCTTCATTCTCTTAAATATTATTGAGAAGGAAGGAAGCGAAGGTAATAAACATTTATTAAGTGCCTAATGTGTGACAGGAGTTATGCTAAGTACTTTTCAGATATTCTGTCATTTGATTGAGAACCCCAAAGAGTTTTGGTTTACATTGTTTATATAGACTATATCTATTGATATTTACCACATTAAAAATTAAAACAGATAAATTGTTAAAATATATGTGAATTCATTAAAAATTAACAATAATAAACCCATTGCATCTTAACATGTAATGGGTTACATATAAAACATTTTAATGAAAATAACAGTATTTTCAAAAAAGATAAATATTTAGTGAGAAGAGTGGCATTCTTTTACATATTTTTGCAAATCTCTTTAATATCTAGTTTAATAGAAAAACAACTAAATTCTCACATTTGTTTCTATACTCTATGTTGAGATATAATGTTTTGGTTACAGTATATAAAGAAAATCTGGCCTCACAGATATGTAGTTAGAAAGAGGAGGTATATTTTAAAATACAAGTAACTTCTTAGTGTTATCATGAAAACAGTTTTGACCTCACAGACCTCATGAAAAGGTCTTGAGGAACCCCAGGAAACCACAGACTACACTTTGAAGAACCACTGCTCTAAGTTAATATTTCATAGATACTAGGGCAACTTTCTAACAATTCATCTTTCTATGTCTGTTGTCTTTCTATGTCATTAGAAGACCTTTTTCTGGACTTTATTCCACATTTTGCACACAAATCATCATTGATAATATACTAGAGCCCATTTAAACTCCCCATGAATTTCTTTTGCCCTTTGGGTTCACCCATGACTTAGAATCCTTGGAAATTGTAGTGTCAATGATTTGCAACCTTAAAACAACACTGGAAAACTATTAAGTTTTTTTTTTAAATGGGTATTTATGTGAAAGAACAGTTTGAGATTCTTGAAAATACTGCATAGTTTGCCAAGTGCAAGTCAGCCCACTCCATTCTTCCTATTCAATCCTGGGTCAAACTTGTTGTCCATTTCCAGCATCTGTCCAAGAAATATGTACTTGGGAACTAACAATATATTACCCATCAACCTTCATGTTTACCTAGATTTTAGTAAAACCTTTGACAAAGTTCTTCAGGGTATTTTTGTGAAGATGATGGAGAGATGTGAGTGTAATGTTAATAGGATATAAGATCTTCCCCACGCATTAAGAGGCCTCACATGGAGCCCATTGGGGCAGGGACTTGCCTAAGGAGGATCTTGCTTAGGAGGAGGCTTGCTTGTAGGAAGGCTTCCACCATTTCAGTACTAAGTTGTTTAGGCACTGAGTCATGAGGGTTGTGATGCCTTCTGGCTCTAAGCAGTGTAACTCTGAGTTGGTATTTTGCTTTGGGGGCTCACCTAGGAGTACCTTGTGATTCCCTGGTCGAGACTAAGTAGCTGCATGTTCAGACCCACTGACTGCTCAGATGTAAAGGCTCTCTTGATCCAGTGGTATCTGTAAAGTGTATAGCAATATTGCTTTGATTCAGGCAATCAGAGCCTTGTCTGTTGGTCTTTATTAATTAATTTCTCTGCTTGTACTTTCTCTGCTTGTATTTGTTTTCTCTGATGTTCAGGTGCTAATTTTTCCCCCTGCACTAGTGAATGTAATTAAGGAAGATTGTTGAGCCTTTAAAAGTTGCTTTCCTTTAAGAAAAGTAGATCCAAGAACCTGTGCTAGCAGGTCATCCTGGGTATGGTAGGGTGTTTGCTGTTACAGTGAACTATGAGACAGTATGACTAGGTATGTTTGGAATGAAATGAATGGCTGAAATAGAAGAACAGTCATTAATAGTTGGATGTCAACTTGGAAGGCAGGCTCTAGTAAAATGCTCCATGATCTTTCTCAAGCTCTGTGCTGTTTAATATGTTTTCAAATGATTTAGATGAAGGCATAGATGATAGCATGCTTATTAAATTTGCAGGTGACACAAAGCTCAGAGCAAGAGTTAAGAACTGGAATTCAAAAAGATCCTTGAACCAAAGTTAATAAGATAGCATTTTAAAGAGATAAATTTAAAGTCTTATTTTTAGACTCAGAACAATAAACTTCACAAGTATAAAGTAGGAGAAAGGGTCTAAATAGTAAATCATCTGAAAAAATGAGGGAAGAGGTTTAGTAAAATACAAGCAATATGAATCAACAGTGTGATGTGACAATCAAAAAGACATGATATCCTCAATTGATAAATGGTCAAAGGATATGAACAGACAGTTTTCAGAGGAAGAAATTAAAGCTTTCTATAGCCATATGAAAAAATACTCTAAATCACTACTGATTAGAGAAATGAAAATCAAAACAACTCTTAGGTACCATATCACACCTATCAGAATATGACAAAACAGGAAAAATATGAATGCTGGAGAAGATGTGGGAAAATTGGGACATTAATACATTAAAGGTGGAGTTGTGAGCTGATTCAACCATTCTGGAGAGCAATTTGAAACTATACCCAAAGGGCTATAAAAAATATGTACACCCTTTGACCCAGCAATACCACTTCTAGGGCTGTATCCCAAAGAGATCATAAAAATGGGAAAAGAATACACATGTACAAAAATATTTATAGCCCCTTTTTTTGTGGTGGCCAAGAACTGGAAATTGAGGTGATGGCCATCAAATGAGGAATGACTGAACAAGTTGTGGCATATGAATATAATGGGATACTATTGTCCTATAAGAAATTATGAGCAGGTGGAATTCAGAAAAACCTGGAAAGACTTATATGATGCTGAATCAAGTGAGCAGAACCAGGAGAACAATGTACACAGAAACAATCACATTTTGTGATGGCTGACTTTGATAGACTTAGCTGTTTTTAGCAATGCAAGGACCTAAAACAATTTCAAAGGACTCATAATGGAAAATGCTATCCACATCCAGAGAAAGAACTGTGGAGTCTGAATGCAGATTGAAGCATACTATTTGCTCTCTTTTTTCTCTTGTTTTGTTTTTTCTTTCTCATGGTTCCTCCCATTTGTTCTAATTCTTCTATACAACATGACTAATATGAAAATGTGTTTAATAAGAATGTATATTGGAGCCTATATTGGATTGCATTCTGTCTTGAGGAGGGGAGAGGGGAGAAAATTTAAAGCTTATAGAAATAAATGTTGAAAACTAAAAATAAATAATTTATATATTAAAAAAGACATGATCTCAGGAGGAATTCAGAGAGATATAGTGCCTAAGATTTGGAACGATACTCCTATTGTCCTCTGCTATGGTCAGACCATAGAATTGTATAATTAGGTTAAGTCTGGGCATGGCTCTTGGAGGAGGGCATTGGCCAACTGAAGAAATATCCTAAGAGAGCAGTTGGGATGGTGATATGCTCAAGATTGTGTCATACAAGAATCAGTTGAAAGGAGAAGGGATGTTTAGCTTGAAGAAGAATATTACACTTTGCATAGTGCTAAGTTTTACAAAATACTTTGCATATTCATTCAAGCCTCATAATAACCTGGCAAGGTAGGTACCACAGGCATTATTTATTTCCATTTTGAAGATAAGCTAACTCAGGTTCAAATTAGAGAAATAAGATTTGGCAAGGAATTGGATATGTGGCAGGAGTAAGCAAAAAGAATCAAGGATGACAACAAAGTTGGGAACCTAGGTGACTGGCAAGATGGAAGTACCCCTAACAAAACAGAAAAGTTCAAAAAAGGAGAGGGTTTTGGAGGGGTGGTGGAAGAGAATGATTTGTTTTTGACATGTTGATGCCATGTTTTGTTTTGAGACAAAGTTTAAAATGTCCAACAAGCACTTGGTGATGGGGACTGCTGCTCAAAAGAATGAGAAGGGCTGGATATATAAATATGGAAATCATCTGTTTAGAAGCGATCGTTGAATCCAGAAGTGATGAGATAAATTATAAATAGAAAGAGGAAAGAGAGGCCGGGACAGAGTCTTGGGAGGTACTCATAGTTAGTGGACATGATGTGGATGAGGATCCAAGAAAGAATGGTCAGACAGGCAGGAGTGAAACCAGGTGGGCCCTAACAGCTTACAGTAAGGGATCTTCCATATGGTCTCTAACTCAGAGATTCCAGTTCTAGTTTAATCAATAAACATGAATTATGTGCCTACTACGTGCCAGACACTATGCTAAGGACTAGGGATACAAAGAAAGGCAAAAGCCTGTCCTTGCATAGGGATACAATCTAATTCAGGAGTGCTTCACAGTAACAATACTAATATTACTTTATTAGTGTCCAATAAATGCTTAATTTGTCTTTCATGAAAAGTCTTTTTGATATTAAAAAAATTGTTTGACTGACATCATTATTCTAGGAGAAATTCTATACTATCACATTCCACATTGAGGAGGTAATGTAATAATGAATAGACATCACCTAGAAACCAGGAAGACCTGAGTTCAAATGTCTCCTTGACACATCCTAGATGTATGACCCTAGGAAAGTCACTTAACCTCCCAGTTCTCTAGTCAATACTCCGAGACAATAAGTTGCATTGGCAGAAGGACTTTTTTTCACCTTAGAGTTCCCTAGAAATCATAGGTTCAATCACTACCCCTATCATTTCATATTTACTGAAAGTCAGACATTCAAAACTGGCATTTATTTCATTAGTCAAAGATTATTTTCCCAAATTAAATCTATATTTTTTACCTTGTAGAATGCAAATATATATATATATATATATATATATATATATATATATATATATATATATATATATATATATATATATATATGTTATAGGAGCTTGATACATGAATTAGCAGCTGAGGGCATATCCACCTTGAACAGAGGATACTCCAAAATTGCTACACCAAATTTAAGGTACTCTGTGGACCCTTACTCACTGAAAACTCTAGTTCATGAGTCCCGATTGATGTGTTTACCTCTACTAGTCAGTCAGAAGACACAATTAGTTCTAGTAAAAACATTTAATAAAATTATATAAATAAAATAGAAATATAACATCTCCCCCACAAATGTCTCACAAATATTCATACCATCAACAGAAAAAAAAGTTGAAATGAATTGGGAACATAAATATCTAGGGCATGTATTTTTGGAGGGAACATAGAAAGAACAGAAGTATCCAATGTCAGTAAATGGAATACCATATACTCAGAATACATGTATGGCCAGGGCACCCAAGTGAAGGAGTAATTCATATCTTGGCTGCTGCAGAGCCACCAAGTTTTGTGGGGATTTCATCATGATACTGCTCTGGCTGTGTTTGCCCCCTGCTGCTCCCATGTCATACAGTCCCTCTGAGGGGTATTGACTCAGCCAGTCTTTGCTCCCTGCTGGTGTTGTATGCCTGCTCTGCTCATCCTATTGGTAAGTGCCAAGTATAGTTTTACTGATCCAGAGTTTGCAGACTCTCTCTCTGCACCCAGTATCTAGATTCACTCTATAGTGTTATCTCTTCCTCTGCCATTGATTTTTTTTGTTTAATGCTGAGATGCAGGAGTTTTTTCTGTAATCATCTAGTCATTGTATTGAGTCAGTCCAATGAGATTTTGTCTAGATGAGTAAAATGATACCATTTTACCTGGAAAGATTTATATGAACTGATGCTGAGTGAAGTAAGCAGAACCACAAGAACACTGTACACAGTAACAACTGCAGTCTGCAATGACTGATTTTGATAGACTTAGCCCTTCCCAGCAATGCAAGGACCTAAAACAATTCCAAAAGACTCGTGATGGAAAATACCATCCACATCCAGACAAAGAAGTATGGAGTCTGAATGCAGAGCAAAGCAGACTATTTTCTTTTTCGTTTTGCTTTGTCTTGTCTTTCTTATGGTTCTTCCCATTCGTTATAATTCTTCTATACAACATGACTAATGTGAAAATGTGTTTAATAGGAGTGTATGTGTAAAGCTTATATCAGATTGCAGGCCATCTTGAAGAAGGAGGGGAAAATGTGGGGGGAAATTTAAAACTTATGGAAGTAAATATTGAAAACTAAAAATAAATAAATTAACTTTAAAAAGGTAACATTTTTAGAACCTTGTCATTAGAGGTTTTGTCTGTCCCTGCATGATTAAGATGAGTTTGAAAGCCATGCTCATCAAAATATTCAAAAAGAAATATATAATGCTGTCATAGACCCAAGATGTATCAAATTCTGTTTTCCTCCACATGCTTACTCCCTCTAGAAGTGAACACAGGTTTGGTTCACAGAACCATGAGATTTAGGCATGAGCCCAAAGCAGTCTAAAGCAAGTGGTCCTATTCATTGGCCTTTGGTTCACTGATCCTTCATCAGCCCAACAAAAGTCTGCAAATTCCTCAAGCAGTAGTCATTGTGTATATTGTTTGCCTGGATCTGCTTACTTCACCTAGCACCAGTTCTTATAAGTCTTTAAATGGTTTTCTGTAGTCATTATTTCTTAAAATATATTAATATTCCATCACATTCATATGCTACCCTTTACTCAACTATTTCCTGGCCATTGGGCATTTATCCTTTGTCTTTGTTTCTCCCACAATGCCAAGTACAATTCCCAGCACATATTGAGTCTTCAATAAATACTAGTTGAGGGAATAAATGAACGAATGACAAACCACCTTGCTCCTGTTTATACAGATTCTTTTAAAGATCATACTTACCTATGAAGTATTTTGCTTCTCCCTCCCCTCACCTCCTTCTATTCTTCTCCTTGCACCTTCTATCTGACCTGGACATTGCTTTCTGATAGTTGGTATGGGGTAGGACCTCAGAAGCTTAAATTTCATACAAAAGCCTGGGGACTACCTAACATGAAACCAGCCAACATCATAGGCCACCTGAACTAGGAGACTGACTCATTAAGGAGACACTTCTGGATACTTCAAATCGTACGTAGTGAAGCTAGAACTATATGAGGAGTCTTTCAACATATATATGACACACGAATTCTAGCAAGGAGTATAACAAAGAGACACACATAAGAATCAAAAACTCCAGTTGGATGAAGGGAGGGAGTGGATAGGCTTTACCAGAATCATGCTGATGTTCAGTTATTTTTGTCACATCCAACTCTTCATGACCCCATTTTGGATTTTCTTGGCAAAGATACTGGGATGGTTTGCCATTTCCTTTTCCGGCTCATTTGACAGTTGAGAGAACTGAAGCAAATAGGGTTAAGTGACTTGTCCAAAGTCATGCAGCTAGTACCATGGATTTGAACTCAGGTCTTCCTGACTCCAGATAAAGCAATCTATCCACTGTACCACCTAGCTGGGTCACCACAATCATGGTAAACATTTATTTGCAGCATCAACACTCAGAACCCCTGTACTGAGAAACTTTCTCAGCAGCTTGGGGAAGCAAGTAGTGTAATCAATGATATATATGGTGCTTTTGGGGTCTTTCTAATTAGCTGTGGGAGCTTCCCAGAATAGGGAGGCAGTGTTCATGGCTAATTATATGCAGTTGCCAGGACTATTACATTGCTTTACACCTCTTACCTGGACAGCAGCACCTAGGTCTGATGGATTCAGACCATGAACAGCACTCTCCATAAGAACTGATGTCACTCAGAAAAATCTGATGACTAGTGAACAAACAGTTGGAGATGCTTACCTTATTAGGATTCTTGTTGATTTCTCATCAGGTCCAGCTCAGATCCTCTAGATCGTTACCAATTCGTTACTGTGTTTGGCCTCCCAGGGTTAGACCTAGTTAACATTTGGATATAATAATTTAGAGAATTTTGAGATAAACCCAATTGTAAAGGTCCAGATGGCACCTTCATCTCTGAATTGTCATAGTCTGAGCAGCCTCATCTGAAGGGAGTGAGGGGGGTGGTATTTTAGTTTATACTGTTCTCTTTAATGTTCACAGAGTTGACATAACCAGTATAACTACTCCATTGAATTGTAGCATATGATTTAGAGGATGAAGCTCCTATAAATTTCTGATCAGGACCAGCTGAATTTCTCCAAATTGGTACTAGTTCAGTGGAATATTTTACTTGAAGAAGTTGCACTAAAAGGTCTTTGAGGTTGGCAGGTATGCTTATATCTATTCAATTCACCAAGTTTTTATTTAACAGTCAACTAGCATTTATCAAGCAACTACTATGTGCCTGGCATTGTGCCAAGTACAAGCGATACACAGAAAGGCAAAAAAACCAGCCCCTGCTCTGAAGAAAACAAGTCTAATGTACTGTCATGTGCTTGGCACTGCTCTAAGCACCAGAGATTCAAAGAAAAGAATGAAATAGTCCCTGACTTCAAAAAGCTTACATTCTATTATCGGGATGGTGAACAACATGTACAAAGAAAATTAAATTAAAAATACATATGAAGTTATTTCTGCAGAGAGGGCACAAGCATACTATAATCACTACTCACTATATCTTTTTAGTAAACATTCCTTGGTAGTAGCTAATTGATGTTAATTTGTTAGACTATTTTGATGCAGTTAATTTTGGGAGACAGGGGATTTGAGCTAATAGCTTAGAACACTCACTCTATTGTCCCTCAAGAATATCCTTCAAATCCTGAGGGGAAAAGGAAGTCAAGTTCCAGGGAGCTGATATGTGTGTTTGTGTGTGTGTGTGTGTGTGTGTGTGTGTATGTGTTAGGAGAGTGAACACAGAGCCTTACCACTAACTGGAATAAAAGGGCAGAAGAAAGGAATTCAGTGCTTATTGATTTATGTCCATGCAGACGCCCCCTTATCCATTTCCTATCTCTGGTTTTCTCCTATCTCCCTTAGACTGTCAGTTCTTTACATGATCAACTAGGACATTTATTTGAAATGTTAATGCTTGTTGGTATATACAGGGAAACAAAAACTAGAATGAAGATTTATGGCAGAGCAGATTCCTAGTCTTTCCCTTGTACCAAACCTGAAACTTGAAAGAAGAGGAAACACTGGTGATCTAAAATGTAGGTACTACTTTTCAACTGTTTTACCTTCGTTTGCTATCTTTCTTTACTGTCATTTCTCAGTACATAAAAGCACAGTGACATAAAAATACATTGACAACTTCTCACATAGAGCCTCTCCATTATCATTCCTCAGTTAAGGTCTTTTTGCTCTTAGTCAACAGTAGCCAGGGACTAGGACCCAGATGTTTGCGTAATTCTCCATCATCCCACCATAACTCCTGTTTTATGCAAGTAAATATAAGTAAAAATTTCTTAACTGCGAGGTTGATTAAACATTGCAACAGGCTCCATCCCTAAAGATCTCAAAAAATATGATAGACAACCATCTGTCATACAAAGTGATTACCTAGGGGCAGGGAGCTAGTCCAGATGACCTTTTAATATTCCTTCCACTTCTACAAGTATTTCCCACTTGCTCCTTTTTACCCAATTGATACTTTTATGTAAAATGTAATGCAAAAAAACCCAAATAAGTTATGTTGCAGATTAATAGTTATATTCCCCATTTGTGTACGTGTACATACATGTGGTGAATATAGTATAGGTGCAACCTGAAATAACTAAGAGTCCAAGGCGAGTAATCAGGAGACCTGGGTTCTGGTCCTGACTCATAGTCACTGTGTGATCTTCAGCAATTCACTTCATTTCCACAGGCCTGAGCTTCTTCATGTAGTAATTGGAAGAATTATATAATCTCTTCCACTTCTAACAATTGAGTTCTGTATTTGAAGTCATACAAACCTAAGTTCAAATTTAATCTTATATGTTTATTAGTTGGATGACTCAGAGCAAGAACAGGGGGAATCCAGCCAATAGGCTAAAGATCTTACTCATTTTTCTCAATATATTGAGAGTATGAATGCAATACTCTGCTCCCCTGTCTTCCCTCACCTTTGCCATGTGACCAACCCATTGTCTCTTACTATCATGCAATTTCTTAATGACATCGTTTTTAGTTCTTCTTTGAAGTTGCTTGTTGGTTATGTATTGCAGATTGCTATTACCCACCATGTCCTTTTCCACTAACCACTGTACAATGTTCATTTTTAACTTTTTAGAAGCTATTGTATTCCATGATTTGTTGTGCAGAAACTTCAGAATGTTGGTATTTAAAATGGGGATCTTGGCTTTCTTGGGAAGCTGAATGTCATTAAAGAAACTTTGCAATTTCCCAAAGAAATCCAGTCCACTTTCTTCCTTCCATTCAGTTCTGTGCCCAATTCATTGTCTGTCTCTACAGAATGTCACAGATACAAATCTTAATAGCTAAGCTCTAGAAGTTATTAATCTAGATGCATGTTATAATATGGGCAGGAGACAGTTTTCATCCACTTAGTCTTTCCTGTGTCTATAATCAGATGGTCAAACTTCTTTAGACAATTACAGATCTCTTCCAGGATGCAGGGTTCTAGAGCATGATATAATCAGTCTGCTATCATCTGTAAACAGAAGTATATAGAGGACCTCACCATCCACAGGGAATTAGGTTAGACATTGTGCTGAATCTCCATCACTGTAGTGAATTCTTTTCAGGAATGTACATCTAATCCAATAAGCATTTATTAACCATTAATGCTAAGTACTGGGGATAAAATTTTAAAAAATAGACTTTGCCCTCAAGGAGCTTATATTCTAATGGGGAATAAGGGAGACCACACACAAAAAGAGACAGGAAATGGTGGGGGGCAGGGGAAGAACCCAGCACAGGGTCATTTTTTTCCACATGGAGTTGAAATCAGGCAGAGCAGCAGATGCAGAATGGAGAGAGCCCAAAAATCCTGTTTCTGCCCTGTATAAAGAAAACCATTGGAAAAAACTTGATACTCCCTCTAGTAAGAGGGGGAAGAGATTGAGGGAGACGGTGTCAGTCAAGGCTGACATTAGCAGCATGGTGGTGAGTTTAGAGGTGATGAGCTTCATCTCAGAGGGGCATCTTATTCTATGAAGTTGAAACCAAGCAGAGCAGCAGAAGCAGAGTGGATCTTCCTGTTTTATGGTTATATGTTTTTATAATTTCAACCAGACAATCATCAAGCAGAGCAGTTTTCTGCCATGAAACAGGGTATTCCCACCCCCACCCCAAAAAAAGAAAATCTCAAATAGCACTAAGACTTTTGGGACACCCTGTATACTTCAAAGACTCTTAAATGATTTTAATGTAGAGAGAGAAGATTCTTTGTTGAAAAGGAGCCTATAAACGTGGTGTTTTGCTCTCCTGAACCAAATGTCTTTTCTCATAAATATCTATTATTGTGATGATTATGCTCTGAGTATTTTCCCAAATTATTTTCCACACTTACCTAGGCTATCATGACATTTCTTCCAATGGCATAGAGGGGGCATAGTAACATAAAGCAGTTCAGAATTGGTCATATTTTCCATTCCTATTAAAATTCATTCCTGCCCTAAGTTGATTTTTTTTTTAAGTCCTTAGCCTGTCATGCTGGGTGCTTCCAATGGTCCTCCTAAGGCTGAGTACTGAAACTTGGCAGTTAAGGTGACAGGTTGAAGTTTGAGTTAGTCCGTCAAAATGAGACTGCAAATAGTTGCTTTTTAAGCCGTTCTAAACAACTTAAATAATGAATCTGGAAGCAGCAGGATCTTTAGAAGTGTTGCACCTAGAAACCTGGACCCAACCAAGCAGTGATCATCATCATCATTATTAAAAATCACATTTCTGTGGTGATCCAAAGTTTGGAAAATGTGTGATTGTATTTGAGCCTCACAACAGCTCTTTGAGGTAGGCACTCCAGGCATTATTAGCCCCATTTCACTAATGAGAAAATTGAGACTCACTGAGATGAAGTACCTTGCTCATGGTCATATAGTTATGTAGGCGGAGGAGGTAGGATTTGAGCCCAGGTTTTCCTGAATTCAAGTCTAACACTCTATGAGTTATGTCTCCTTATCAGTAATATAAAATCTTATAAAATAAACATGTGATGTAAAATCCATGAATACGAAAATATAATTAAAATAGAATATATTTGGAATATAAAGAATATATTTTATACATGGGGTGGAGACTAGTCATAGAGAATTCCCAGGTGAGAGAAATCTGTCTACTAATATAGACCAGAATCTACTCTGCTATGTAGACAGTTGCCTCGCTCAGAGAACTATTTAAAAATAAACATCAACAGGGCAAGAAACTACATTCTTTTTTTTAATTTATGGAATAAAACAAGCATTTCTATAATGTTTTATAATGAAAAAGATAGTTGTACATGAAACTGCAAATCTACTATGCATAACTTGTTATTCCTTTGAAATATACAAAAAAGTTTTCATGCAAATTTCTTTTTTTCCCTTCCCTCCCCCCCTGCTCTAGAGGGGAGCCAACATTAGACATATATATTATATATATACATGCATATATATAATATACACACATATATATTACAGACATTTACATAAACACACATATGTATATTACAGACATAGGTGTGTATATATACATATATAAACACACACATAGGTATATGCATATAGGTATATATAGATATATTTATGTAAAATTATTCTATATGTACTTTTATTTATCAGTTCTTTCTCTGAATGCAGAGAGTATCTTTCTTCATATATACTTTATAGTTAATTTAGATATTTATAATAGTCAAAATAGCTTATTCATTCAAAGTTGTTCTTAAAACAATATTGCTACTACTGTATACAATAAGAACCTAAACTCTAGGACCAAATATGAAAGTCAGATTTTTTAGTATATGTCAGAGATGGGATTTGAAACCAAGTCTTCCTGGCTCCAAATTCGGGTCTCTATACACTAAGCTATACTGATTCTATTTTTATACATAAAATATAAACATATAGAACATTATCACTACAATGTGCTTTTATATGAATTATCTTATTTGATCTTCATAACAACACTACAAAGAATGTGTGAGAGGTGTTATTACCACCATCTTAAAAACAAAGAAACTAAGGCTCTAGTTAAGTAACTTGTCCAAGGTTCTGACAGAATCCATCTATTCTGAGTTGATGTACAATGCTCTTTACACTACACTATCCTGCCTTAATAAAGATATTCTCCCTTGGTTTCCCTAAAGAGACATTCATTTGAGATCTGTCATACCCTGCTCAATACAGAGAAAGTTTTACAGTCAGCTTTCCTCAACCAACTTCTCAAGAGAACAATGTTGCCCCAAATATGAACAAAAATAAAAATATGCCCCAGTATCCTAGATTACCCACTCAAATGCCCCCCTTCCTCTTCTTCTATAATTCCTTTCTTCCCAATCTACTGTAAAACTGCTATCATTTATAAGTTTCTTCTTTCCTTCATAGAAAGAAGTGTCACTCATTAGCAGAATGGTTTTGAAGGGATGGGGAACCTGCGAACTTGAGTCCACATGTGGTTTTCTAAATCCTCAAGTGCAGCCTTTTGATTGAGTCTAAGTTTTATAGAATAAATCCTTTTATTAAGGAGATTTGTTCTGTGAAGTGTGGATTCAAAGGGCTGCACGTGAAGACCTAGAGGCCACAGGTTCCCCCACCCCTGGTTTAGATGTAGAGTTACTATGCAAAGATGCAAAAGACTTGAGTTATAGTTTTAGCTCTGCTGCTACTGACAAGCTTTTTTGACTTAGAAAGTCTGTTTATCCCTCCATGTATTTGACTCCTCATCTATAATGGGAAATGACAGAAATTGATCCCACCTCATAGACTTGATAGTATTTTGTAACTTGGAATCGTGAAATGAATATGTACTGTTATTATGGTTAGTGCTGTTTTTCTGGATTCATCTTTCCTAGTTTAAAATTACCAAAAATCCTGCCCCTTCAGTACAGTGTTTCCTATATTTAAGCTGTTTGGAGTGACTTAGAATCCATTTTTGTTCTTTTTTTACTTATTCTCATGCAATGATTGCCTTCCTCTTTGCTAATGAGATGAATTTTTATCCATTTGTAATCCATTAATAACTTCACCTTTCCTCTACTTGTAAACAATCTATTATATTAAATTGTCTTTGTCTAGCCTTGCATCGAACCCATGATAAATTAGGGCTTACAGTTCTTGATTTTTGCTGATGTGTAAACAATTACATGCCTGTCCACTCCACTATTCCTTTTTTTTTTTTTTTTTGCAATAGCTGGGAGTGTGAAAAGCAGTTTTTTGCCACCTTTCCTGTCTCCATCACAGAGGCTGTCAGTTTCACACCATCAGGCACATCAGTCTTTAAGTTTGGAATTGGCAGCATGGGGTGCGGAGAGAGGGAGTGGTTTGAATGTATACCTAATATACACATTTACATTTTCTGGCTTATAATATTCTGTAAATGTCAGAACTTTAATTGTTATCCTTCTTATCGAAATTCACAAAGGTTGCATGGAAAAATACCAACTTCTTTTCTATACAAGGATTTGAAAACAGAGAGAACACAAGGCAGTAAAAATAATTCTCACAAAATATAGAACTTAATCCAGCAACATGGAAATTTAACTTATTTATCTTGTAATGAGCTAGTTTTTATGTTCTCTTGAAAGAGTTCTCTAGGAGCAGAGACCTGCATGGCCTCCTAACAGTGGTGGTCACAGGATCAGGGTCTTCCTGAGAAAGAGAGAATTTCTCCAAAGCCTTGGGTTAAAAATATTTTAATATCCTTTGTTCACTCTTTACTTCCTCAGAGAAAGTAACACTTCCCTACCACTTGCCCATTGAACTAAACTATCCTTCTTATACAGTCAAGTATGATTCACAGTTACATTCAGCTTCCAAATATTTCTTGCTTCATAAACATCTTCTTACTGACTTTTTCCTAAGTTGATTCTTTAATATTTCTTCAATAGACTTGTCATTTTACCAATGTAGACACACTCTTCAATAATACATATCACAATCCATCTAGGTAATGATAAATCTAACCTGAGACTTCAGGTTCAGGATTAGAATGAAATGAGACGCTCATAAAACATTTAAAAGTTAACAAAAGGAAGCTTACTTAGCCACAGCATGGAAACAATATTCATCAAAAATAGAACATTGACATATTTGGGTGTACATTCCTTGCCTCTGTGTTAACCATGCCCATACCAGTCAGAAGCATGTATCAAGTCTGAATGGTGAGCCCCTCACTCTTTGTGAGCTGGCTTTTGTACTTAGGTCACCAGAAAGTAATATCACTAGTTAAAATCTTAGTCTCCTAGGCCAACTAAGTTTGAAGATGGTTTAATTATCTTTATTTTTGGCAAGGCAATCAGGATTAAGTGACTTGCCTAGGATCACACAGCTAAGTGTCAAGTGTCTAAGACCGGATTTGAATTCAGGTCCTCTTGACTCCAGGGCCAGTGCTCTATCCAATACACCACTTAGCTGCCCCTGGTTTAATTATCTTTTAAGGATAAATGAGTCTAGCCCAGGGGTGGGGACCCTGGGGCTTCAAGGTCACATGTGACTCTCTAGGTCCTTAAGTTCAGCCCTTTGACTGAATCCAAACTTCACAGAACAAATCCTTTTATTAAGGACACTCTCACCTATCTGGGATACGTGTTGTTTCTCCAACATACCACCCTTTGGTGGCAAGGTCCCAAATGTCTTATAGAAGGCATTCCACCCCTTAAATAGCCTTCAGGTTGTTATTAAATAACTCTAAAGTAAGAGTTATAAGAAACTTGGCAGAGGCAGCTCTGGAGAAAGAAAATAAAAAGTAACAGAAATAAAGTAAAAAAAAAAAATCTTGATAAGCAATATAACCAACCCCCTCAAGGAGTAACCAAATATGGAGAAGAACAAAGACAAGAAAGCTCAGGTTTTGCCTGGAAGGACTGAGCTGTAAATCTAAACAAAGAATGCCAGTCTTTGCAGTACAGTTAGTCTCTCAATTTAAAGAGGTTATGATAAACAAGAACAATTATGATTATGATCACAAAACAGATCATGATGCTTCAGTGACAGTCATCATACTCTTCATGAGTCAGGACCAACTGTAGCAAACTCATGAAGTCATTGCCCTCTTGTATGCAGCCAATATCAAGACTCACCCTCTACCACCACTCACTCAGCACTCACCAGTCCACACACCAGGACTCCAAAAATATCAAATATTTGTCCCTTTAGAGACCCCCTCTTCCACAGAGCTTAGATAGTTCCACCTCTCCATGTTGCAAAAAAGCAAGACATCTCCCAACAACTTTATCCATTGATTCTATGAACCTTTCCTAAGAAAGAATTGTCTGATGACCACTGGATACTATACTGCCAGTAATATAAGGGGGACTTATTAATTCCAGATTACAGTGAGCAAAGAGTTACACTGGGATTGCCTGAGGGAAAATCCCCTCATTCCTCTTATGCTGGTTTTCATGTTTAGGCCACAAGAAAGCTAAAGTCGTAGTTTGATCTTTAACCCCTCAAGAACAATTGAGTATTGAGGAAAGCTTCAGTATCTCTTAAGGAAAAAATGAAACTAGAATTAATGAAGTAAATATTGCTCTTATGACACTGTCCATGCTTGCCTATCCTATGAGACTCTTGTACTTATCTTCCTATAAATCATTCTCAGAGGGTCCACTTTGGGGGTTCCCTAAGATGTTTTGGTATTTTGTGGATGCCATTAGAGTAAAGGAATTCTCAGTTATCACTCAATCTTAGAGTGTGACTAGTATTCATTTTTTTAACTTTTTAATTTATATTATTTCTATTATTTTCATCACATTTTATAATTGTTTGATTTTATTGTACTTTTTAATTTTAAATATACTTTTATTTATTTTAGCTCCCTACTTCCCCTCTCCCTACTATTTACATTACCCATTTTCCAACTTTTTATTTCAATTGCCTGTTTATTCTTCTGAAGGAACTATCCATTAGTGACTGGTATGTACCTCTTCTTGGTTTTTTTCCTTTTCCTTTTGCACTCTACTTACCCTCCCCATGCTAGTCACATCAACTTCTTTGTTTCAATTGCCTATTCTTCTCAAAAAACTACCACTCAGTCATTTTTAGGTCCTGGTTCACAATTTTCCTGGAAGAAATTTTATCTACCTGTCTCACAGTGTTTTCTGGTATAGAGAGAGGAGAGGGGGTTAATTTTTTTTTAAAAGGTTAAGGTTTTCTCACAGAGACATTGTTTTGGGCATCTGCTAACAATGTATGGGCTAGTAACTTGGGATTACCACTGGAAGCTCATTAATATTTTGAAGACCAATTACAGGCAAAAATCTGGGAAGGAATCTTACTGATATGTCTTACTTTGACAGTGTCAGTAAGCATAGAAAAACTGAATCATGGGGCCATAGGGTTAGGGGATATATTTCATCCAATGGGACTCAGACTTTATTTGCTTTCAGTACAACATTCTTTGCCGTAAGGAATTTTGGCACTCTCAACGTTGAAACTGACAACAAAGAAAAGTTCCCAGAAAGTCGAGCTTCCAGACCCATTCATTGGGCCTTGGGAATCCGTCCTCTTCCCCCTTTCCCTTGTCTTCCTCCTTTCTTTACTCCCCCAGGAGCAGCAATGGCTCTGTACCTCCATAAATAAAACTGGTATCATGATGTTTCCAACACCAAGCCAGAATGGACAATCAGCAAACTGCTGTTGAGGAGAAAGGCTTGGGAATGTGAAAGTCTCAGGCTTCCTAGAGTTCTGAGCTACATCTGGCCTGCCTACAGCAGGGCATATTGTAGTGATCCCTAAAGTAGTTTATCCCCATGAGAATATTTGATCTAAAACTTTTATGGATAGTATGAATTGGAGAATACCTTCTATACCAGTTCCTTCTCCTTAGAGAGCACCAGAGTCAGTGTAGGGTAGGGTGGACAGGGGAAGCTTTCATAGAACACTTTAAAGTTTGTAAAATGCTTTATAGATATTATCTCATTTGATCCTCACAACAAGCCTGATAGAGAGATAGGTGCTATTACTATTCCCATCTTATAGATGAGAAAACTGAGGCACACTGAAGTTAAATGACTTACCCACAGTCACACAGCTAGTAATTATCTGAGGCTACATTTGAACTTAGGTCTTCCCACTTCCAGGTCTAGCACACCATCTACCATGCCACTTCCCTACCTCTAATGACTCTGAAAACTCATTTCTTAGGGCTTCTGGAAAGACATCTGGCTGTATCAACAAAAGAGCACTGAACAAATCATTTTTGTCTGAATCAGCATGATAATTCACATAGAGAACCCACTGGATTTTTTTTCCACTGAGTCATTCAGTTGTTTGATTGAATTGACACATTTTAGCATCATATAGACAGAAGCAGATGCTTATTCCCTTTTGAGCTCTAATGGTTTGAATAGTAAAAAAAAAAAAAAAAGGTTTAAGTTTGTTTTTTTTTTTTTACAGGACCAGCTTCTCTGTCCCAATGAACGTATGAAATAATGTCTGAATTAAATCTTTATTCTAGTAAATTTTGTATATTCTTTGGGGTCTCTGAAAAACATTTGGCCTTGAAAGACAATTAGACTTCTTAAATCATACTGAAAATTCACAACAAAGTCAGAAAAGGAGTACAAAGAATCCAGGCATTTGAACCCACTCTTGATTCCTATGGTAAGGTAGATTTTTTTCTTTCCATTTCCTCATTTTCATTTTGTTTCCCCAGTGCCTTGCACAAAGCAAACATACAATAAAAGTTCATTGAATTGGATTGAATTCAATATAAACGGGAAAGTTCCCACAATTCAGCTTCAGATTTCAAATTATATCTGAATGCAATTACAAACATTTCTTTCTTACTAAATATCTCTTTCCATACAGCCACCCCTTGCTGGTGCTTTTTAGTAACTGTTTAGCCCACATTCTGTAGAGCACAGGCAGAGGACAAAATAAGATCAGGGGGCATTTTTTTCATTGACCCATGCTGAGGCTATTATAGGATCATTGAGTCTGGAGAACTTCATCTGCAATTGGGACTTCTCAGGAGACTGATGAAGAAAAGTCTGAAATGCTACCACCATTCTTTAATCAACTGACTAAACTGAAATGCTACCACCATTCTTTAATCAACTGACTGTCAACCACGTGCAGAGAATTGCCCTAACTAGGTATTGTGAATAATAGTATATAGAATTTATAGAGCACTTTCAGGTTTGCAAAGCCCTTTACTTATGTTTTCTCATTTCATGCTCATGATGACCCGTTGAAGAAGATGCTATTACTATCCTCATATTACAGATGAGGAAACTGAGTCAGAGAGGTTACGTCTTTTTTTTTTAAAGATAGAGTGTTTCTATGTCACCTGGACTGAAAGCACAGTGGCTATTTACAGGCCCAGTTCCACTAAGTAATCTGCTCTATTTCTAAGCTGGATTGGTG
Source organism: Notamacropus eugenii (assembly GCF_028372415.1). Taxonomy (NCBI): domain Eukaryota; kingdom Metazoa; phylum Chordata; class Mammalia; order Diprotodontia; family Macropodidae; genus Notamacropus; species Notamacropus eugenii. Next base: position 609,213,255 of record NC_092872.1, on the reverse strand, counting down.
ACCCTCTCCTTTGGCAGCCTGATGGATCCTAACTCCCAGGAGCTCACCATTTTGGTACCAGACTTTGCAGGCATCTGATCGGCTTTACTCTAGCTCAGAACTACTAAGACCACATGATACACTAACCCCAATCATTGCTGGAATTATAGATGTACCACCATACCCTGAATTCAGACTTTCCCAGCTATTAAATGGCTGAGAAGACAGTTAGGTGGCATAGTGGATAGAATTCCTGGCCTGGAGATAGGAAGACTCATCTTCCTGAGTTCAAATCTGGTTTCAGACACTTACTAGCTATGTGATCCTGGGCACGTCCCTTGACCCTATTGGCCTCATCTGTAAAATGAGCTGCAGAAGGAAATGGTAAACGCCTACAATATGTTTGCCAAAAGAACCCTAAATGGGGTCATGAAGAGTCAGACACTAATCAACAACAAAAGGCTGAGAAACTATTTGAAGTCAGGTCTTCCTAACTTTAGGTTCAGGATTCATTCTCTACTCCATCTAGCTACTGTGAGGAAAAAAATAGGACTCACAATTACTTTGCAACATCTTGATGAACTAATCCCCTAACCACCTGATGACTTAATATAAGAAAGTCCTCCCTCCTATTGAAGGGGAAACTAAATATAACAAACCATGCAAGGATATAGTAAAGCAGATAGTCTCACTTGTAACCACTACTTGTTGTCCTTGAATGAGAGATCCTGAAGTTTTGCCTAAAAGGACTTCTTTCACATTTGTAAAAGTATTTTTTCACCTCCTTTTGTTCCCTGCCCTTGAATAAGAAATGTCTTCTTATTTTCAGTCTTGCCAGTTGCATTCTATATAACTTCCTGTAAGATAGATAAATACAGCACACAGGAGGCCTGCTAGCCTAGGTTCATTCTTGATCTGGTCAGATAAGGGGTCACACTAAGAAGGGGTTAATAATCTTACTTTATTCTACTCTAGTTTTCTCAGAGGATTGCTGATGATGGGAGGACAAACTCCTACAGCATTCCCTAATCACCCTTCTGACAGGGACTGGTGAGAAGAGGAGGCAACTCCCCCTATGTCTGGATGGGGTCAATTGAGACAGGCACAGCTTGTGCTTCCCCTAAATCCCCTCAAGTCTCAGTGGAGACCAGTGGAGGCCAGTTGAGGCAAACATGGATTCCCTCCATGCCTTGATGGGGGGCCTGATCAAGGCACACACAGCATTCCAGCTTGTGCACTCAACCCTAAGGTTCCCTCCAAGGTTCCCCCACCCCAGCCTCAATGGGGGCCAGTTGAGGCACACACAGCATTTGTGCATTCAACCCTAAGGTTCCCCATTGACTGACCCACTGACCACCAGCTTTATAGGGCAGCAGAGAAAGAAGGCATATGGTGAGCAATAGCCTCCCAAGTTTACATCACTTCATCCCTATATCTCACTGAACAGCCACAGTGGATGCTTATATTATTTATCATTATATAATTCTGCTCAGGCATGGTGGAGATGGTTTGAAACATAACTGTGGGAATTCATATGTAATACCTGGGAACAAGAGATTGTTATGGTTATGGATCCTGGGAAACTGAACTCTAAGAAATAACAAAAATTCACTTTATACCCACTAAAATCTACCTTACTTACACTAAAATTCACCTTACATACACTCCCCTTTTTCTTTTGACTCCTTCCCCTCTTTCTCTACTTTTCCATCTCCTGAAGCACTTTACTTACCTATTCTAAGTTGCTGAAGAATGCTGCTGATCAGTTATGTCCTTTAAACAGGCCTGAAAGGTTATAAAACAAAAATGCATAACCCAGGAAGATAATGTGATACTGCAAGAGCGGCATTTCTAAGCACGCTAATAAATTTCTTTGCTTTAAGTTTGGTCTCCTACTTTTGACTCACACTTATCAGACACACACACACACACACACACACACACACACACACACTGATGGCTACACATCTCTGAAGAGGTCCCACTTCTTTTGGTCAAGAGAGTTCCCCAACACTGCCTTTTACACTATAAAAAATATAGGATTTATAATGTAGATCCTAATTAGGAACCTGAAACTTGCTCTTATTATAGTCTTAAATTAAAAGAGCAAGGACCAAGTTTTTCTCTATCTGCCTGCATAATAAAGCTTCTTTTGGGGGGGATGTTTTGTTTCATTTTGAAAATCTTAAATGGAAGAGCTCACTTTTAGCAAGCGTCTGTTTAGTATATTTTATTTGTTGTATTGGGAGGCACTGTTGTATAGTGGATAGAAAGCTACTCCTGGAGTTAGAAAGACCTGTGTTCAAATTCTTCCCCTGACCCATACCAGTAAGGTGAATATGGATAAGTAACTCAGCCTCTCAGTATCCCAGGCAACTCTGTCAATACTAAATTACTAAGGAGTTGTCGATCTGAATTGATGGAGGGAGGTTCTACACTAGCAGCTTCCCACACAGATAATAAAATCACAGATCCAAACACCATCCCACTTTCTTAAAAATTTGTTGAATTAATCATTTCTAATTCTAGGACATGAGAGGCAATAAAAAAAACAAAGGCCTATTGAAGGTCATACAGAAAATCTAGATGAGAGATGAGATTGGAGCTACCTTCTTAATATGTTTCTTTTGGTAAGAAATATGTCAAAGCTAGAAAATAGGGTTGAGTATTAGGAAGAAAAATCTTATCTGCTGCAGAATGTTTTCAAAAACACCTGGAAAGACTTACATGAACGGACGCAAAATTAAGTGAGCAGAACCAGGAAAACAATGTACATGGTAACACCAATATTTTGCAATGATCAACTGTGAATGACTTAGCTATTCTCAGAAATGCAATGCTCCAAGACAGTACTGAAGGATTCATGAAAAATGCTGTCCACCTCCAGAGAAAGAACTGATGGAGTCTAAATACAGATTAAAGTGTACTATTTCTCACTTTAATTTTTTTCATGGCTTTTTAAATGTGTTTTCTTTCACAACATGACTAATATAGAAATATGTTTTGCAGGTTGCACATATATATAAGCTATATCAAACTGCTTGACTTTTCAATGAGGCAGGGGAGGGACAAAATTTGGAACTCAAAATTTTAAAACATGAATGTAAAAAAGTGTTTTTATATGTAATTAGAAAAATACAATATTTTTTAAAAATCAATTCTGCCCAATCATTTTGAACTTCCTCGTGGAGCATGAAGCTTCCTATCACAGGAAACATTCAGTCAAAGACTAGACCTGTCAAGGATGAAAAGGGAGAAGGCAGTACTGCATTTAGAGGAGGCTAAACTAAGTGACCTGTAATGCCTCCAACTACTCAAAGATTCTATAAGCCTTTCCTAAGTCTCCTTCTAGACTCCTAACAACCCTAGAATTCTCATCCTTACAGGAAGGAGGTAACATGAGTATCAGTGAATTGATACCCACAGCTTTACAAATTGATGTGGTACTAACATTTAGGCTGAAAGAGATATTACACTTGAGAAAATGTATGAGAGTTCAATTTACTGTGATAGAGGGTCCTGAGGAACTCCTTGATATATTCTGAGAGCTTTTTGCTTGTGTGTGATTTAGACACTAATGCTGATGTGGATAATATGGGGGCACTTCAATAAACAGGTGAGACCACTTGGCTCCTCGTAAGGGATGGTGGTGAAATGTGTATTTACCCATAAGAAGAAGCTGCTCCTGAGGCTTATAGGTAGATCTTAGAGGGCTGGGGTGAGTCTGAAATTGGAGATGGAGAGGAATTTAAACTAGCCACTAGGGCCAGGACAAAAGCCAACGATTCATGGCTCACTAATCACTGAAAAGGCTGAGTATGCAGTCAAAGCATCACTTCTTAACATGACGGAGGCTTTCTTCCCATTTTACAGGATCAAAGCATCTCAGGTACATAATTGATGGCTGCTACTGCTGCTGCTGCTGCTAATGCCAATAATAATAGTAGCAACGTAATTTATACAGCGCTTGAAAGTTGTAAGTACAAATACTATCTCATTTTATCTCACAACAACCTTGAGAGATAGATGCTATTATTATGCCTATTTTACAGACAAAGAAATTGAGGCCAACAGAAGTTAAGTGACTTGCCCATAATTCCACAGCTAGTAAATATCTAAGGCTGGATTTGAACTCAGATCTTTCTGACTTCAACTCTTTCCACTCTGCTACCTACCTTCCTTAGATGTACTTCTATGGAGCATGATGAGAGAGGTGCCTGGATCTCCCTATCTAAAGGTCTTTAGAAGAAACTAGAAATCCAAATTAGACACAGAACCTTAACTAGGATGGGTGACTAGGGCTATGTCCAGGCCATCCAACATGGAAGGGAGGGGTGCTTTCTTCCACAGTTATTTTTCCATGTTTTGCAGTCCTCTCCCAGACCCATGCCATGGTTTTCAGGATTCATGCCTCAATTGCCTTTATTCCCTTACCTGACTGATATGCCACTCCTAATAATTTCCACTATCATTACATCCCTCGGGAGCCAGTGTTTGCTACATCCCAGGAATGGTCTTACATTCCAGAATTGAGAGAAGTGATTCATTGAGCCTTCCCCCATTACTATGCCCCTGTACATCATCTCCTCTTTTTGCTCCTCCACAAGGTTAGTAAGTAAAGGAGCATGAATCAGATTATTAAGGATTCAGGCTGACCCTTCTCTGGTATGACTGTACCCAAAGAGGAATGACTGATCTATGGGTTTGAACCATAATGAAGGCAAATGCCAATTCCTTAGACCAGTAGAAGTAGGATCCTAAAAGCCTTCCTGGACCTTCCAGGTGACCTCTTCTTTGGTCTGGACCCACCCTCTTCTCTCTCCTGGCAAACACCTTCCCCAAAACAATCTTGGAGCATCCAGGGATCTCTATGTCTTTCTCCAAAGGGAGATATCCCAGAGTCTCTCACCTCCATTAGGTCTTATGTCCCAAAGAGGTCTCTCATGTAGGTGGACTCCCCTGACCTTCACACACGTATCCTGGCCTCTAGAAACCAGAATCAGTAGTTAAGGTTCTGGTTGTCAATGTATGGCATGTCTCCACATAAAATCATGTGGTGCCATAGACAGAATGAATACAATAATTTGTGTTAACTCTTTGCCTTGCTTGGTACTCTGTTACTTATTATACCACACAATTATCATTTGAGTCCCACACCTTCGACCCCTTCCGCATCTGGATGTGATTCCTGCGTTGAATGCCCTTCCCTATTTAGACAGTGTCTAGCTTCTAAATCATTCCACTGTATCCTTCTTATCTTTGCACTTCAATTTAACACAGAAATTTCTTGGCTGCAAAAGAAATGATTATTAATAACCAACAATTTGAGGAAATTCACAGTCCCTCCTCCCCACTTTTTTTCTAAAGTTATGGTTGATTTTAAACGTTTAGTTTCTTAAAGAACATTGCTAATAATAAGATTGGACTAGGATCCCACTCTGGTCAGGCAGCCATTGTGTTCTGCTCAGGCTTGGGTGGGGCATATGTTCTTTGACTAGATGGACCAAGGCTGGGGGTGGTCTAGGAATAAAGATTAATCTCTCTGCCCAAGGGTGACATGATGTCACTCTCAGATCCTCATTTTACTATAGCTCACCTCCTGTTGTGTTAACCAATCAGAGTGATTGTCACCCATCAGAAACACCTACTTTTTGAAGGGTATATGAACTGTGAGCCCACCACCATTAAGGGTCTTTGGTCTAAGAGAAAAGGTCAAATGACTATCCTTAAATTAGTAATGTGCTGGCCTTATTAATAAAATGATTAAATTACACAGAAACTATGTCTCTCAAACTTTTATAATTGCTACAGCTGTGATGTTCCCTCCCTCCTCCCCAATCCAAAGAGGGTCAGTCATCACTATGGACCCCACTCTGTCATAGTCCTTCACAGCCCTACCTAGGGTTAGGAATAGAGGTCATAGCACACATGAATCACATTGGGCGTTGGAGCACTTTGCCCTTCATGTAGATTCCAGGGCCCACGCTGGAAATCCTGTGAACTCATATTATCCTCCCCATCTCTCTCAGCTTCAGTTAGTGACTTTTCTAGGTGTCCCAAAACTATTTCTTGTAGAAATAGTAGAGCAAAATTCCTATATGTGGCACCACAGGGATTCTTTCACCACCATCCCCAAATTTGAATCTATTTTGAGTTTAAACCATTTGACTTTGAACTTCAAAGAGAAGTTTCCATTTTTGCAGGATAGTGAGGTCTTAGTAGGTGACATAAGTTACATTCCTGATTATCTCACTAGCCAGCCTGACCTCATTCCCATGAGGACCAAAGTCCAAGGGACACACAATAGGAAGGAAAAGTGATAAAGGACAACTTAGAACTTATCCACACTGTTTAAACATGCCAATAAGAGCTAAGATTTGCCAAACATAAACAGTCAATAGATCCCTATCAGACAATGAAAATTGATTATTTATAAAAGTTAACCACATGAATTATTGTGCCTTTCTAAACAGTACCTCAAATCCCCCAAATCTACCCTTCCAAACTTTTTTTATTACTGCACCATATCCAATCTGGTGCTGTCTTGTTGTTTCTACCTTCACAACATCTCTCCCATACTTTCCTTTCTCTCCACTTATTTCTCTTTATACAAGCTCTTACCACCTCACACCTGGATTATTTCCATAGCCACTGTGGGGTTTCTTTGCCTCATTTCTCTCCCTATTTCAGTTCATCTTCCATTCAGGCACCAAAATTATGTTCTTATAGCACAAGTTTAAGAATGCCACAGACCCTACCTTATTGAATAAATTCCAATGTCTCCCTATTACCTCCAGAATAAAATGTTAAAATCCTTTGTTTGGCATTGAAAACCCTTTTTAACCTGGCTTCTTTCTACTCTTTCAGTATTCTTACATCATACTCTCCTCCACACAATCTAGGTCAGTAACAACTGGTCTTCTTCCTGTTCCTCGAATATCTGACTTCATGACCCCACTTGAAGTTTTCTTGGCAAAGATGTTGTAATGTTTTGCCTTTTTTCCTTCACCAGCTCATTCTACAGATGAGGAAACTGAGGCAAATAAGATTAAGCGACTTGCCAGGATTACACAGCCAATAAATGTCTGAACTCAGGAATTTGAACTCAGGAAGGAGTTCAGAGCCCAGAGCTCTATACAGTGTACCCACCCAGCTGCTCCACTATTTACCTAGTTGCTTCCAAAGTAAGTCAACACCTTCAAGTATCAAGTCAACACCTTCAAATCTCTAAACCCTGATGAACTATATCCCAGGATATGAAAAGAACTAGAAAGCCAAATCCACAACTATTTGTTAAGTGCTTACTATGTGCCACATACTCTTTTTGAGAGCTAGGTATGCAAAGAAAGGCAAAAACAGTCCCTGCCCTAAAGAAGCTCATGTTCTAATGAAGGAAACAGCAGACAAACAAACAAACTATATATGTACAAGATATATTCAGTGCTAAATGAAGGCAATTTCCTAGAGAAGGCATCAGCATTGAGGGAGATTGGAAAAGGCTTCTTGCCAAAGGTTGGATTTGAGCTGACGCTCAAAGGAAGCCAAGAGGGAGAGATGAAGAGGGAGAGCATTCTAGGCATGGGGGACAGCCAGTGCAAAGATGGAATGTCCTATGTGAGAACAACAAAAAGATGAGTGTTTCTGGGTTATAGAATACTCAGAAAGGAGTAAAGTAGAAGACTGGAAATGTAGAAAGGAGCCAGGTCATGAAGGGGTAAAATATGAAGTAGGACAGTTACAGCCACCGTGTACAATGACTGACTTTAATAAGACTTGGCTCTTCTCAGCAATGCATGATTCTGAGACAACTCCAAAAGACTCCTGACGGAAAAATGCTATCCACATCCAGAAAAAGAACTATGGAGTCTGAATACAGATTGAAGCATACTATGCGCTCTCTCTCTTTTTTGTTTTGTTTTGTTTCTTCTTTCTCATGCTTCATTTCATTGGTTATAATTCTTTTTTACAACATGACTAATGCGAAAATATGTTTAATATGAACATATATGTAAAGCCTATATCAAATTGTATGCTGTCTTGGGGAAGGGAGAGGACAGAGTGGGAGAAAATTCAAGACTCAAATATTTGTGGAACTAAATGTTGTAAATTAAAAATAATTAAATACCCTAAAAAAAATTTTAAATTAAAAAATATAAAGTAGCTGTGTTTTATATAAGCTTAAATATTTGAAGATAATAAAGAACCACTGGAGTTATTGATTGGGGGTTGACATGGTCAGACTGAAGTTTAGGAAGAACACTTTGACATTTGAGTAGGTATTATTGTTAAGACATGCTTGTTTGGGTCATCTTTGAAAATGCCTGAAGAACATAAGTGCTACAAGCCTAGAGATAGGCTAATGTTTTCCCAATTATTCAAAAAAGAAAAAGTGTATAGTCTCCAAACTATAAGGCCAACAAAACTGACTTCAATGATGTCACTAAAGCAGTGATGTCAAATTCAAATAAAAATGAGGGGCACTAAACTTCTCCCCTTGCAGGTCACATGTTGATTTAGAAAACCACATGTTATTAATATTGTCTGTGTTCTATTATATTTTTTTATTTTGTTACATATTTCCCAATTATATTTTAATCTGGTTCAGTGGCACTTGGAGGGCAAGTATCATGTTTGACTCTTTTGATCTAAACTGTATTATTAAAGGGAACTTTGGAAAGGGTTGTGGCGACCACTAAGAACCAGTCTGATTTCATTAAGAACAGGCTATTCCAGTCTAATCTCTCACTTCCCTTTTTGATGGGATTCCTAGCTTGGTAAATCAGACAATATAGAAATAGAATATGTCCATTTCAACAAGGCTTTTGACAAAGTCTTCCTTGCTAAGTCGGTGGACGGGTTGGAGAGATGTACAGTTAAGTGAATTCAAACTTGGTTGAATGACTGAACCCAAAGAGTAGTGATTAATGGATCAATGGCAACTGGAAAGGAGGTTTCTAATGGAGTGCCCCAAGTCAGCATTAACAGTAAGTATCAAAGTAAAAATTTCTTTTTATTGACTTAGCTCGTTGTTTTAGCCTGATGAGATTTAATAGCAATAAATATAAAGTCCTACATTTGTGGTTTAAAAAAAATCAACTGCCCAAGTATAGGAGGGGGGGAGGGCAGTTCTCATTGAAAGAATCTGAGGCTTTTAGTTGATTGCAAGTTTACTATGAGTCAACTGTAACAACAACAAAACTAATGTGACCTTTGCTTGCATGATTCGAAGCATAGTGTTCAGAATGAGGGAAGTGATCACCCAATTGTATTCCACCTCAGTCAGACCACATCAGAAGTATTGGGTGTAGCTCTGGTACCATATTTTAGGAGGGACATTTACAGGCCCTTTATTTATTCTTCATATGACATCTAGCCACCCACCACCAGCATCCTACCATCTGCCCTGGCCCTGTCCCTTTCCACCCACCTTCTCCACACCCTAAACCTCCAGAGATCATTCATCTCTAGCCCTTACCCCTGGATGCAGTTTTGTAAATGGCTGAGTTGTCCTGATTGGCAGATAAATGACTTTAAATTCACCTAACCCATTGTATTGAGCTAGTCCCAATCCATACTTTACATCTCATATAATCATCCATCCTGGGTGTCTTCTTATATACCCAACTGTAGCTGGTAAAGTAGGACCTCCACCACCAACTTGCACCCTTTCTGCTCCCATTTCCCTCAATTAATACTACTGTTGCTTCTGGGGGGGGGGAGGGGAGTTGTGATAATTGAATTGCTGTATGATTCCACTCACCATCCTTGTAACTACCCAGACCAAGACTCCCTTCCTTGGTTACCTACCTTATATTTCACCTCCACTATTAGAAAATAATCTCCTGGAGGGCAGAGACCATCTGCAGTGCCTAGCATGATGGTACAAACTTGGCACTTAATGTTTTTCTCCCCCATTCATTCATTTGTGCTGAAATATCTGAAGGAACCAAAAACTAGGCCATATGAGGAATAAATGAAAAGAACTGGGGATGTTTAGCCTGGAGGCTGTGCAGGACTCTCAAGGAATGGAGGAAATTGATTTGTTCTACCTGGCCCCAGAGGGAAGAACTATTCAACTGAAACAGAATTCTCTGTGATTTACATTAGGAGACAGATTTCGATACAAGGTAAAACAAAAACAAAAAACAACTTTTTGACAATGGGAGCTGATCAAATGTGAAATGAGCTGCCTCAGGAGGAAATAGTATAGACTCCCTATCATTGGAGGTTTATAAAGAGGGGACAGATGGACACTTGTCTGGAAAACCTGGAGAGCAGAAGAGAGTTTATGGAGTTGATCATTGGATCCATTGTTTGCTGATGAGATCACCAAACAAGATACTACAGTGGGAGAAAAGAAGTGGTCGAACCCTTATGGGGCACCCACTAACTAAAGGAAGATCCAGAAGAAGAGATGGACCCTGAAGAAATACTCACTGAATTGAATTTTCCCACTTGAATAGGTTGACACAGGCTTCTTGAGGGGCTGTGACTTATTTTTGTTTTTGTAGTCACAGCACCAAGCACATTATCTTCCACAATTAATATTTCTTGAATTGTTATTAAATATATCATCGTCAATTGGGGAAATTGAAGGTAAAGTCAAATACCAAATTAATGAAAAATCAAACATTTTTAACCTCTAGAACTAGATTGCCTTAGTTAGGTAAAAATGCTTTCTCCTAAGAAAAAGTTAAGCTCAGTATCTTCCTCTCTTCCCCGATGCCTGGCCTCATACTGGTTGGCCAGCATTCATACTGAGGCTCCTTCTCACTTTGTAAGCTCCTAATTCTGCAGCTTCCTTAAATCCCATGAGCTACCACTTCACTCCACCTCAGTCACACATCACGATGTTCACACAGTGGGTCTCACTATTCCCCACCATTACTCACCATTATCTACTTCCTTACTTAGAAACTGACATTCTGCTAACGGACCACACTTTCCTGTAATTACATGTCTCCATAGGCCTCCTAAACCTGTACCTTGCCCTCGTGGGGGCCTGAAATCCCTAACCCCTTAGTACTTTTTCAGGCCTTCACCTCTTACTTCACTTTCACACTTTTCAGGATTAAGTGACTTGTTCAGGGTCACACAGTTAATAAGAGTCAAGCATCTGTGGCCAGACTTGACATCAGGTCCTCCTGACTCCAGGGCCAGTACTCTATCTACTGTGCCACCTACCTGCCCCACCTCTTGCCAGACTTTACTCCTAGTTTACTCCCATCATCTAAGTTCTCTGCCCCTATTCACAGACTGCTAAGTGCAACCTAATGGCAAGTTATCTCTTAATGTTCGAGCCTTTATCCTTTTTTTCCAGGTTTGCTATGGAACCATACACTGGGCCATCCCAGTCATCTTGACTTGTGTCTTGTCACTGGACTCTGATGACTCAGGAAGAGAGAGGGAGGCCGATGACTTTGCACAGCTCTGCCTCACTCTAATCCAGTTCATTCACAAGTCAAGACTTCACCTCAGGATGTCGCTGGTCCTCTTTGAGGACAAAGGACGAACAACAAACAACAAGGACAAATCCAGTTGAGGAGATTCTTTCTATGTAGTTTAGAGATTTTGAATATTTGATAAGGCAACATCTCTTCAAAAAGCTTTTCTTAAGTTTTTATGCATCAACATTAAGTCCAGGTGATTGCTGTAGTCATCTTTTCAAGTATTGTACTACAAGGAAGTAGACAGCATGCCATCTGATGGCAGTTGCATTATTTTTAGGCCAAGAAGGGAAATATCTGCATTAATTACCTTACAGACTCAGACCTGTGAAGTGAGGACACCTGCCTACCATTTGGAAGAATAAGGTGAGATTACATCCTACACCACCAGTAGGGAAACTGTGGCCCTCTAGGTCCTCAACTGTAGCCCTTTCACTGAATCCTACTGTCACAGAAAAAATCCCCTTAATAAAAGGATTTGTTCTGTGAAGTTTGGACTCAGTCCGAAGGCTGCACCCAAGAACCTCGAAGGCCATATATGACCTTAAGGTCATAGGTTCCCCAGCCCTGTCCTTTGCAGTCATAGAGTTCGGGAATCCTAGAGTTAGAAGGTAGCTCAAAGGTAATCTGATAGAACTCCCTAAAGCGGGGTCTGTTAACTTGTTTCTGTAATATTTTGATTGTTGCATTTAGTGTGTTTTATTTTATTCATTTAAAAACATTATTTATAAAAAAGTTCTGTAGGTTTCACCAGCCTGTCAAAGGGTCTGGTCTCACAAATACACACACACACACACACACACACACACACACACACAATTAAAAATTCTTGACCTGAAGGAAGACTATTCAATCAATCAACCACTAAACATTTATTGAAGACTTCTGTGCCAGGCTCTATGATGGGGGTGCTAGTGAAGGTTGGAACATAAATAAAGGCAAAAACCTGGTTCAGGCCCTCAAGGAGTTGGAATGATTCATTCTTGGAAGTGTTCGGGAAGCAGAAACAATCTCCATATCGTAAGAGATCATGTAAAATGATCCACCCCAATATTTCAATTTCCTTTAAATACAGTAGGCCTCTTCCCCTGAAGTAATCTCAGCCTAATTCAGGTACTATGTACTATATGATTAATGTGCAAAACCCCAGAAATTCTCCAGGCTAAAGTTTTTCAGTTGGCCAGTAAGAAAAGTTGCCCCTTCCCTTTCATGGCTACCATGGAGATGAATAAGGTAAAATGGATTACCTTATCTTTAGGTATTTATCCCTAGACATTGGAGGATATTATTATTATTTATTACAGTCTGTGCTCTTTTTCCAATTTGCTTGAAAAATTCATAATAATTTCATATTTGGATAATAGCAGTTTGCAAAGTTAAAAATGAAAAGAGTGAGAGTCTCTCAGCCCTAGGCATTGTAAGAATCTACAAACATATCCTTTTCATGTAATACAAAATAATACATAATAACTGTAATAAGAGAAGTACAGACACAATGCTATGAGCCAAGGTTGCTGCTCAGACTTTGTCTGACTCTTCATGACCCCATTTCGGGTTTTCTTGCAAAGATACTAGAGTAGTTTGCCATTTCCTTCTGCAGTTCATTTTACAGATGAGGAAATTGAGGCAAATAGAGTTAAGTGACTTGCCAGGGTCATACGGTGAGTAAATGTCTGAGAAGACATTTGAATTCCCAAAGACGAATCCTTGGCTCCAGACCCAGCATTCTATCCACTGTGCACGTTAGTGTAAACTTGGGGGATCAAAGAAAGTTTCCTGAAAAGCTGGTATGGTACACCTGAAAATGGGGTTGGATTTGGAATCAGGATTTGCATCCTGCCTTTAACACTATTCGTGAGAGCATGGACAAGCCATATTTGATCTCTCTGAGCCTTGGTTCCCTCAGTTGAAAACTGGAGATAAAAACTTAATACGTGGCCCAGGACCCTAGACCCTGAGGATCAGTTGATTTAATCTCAGGCCTAGTCCTTTTAAAAAATGTAACTCTTTGACTCGGTTTTCCTCAGTTCATAGTTGACTCTGGGAAATCTCTGAATGCACCTTGAGTTTTGCTCATGTCTAGGTTCCTACTGGGGTACTGGAACCAGCTCTAACTAGATCATGAGAACCAATAGGTAAATTTTGAGTGTGAGCATTTATTCCTCAGAAATTGGAACATAATACAAATAATTCATTATTTTGTTGATCATATAGACTTAAAAGAGTGATGGAGAAAATATTAATAATTCATATTAAACTTAAAAGTGTTTTGGGTGTACATTTTTGTTCAAAGACCCCGTTCTTAGATATTTACCAACATACTACCTGAAGGTTTCCCCAGCTTAGATATAAACTCAGGTATAAGATAGCCTTTCCTTCAAACCACAGAAAATGAAGGAAACACATAAAGAATTGCAATAGCAACTAATCAATCAATACATTTGTCTGTCTCTGGGTAACTCCACCTATTCTGGGGACGCTACATATACATATCATCATAGAGTTAAAGCCAGAAGGAAACTTGAAGGTCATCTCCTCTGACCTTCGCATTTTACATGTGAAAACTGAACCTCAAAAAATGTCAAGTGACTCACCTATGGTCACACAAATATTAAATAACAGGTAAGTAGCATTTGTTAAATGTCTACTTACTATTGATGGCCAGGTGGTACAGTGGATAGAGTGCCAGACCACAAGTCCAGAAGACATCTTCCTGAGTTCAAATCTGGTCTCAGGCACTTACTAGCTGTGTGACCCTGAGTAAATCATTTAACCCTATTTGCCTCAGTTTCCTCATCTGTAAAATGAGCTGGAGAAGGAAATGGCAAACCACTCCAGTATCTTTTTCAAGAAAACTCAAATACAGTCATGGAGAGTCAGACATAACTGAAAGAAAAAACAACAAATCTGTAAGACAATCAGTTTTTTATTGGTTCATATTGTTTTCCCAGGAAAATTTCAATATTGCATTCTATGCATCACATAATGGAGTCAGTGGTCATCCTGCACCTGTGGACCATATTGGTCTTTGGACCTTTAAAGTGAGGAAAAAACCAAAGTCTTTTTTCATTATAGGACTGTCTCCCTAATCAAGGAGGCAGAGCATTCATTTATATCAAAGATGTTGGACACATTAATGCAGGCCTCCCTCCCTTCCTGAGAGCCCTACCTAGAGAATTCTTAGTCTGCCAGAAGGCCCATAACAGTGGCTTTTCTAAGATCCTTCTCATTCCCTTACTTCATGCTCTCTTCAGTGAAATGCCTCAGCTTTCTCCCTAGTCCTTGGTATTTCTCAATACAATTTAAGCCACTTCCTCTTCTGCCCATGGGAGGAAAAATAATTTTCAGAAATGAAGGAAATTAGTGGCCAAATAGTCTGGGAATTCCTAGTGGGAAGTCTGTGGGTGCTATAATCAATGCAGACTCCTCCAAGAAGTTAGCAGAGGCTCATTTAGGCTCAACATCAAGGCAGGATCTCTGCCTAAGTCACCCCACCCCCAGTGAAAGTGCATGCATTAAGGAAGTCATTGACCCATGGGAAGTGATCCATCACTGGTGACATTGAAAGTGGACCCGGGAAATGCCAGTTTAGGGGATGGGGAGGGGGGAGAGGGAGAGTGAAAAATGGAGCAATAAAAAGCTTCCTGACCCAGAAGACACCATTCAGAGCATTGTGTCTCAGATGTCACATTTTAGTGAAGCTATGAACCAGCTGGACTTTTCCGGAGAAGGACAACCAGAATGAGAATAAGACCATAGAGCTAAAGCTGTAATGGTCCTTATAGATCATTTAGTCCAACCCTTTCATTTTACAGATGAAGAAACAGAGGCCCAGAGAGGTAAAGTAATTTTCTCAAGATTAAACAGCTTGTCAGTGGCAGAGTCAAGTTGAAGTGTTAATTTTCTTCTTCTCTCTAGTGGTCAAGATTTTAAACTATATATATATACATACATATATATGTATGTATGTATGTATATGTATATATATGTGTGTATATATGTGTATGTATGTGTGTGTGTATATGTGTGTGTGTGTATACATACATACATACATATATATATATAAACAACCTGCCCACCCCAAAAGAGCAGGGACCAGTGGATTCATCATCATCATCTTCATCATCTTCTATGTATAAATTACATTATAGTTTGCTAAATATTTCACATCTGTTTTCTCCTTTGATCCTCACACTGATCTTGCATTCAGCAAGGTTTGTTAATCCGACTTATTTATAACTAAGGAACCTGAGGCTCAGAAAGGTTAATGACGAAGCAGGGCTGGAAGAGTGGAGACTGGAGTCTATATTACCTGATTCTATAAAGCCCAGGGGCTCTTCCCTCCATGTTATCTTTTAGAAACATTTAAGAACTCCACATGTTAAATCCAATTTTGCCACTGAATTTGCTTTGCGGCCCTTAACTTTTCAGGTCATGTATCTACAATAACAACACATCCCATAGGTTCAGAGCAATTAGATTTGCAGAGAGAAAAGATTTGGTTCAAATCCCACCTTTGCCAGTTAGTAAGTGGATAAGTTTGGCAAATGACTTCCCTTCTTAGGACCTGTTTACTCATCTTTAAAATGAGGGAGTAAAACTAGATGATCTTAAAGATTCCTCACAGTCCTGAATCCTATGCCCTGATGATCCCATGACTTAATTTGATTGAATATTTGGTGAATTCCCTGAATTTGTTGTATATTTTGATTTCATAAAAACATCTTTATTCTCTCCTACCTGGCCAATACCAGCAGCAAGACTGATAAGGAAGGAATGCCAGGTATTCTCAAGGTCCTTGAGTCTTAGAGGGGAAAAAAGGAATAAATATGGTCTAAAATGTCATCATTTTCTCATATAGGGAAAAGAAACGGATTTGTATTTAGAGAATCTAGATTCAAGCCCAATTCTACTGTTTGCTACCTTGGTTGTTCAGTCATTTTTAAGTCATGCCTGATTGTTCGTGACCCCATTTTGGGATTTTCTTGGCAAAGATACTAGAGTAGTTTATCATTTCCTTCTCCAGCTCATTTTGCATATGAGGAAACTAAAGCAAACAGGGTTAAGTGACTTGCCCAGGGTCACACAGCAAGTAATATCTGAGACCAGATTTGAGTTTAGGAAAATGAGTCTTCCTGACTCCAGATCTGGTACTCTATCCATTTATGCCACCTAGCTTGACATTGTTAAGAATTACTACATATATACATATACATGTATATACATATATATACATATATATATATGGTGCTGCACGCCAGTAAGTCCTGCTGCTGGGAAAGCCGAGGCTGGTGGAGGGAGCCCAGGAGTTCTGAGCTGTAGCAGGGCTCGATATCCACACTGTCTGGCACCAATATGGGAAGGGTCTGGAAGTACCAAGCTATCTCTGCCAACTCCCAAAGAAGAGTTCATTCTAATAAGGTTTTGATCAGTGACATTAACATTAGAATTAGTGTTTACTTTGAGGAATAGTACCCATTTAGATATTTTTTTTAAATGATGTAATTACGTATAAAAATGTTGCCTTCATTATAGTCATCATGTAAGACAAACATACTTATTTCAGTTACGCTACCATTGTCCAAAATATTTTTTGGCTTACATTTAGTGGAGCTAAATAGATGATGCAGTGGACCTACAGACAGGAAGACCTAGGTTCAAATTCAGCCTCAGATCTACCCAAGAAGACACTATTTTAAGTACTGAGTCCAGTCTTGAGTGCCACATTTTAGTAAAGATAGTTCACACTAACTGTGTAACCCTAGGCAAATCACTTAACCTCTGTCTGCATCAGTTTCCTCCCGTGTGAAATGGCAATAATAAAAGCCTCCCCTTCTCAGGGTTGTTTATGGGGATAAAATGGGATAATGTTTGTAAAGTGTTTTATAAACCACAAAGTTCAACGTAAATAATAACTATTATTATTATCTCAGAGGATCCTTAGAAATAGTAGTATGAGATTTTAAATGGATTCAAAGTCATTATATTCAGAACAAGAATTAGAAATTATATTAGAGATACAGAAGATCTCTATCCACTTGGGGTGGGGCATGATGCGGTGGAGACTGAAGTCACATATTTGCTTATCACACACTGTGCCAAAACAAAAGATTGTTTCTTTAGGCCTGGCCAACTGTTTGCAAATGCCACCGCTGGTCAGAGGGAAGACTCAGAAGGAGGATGTGTATCAGTCAGAATTATTGGAAAGCCCTGAGGACAATGAGTCAGTAGCAACTACCTCTTATTGAAGGTTTCCTTCTCTTAAGAGAAATTAACTGAAAGTGAGGTGAAATTTCAAGGTTATATTGATTTGCTTTTCTCTTATTAGTGATTTGGAGCATTCTTTCATGTGACTGTGAATAGTCTGAAATCTTTGTCTGGGACCTATGTGTTCAAATCTTTTGACCACTTATCTACTTGAGAATGGCTTTTAGTTATGTATGTACTTATGTGACTATATACCTGTGATATATAAACATGAAAAAGACTGATGTGTAGACAATGAACAGATATATATGTGATACACATATTAACTGTCTACACAACAGTCTTTTTTTAGACAACTCCCCTTTCTTCATCTTTATCAGAATTCTTTCTCCCTGTGTCTTCAGAATGTCATTGCTGAGTACTTCTTTTGTGTCTTGGGCAGCTGCTTGGGAGCATCAAGGGGTTAAGTGACTTAGCCTGTGTTAGTCAATATGTGTTAGATGAAGGACTTGCGTCCAGGTCTTCCTGACTTTGGCTTCAGCTCCTTACATCTTACACTACACTGCCTATTATTCATGGAAATGTTCATATAAAAACATCAATAATTATGGATCCATATCCTTCCCATACCCCCATGTCTGTAAATCTTTATAAGAATCATCTAAACACATACTGAAGGTATTTAGTGTAAGCATCAGAAAAGAAAAAGCAGGCTTTTGCAACTGATTTTCTGCAAAATACATCTTTCGTCACACAATTGATTGAAAAGCATAGAGAATACAAGATGGCACTGTGATGTTTGTTTTTTTACTATAAGAAAGCATTTGGGGGCGGAGCCAAGATGGCGGAGTAGAAAGACGCACATACACATAGCTCCGAACCCACAACCCATAGAATGGCTACAGGGAAGTAACTCACGGCGAATTCCGCACCCAGAGGCCACGGAACATAGGAGCGAGGGAGATTTCTGTTCCAGAGAGACCTGCAAACCTCTCGCGGGGGGGTCCTTCGCGCTGCGGACTGGGCGCCGGGACTGGGAGCTGAGTGCAGCCCTGCCGCGGCCGCGCCACCGAGAGGAAAAGATCCGAGCAGGCTTCACAGACAGGATCTCCAGCGGCCACGCGGGTCCCTCCACCCACAGAGGGATCTGCAAACCTCTCGCAAAAGGTCCGTCGCGCTGCAGACACAAAGCCCAGCCCAGATCTGCTGCGGCCACGGCTGCGGCACCGAGAGAAACAGATCCGAGCAGGCTTCAGGGACGGGATCTCCAGTGGCTGCACAAGTCCCTCCACCCACAGGTGACAGGGGTGGGTGAGAGAGTCTCTTTGGCGGGTCGAGAGGGGAGCGGGGTGCCCCCATAATTCAGGCCCCCCCCGGGAGGTAGAAGCTGAGAGGCGGCTGCAGACAGGGGCTCCCCAAGCGGGCGGGAGCCTGAATCCATTGCGGAAGGTCTGTGCATAAACCCCCTGAGGGAACTGAGCCTGAGAGGTGGCCCTGCCCCGACCTCAGCACCAGAACATAATCTCATACTGAATAGCAGCCCTGCCCCCGCCAAAAGCCCTGAGGCTGGAAGCAGCATTTGAATCTCAGACCACAAACATGGGCTGGGAGGATCAGGAGGTGAGGTGGGTGTGAGGAGAATATTCAGAGGTCAAGTCACTGGCTGGGAAAATGCCCAGAAAAGGGAAAAGAAGTAAGACAATAGAAGGCTACTTTCTTGGAGAACAGGCATTTCCTCCCTTCCTTTCTGATGAGGAAGAACAATGCTTACCATCAGGCAAAGACACAGAAATCAAGGCTTCTGTGCCCCAGCCCACCCAATGGGCTCAGGCCATGGAAGAGCTCAAAAAGAATTTTGAAAATCAAGTTAGAGAGGTGGAGGAAAAACTGGGAAGAGAAATGAGAGAGATGAAAGAAAAACATGAAAAGCAGATCAGCTCCCTGCTAAAGGAGACCCAAAAAAATGTTGAAGAAATTAACACCTTGAAAACTAGCCTAACTCAATTGGCAAAAGAGGTTCAAAAAGCCAATGAGGAGAAGAATGCTTTCAAAAGCAGAATTAGCCAAATGGAAAAGGAGATTCAAAAGCTCACTGAAGAAAATAGTTCTTTCAAAATTAGAATGGCACAGATGGAGGCTAATGACTTTTCTCAAAACCAAGAAATCACAGAACAAAGACAGAAGAATGGAAAAATGGAAGATAATGTGAAATATCTCATTGGAAAAACAATTGACCTGGAAAATAGATCCAGGAGAGACAATCTAAAAATTGTGGGACTACCTGAAAGCCATGATCAAAAGAAGAGCCTAGACATCATCTTTCATGAAATTATCAAGGAAAACTGCCCTGAGATTCTAGAACCAGAGGGCAAAATAAATATTCAAGGAATCCACAGAACACCGCATGAAAGAGATCCAAAAAGAGAAACTGCTAGGAACATTGTGGCCAAATTCCAGAGTTCCCAGGTCAAGGAGAAAATACTGCAGGCAGCTAGAAAGAAACAATTCAAGTATTGTGGAAATACAATCAGAATAACACAAGATCTAGCAGCCTCTACATTAAGGGATCGAAGGGCATGGAACAGTATATTCCAGAAGTCAAAGGAACTAGGACTAAAACCAAGAATCACCTACCCAGCAAAACTGACTATAATACTTCAGGGGAAAAAATGGTCTTTCAATGAAATAGAGGATTTTCAAGTATTCTTGATGAAAAGACCAGAGCTGAAAAGAAAATTTGACTTTCAAACACAAGAATGAAGAGAACCATGAAAAGGTGAACAGCAAAGTGAAGTCATAAGGGACTTACTAAAGTTGAACTATTTACATTCCTACATGGAAAGACAATATTTGTAACTCTTGAAACATTTCAGTATCTGGGTACTGGGTGGGATTACACATGCACACACGCTCACATACATAGAGACAGAGTGCACAGAGTGAATTGAATAGGATGGGATCATATCTTTAAAACAAAATTAAATCAAGCAGTGAGAGAGAAATATATTGGGAAGAGAAAGGGAGAAATTGAATGGGGCAAATTATCTCTCATAAAAGAGTCAATCAAAAGACTCATTAGTGGAGGGATAAAGAGGGGAGGTGAGAGAAAAACATGAAGTCTACTCTCACCACATTCCACTAAAGAAAAGAATAAAGTGCACACTCATTTTGGTAGGAAAACCTATCTCACAATACAGGAAAGTGGGGGATAAGGGGACAAGCAGGGTGGGGGGGATGATAGAAGGGAGGGCATGAGGAGGAGAGTGCAATTCGAGGTCGACACTCATGGGGAGGGATAGGATCAAAAGAGAATAGAAGTAATGGGGGACAGGATAGGATGGAGGGAAATATAGTTAGTCCTATACAACACAACTATTATGGAAGTCATTTGCAAAACTACACAGATATGGCCTATATTGAATTGCTTGCCTTCCAAAGGGAAGGGGTGGGGAGGGAGGGAGGAAGAGAAGTTGGAACTCAAAGTGTTAGGATCAACTGTCGAGTAATGTTCTTGCCACTAGGAAATAAGAAAAACAGGTAAAGGGGTATAGAAAGCTATCTGCCCCTACAGGACAAAAGAGAAGATGGAGACAAGGGCAGAGAGGGATGATAGAAGAGAGAGCAGATTGGTCATAGGGGCAATTAGAATGCTTGGTGTTTGGGGGGGGAGGGGATAAAAGGGGAGAAAATTTGTAACCCAAAATTTTGTGAAAATGAATGTTAAAAGTTAAATAAATAAATTTAATAATTAAAAAAAAAAAAAAAGAAAGCATTTAACTCAACAGGACAAATTACAGTTTTAAAGGCATTCTCATTCATAACTTAAGATTATAAGATTCCATGATAGGGGCATCCACAGTGATAACTTCATGTGATGACCTCTGATCTTCAGGGAATGTTTGCCCAAAGTGTTTACCCCTGTCATGTAAACTAGCTTATGCATAATCCAAATGGCCCTGGAATTTTCCATAAGTGATGAGATTCTCTCACATGTACTTCTTTGTGGGTAAAATTTTGCTAACTGTCCCACGCCTTGGAGTATCACAATTGTCCCAGAATCTTTTCCATAACATCCATGACTGTTCCAAATAATTTAGACTAACAATACACATAGGAAGAGTTAAATGAATGAAGATTGCCTATTGTCCAAACTATCTCATACAGTTAGAGGGATATCTTCATTATGTATCATCTGGGGCAAAAACTGCAAATAGATAATGAGCTGGGCCCAGAATTGATTAGAAAGGTGAGAGTGTTCTGGATTGCATTTGGAAAATTATATAGGACTTATGGGGCTGCTAAGTGGTATCATGGATAGAGTAGATTCGTCTTCCTGAGTTCAAAACTGGTCTCAAATGCTGTAAGGGCAAGCAAAGTAGGATCTTTTGCTGTTTTAGTTTTAGTATAGTCAAGTGCCTCTGATTGAATAATGTGATTAAAGAAGATCTTCCCCACCCATTAATGGGCCTGGGAAGATTTATAGGAAGCCCCACACCTTTTGTTAATGAGGCCCTGGTTCTCAAGGGTTGTGATGCCCTCTGACTCAAAAAAATGTATAAATACTCTAAGGGTGAGATTTTACTTTGGGGTTTAGTTTTTGGAAGAAGCTTTGTGTGCCAGATGAGACTCTGGGAAGCCACTAAGCAGCCCCTTGGCTTTGAAAACCCAGATGTTGGTGCTTCTCTGGTAACCATGCATGTATGTAATGATCAGACAGTTAAATGTCTGTTGATCTAGGTTGCATGTTGCTTATGTCAGACAATTGATTGTTGATTTTGATTTCTCTGTATTTTTTCTGAAGTTCAGGGTGCTGACTTTTCCCCCTGAACTAAGCGAATGATATATGTGCTTGATTAAAGTGATTGCTGATCCTTCAAGTTGCCTTCCTTTTAGAAAAGCAGATCAAAGAACCTGTGATAGCAGGCCCTCCTGTGTATGTCAGGGTGCTTGCTTTTATAGAAGCTTACTAGCTGTGTGACCCTGAACAAGTCACCCAACCCTGTTTGCCTCTGTTTCCTCATGTGTAAAATGATCTGGAGAAGGAAATGGCAAACCATTCCAATATCTTTGCTAAGAAAATCCCAAATGGGGTGGTAAAGATTTGGACATGACTGAACAACAAAAAAGCACTTCTAAGAATCTTAAACTGATCCTTGATACACATGCATTGAAACCCCCAACCTCTTTTTAATATCAACACCAGTATTCATCTGGAAATGCCACATGGATGTGAATTATAGAGCACCACAATTTCAATACAATTAAAATTTGGTTGACCCAAAGTGCAATAGAGAAGCATGTGGTGGGCATAACCAAACTGTAGCACATTGCCAATGATGATTAATAGGCAAGATGATAACTTTGCCAATTCCTTTATTTGCCTCTCTGAGGAGAATCTGTGAATAATCCTTCCATGTATCAGAATCCTGTTTATGTGCTTCTGGCTTCATCAATTCACCTCACAGAGGTGATTTATCTCACAGAACTAGCTATAGATCCTAAGAAGCAGAGATGAGGAGGAAGAACCTTCTAGGCATGAAGAACAAACTAGGAAAGGGTACAGAGGTGAGAGATGGAATTTTATGTAGAGGAGACAGCAAATAGACCCATTTGATTCAACATAGAAAATGTGAGAATACTCTGTTATCCTTCTGGAAAGATAATTCGGATCCACATTATGAAATTCTAACTATCAGAAAGAGGAGTTTACATTTTATCCTAGAGGCAATAGGAAGCCACTGAAATTTCTTAAACAGTGAAGTGACATGTTCAGTCCTGTGCTTTAGGAACACTGAAGGGACAGTTGTGTGGAGGATGAACTATAGAAAGGAAAGAATAGAGTAGGGTTTAACCTGGAAATCCGTGGATAGGTTTCCATGAACTTGGATGGGAAAAAAAATACATCTTTATTTTACTAAATTCTAGCTGAAATTTAGCATTTCCTTCAATTATGAATTAAAAAAAAATTCTAAGGAGTCCATATTCTTCACCAGACTGCCAAGGGGTTCTATGAGACACACCCAAAAAAGATCAAGAATTGTAGATTGAAGGCAGGGAGATCAATTAGGAATCTATTTCAATAGTCTAAATGAGAGTTTATACAAAACTGGTGGCTGTTCTTTATACGTTTTGTATGTACTATGCTTATCTGCATACCTACTGTGGCAGAATGCAGTGTCCTTGAAGGCAAGAAGTCCTTTTCCCTTTAGCCAACAAATCAAGTCAACAAACATTTATTAAGTGCTTATTTATGCCAAGAACTAGCATTTGACACATGGTAGGGACTCAACAAATGCTTACTGAATTCAATGGAACTGAATCTATCAAATGAAGAAATTGACCCTGGCAGGTGTAATGTTAAGGAGAGTTAAAAGATCTTCCCCACCAACTGATGGGCCTGCTATTAAGGGAAGCTTGATTAGGAGAGGGACACCTCTTTTCTTAATTTTCTAATGAGGCACTTGTTCTCAAGGGTTGGGATATCCTTTGGCTCTGAAAAGTGTATAAATGCTCTGAAGTGGGGTTTTACTTTGGAGCTTACTCAATGGAAATGTTTTCTTTGGCCAGACCAGATTCTGGGCAGCTGCTAAGGAGCTCCCCCCACCTTTGAAAACCCGGGGGTTGGTGCTTCTCTCTCTCTGGTAATTATGTATGTATGGTCAGATAGTTATTGGTTGATCACTGTTTCTCAGTATTTTCTCTAAATTTCAGGGTACTGGCTTTTTCCCCTGAACTAAGTGAAAGATATATGTACTTGATTAAAGTGATTGTTGACCCCTCAAAAGTAGCTTTCCTTTTAGAAAAGCAGATCTAAGAACCTGTACAGCAGGCCCTCCTGTGTATGCCAGGGTCCTTGTTGATGCAATGCGGGGAAGGGGTTGGAGGGAGAGGTCATTTTCAGCTGTGAACCTGTAATCTCTTTGAGAATCAGTTTTCTCTTCTGTGAAACAGAAATAAGAATACATTTACTACGTACTTCATGTGGTTTGTGGGAAAAGTACTTTTTAACCTTTAAAGTACCACGTAAAGTGACCTATAATTCCTCCACAAAGGGAAGTTCATCATTATTATTATTTAATCACCAAAAATTTATTTATCACCTGCTACATGCCAGGCTCTCTCCTAGGTGCTGGGAGTACAAAAATAAAAAGCCAAATAGTATAGATGTAAAAACAGAGACTAAGGGAAAACCTCCCTCCAAAGTTACGCAGAAAGTCAAAAGGAAAAGCTTCAGGCTCAGATCTCTTGCCTTCCCCTTAGCTAGTTGCTAGTTCCATTCAAACACCCAATAAAGGTTCTGATTAGTATTTCACCCACTTTGTTCCTGAGGTCAGAAATACCCAATGACTTGATCAGTAGACTCATCCCTTTCACCCTAATGTATATAGTGCCAGATAGAATGGTGCTACCCCTGAGAAGGAGAGGGAACCAGAACAGAAGCCCAAAGGGATAAAACTACCATGGGGGAACCAGCACTATGTTAGGACTCCATTTTTCCGCCTTCTTGGACTTGGTCGTTCTACTCAGTTGCCAGCAGCAGACTTGACGCTGACAAGTGATCTTGTGAACTGGAGCAGAGCATGGAAAAAGAGGGGGCAGAGGAGGGGGCAAATCCACTAGGGAACAAGCAAGCAACAGAGGAAGGCAAAGGGGAAGGAGATATAGGGGGAAGGGAAAATGACCCAAAGAAAGGAAAAGAGAAGAAAAATCTGACGAGAAGAAAAATCTAACAGGGCTAGGGGAAAAAAACCCACTGGGCAGAGAAATGGAAGACTTGATGAAGAGTCAAGTAGAAAAAGAGAAACAAACTTATGAAGCAGAAGGGAAATAAAATGTAGAGAATGCTAAAGAGACAGGTTCTTGTTAATGATGAAATTAAAGAGCATTGTTGATTTATTAATAATTTATAATAAAATTTTTGTCTAATAAATAATACCATTAAGAGGTGTTTTATGGATATCAAAATAGATAGTATATTGTAAATAATGTTCTCTGTTCTCATTTTATTCTGCAGACTATTAGACATGGCTGGGAATAGAGCTTCCCTCTACTCATCACTTTCCTCCACACAGAATTCTTTTATTTCAACCAGAACTATATCTTCTACCCACTGCCCTGTTGCCAAAAGATGACAATAGTAAATACATTTAGCTTTCCAAGATGAGCATTCTCAGAAGTGGAGAGGTTAAGAAAGAGAACTACTATTCTGCAGTTCCCAGCAGCATCCTAGGCACCCTCAATCCCTGGGAAGCACCTTTGCTTGGAGGTGAGAGGTGAGCCTCTCCTTCTCTACATAAATAAGTCTTTCTTCACCCTTACACACAATCCTTTACTTGCACGTGGACAACACAACTCTACAAAACAATGGTAAACGTAAGGATGAGGGGTGGGATGAAGAGGGCCAAGATTCAGTTTTCTGTTTTTCCTATCCCCAGATACCATCCTCCCTACCCCCTCTGAAGCACTCCATCCCCTCATCCTGCCCCTATGAATCAATGCTGCTTTTTCTGGGTACACAAGACATTTTCTTCAAAATGAGGAATTGACCAATATTCTACCCATTTCAGTTCTTAAATCTGATAGCACATATCTCTCCAAAGTAGTGATTTTATAGTAAATCAGAATCAGGACTAGAAAAGGAAAAAGAAAGAAAGTAAATAAGATTAATTGAGGATGTTCTTTATAATCAGCCTAGGTCTCAGGAGGATTGGACGTAGGGGGATGTCACAAATTCTCAGATCTGGTCAGATCAACTCACTGGTAAAGAAGCAAGCTTTCCCCCCTTTTTTTTTTTTTGTTTAATGAAAAAGCTCCTATCTCTGACATGTATCAGGGATGTTCGCCAGTTTTCCTCACTTTCCATGAGTTCTAAGGTAGTGATTGATAAAGAAACAAGGCAATTTCTGGGACACCCTAATCCCAGATTTACACTTGGGGCTGTTTTATCATTAAAATTACTTAAAAGAGTAAAGAAAGGAGAGAAAGAGGAAGATAACATGCCCATAGCTGACTTAGTTGGGCCTTTTTTCATCAGGGTCACTCTCATGGTATTGGCTGAACTCTAAGAAACTTTCCCAGAGCTCAGGATTGTTCTACACAAATAGCCATGAGCTCATAAGGGCTACATGACAAACTAAAGAGCAAATGCATCAAAGTTTGTTTATTGCTTACATTTCCAACAATTCTTAAGTTTTCTAAGTTTTTAAAAAATTTATTTTATTTCCAATTAACAAGTAGTTATTTTCACTCCCCTCCCACTTTCCTTTCCCCTACTGAAAAAAAGAAAAGAAAAATAAAATTCTTAGAAGTAAGGGATACAACAGCAGTAGGAGAGGAAAAAGAAAGAAAGCAAATAAGATTAATTGAGGATGTTCTTTATAATCAGCCTAGGTCTCAGGAAGACAGAAGATCAGGGGATGTCACAAATCCCTAAGTCTGTGTCAAAGCAATTCACTGGGATTGGGAAGGAAGTTCCAAAAGATGACTATACATATATACATATATATATATTTATGCACACACAGACATACATATATACACATACATGTATATATACGTGTGTATATATGTATATGTGTATATGTGTATGTATATATATATAATACCAAAAGTATATTAGGTATGGCAAAGAGTAGAGTTGCCCTCTACTCATTCTAGCAAATAAATTCCCATATCAGTGAAAATCTGAAATGTATGTCTGCATCTTAAGTCCATCACCTCTCTGTTAAGAGGTGGTTAGCATGGTCCTTGGGAATTGTGGTAGGTTATTGCATTGCATTGACCAGAGTTCTTCAGTCTTTCAACATTTTTTCTATTTGTAATGTTATTATTGTATAAAGCATTCTAGTTTTGCTCACTTCAGTATGCATCAGTTTGTACAAAGCTTCCCAAGTTTCTCTGAAGTCATCCCTTTTGTCATTTCTTAGGGCATAGTATTCCATTACATCGTTTAGCCATTTCCCTTAGTTTCCAATTCTTTCTACTACAAAAAGGACTTCTATAAATATATTTTCGTACGTGTGGGTCCTTTTCCTCTCCCTGAGCTTTTTTCCAAACGATAAGGCACACTGTAAACACAATAAATAGGTTAATATTAACCTATAATAATATAGGCTATGAAACCTCCAAGGGTTCATTAAAACAGAGATCAATAGAACAGCACTGTAGCTAGCCTGATGTCCACTACTGCTGTCTCAAGTAGTGAGGGAAATCTAAAAATGTTGCTCTTCGACTACAGTAATAAACATCCTTCGTGTCCTGGAAGTATATACTCTGCCTAGTCTCCTCACACTGGAGTTACACTCTGGCCCTGCAGCTCCTTCCTCTGATTGGTTAGTTCCTCCCAGAACCTGCGTTTTAAAGAAAGTGCCACATCACCCTTCGTTACTCTCCAGGCTCGGTTCCTCTGACTCTCCCACTTTAGCCCTCCCCTGAGGTACCTTTTTCCTCTCCTTCTTGCCATTTTCCCTTCTCTTTTAAGTGTGATCTTCTCCTGTTAGGATATAAGCAAATTGAGGGCAAAGATTGTCTTTCTGCTTGTGTTTTTATTTCCAGAACTTTGACCAATACACAAAGTAAGTGCTTAATAAATGCTTGTAGACTTGACTAGATTTAGTTTGGGATTCAAAACTTGATATACTGAAGTGACATATGAGCTGGATGATCAGACAATTTCCAGAGACTAAGATAGGTCCTATCCAAAATAGGATAACCCTTTTCTATGTAAGCCTGGATCTTCAAAATATGTTCATTCTAAGGTGTTACACCCCTCTACTACCACCACTTGAAAGCAAAGGATCACAGATGGTTGTTAGCATTGTTAAAAGCATTTAAATGGAAGTCACATCTTCACCTGAAAGGTATGTAAGATTCTACCATGTCAGTTCCATCAGTAAGCAAGCATTTATCAAACACTATGTGCCAGATCTGTGATAAGTGAGGCTATACAAAGAAAAAACACAAATACGAAGAAAAACTCCCCTTCCCTAAAGGGGATCATGTTCTAATGGGGGAAACAACTTGCAAATAATTATGTAATACAAGATATATACATATATATAATAAATGGAATATGTATGGTATTTATTATTTGGAATTTTAAAAGCATTTTAATTGGTTGAACAAAACACAGCTTTAGGGAGTTCTAGTTAAGATGGTAACATGGAAAGTTCATAGACCCAGATGTCCCACATAAAACTCAAAAAATACCTGAAATGTGACCCCAAAAAGACTAATGACAAATAAAACCAAAAGGAAACAAAAGTTAAATTCCACATTTAGGCCATAACTGCACAAGAAGATAACCCCTTAAAGCAAACAAAGAATGACAGTGACCCCAGGGAAGCCAAAGTTTGCATATAAGCAAAAACTGGTAACATCAGGTCAAAGATCAATACCAAGGAAACATGATCCCTAGTCAATTCAAGCTCTATTCATTGGGAATCTAAAGCCAGATCTTGACCCTGGCTTGTCAGAACAGAAGCAAGGGACAGAACTATCCCACAGAGATCACTGTAGAGGGAGACAGGGCCCCACTGTATGCTCAATAGAGTATGGGGAGACATGATAAGAGACAGTCAATTCATCATCTGGGTACCAGCATGAGGCCTCCTCCATGCAGAAGGCCCAAGAGAGCATACTCTCTAGCAGTTCACTGGGGTCCATCAAGCTGAAAGCAGGAGATGGAATCAGCTCCCAGCTGGGGACCATGCAAAGAGAAAAATTACACACTGGAGAAAGGCTGAACCTGCAGTGGACCACCAACAGAGAGGAGACAGGGTCTAATCAAGATCAAGACAGGGAGCAGGGTCTAATGGTGGTCACTCCATTTGGATTGTCAATGGCAGTCACATCCAATCTGTAAAGTGATCAAGAACTAATAAGGCCTTCCTAAACCATCCAAGAGGACAGAAGGGGACTGGCCCTAAACCAGATATATTTGGAGATGTCTGAGAAAAAGTGAGGCTAATGCTGAAGGAGAACAATCTTCATGTCCAGATTCTACTTCTGACTTCTGTGAGACAGATTTGTAGAAGGAGCAAAAGAGACAAAGGTGATTTTGTATGTTTTTGTATATCCTTCCTACTGAGGAAGGTGAGAGATTAAATTTGGGAAAAGAAAAATATGAAAAGTCGAAGAAAACTTGAATACAAACTAAAGAAGCTGAGATAAAGGAGAAAATCTCAATCTGAAGGAAGGAAAAGAATGAAGGTATACAGGTCAGAAGAGAGAACTCAAAAAAATTAAAAAGAAAGAAAGGAAAGGAAAAGGGAAAAGAAAAAGGAAAGGAAAAGGAAAGAGAAGGGAAAGGAAAGGAAGGGAAGGGAAAAGAGAAAGAAAAAAGAAAGAAGGAAGGAAAGAAGGAGGGAGGGAGGGAAGGAGAGGAAAAGAAGATATTTGTCAAGGGAAGGTAAATAAAACAAGCTGATAAATAAAACAACATGGTAAATTGTTAATCATAGTACTGGTGAAATATGAAGTTTGTGAGAAAAGGAAGAGGAAGCAGGCTATGGCTATAACACTGTTATGATAAAGAGAACTTGACCTTGCTATCAAGTTAAATAAAGATAAAAGGTATTAATGAGTGTTTAGGAGGTTCAGTATAAATAGCCACACATAGCTCAAAAAACAAGATTAAGAATTTCAGTCAGGATGAAAAGCAAGGGGAAATATTGCATGACTTAGATTAAGTTTGACATTTGTATTTCTAATGTAGCTCAGATCTATCTTCCAAATGCAGGTTTGCATTTCTCCTAGAAGGACTTGATAAACAACTTTCTACATTTCAGATGACCAGGGACAATTAAATGTTCATTTAAAAAATGGAAATGGAATTTCAATGGGGAAAGAAAAGATTTGAGATAGTCAAGGGGATTCTTGATCTTAGTCTGTAAGTGGAAAAAATGAAGAATATCTCCAGAGGCTGATGGAAGGTAAAGGTCAACTCTGTACTTAGAGTTAAAAAACAAATTTGGCCTCTTTTAAAAGAGGAAGAACTGATGAGGAATGAATTAAGTAGAACCAGAAGAACAACTGATAACATAACATCAATATTATAAAATCAACAAATTTGAAAGACTTAAGAACTCTCATCAACTAAATAATCAACCATGATTCCAAAGGACTGATAAAGAAGAATGATACCTACCTCATTACAGACAGATGAAAGATTAATAGGTAGAATAAGAAACACATTTTTGATGTAACCAGTATGAGAATATTTTTCTTGACTATGCTTATGTAATACGGAAGTTCTATATTTCTTTTTTCTTTCCTTCCTTTCTTTCTCTTCAATGAATAGCAGGAAGGGAAAAAAAATGAATGCTTGATAATTGAAAAAAGAACTAATAGCAGGGAGCTGTATGCTCTGATGAGCCGCTTGTCTTCCAGAAAATGAAAAGTAGATCCACAGGTCTTGTCAGGTGAAAGACCAACCAGTAAGGGTCAAAGAAAGAAGAGAAGAAAAATGGTGATTGGTGATTCCCTTCCAAGGGGAACTGAAGCAGCTATTTGTTCACCTGATAATATTAGAGGGATCTTTTGTCTTTCTGGTGAACATATCCAAGATGTAACAGACAATCTCCCAAGACCTGTGAAGATAGATGACTACTACCCGCTTCTAGTGATTCACATGGACACAAATGATATTGGCAGGAGCCAAGAAAATCTTGCCAAAGATTACAAAGTCTTACAAAGATACTAAAAACCAGAGGGTTGTGTTTTCCTTACTGCTGCCCCCTGAAGGCAAAGGATGCCGAAAATGTATTTGGAAAGTAAATAGCTATCCAAGAGGGTGGTGTCTGAGAATGAGATCTGGATTTCTGAACTGCATCTTAAAACAAAGGGATGACAGACCCCACACCATTAATGAATGATCCCTAACAAAATCTGCTTAAGAATTGTGTACCCATCCCCAATTGATAAATGGTCAAAGGATATGAACAGGCAATTTTCAGAGGAAGAAATTAAAGCTATCTATAATCATATGAAAAAATGCTCTAAATCACTATTGGTTAGAGAGATGCAAATCAAAACAACTCTGAGGTACCACATCACACCTATAAGATTGGCAAACATGACAGAACAAGAAAATGATAAATGCTGGAGAGGATGTGGGAGAGTTGGAACACTAATTCATTGTTGGTGGAGCTGTGAGCGCATCCAACCATTCTGGAGAGCAATTTGGAACTATGCCCAAAGGGCTACAAAAATGTGCATACCCTTTGACCCAGCAATATCGCTACTAGGACTATATCCCCAAGAGATCATAAAAATGGGAAAGGGTCCCACATGTACAAAAATATTTATAGCAGCACTCTATGTAGTTGCCAAAAACTGGAAGTCAAGGGGATGTCCATCAATTGGGGAATGGCTGAATAAATTATGGTATATGAATGTAACGGAGTACTATTGTGCCATAAGAAATGATGAACAAGAAGACTTCAGAGAGGCCTGGAAGGACTTATATGACCTGATGCTGAGTGAAAGGAGCAGAACCAGGAGAACTTTATGCACAGCAACAACCACAGTGTGTGAGAGTTTTTCTGGTAGACTTAGATTTTTGTAATAACACAAGAACTTCTGAAAAAAAAAAAAATCCCAATGGTGGACCTCAAGGCAAAATGCCTTCCACACTCAGAGAGAGAAATATGGAAGTCACTTACATAACGTAGCAGATCATGTTTGTGTAGGTGTATCTGTTTGTGTATCATGTTCTGATTTGTTATACGGATTCTTTCATTTATCTTAGTCTGACTACATAGCATGACTATAGTGAAAATATACTCAATAGGAAAGTATATGTAGAATCTATACAGAATTGTATGCAGTCGTGGGGAGGGAGGGAGGTAGTGGGGGATGGGTGGGGAGGGATAAAATCGCAATTGTATGGCAGTGATTGTTAAACATTAAAAAAATAAAAAAATTAATAAAAAAAAAAAAGAATTGTGTACCCAATGTTTTATAAATCTAATCAAAAAACCTTTAAGATAAAAAGGACGAGGGAGAAAAAAATGACATATGTATATCCACCATGTTGTATACCATGAGGGAAGAATACAGCATTTAAACCCAGAAGTTCACAGGCAAAAAAATCCAAGAAAGGGTTCAGTAGTAAAACTCATAGCCTCAAATGTCTGTTTTCAGATGCCCAGTGTTTAGGTAACAAGTAAGAGAGTTTGGAAGTTGTAATACAAGAAAGACATAGATATCAAAGAGACTCAATGGGAAGAATTTCATGGCTGGAAATGCTTGTAATATAGTCAAAAGAAACAGGATGGGTAAAAAGAGGGGTGGAATAAAATTGTATATTAAGAAGGCATACCCTTCTTAGCCTATATAGCATGGTGGTACATTCCTGTAATACCAATTAGCAGGTATACTAAGACTGGTGAGTCTCTTGAGCTCAGGAGTACTGAGCTTCCATGGGCTATGTCAATCAGGCATCCACACTAAGGTTAAGATCAATATGGTGAACCCCTTGGAGGGGGAGGCCACCAGGTTATTTAAAGTGGGGCAAATGAGCCCAGGATGGAAATAGAGCAGATCCCCTGCCAAACACTGGTTGAATTGGGCCAGTGAGTACTCCCTACATTTCCATCTTGTGTGATATTATGAAGCACAGTAATTTTTTAAAGTTAATTTATTTATTTTAGTTTTCAACATTCACTTCCCTAAGTTTTAAATTTTCTCCCCCCTCCTTCCCCTCACCCTTCCCCAAGAAGGCATGCAATATGATACAGGTTCTACATGTACATTTCTATTAAACATATTTTCACATTGGTCATGTTGTACAGAAGAATTAGAATGAGTGGGAGGAACCATGAGAAAAAAACCAAAACTAAACAAAAAGGAAAGAAAATAGTCTACTTCACTCTGTATTCAAACTCCATAGTTCTTTTTCTGGATATGGATGGAATTTTCCATCATGAGTTTGGAATTGTTTTAGGTCCGTGCATTGCTGAAAAGGGCTAAGTCTATCAAAGTCAGTCATCACACACTATGGCTGTTACTACATACAATGTTCTCCTGGTTCTGCTCACTTCACTCAGCATCAGTTCATGTAAGTCTTTCCAGGTCATACTGAAGTCTGCCTGTTGATCATTTCTTATAGCACAATAATATTCCATTACATTCAACTTGTTCAGTCATTCCCCAATTAATGGGCATCCCCTCAATTTCCAGTTCTTGGTCACCACAAAAAGAGCTGCTATAAATATTTCTGTACATGTATTTTGTACATTTTTCCCATTTTTTTATCTCTTTGAGATACAGCCCTCAAAGCGGTGTTGCTGGGTCAAAGGGTATGAACATTTTTATAATCCTTTGGGCATAGTTCCAAATTGCTCTCCAGATTGGTTGGATCAGTTCACAACTCCACCAACAATGAAGTAGTGTTACAGTTTTCCCACATCTTCTCCAATATTTATCATTTTCCCATTTTATCATGTTAGCCAATCTGATGGGTATGATGTGGTACCTCAGAGTTGTTTTGATTTGCATCTCTCTAATCAATGGTGATTTAGAGCATTTTATATGACTATATATAGCTTTAATTTCTTTCTCTGAAAACTGCCTGTTCATATCCTCTGACCATTTATCAATTGGGGAAAACCCAGTAAATTTTTTTAAGTATACTTTTATGGGAAAATCCAGGAACCAAAAGAGTGTCACATGGTAAAAATCATTTGGGTGAAAAATTGATGGGGTGAAAAATTGATGGAATGAAAAACAGAAGTGATTTTTATCATCAAATTATACTACAAACCACCTAGAGAGACAGAGGAAATAGATGAGTTTAAGAAACAGGTTACTACCTTAGTGGAGAGACATAATTTTATAATTATCTATGTAAATGAAGTATGTAATTGGAGTTTCTCTCTCTCCTCTCTTCTTTCTCTTATTATCTCTCTCTCTCTCTCTATCTCTCTCTCTCTCTCTCGCTCTCGCTCTCGCTCTCGCTCTCGCTCTCTCTGAAAATCAGAACAACTAATCACAATTCCATCCTTCAAAAGGTGAAACAAACAAAAAAAGCCAATTCTGGTATTTAATTTGATTCTCATTAACTAAGAAGTGATTGGTAGAACTGAAACAATAGAAACCCTAATGAGATAAGACTATCTACTCCTAGAGGTTGTGATAGAAAAACCAAGGAAATTTTGGCATAGTATGACATACACCCTAGATTTGGGCAAAGCATGCTTCAAAGCATTCAATAGAATCAATCAATCTGCCAATAAGCATCTAGACTAAATAAAGCTCCATGGACTAAAGTTCTATGGGGGAAACTGGCCCAATATAGATGAGCAACTTGAAAGAAGGCTCAAGAGGGAAGAATTTTGATGAGGAGGAAAAGTGAGCATCATCTGAAGAGACAGATGCCTTCTCACCTCCACTTCTTGGTTTCCCTGGCTTCCTTTAAGACCCAGTTCAAATTTGACCTTTTGATGTTGTTTCCCAAGCCCCCCAGCTACTAACACCTTCTCCTTTCATATGACCTTCAGCTACTTTGAATACACCTCGTAGGTACCCAGTAATTTTCCTGTTGCCTGATGACTTTAGAATGTACATTCCTGGTTTTGTTTTCCTTCTATTATCCCCTCCACTTCACACTGTAGAAGAGTGATCACCTAATAATTGCTTGTTGATTGACTTAATAGTGTCTTTACATTGGGAATCCATGAACCAACCTCAATTTTTTAAGGATATGTATAAAACAACTGGAAGATGTGATGATGTTTGAAAAATAAAGGAGAGTTCCACAAAACAAGAGGAGGGTGGATATCTTAATCCTCACAAAAGGAAAGAAAATGATCTAAAATCATAGGCCAATGAGCTTGACTTTGATTCCTAGGAAAATTCTAGGACAAATCATGAAAGAGATAGCTAGTAAATATCTAGAAAAGAAAACCATTACAAAGAGCTAAGATAGCTCCACCATGAACAGATCATATCAAAGTAACCTTATTTCCTTTTTTGACAGTTATTAAACCAGAATGTCAAAGACATGCTGTAGATAATATGCAGCAGAGTTTCTGGGGGTTACTTTCCCCACACCTCCATTTACACAGGTAGGCTGAGTCTCCAGGAAGTGACTAACTTCTCCTTAGGGATTTAGGGATAACTCTGAAAGACTGAAAGTGTTTTTCTAAAGCTGTTGCTAATGAGAAGCTAGTAGTGGGCTTCCCCATTGCTGATTAATATTAATTAGCTAATTAATATTAATATTATTAATATCCATCATCCAAACATAATTAGCTTTTAGAAGTTGACATTTACTAAGGTGGTATAATAAAGACAGTTGATACAAAACATCCTCCCAAACTAAGGGCATGCTCTTCCATAAATATGTACAAGGATCAGGAGAAAGTTAGCTAAAGCTTAGAAATTACATGTGGTAAACCAACAGCTCATAGTTACTAGAAGACTCCTTTGTGGGATCCTTGTGTACTTCCCCTTAAGCATGGTGCTGCATTCTGCTGGGATCAGTGCAGACTCTTGAAGCTGTTTTTCTTAGCACATCTAGTTGGCTCCCAGTACAGATACCTCTATCAAATACCACTGTTCTGGGGACACTTCTAGGATACCTATGGGAAATCTAAAATCTTCTGACCTTTTGAAGTTCACAATGTCATCCTCTTATCAAAAGAGGGGGGAAGAGATAGCTTTTCTCCTTCCACCCGAAGTGATTCCTTCTCAGGAGCTTCCCTGAAACTGTTCTTTTTAGGCTGACCTTGGTTCTGCACTATCCTGCCGTTTTTATCTAAGGTCTACAAGATATGATCAGCTCTTCAACCAATTCAATAGACTTCCTTTCTAGCATCATTTTATTTCATGCAATGACTGGAAGCATTTTCTCCTAAGAACTTTTAAAATCTAACTTAATGCCTTTGATACCATAAGATATCAAGATATAGAGCCATCTTGTTATTTCATGTAAGATGAGGTAGCCTTGATTAATGCAATCAACCTCTACTCTTAACATAGTTTACTCAGATTTTAATAATGCATTTGATAAAGTAGCTCATACTAAGGACATTGATGACCTGGAGAATGTCCAGAGGAGGTTGGTCAGAATTGCAAAGAGCCTTGAGTTTATGGCATATAAGAAGTGATTGAGGGGCCACTAGGTAGCACAGTGAGTACAGCATGGGCCCTGGAGTCAGGAGGACCTGAGTTCAAATCAGACACTTGACACACTTTGCAGCTGTGTAACCTTGGGCAAGTCACCTAACCTCAATTGCCTTCCCTTCCCCCCTCCAAAAAAAAAAATCTTTAAAAAATTGATTGTAGAAATTGAAGATATTTTGCCTGAAAAAGAGAAGATTCAAGGAAGATTGTAGTTGTCTTCAAGTATTTGAATATAGTATTGGTAGAGTATCTGGTATAGAAGAGGAATTTGATTTGTTTTTTTCAGTCCTGTAGAGTTACCAAGAGCAATGGGTAGAAATTGCAAAGAAGCAACATTAGGCTTGGTGGGAAGTTTTCAAAACAGTTAAAAAAAATAACTATTCTGAAGAGGAATGGACTGCCTTCATGGCTTCTAACCTCATAAGAAGCCTTCAAACAGAGAAAGAATGAGTCTTTTTCAATATGGATGTGAATTATACAAGATGAGCACTGAAGTCCCTTCTAGTACAAAAATTCTAGGATTCTGTTGAGTTCCCCAATAGAATGTAGGCACTGTGAGGGCAGGGAATTTTTTATTTTATTTTTGTGTGGCAAAAATTGACAAGAGGTTGTCAGATCCACTGAGTCCAGAGTTTCATGGATGAAATTATTAATGTAATATGCAAGTGCCAGATAAGATTTAATGCTCTCTTCAGACCTTTCATATGAAAAAATCAGGAAGTACAATTAGGTTCAGCAAAAGTAATGATCCTGTCTTATTGACTTCTCTCTCCCCACTCAATGACCTGAGCAAACAGGAGAAAATAAGAGTTAAAAGCTGAAGATCTAACCCTGTTTGAGAGATTGAAGACATTCAGATTGTAGGATCATTTCTAGCAGAGTGTAGCTTGGGGATGAAAGGAAATAGAGGACATTCCCTCAAACTTCCATCCAGATCCCTTCAACAATGTTGTCTTGTAGCAGAATCATCTAGCTGAATCTAGCTGTGGGGTCAAGTAATCAGGGAGAGGAGAGAAAGCCCAGAATGTGGGGTTCAGACTGTGCTGCTCAAGAGAAGCAAAGTTCAGAGCTAAGAATCAGCAGAATCAGGAAAGTTCTTGTTAATTCTAGGCTATGGATCCCATTTCTTTCTTTTCTTTTAATTATGAGCTTGATTAACATTAACAAATATAATCATTTTCATATATAAAGAAAAGAGAAAAAGAGAATCACATATGAAAGCATGCATCTCTAATGATGTACTGCATGGTGGGATAGGATATAAATATATACTGAATTTAACATAGTAATTCCAATACCATCCTGCTTGTTTGTACCTCTTTCTGAATTTCCTCTTTTCTCTTCTCTTTATTTTATTGGTGTTTCATTTTTTTCTCCCTTTTTCTTTTTTATTTTACATTTCTTTATTTCCACTCATAACTCTATCCCTTCCCTACACGCGCACACACACACACGCATGCACGCATGGGCACACATACACACAGACACTCAAACAAAGAAAATAAATACTCTGTCTTATAACAAATAAGTATAGTCAAGCTCCAGCTCATCTGTTAAAAGTTAGGAGAAATGATTCATCAGTTTTGAGGAAGTATGGTTGACTGTAACACTAATGAGAATTTTTTTAAGTCTTTCAAAATTATATTTCTTTACAATGTTGTTGTTACTGTATAAGTTGTTCTGATTCTGCTCACTTCATTCTTCATTAGTTCATTCAAATATTCCCAGGTTTCTCTAAAATACCCCCTTCCATCAATAATATTCTATTACGTTTATGTATAGTACCATATTTTGTTTAGTCACTCCCCAAAGGATGGGCATCCCCTTAGTTTTCAGTTCTTTATTATCACACATGCACACACAAAGAGCTGCTATAAACATTTTTGTAAATATGATACTAAACAGTAGTGATACTACTGTGGTAGTGATTGGTAGAGGTACCATTGGATCAAAAGATGTGCAAAGGTTGGTGACTTTGGGAGTATATTTCCAAATTGCTTTAAATAGCTGGAAAAATTCATAGCTCCACCAACAGTACATTAGTGCCCCTCTGCTCTCACAGTCCCTCCAGCAATTGTCATTTTCCTTTGTTTTCACTTTTGACACTCTGATAGGTGTGATATGGAAATTCATTTGCTTTAATTTTCATTTCTATTGGTGGTATGGAGAAATTTTTCACATAATTGTTAATAGCTTGAATTTCTTCCTTTGAAAGCTGCCTATTGATACTTTTTCACCATTTCTCTGCTGGGGAATGACTCTTGTTCTCATAAATTTGAATCAGTTTCTTTTATATTTTTGGATTTGAGCCTAGTATTAGAGAAATTTTGTGCTTTGTTTTTATTCATCTGTTTCCCCATTCCTAAATGGAGTGGAAAGTTTAAAAAAACCGAAATGTGCCTTATTGTGGAATAATCAAATTAATCCTGTTTAATGATGAAAACTGTCACTTTTAAACCACAGAAATAAAACTAAATTTGAGGTGTAGAATATTAATAAAAATAAACTGAACAACCAAGACCAAATAATAACTCAACATATAAAAAACCACAAGCATTGAGATATTAAAACATCTTAAAGACTGGAATCTTAGTGAGATCTTATCTTAATTACATCAGATCTTCTATAACAGCTTTTGCTTAGATATAAAATAGGGGTTAGGGGAAGAGAGAAAGGCAATCCTTGGGTTCCAGACAGCTTCAACTGCTTTCAGAAAGCAAGTGATATTATGAGGAGCTTGAAAGAACAAAGGAAGATTGAAAGTGAGCTGGACATAGATGCTCCTGAGATAGTGGAGTCTCCTCCCCTCCAGTTCTCTCAGAGGTGGGATGGGAAGGGTGGCCCTATTAATGCCATTTAAAGAGGTCTATTGAAGATAAAGCAATAAAAAAAAATTTTTTTCTTCCTTTCACCTCTGGACTTCCTGGAATTCTGAAATTTCTCAACTGTCTCAATCAGAATCTTCACATATAGAAATTTTTGTTAACAGTGTCAAGACCCAAGATTGACTGGGGATGGGGACAGGAGAGAGATGTAAGAATTCAAAAGAATTCCACTCAGCCCTCAATGTTCCCCCAAGTGAAAGGTCACCTTACTTTTTAAAGATCTTTAAGGGAAAAAAAACAGGGCTTTCAGTGATGCTAGGGTTCATCAACCAATGCTGAGAGCAGAAAAAGAGGAAATGACATGATCCCTAGCCAGCAGTGGGTATTGGAATTGAAAGATTCTGTCTCTCCTTTTCCCATGATAAGTGGCTCTTCAAGAACTAGAATACAGCCTTTTATTCACTATTATCTCCTTGGAGGAAATCTCAAGCAAAGATAGTTGACAGCCTTGAATAATTTGATTAATCACTCCTAGTTACTTAAGAAAACAAATAAGAGGGGTGGCAATTGGAGTCATTGTGACTCCTAAATAAGGGGTAAGTGTTTAAACTTAAGAACTCTGATCATAAGACCAAGGATGCTTCCCACCTCCTGGAAGAGTGGTGATGGACTCAAGATAAAGAATGAAGCCTACATTTTTGGACATGGCCAATACTTACCATTCACTTATTTCAGTCATGCCTGACTCTTCATGATCCCATTTAGGTTTTTCTTGGCAGAAATACTAGGGTGATTTGCCATGTCCTTCTCCAACTCATTTAATAGATGAGGAGACTGAGGCAAATAGGATTAAGTGACTTGCCCAGGGTCACAGAGTTAGTGTCTGAGGTCAGATTTAAACTAAAAAGATGAGTCTTCCTGATTCTAGGCCCAGTACTTTACCCAGTTTATCAATTAGCTTTCCCTAAGGACCCGTGCAAGTATTTGTTTTGCTTGATTATGCGTATTTGTTACAGGGATTTTTGTTTCTCTTTTCCATTAAGGAGGAAGGTAGAATGGGGGCGGGGGAGGGAGGGTGCTTGTAAATTGAAAATAAAATAAAATGAAAGCTGCATTTTAAAAAAAAGAAGTGGAGAGTGATTCACTTAGCACATGATGCAATGCTCTCCCTGAGTTGTTAAAAGGGAAAGGATGTCAGGATTTATAATAATCACGTATAAATTTGGTGTTCATGACAAGGTCTCTTCAGATTCTAAAAAATGATGAAGACTGCTCCTGGGCAAGTTTACAGCGCCAGAAGCCATTGGGCAGGTCTTAACCTGGGGTCTGTGAACTTTGATAGGAAAAAAATTGCATTTATATGAATTTATATAAACTCTAATGGATTTTTAGCATTTCATTCAATTGTCTAAAAATACACATTCTAAGCAGGGGTGCAAAGGCTTTGCCAGACTGCCAAAGGGTCCATCATACAAAAAAGGTAAAGACTCTCTGCAAAAGCAATAAGATCCAAAGGAAGAACTCATGAGGTTTTTCCTATTAATAGTGAAGATTATACCCAATGATAGAAAAATGTTAGGTTTTTTCCTTAAGAGATGGTTAGGGTTGGGGGAGGGGAGTTGGGAGAAGAGAAGACCCTTGACTAGCCAAATGAAAAGCATGGCTGAGTGAGAAGAGTAATTAAGTAAAACTTAATAAATCCTTGTTGATTGTTCAAGAACATGTGACAGTGAAACAGAACACACCCTATCTTCCCTTCGGTCACTGCATGTGCAGGTTCAGTTTATTTTCAATGTATGTGAAGCCAGTAATACGGAGGGTGGCTGTTAGGAGCAAGGAGGAGCTGGTCAAGTAAAACAGAAGATGAGAGAACAGAGGACCTGTGTCCTTGGGTATTTGTATATAGCACTGACATCTTGTTGAGGGATGTGTGGATTTGTGTGTTTTATCCTCTGGACCCCCACCTGCTAGACAAACCCTACCTTCTTCCTGAGTTGTGTTTATTTCAGTAATCCTTAGTCACATAACCTCGCTGACTTTCAGAAGAAACAAGCAAACATGCTGTATTCGATTCTTTTGCTCAGTGTAGAGTCAATAAGCAAATAAAACAAATGCATAATAAAAAGACTTCTACCTACCAGCTGCAAGCTTGTGGCTCTCCAGGTACAAGTTACAGACTTAAAAACTACTTCAAACCCAAATGTTCTAGAAAATGCAGGGTTCACTCCTCCTTTGAGTGGACTAAGGAGTACAGTTCAAAGTCAGGCCTCCACCAGGGCAAGTCATCAAGGCACAAACTTTTGACCTGATATTCATGGAATGGGGAATGTCCTTTGGATCTAGGTGAACTTGAGAGAAGTCAGAAGATTTCTTTATTTTACGCTATCATTTTTCTGAGCATGACCTCCGACCTCCTCTAGTTGCACCAAGATCATCATTCATGGAAGAGGGTAGAAATGCCCAGTGATTATCCTGCCTCCTTCACCTTAAATGTGGTACCTCTTTTTTGAAGCTACATCTATTGTCACTTGCTGTAAACATTCTCCACCCCAAACCCTATGCTCTAAATAAGCAGGTTGGGAAGGGACAAATGGAGTGAAAGGGATACTACCATAAAATGATTGGGACTCAAAGAGAATGAATCTTTTAATCAACTAGACTATGTCTACAAAAGCTCTGTGATAATATTCCTGTGACCTATTTTTTACTGATCTATGAATCCCTACCCCTTTCTGGTTTCAGTTTCCTCATCTGCAAAGCTATGGAAGCACAGCATTAAGTTGTACCATCTATACAATCTCTTCTTAATAAAGGCAACAAAGTGACGAAGTGGATAGAACTGTAGGACTCGAAGTCAAGGAGACCTGAGTTCACATACTGCAACAGACACTCATTAGTTGTGTGACCCTGAGTGGGGTAAGTCACTTATCTCTCCCTCAGTTTTGCCTCAGTTTCATCATCTGTAAAAGGGGGGTAATAATAGCATCTACTTACCAGGGTTGTTGTGAGAATCAAGTGGAATAACATCTGGAAAGTGCTTTTCAAACCTTAAAACATTCTACAAGTGTTAGCTATTATTCTCTATAGCTGTACTTCTACGGTTCCACATCTTATCATCCTATGACCAAAAGGTCCCTAAAGTCCATTCCAGTTCTATACTGGATTCTTTATCTGGTTTATGATCCTTTTTCTTTATCTCTCCATGTTATACAAGGTCATCAGTATCCCCTTGTACAGTAGCTGACCCCCACCTTTGTGCCAGATGAGAGAGATCAGGTCACAGAATAAAGGTATGACTATAGAGATTCATGAATTTCTCACATTGTATGAATAGCTATGACCCATTCCCCTTTTTTATGCCATGTGGGAGACTGAAGTAGAGAGAACAAGTCAAGGAATAAGGAGCATGGCTATAGGGACATATGAACTTCTCACATTGTCTGAATAACAGAAAATAATCCCTGTCCCTTCTCTACCTCTTAACACTGTGAAGATCAATGAGATGATGCCTGAAAAGTGATTTGTACTCCTTAGAGCAAGATGCTAAATAAATCCAGGATAGGCAGTGACCATTATCTTTGCAACTTCAATTTCTAACCCTGCTTCAAGGATCAGATCTAGCTTAAAAAACAAAAACAGTTCTATTCTCAAAGAACCATATCCTCTTCTTTTTCATCTGTGGGTTTTTGAATGGCGACAAGGGGCCCAGATACCATGGCAACATGAGCTGTGGAAAAACCTCAAACAAAAAGTGGAATGGAGAAGAACATATGGAGACAATGACCTCAGAATGCTTTGTGAGAGACACCTTGAAGGAGGCAAGGGGACAACAGTCCTTCCACTGCATTCCCCACGATGCTGGCTATAGCTAGCAGGACCTTGATTCTTAATACAGCATTTCTGACTTCATTCTCCAAACACTTTTGATCGCTATGGGAGATGTAGGACTGGAGCTAGCTTTATATCACTATACAATTTTTAAATAAGATTCTCCTTCCCCTTCAGAGTCTCCTCTGTCATTTTTGCTGGTATACAAATAAGCCTAATATTCAGGAGTTCACATCCAGGAATTATGGGCAACACAAGGATGAGACTCCCAAGGACCCAAAGCTACCTGGAATAAACGTATAGCCTCCTTGTAAATGGACATGTTTGTACAGAGGTGAGATGATCATACATTAGGGATTTTGTGGGAAAGATCACCGTACTGGGTAGGAAGTTGCATGACATGATCTGTAAGGTCACTTACAGCTGTGAGTTTCCATTATACTGTCCAGTGCAAAAACAA
The DNA here is from genome assembly GCF_028372415.1 of Notamacropus eugenii. Taxonomy (NCBI): domain Eukaryota; kingdom Metazoa; phylum Chordata; class Mammalia; order Diprotodontia; family Macropodidae; genus Notamacropus; species Notamacropus eugenii. Next base: position 609,169,381 of record NC_092872.1, on the reverse strand, counting down.
ATTTGAAACATTTCATGACCATCCATCGTTCCAGAGGACTGATAATGAAGAATGCTATGGACCTCCAGGCTGAGAATGAGACATATGCTCTTGGACATGGCTAACGTGGGAATTTAATTTGACAATGAATATTTGCTACAAGGATTTTTTAGTGAAAGGGATGTGGGAAGATGAGAGAGTGAGAAAATAAATGCTCTTTAAAATTTTTTAACTTAATTTTTAAAAAGATTTAAGAACTCTGATTGATGCGATGTCCAAACAAGATGCTAATGGTGTAATGACGAAGCTGCTCATTTACAGTCAATAAACTCAGGGCACAGAGTGAGGCATATTTCTTTGGATATGGCCAATGTGTGAATTTGTTTTGCTTGACTATGAATATTTGTTATGTGGACTTGGTCTTTTTTTTTCCTAGTGTGGTAGTAAGAAATCAATCTTGTTAATTTAAAAAAATGAAAGATTTAAGAACTCTGATCAATGCAAGGCCCAACCATAATTCCAGTGCCTTGAAGATGAAGGGTTTTCTTTTTCTTTCCAATGAAAGATGAATCAAAGAAAGGGAATTAGAGTTAAAGAAGTACAAAAAAAAAAGAAACTAAAGAAAAGGGGGTCATTGAAGCATTTTAACGCACAGACAAATACAGAAGGAAACCCAGAAAGAATTAGAAACAAGCAGAACAGCTTTGAAAGCTACATCTTGAATTTAGTATACATTTTGAAAGAAAAGCAAGCTGTATACCACAGAAATTCAGAGTTTTATATATACACCTCTTCTAAAAATTATACTATGCATATGGAAATGGTCATTTTATTTAGTGATTGTTAAGTTGAAAATTTTAAAAAATAAATAAATTTTTAAAAATGAAAGTGAAGTAGAGTGCCTGCTAACCACATTCTAGCTTAGGAAAATTTTAGGAGTCATATTTGTGCATAATCTTATAAATCTTTACTCTTAGTGCCCAACCTCAAACTTCCAGGTAAGTTCTATTGTGAAATTTGTCAGAGTTGCCAGTTCTGAGTAGCATAGGAATGGTAGGGGCATGGATGGGAGGGAGCTGATCCTGCCAGGAAAGCAGTTCTAGTACCCCTGGGCCCAGCTAGAATATAAATTATTGAGGGACATTTAGTCTGGCATGTCAAAGGGATGGTGAGTGGAGAGCTAGAGCAATTGATTGACAGGTCCTTTCCAGGAATGGCAGGCTTGCTTTGATTACTGCTCCCAGAGCCTGAGTGGGGAGGGGGTGGATAGGGAGGAAAGGGAAAGACAGAGAAAGGTACAGGAGTACAATCATGAAGATGCTTGAAGAGCAACAGCATGGTGGGTCTAGATAAGACTAGTTATGAAGAATTCTCCTCAGTTAGAACTCAGGGCACCCAGACTGGATCTGAAGAGTTGAATCTAAGATAGGTGGCATGGCCATGGAGATGGCCCAGAAAACAGGAGCATGGTGAGTCTGGGTCAATCATAGGACTCAAGTGATTTTTCCAACTTCTAAATACTTACAATATTCATAATGTTATAATAATATATATTTGTAATATTCCTAGTTCTTAGTTTATAATATTCATAGTTTTATAGTATTTATTGTTTATAATCTAATTCAGTAAACACTTACTAAGCACCAAACTATGTGAAAGTACCCAACTATTGAGGTAGGTATATTGGGAATACAAAGGAAAAAATGAAAACATACCCTCCTTAAAGGACTTTATGTGCTACATAGCACTTTCTTCTCCTGTGCCATCTGGATCCAGTGGCCTGATATCCATCAGGATGGCTGGAAATGGACCAGAATGCAATGGGAGCACAGCAACAACATTTCCTCTGCAGCTTATATGTAGTCTTAAGAGTTGCACAGGACAGGTAAATGACGTGCCCAGAATCACATACTTAACATATATCAGAAACAGCATTTGAACCCAGGTCTTTCTGGCTCCAAGGTTGACTCTCTATTCATTATACAACCCTGTCTCTCTGGGGAATACTATGAATGAATAAAAAAGTATTTATGAAAAATCATTTGTTAAGCCCATAATATGTGCCAAGTACTGTGCTAAGTCCTGCAGAAACAAACAACACACCAAAGACGGTTTCCACCCTCAAGAAGCCTATACTCTAATAAAAATTTTCTGGTAGACTTAGTCCTTCATAGCAGTGCAAGGACTTTTGATGCAAAATGCCTTCTACATGCAGAGAAAGAACCATGGAACTGGATCGCAGAATGAAGCAGATCATTTTCTTTTGTATTGTGTTTTGTTTTATTGTTTCTCCCATTCATTTTAATTCTTCTATGCAACATGACTAAGGTGAAAATGTATTTAATAGGAATGTATTGTAGAACCTATATAAGATTGTACACTGTCTCAGGGAGGGAGTGGGGAAGGAGGGGGAAAGAGGAAGGAGGCGAAAAAATCTAGGATATATGAAAGTGATTGTAGAACACTGAAAACAAATGAAATAATTTTTTAAAAAAAGACCAAAACGTAAAAGAGATTCATCAACAGGGTGGAACATTTTGATTTAGAAAGTTATAAAGAAGGTCAGTAGATTAGTACACCCTTTCTAGGAGCAACAACAGAGTTTATTTGATTATTGTTTCAGAACTGGAATGAGGGAATCGTTCTGAGCATAAAAGGATGAAGACCTCTAGGGCTTGTTTTCCAGACCAAGTGAGAAGGAGTTCCACAAGGTAAGTGAATTGTGGTTGGAGCCCAGGCTGAGATGTAGTGGGTGACTGAGGAAATACCAGTCAGGATGTCAGGGCCCCAGGTATGAAGGAGTTAAGTCCTCCAGGACTTGGCTTCCAGTAGAGGAACTTGTATTTTGTCCTAGAGGTAATAGGGAGCTACAGAAGCTTCTTAAACATGGGGGTGACATGACCAGACCTATATTTTGAAAATATCAATTGGTCATCTCTGTGGAAGGATGGATTATTGAAAAAGGGAGGGGGGCGGAGCCAAGATGGCGGAGTAGAAAGACGCACATACACATAGCTCTGAACCCACAACCCATAGAACATTTGTATAAAGTAACTCCTGGCAAATTCTGGAGCAGTGAGGCCACAGAATAGTGGAGCGAAGGAGATTTCTGTTCCAGAGGGACCTGCAAACCTCTCGCAAAAGGTCCATCGCGCTGCAGACGCTGAGCCCAGCCCAGACCTGCTGCGGCCACGGCAGCGACACCGAGAGGAACAGATCCGAGTAGGCTTCAGGGACGGGATCTCCAGAGGCCGCACAAGTCCCTCCACGCACAGGTGACGGGAGTCGGTGAGAGAGTCTCTTTGGTCGAGAGGGGAGTGGGGTGCCCCCATGATTCGGGCCCCCCCCCGGGAGGTAGAAGCTGAGAGGCAGCTGCAGACCAGGGCTCCCCAAGCGGGCAGGAGCCTGAATCCATTGTGGAAGGTCTGTGCATAAACCCCCTGAGGGAACTGAGCCTGAGAGGCGGCCCTGCCCTGACCTGACCACCTGAACTTAATCTCACACTGAATAGCAGCCCTGCCCCCGCCAAAAGCCATAAGGTTGGAAGCAGCATTTGAATCTCAGTCCCCAAATGCTGGCTGGGAGGATCAGGAGGCGAGGTGGGTGTGAGGAGAATATTCAGAGGTCAAGTCACTGGCTGGGAAAATGCCCAGAAAAGGGAAAAGAAATAAGACTATTGAAGGCTACTTTCTTGGAGAACAGGCATTTCCTCTCTTCCTTTCTGATGAGGAAGAACAATGCTTACCATCAGGCAAAGACACAGAAATCAAGGCTTCTGTGTCCCAGCCCACCCAATGGGCTCAGGCCATGGAAGAGCTCAAAAAGAATTTTGAAAATCAAGTTAGAGAGGTGGAGGAAAAACTGGGAAGAGAAATGAGAGAGACGAAAGAAAAGCATGAAAAGCAGATCAGCGCCCTGCTAAAGGAGACCCAAAAAAATGTTGAAGAAATTAACACCTTGAAAACTAGCCTAACTCAATTGGCAAAAGAGGCTCAAAAAGCCAATGAGGAGAAGAATGCTTTCAAAAGCAGAATTAGCCAAATGGAAAAGGAGATTCAAAAGCTCACTGAAGAAAACAGTTCTTTCAAAATTAGAATGGCATAGATGGAGGCTAAGGACTTTGTGAGAAAGCATGATATCACAGAACAAAGAGAAAAGAATGGAAAAATGGAAGATAATGTGAAATATCTCATTGGAAAAACAACTGACCTGGAAAATAGAATCAGGAGAAACAATTTAAAAATTTTGGGACTACCTGAAAGCCATGATCAAAAGAAGAGCCTAGACATCATCTTTCATGAAATTATCAAGGAAAACTGCCCTGAGATTCTAGAACCACAGGGCAAAATAACTCCACCTGAAAGAGATCCAAAAAGAGAAACTCCTAGGAACATTGTGGCCAAATTCCAGAGTTCCCAGGTCAAGGAGAAAATATTGCAAGCAGCTAGAAAGAAACAATTCAAGTATCGTCGAAATACAATCAGGATAACACAAGATCTAGCAGCCTCTACATTAAGGGATCGAAGGGCATGGAATAGGATATTCCAGAAGTCAAAGGAACTAGGACTAAAACCAAGAATCACCTACCCAGCAAAACTGAGTATAATACTTCAGGGGAAAAATTGGTCTTTCAATTAAATAGAGGATTTTCAAACATTCTTGATGAAAAGACCAGAGCTGAAAAGAAAATTTGACTTTCAAACACAAGAATGAAGAGAACCATGAAAAGGTGAACAGCAAAGAGAAGTCATAAGGGACTTACTAAAGTTGAACTATTTACATTCCTACATGGAAAGACAATATTTGTAACTCTTGAAACATTTCAGTATCTGGGTACTGGGTGGGATTACACACACACACATGCACACACGCACACATACATAGAGACAGAGTGCACAGAGTGAATTGAAGAGGATGGGATCATATCTAAAAAAAAAATGAAATCAAGCAGTGAGAGAGAAATATATTGGGAGGAGAAAGGGAGAAATTGAATGGGGCAAATTATCTCTCATAAAAGAGGCAAGCAAAAGACTCATTAGTGGAGGGATAAAGAGGGGAGGTGAGAGAAAAACATGAAGTCTACTCTCATCACATTCCACTAAAGGAAAGAATAAAATGCACACTCATTCTGGTAGGAAAACCTATCTCACAATACAGGAAAGTGGGGGACAAGGGGACAAGCAGGGTGGGGGGGATGATAGAAGGGAGGGCATGGGGAGGAGAATGCAATTCGAGGTCGATACTCATGGGGAGGGATAGGATCAAAAGAGAATAGAAGTAATGGGGGACAGGATAGGATGGAGGGAAATATAGTTAGTCTTATACAACACAACTATTATGGAAGTCATTTGCAAAACTACACAGATTTGGCCTATATTGAATTGCTTGCTTTCCAAAGGGAAGGGGTGGAGAGGGAGGGAGGTAAAGAAGTTGGAACTCAAAGTGTTAGGATCAACTGTAATGTTCTTACCACTAGGAAATAAGAAATACAGGTAAAGGGGTATAGAAAGCTATCTGGCCCTTCAGGACAAAAGAGAAGACGGAGACAAGGGCAGAGAGGGAGGATAGAAGAGAGAGCAGATTGGTCACAGGGGCAATTAGAATGCTTGGGGTTTGGGGTGGGGAGGGGATAAAAGGGGAGAAAATTTGTAACCCAAAATTTTGTGAAAATGAATGTTAAAAGTTAAATAAATAAATTTAATTATTAAAAAAATAAAATAAAAAAATAAAAAAAAAGAAAAAGGGAGAAATGAGAATTGTTAGGAAGCTATTGTGATATTACTGGCAAGAAGTGTGGAGGTCTTGAACTAAAATGGTGGCCATATGAATAGAGAAAAGGAAGACAGATGCTACAGAGGCAGAATCAACAAGACTTGATAAATGGTTAAATGTATAGCATAATTTACCTGGTCATTAACTATGCACAGCCTTGTGTGATATCCCTCTGGGATTCTGTGGTCTTGTGATCTTCTCTTTCATCCTAAATTGCTATTTAAAATTGAGATGTCCAGAGAGTGATGAAACATGTATACTACCTACATTTACTGTAACAGCCTTTAAACTGAATGTGACTTTAGAGGTTATTTCAACTCTTTCATTTTGTAAATGAGGAAACTGAGGCTGACCCCTCCCCACCCCCACCCCGGCCAAAACTGGAAGATTTGGTCAAGATCATATATGTAGCAAATGTTGGAGCTCAGATTCAAATATAGTTACATCTTCTATATCCAAGAAAAAGATTAGATGCTCCCAAAATCTTTTCACTTAAACAGCAAGCAAAAGGGCCTTGTAGATGCCAAATCATTCTTAGGTGGGGATGGGGAAGGGAGGGGAAGAGGAGGAGAACCATTTATTAAGCACCTACTATGTGCCAGGCACTGTGCTAAATACTTTACAAATATTGCTTCATGTGATTCCCCCCAACAACCTGGGAGATAGGTGCTGTTACTATTCTCATTTAACAGTTGAGGAAACTGAGGAAGACAAAGGTTAAGTGATTTGCCTAGGGTCACACAGCTAGTGAGTGTCTGAGGCTAGATCAGAACTTGAGCCTTCCTGACTCTAGACTCAGTGCCCCAGCCACTGGACCAGAGGTGTCAAACACATGGCCCACAATAGTCCTGAATTCAGCCCCAACCAGATTAAAAGGTAATTGGGAAATATTTAACAAACTAAATAAAAATACAATAAAAACAGATATCATATTTTAAAACTAAGTCAACATGCAGCCTACAGGAATCCTTATGCATTAACTAGTGACTCCAATTTCTATTTGAATATGGCACCACTGCATTGTGGTACCTCCGAGAATCATGAAGACGATGATGATGATGACAGCTAACATTTATATAGTACTTGCAATGTGCCAGGCACTATGTTAAGGACTTTACAATTATCTCATTTGATCCTCCAACAACTCTAGGGGAATAGATGTTGCTATTATCCCCATTTTATAGGTAAAGAAACTGAGGCAGAGATTAAGTGACTTGACCAAGTTCATATAGCTAGTAAGTATCTGAGACCACATTTGAACTCAGATCTACCTAATTTCAAGCCTGGCACTCTGTCCACACTTTGCCACCTCACTGCAATTAGTAAAAGCAAAGCAGTTACTCTAAAAGTCACATTCATCAAAACAAGACTAAAAAAGATGCGGGCCTTGGTGGTAAAATATTATACATATTTTCAGATGAAATTGATATATTGGTTAAATTGCTTTATTTTTCTTTTAAAATTTTTTCAACAAGGGGGCTCAATGGGGTATGGTGGGATAGACATTCTGAAATGAATGTGACATAAAAATCAAAGGCAGGAATTTTTTCTAAAGATGGGAAATAATCTAGGAGAATTGGGAGAATAAGCAGCACAAACAGCTCTAGAATGATTAGAAGGAAGCGGATCTTTTCTAAGGAAACCCTATGTATAGGTGGGCAGCCAGAATAATAACTGAGCTGAGACTCTGAAGAGCTGAATTCTAATCCCAGCTCCATCATCTCTATGGCCTTGGGCAAATGACTCTCTGGGCTTCATTTCTTCATCTGTCAAATGATGGAATTGGACAGATGACCTCTAACGTCCCCTCCAGCTCTATTATGCAATAACTATGAATTTATGGGATTAGAGACTTCATAGGGTTGGAAGTCTTCTGGTTGCCTAGGGGACCTGTTGCTGGCTATTGCCAATAGTACTATGACTGCTTAATAAACCATGAATGATTGCCTAAGCCACCTTGATGTGTTTCTAATACAAGAACTCCTACCCCCATATACAACCACCAATAATTAGAAATAATTAAGAAATAATTAGAAAGATAGCTCATATTTATATTTGTACTATGTATTTGCCAAAATTTGATGTTTATATACTTTAAGTGTTATTTGTAGGTTGCTTTTCATATATTATCTCATGGAGTCTTACAACAGCCTTGCAAATTAAGTGAGACAGGTATGATCATCCCCATTTTAGAGATCATTAAACTGAGTTATCAGAGGGTTTATTTGAATAGTGCTCTAGCCTGGAGTCAGGAAGAACTGAGTTCATATCCAGGCTTAGACACTTACTAGTTGCGTGACCCTGAGTAGGTCACCTAACCAACCTCTATCTGTCTCAATTTCCTTAAATGTAAATTGGGGATAATAATAGTTGCCTACCTCTCAGTGTTATAGTAAGGATCAAATGAGATAATAATTGTAAAACACTTAGCATGGTACCTCACACATAGTAGGTGCTTAATAAATGCTTGTCTCCTTTCTTTATGTAGAGTCATCTGCATACAATTCTTCACAGCCCACAATGGGCAGGAATTGGACATTAGTTTCTTGAATCCGCCACTAATGAGCTGAGTGACCTTGAGCAAATGAAATCATGCTTCCCTTCCACAAAAGATTTTACATATGCCATCTAATTGGATTCTCCTGGCTGTCCTATGAGATAGGACAGCCCTTCGTTTTTGTTCTTCAGTGTCCCTTCGTTTTTGTTCTTCAGTGATATGAGTCATGTCTGACTCTTCATGACCCCATTTGGGGTTTTCCTAGCAAAGATACTAGAGTGATTTGCCATTTCCTTCACCAGCTTATTTTATGGATGAGGAAACCAAGGCAAACAAACTTAAGGTGACTTGCCCAGGGTCACACAGCTAGTAAGTGTCTGAGTCCAGATTTGAACTCAGGTCTTCCTGACTCCAGGCCTGTTGCTCTATCTACTGTGCCACCTAAGTGCCCTCATTATTGTCCCTACTTTATAGATAATAAAACTGAATCTCAAAAGAGTTGTCACATTTAAAATCATCTAGCTTAAGAGTGGTTCATTGAAGAAGCAAACCCAAGTCTTTTGACTAAGTCCAAAGCTCTTGCCCCAGTAGTACTTTGCTACCCCAACCAGAGCTGAAAATTTCTTCCTGAAATGGTTTTATGTGTTAGTTTGCACATATCGAGGGACCATTAGTGTTAGATCCTGTCCATTGTAGACTGTGTGGAATTGTGTCTGGGGTGGTCCTATATAGAAGTGGGGCAGGAGATTACCTAAATGGTATAATTTGTGGTACTTGACAAGGATCTGCCTTCCCCAAAACAATTTTCTCATCTGACCTACTAGGGCTCTGAAATTCACACCATGGGAGTTATTCCTTTTGCGTCTCTGGGAGGTCCACACAAAAATGTACAGCTATTACCTGGGGGGGAATTGTGGGGTGGGGGTGGAAATAGCCTTCACCCATGAACACATTACCTAGCAGTCATTTGCAAGACAGAACTGGGCAAAGTGGGAATGAGGAAGGGGGAAGGGTAGAGAACAGGAAGGGGAAAAGCAGGAGAAGAGAAAGAAACCATAGAAGATGAGCAAAGATTAAATCAGTTGGGAGTAAAAAAACAAAAAACCCCCAAAACTTCAGAGGAAATAAAGAAAAAGGGTCAGATAATGAACCCCTGGTAGATACTGTGGGAAAGGTATCCAGGACTTTTTGGGGAAGGAAGAACACCTTTAAAAAAGAAAATCTCTAAACAATGGCAAAACCAGAAATTGAAGTCCACGACGCTGTACTTATTTTGAAGTACCCTCCAGTTCTGTCTTTGCTTCTTGTGTTTGTATCTTCAGTGCTTAGCACCAAGTGCTTCATAAATGATTTTTCGTTCATTATGTCTGTGACTAAATCACGTACGGAGAATTCACCTTATGTAAACAGCTGCATACTGTGGCAGCTACCATGCCCAGTTCTGCCTATGCAGCTCACCCAAGGCGCTGTCTTAGGTGCTGAAGTAGCACAGCCTAGTGGCCCAAGCCCATGGCTAACAGCAAGAAAACTAGAATGATATTCACAGCTCTATCACTAATTTGATTTAAAGGTGAATCCTCATCTTTGGACTTCAGTATCCTTTACTGTGAAATAGGGACAATGTGTCCTAGATATTTCTCTCTACGACACTACCACCACCACCACACTTCTAAAAACCTTGTTCTTTTAAGGCTGGTAATAATGAGTTCAGGAACAACAAAGGGGCCTTGAAATTTCAAATTGTGTGAGTGATGGTCTCAGGTGGAAGCCTAGGGAAAAAAAACTAAGAAGTTGCTAAAGTTTTGTCACCAACTCCTTTCTTTTTCTTCTTTTTCTTCCCTTTCTGGCATTCTCTTCCATTAAAAAATAGTAACTAACATTTCTGTAGCACTTTAAGATTGCAAAGCTCCTTACATGTGTTATTTTATCTTCACAACAACCCTGTGAGTTAGGCACTAGTATTATCCCAATTTTGTAGATGAGACTACAAATTTTGTAGATGAGGCTCTGAAAAGTTAAATTACATTAAATAAATGTCTGGCAGGATTTGAACTCAGATCTTTCTCACTGCAAGGGTGAGGCTCTATCCATTATACCAACTACCATGACCCATATAAAAAACTGCTCTAAAGATTTTATATTAAAACTTTTCATTCTTTTGTGAATTTAAGCCCTAGGGAAATGTGTTTGTATAATAAAATGTTCATCTAATTGTGGAATGCAAAGCCATTTAATCCACGAGATTTTAGACTTCAGAGAGTCAGGAAGAATATTAGAGATCACAAGTTCCAACTCCTTCATTTGACAGATGTGGAAACTGAGGCCATGAAGGGGTGAAGTGACTTTTCGATGTCAAATAGCTCAGAAGTACCAAAGCCAGGATTAGGTCCCAGAATTCCTGATTCCAGTTAAATGTTCTTTCCATTATCTCAAAGTAGAAGTTTAGATATACATTTATTTATTTCAAAGAAGTGAATTGTATTTCAAAAAGAGAAATAACTTTGAAAGCTGTTTCTTTTTTTCATAATGGGGAGAGGGAGATTCCTAATACCTATGTGTGTATGCACACATATATGCATATACATATATATATATAATTTGATAATGCCTAGAAGAGTAACTTGTTCATATAGGAATAATCAAAAAGCACTCTGATTCTAAACAGATCTTATAGAGGAAAATGAGCAAATCTGTCCCTAGTGGAAGGTTCTTTCCAACCAGCCCCTATATTGTTGGGGAAAAGGAGACATACGTGGAAATACAATGAAATCGGGGCTAGAAAAAATTTCTGGTGTGTTAGAAATCCAGTGTTTGGCACATAGAGTTGAAGAGGCATGGAGAATAGATCACAAAAAAATGAAGGGAAACAAAGAGAAGCAGGGACTTACAGATTTTTTTTAAAGGATAATGATCAAGGTATTGTTTTCTACATCTTTGCCCTATTTATAAAGGACCCAGTAATCTTGGGAGATTATGGGATACTTCTTACTGGGTAAAATATTATCTCTTCCCTTAAATTGGTTTCTCACCCATCCCTTCCCCCTGGCCTACATAAGATATGCCTATATTCTACTCTCATCTGATCTGATCTCTCCTGGAGATAAATTTACTCCAACCCAGGCTTGTAGATAGCCATGGTATAGCAGAAAGCTCCTTAGTTAGGAGTTTTGGATTTTGGTCCTGGCTTTATCATTAAAGGCTGCATGATTCTGAGCAAGTGACTTCACATTTATGGACCTCAGTTTCCTACTCTGTAAAGTTAGATGGTTGGGCTGGGTGATCACTAAGGTCCCTGCCAGTTCTGCCATTCTAGAGCTACACACAGTAAAGAATTGGGATGGATGATGATAACCACGAGGGTAATGTACACAGCACATCAAAAACAAACAAAATACTGGGCTGAATAGAAAGAACCAGGTTGTGAGTAAGGCAGAGACACTCCTCAGATCCTCTGAAGGCAGTAAACATAGGGTAGCGGCAGCATAATACAGTGAAAAGAGCACTGATTTTGGAATCAGGAGGACACGGATAAATTCTGTCTCCACTGCTTCCTATCTGCAAGCCATGAACAACTCACCTACCCCCTCCTGGTCTTTTTGCTCATTTATGTAGTTGGATTAAGTGGTTTCTCAGGTCCATTCCTGCTCTGAAACCTCTTGCCCAATGGCCAAAGATTCCCTAAGTGAACCTGAGGAAGATTCCTAAATTCTCTGCGCCACTATTCCTCTCTCAATGACATGAATATCTATATCTCAAAGTGCTATGTAAATGTGAGCTGCCATTATTGTTAATTCTACTGTAAGAACAAATGATACCATTCATGTGATAACACTTGAAGATTTTCTGTACATGGATCCTACCTGTAAAATCAAAGTACTGGTTTTATTATGGCCATGATGTCCTTAAAAATGTCCTTAAACTCCATGAGGGCAGAGGCTGGTCTAGGATCATGATCCTATAGTTAAAACTGAGACTTCAGAGGTTATCCAACCCCCTCATTTTGCAAACAGGGAAGCTGAGGCACAAAGAAGCTATGTGACTTTCCTAAGACCACACTAGTCATAAATGGCAGGGTTATATTTCTGTCTTTCTACTCCCAACAGTATGATATAATGCATAGAAAGCTGGCCTCTCCTCAAGCCAGGAAGGCCTGGGTTCCCGGACTGTCTCTGACATGTATTGGCTATATGACCTCAAACAAATCACTTAATCTCTCAGTGTCCTCAGCAACTCTCTAAGACTATAAATCGCAGAGAAAGCACTGACCTACATTGTTTGAAAGAGTTTCTACACAGAGAAATTCCCCATATCAGTGAAATCACAGGTCTTGTCCCTATCTCTATTTCCATCACCATGCTTTACAGTGTCTGCTTAGTAAATGTTAAATCAAGTCAGATAGCATTAATTAAGCACTTACTGTGTACCAGACATTCTGCTATGTGATGATGATGCAAAAAGCAAGACCAAACAAAAATCAGTCCCTGTTCTCAAGGAACACTTATAGGGAAAAAAACAACACGAAAACAAGTGTGTTTCTTGATATGAACTAAACTGAATTGAGTTGAACTAAACTGAAATAAAGATACCATAGCAAGCACCAACCTTTAAAGTGTATGGAGGGAGGAAGAGAAAGGCAGGCATCAGTGCAAAGACTGGATCTGGAATCATGCTAAACACTGGAGCAACTGTTGTTACCACGTCTTATGGTTCTGCCCTATTTTGCCCAATTGCTCATTCTAACTAATGGAGCACAACTGACCCTGTGATTCTGACACTTCACCTTATTATTGAATATGGAATTACATCTTTCTAGATCCCTTAAACTATCAGAGAGAGAAAAAAAAATTCTCCTTCAAGAAAAAACTCAAAGCATTGCTCCATAAGCGTCTTCAAGACTGAATTGTTGTCATCATTAACAATGCAGATTCGGTCTCACTACTATAGGTCACCCAGTAAGCTCTGCTTCTCTTCCCCAGCTGATATGCCTGACTGCCACACAATCAGGCCCCCCATCTATTGACCAAGCCCCATATTTGTCTTTAAATTCATCTTTTGTCAGATTTTTTCCCTTTTTTTCAAGCAGAACTCCCTCCCATGACATAAATTGTCCTATGTATAGCTATGGATCTCAGAAAGCTGGTAACCCTTCCCACTCCAATCCCCAGCACACAAATCCCCACCATTCCTGAGAGGGATAATCTGCTGGCCTCAGCACTTTTGTGTTAATGCAGCAGCAATGTGGTAGGAGCAGCAAGCGCTGCAGTGGCCACACAGTGGCTGCAGTAGGAGCAGCTGGGGAGGGGAGGGGAGCAATCAGATTGTGCCATTTCTAACTCATTTGTGAGGCATAATTGCACCAGGTCACAAGGAAGAAGGATGGATCCCTAGTCCAGAACAAGCTGGGGTGTGTCTCACTCCAAAAGTGGTGAGTACTTCAGCAGGGTACTAGGGTGCCAGGTTTGGATAACAGCAAAATCCTGATTCTAAGTGTGTATTTGTGTGTGTGTGTGTGTGTGTGTGTGTATGTGTGAGTGAATAGGAGAGAAGCAGTTGTACCTCCAGAGCTGTAGGTAGAATAAATAGATGCAAGGTGTCTCTTCACAAAGTTATTTACTTCCCTACAGCTGCAGCAGAACTATCTATAAGCCACATCTTGATGCTTCCTGTAAACATAAGAATTCATTTCTGACCAGCTGCAGTCTGGAGAACAGCATGCGAATACCTTTACTCATTTTCTCTCAACAGCTCTAGCCCTGATAGCCACCTTTTCACCCAGATTGTTCTTTGGGTTACTGGAAGCCATTGTGTACCAAGAAATTATCGTAGCAGGGTCATAGGGTAGTTAGTAGATGGGGAGGGAGGGGGTCAAGACCAGTTTTTGGTGAGAGAAGGTAATGAATACTTGGAGTACTTTCATGATAAAAAATTTCTAGGGTTTTTTTTTCTGTTGTTGTCTCTAGAAGGAGCTATTCATTTTCTGTGATCTTTGAATTCATCCTTTCTAAAATGAGCTATAGTGGAAAGGGCATTAGACTGGAAATTGGGGTGTCCTGGTTTTTAATCTCAACTCTGTCAACTTACTTGACCCTGTGACTTTTGGTAAGTTATTTAATCTCTATGAGCATCAGTAACTTTATCTGTAAAGAGAAGGGTTTGGACTAGGTAATCTCTAAGGTCCTTTCCAGCTCTGGATCTTATGACCTCAGACCTCAATATTTCATTTAAAAACTAAATAGAAATTCATTTATATTGGCCTCTATTTAGAATTGTCCATTATTATGCTCAGTTCATATGAACTGAAAGTCAACTGTCTCTCATCTGTAAAATTTGCATTGACCCCACAGACATTTATCACTATCAATCTCATCACCTCTAAGAGTTTTGACCACAGCCTCCGGTGTAGCCCATATTAACATGCTTTAAGGCTGTGTCTACACATTCTCCAACCGAACTGCCAAACCACTACTTTTAGCAAACTAATCAGCTACTGCCCACTTACATGATTACCACAATAACAATGACCAGTACTCTGCTGATGATACTACCAGAAATATTGGACTATGGTTACTGAGGCTGCTAAAATTACACTTGGAATATCTCAGCAATGCTTCTAATATTCATACACTTGAGTCCTTAAGTGACTGCTTATAATAGATACCAGCAGCACTCTATCACCTATACAGATTCCTATAAGAGGCATTTGATGTGGGAGACAGTGAAGAGGCATAGAAAGAACACTGGACTAGGAATTAATAGTGCTAGGGCCTGGGATGAGCCAAATTACTTCATCTCTCTGGGCCTCAGTTTCTTTATCCAAAATATACGGTGTCTCATAATCATAGTGTTGTTTTAAGATATTAAAGCTTAAATAAATACTACCACTACGATTAATAATAATAATAGCATTTACATAGTGCTTCAAGATTTTCAAAGCACTGTTCATATTATGTCTCATTTAATAGTACAAGAAGGTTCCACTCTAGATAAATGCTGAAGCTCTGTGAAAACCAAACAAAAGGGAGGAAAAGACAATTAGGAAGCTCAGTGAGCCTACCTGAATTTCTTTTAGGTCTCTCCAACATGGGCCATGTTTCAGTGTCTTGACTACATGAGACAGTCTCATGATTGATTTTTATTTTTTTAAATGAACTCTTCACTACAGAGCTTCAGCCTCCAGTTCTCTCTCCTATTTTTACACGGGCTCTCCCACCTGCACTGAAACCAGGAACTCTCTTGGGTTTCTCTTTTTCCATGCATTTCCAATATCACAACTATTAAACACTTGACCATTTACTTAGCTACAGTAGCTCCACACTGTGGACAAGAGTATTCTTTCATTCTTTTTTCACCTCATTTGTCTTCAGAACAGTGAAAACAAAGACAAGTTTCAGCGAAGAGGTTAGCTCCTCAGCTGAGTTTTTCTTCATGAAACCAGCTCTGACAATGGTATGCTAGAGGTCATTCCTATCTGTTGGGGAGAGCCAACTATTAAATTTCCAGTGCAAGCACTTAAAACTCAGACATCAGCAAATTCTACAAATCAGGGCTTGCTTTATTTTGTTGATTCTTTAGACTTGAGAAAGCAAAAAAGAAATGTTAATAATGTAGATTCAAGTATAAGTATATCAAGCACACATCTCCCCCCGCCCCCAAGAAGCCAGTTGTTAAACATTTACCACCAGGCTTCTAACAACTTAGCCAGAGCAGAACAGGATAAGGCAATATAATCAAAGCTCACAAGCTTTCACTTTCAAGATCCCTTTCTTTGCACTCTTTTCCCTTTTTAACTCCTAGCATTTTCCCACATCCCCTGCTGGAGCAGCCAAATCTATATGTTCAGTGCTCTAGGTGGCCTTTCCCTTGAACCTAGCTAACCAAAATTCACCATTCTCTCAGGGCCTTGCTGGCAGAAAGATCTGATATTCATGTCAATGTCCTATAAAAGCTGAAGTCTGACAATAACTGATTTCCCTTAAGAGTTGTAGTATTTGTCCTTCGTTCTCAAAGAGGACCATGACATCAAGATGATGACATGACTTGCAGCTGACTTGGATTTGAGTGAGGGAGGGCTGTGCAAGGTCACCAACCTCACTTTTTCTCCTGAGTCATCTGGGTCCAGAGGCCTGATATTCATCAGGATGACTGGAGGTGGCCCAGAATGCAATGTGAGACCCAAGTATTTACATTTTAAAAGGGGCTGAACTACAAGAGACATAATGATTTGGTATTTTTATTTTCATCATCATCATTATCATGATATCACCTTCCATTCCATACAAAACTTTCACATTATCTAATTTTTATATTATTATTATTAATAATAATGGAGCAGCTATGTGGCACAGTGGTTAAAGAACAGGGCCTGGAGTCAGGAAGACCTGAGCTCAAATTCAGCCTCTGACACTTACTTGCTTTGTCTTAGACACTTACTAGTGACCCTGGGCAAGTTACTTACCTTTGTTTGCCTCAGTTTCCTCATCTGTTAAATGAGCTGGAGAAGGGAATGGCAAACCACTCCAGTGCCTTTGCCAAGAAAACTCCAAATGCAGTCATGAAGAGTATGACCCCTTACAATTTATGAAGCACTTTTACATACATTTTCTCATCTGATTCTCACAACATCCCTGTGAGATTCTTGTGAGGAATCATTAATCAATCAACAAGCATTTATTATCATCCTCATTTTTTAAGTGAGGAAATTTCAGTTAAGGACATTGTGATAAAATCAGAAGTACATCGTATGGAGTTTAAGTCCGAATTCCGCCATTTACTATGGAACATTGGGCAAATTACTTAACTTCTCTGGCCCTTTTTTCAGATATGTTAAATGGGCATGCTGAGTTCAATTCAGCAAAGATATATTAATGACCTACTTTGTGCCAGGCACTGTGCTGGGGATGCAAAGATAAAAATGAAACAGTCCCTGCCCTCTAGGAGCTTACTCACTTCTACTTTGGACATGTGACCTTCTCTGGGACTCAGTTTCCTCACCTACAAAACAAGGGCACTGGAGTAGATGGTTCTGAAAGGGTCTTTCCAACTTTAGATCTATGTATGATCCTATGACCTAAGCCATCAAGTGTTTCTGAAGTTCCCTAGACAAGGTCCTTAAGTGCTTTGTCATTGACAAGCATTGCTGTAGATGTCAGCTGTATGTAAATCCTCTGAATTTCATTTTACCCTTGTTTCAAATAGGGACAATAAGACCTCTAGTACCTATTGCTGCAGGGTGATTATGAGACTCAAATATGATTAATGTGTGTAAATGTTTTGCAGATTTTGATGCACTATGTCAGTATCTGTTATTATTATGGCATCATCGTCATTTCAGCTTCCATTCAACTAAAAGACTTCCTAATCTAAAATCCTATAGACATAAGTCCATGTGTAGGTGACTAGTTTTTATAAAAATTGGGGTTACCCTTGCTTTTCTGCCACTCCGAAATGTTTCCACAAAATGGCACCTCTGAGAAAGGAGCCAAACAGGAAATGAATCAACAGTGTAAACTCATTCTCCTATCTGGCTCTAGCCCTTTCTCCACCCTGAGTGGAAGGTCCCGAAAACCTCAGGATTATCAAACTTCCAACAGAAGCCACTCCTGATGGAGATCCATTTGGGACAAGGCAGAGCCCAGAGGAGCCTTTTAGACACAGTGAAAGAGGTTCTAGGTTCTTGCCCCAGTTAGAGAAAGGGAGGGTAGGAACAGGGAAAATGGATGGAATTTCAAAGTTCTACTTGGGGTCTTTCCTCATGATTCTGAAGAGGTTTAGGTCACACTGGACTAGCTTTCATAACAAAAATTAAAACTTGGGACTAACACTTCAAGAGGACCAGGGAAAGCCTTTTTTGCTCAAAGAATTCCCTTCTCAAATGATCCCTGAAAATCTTTTCCCAAGGGACAGAATCCTTAGTTCTACAATTAGCAATAAAGCCAAAAGTATGTATCCTCCTGCAAGGTGAAACACGGCCCCAAATTCATACCTAAGTGTGAATAATTGATATCAGATGGTTTTCTGACAGTAGGTTTTTGAGAAGCAGGAGAAAAGAACATGGAGACATTCAGCCACTAAAGGGGGCAGGTGGTAAATAACATGCATTGATAGAAGGCTGGTAACCTTGAAATCTTTCTACCTCAAAATTTTGCCTTAATAAAGGATTAAACACTATTACATGGGAGCTGGTATAGTTTATATAAATAAAAAGTTGAAACATTCAGCCTACCGTCCTTATGTCCTGGGAAATGTTTCCTTTCTACTCAGAATGTTGTCCCAAAATTGATCAGATCCCAGGGAAACAGAAATAGGTAGTCATTCAACTGAAAGGAGAGAAGAAAAGGGGGGAAACTATGGTTTGCTAGAAAGAAAACTTGGGTCATGATTTATGAAAAACAAAAGACAAGACCTTTTCTATGTAACTTTGAGTTACTAATCCCAAAATACCTTCGGCAAGTGACTTCATTTCCCTCCACCTCAGTTTCCTCCTTTGTAATGGGAGGTTTCTACTAAATGGGAATTTTTAATCTCTCTGTGTTGTTGAACCTATTAGAACTCTGATGAAGACTAAAGACCACTTTTCAGAATAATGTTGTAAATGCATAAAATAAAAATAAATGGAATTATAAAGGAAAACCATTATGTTGAAAACATTTTCTTGATTTTTTTTGAAGTTCATGGACCCCAGAATCAGAACTCCAGGACTAGATTCCCCTAAGGCCCCTTGCAGCTCCAGTAGTCTGTGCCTTTGATCACCTAAAGCAAGGAAGCAAGAGTCCAGCATGTCCAAGCGTGTCTCTGTCATGTAGCAGGGATTTGATCCATTGTCATTGTTATCAGTAGGGGTTTTGTGGTCGCTGCTGATTAAGGAATGCTTACTACTATACCCACTAAGTGTGCTAGATACTCTCCAGGCCTAATGCAAAGGATAGCATCTTTCCCTGCTTCCTTGGCTCAACAGTTTAAATATTCAAGATTGGCAAATTCAAATACACAGTGTCAAAACTAGGGGTGGGCAGAGTAAGCAATGGCCTAGGGCATAGGTAGAAGAGCACAGCAACAAAGACTTTTAATACTACTTCTTATAAAACCACGTTTTCATTGCCAGAAAATTCCATTGCACATAAGTCTTTGTTTGGTGATAAGTCCACAGGTTATTGTGTGTGTAATATGGTGAGGTAGATGGGAGGGGTAGAGCGCAGAAAGCTCACAAAAGCTATTTCTGGAAGAAAAAAAAAACAGAGGGAAGGCAACATTTTGCTTCACCTGCTCCTTCTTCCCTCACCCATTTCATTTTAATCTATCTCAGTTTTAGAGAGCTCACAGACCAACTAGAAGTGACCTTAAAGATCAAATGGTTCAGCTCTATTATCTTATAGATGAGTTAACTAAGTCTTAGAAAGATGAAGTAACTGGCTTCAAGGTCATGTAGATGAAACCAAGGTCTTCTGACTCTGAGGTCAATGATCTCTACCCACTGGGCATTTCCTGTGAAGGCAGATATAAAGGGGTGTGGCTCTTGCTAGAAAGGTCCCATCTAAGTTACCTACATCTTGATGTGCTCCATAACTTTTTCTGGGATTTCTTAATATAAAAAAAATTCCAACATAATCCCCTTGGAGGTGGTTCTTACTAAACCCATTCACTGTACTGTTGGGTAGTTTGAATTAAATCTTCCTCTTGTGGGTTTTCTATCCAATGAAGCAGATCATGGACCTGCTCACTTTATGTAACTCTTTCCATGTCCTCCTGTAAATGCTGTATGAGGAATCCACCCAACATTTCTTCCTCTAGACCTCTTGACTTTACAAGAATTCCAATGCAGCATATATGACCCAAAACTTCTGTCACATAATTAGCCCTTCATGGGGCTGGAAGCAACACCGCTTAAGCGGAGAGTAGCAGAGTTCAACTTTCCCTCCCCATCTCTAAGTTTACCTACACTAAAACAAGAGAATAGAGGAAAGAAATAAGCATTTATTAAGTATCTACTCTGTGCCAGGCACTATGCAAAATGCTTTACAAATATTACTGCATTTTGATCATCATAACAACCCTGAAAGAAAGATGCTATTAGTATTCCCATTTTACAATTGAGTAAACTGAGGCAGTCAGAGACTACATGATTTGCCCTGTGTCATACAGCTAGTAAATGTCTAAACTCAGGTCTTCCTGACTCCAGACCCAATCCTCTAAATTATTTTCGGTTGCCAGCCACACCACCCATCTCTGCCCCCTCCCCGTAAAGTTACAAGTACTGTTAAGCTCCTATTTAAATGCATAGTGTAATTATCGTTATAGATCACCTACATCAATGCATTCAGTCTTTCTAGGTCAGAGGGAGATGTCAGAGTGATGCAAACTAACATTTTTATTATTTAAGATACTGTATACTAAGTTTATGTTGATTACTCTGAGTATCATCTCTGAAAGATAACTAGCATTAAAGTGTTGATAATGTCCCACTTTGGCAATCATATTTGCATAGTGTACAACAGAGTTTAGCAGAAAAATTATCTTAAGTGGTGTTTTTCATCAGCTCTGCCAGTCTCACTGTTTGCTTCCACATGGTACATGAAGCCTTGGGTGACAAATGCTTAGGAAAGTTTTTCATCCAGGCTTTACATTATAACATAATTGTCTTATTCTTTATGGAAAATCTGCTAAGAAGTCTCATTTGTTTTATATGTAAAGGTTATATAAATGTGTATAAACTCCATTCTTTAAATTAAAGATGGACGGGAAAAAAACACCCATTTCTGTTGCTAGCAAGTTCACAAGGGTATAGAGGCTTTTTGTTCTGCAATACTTAAATATCACAGGAGATATACATAAAGAAAATTTGCTCAACACGATGGGAACAATGATTACATTTTATGAACAACAGTAATGTTAACAATGGGAAATAAATAATCCAGAAGTCATTCATTCATTTTTTAAGTAGACATATGCCATACTTCCCCTTCCTCCTTTCCTTTGAGTTACCCACTAACTCCTCCTTCCTCCTTCCCCACCAAAGTGCTCTTTTGTCTTTGGTTCATAGATTTCGAACTGCAAGAGATTCAAAGCCCTCATTTCACACTAGGTGATTTGTCCAAAGCTACACAGACAGTAGTAAATGGCATCCATTCAACCCAGGACCTCTGAATCTGAAGCTTGTCTATATTGACTCTATACTATACCCTTCTGCCCTTCTACCTCCTTTGCAAAACTACTCCCAGCTTTCCTTTTCTACCTCTTCTTCCTACCAAACTACTCCTCCCCCTTCTCCTTTTTATTTTTCTCTCTTTATAGATTTATTTTTGCCCCAAATGGCCACGTTTCTCATCTCCAGTTTGGCACCTAAGAATAATCCAAATTCACTTAAACCATCTTCAGAACCAAATCCATAATGTGCCAGGATATGAGACAAATGTGGTTATTCCCAAGTATTTCTGGTTGTCCTCTCTTTGGTGAGTGGTAGGATTTTGATTCACTCTAATTTTGTCTTTGGTTTGTATATTTAAAGAACAGATCAATTGGTACCTCATTATCTGTCAGGATTTTTTTCTTTTAAGAATAATGAGTCCGTAATGACTAATACATGTTCTGCTACCTTTCCGTGGAGTACGGACAAGAGCACCCCAGCTCTAATAGTTTTTGTTGGCTTACTAACATTTTAGCATCTCATTCATTCTCTGAGCAAGGAAAAACATCATGTTCATGTCAGTGTCAGTTCAAGAAAAACTAGCAATCATCTTTATATTTAAAGGCGTGTTCAAATGAGTAGGTCTACATTAAACCTATAAAGGAAAAAATAGAGTTTGTCTACACCTTCCCCATCTCCACTCTCTCATCCAGGCTCCATCACCAACACCCCAAAAAAGTCATAAATCTTGGATATAAACATATGCTAAAAATTGTCTTCAGTTTTGGTGAGATATAGTCATTCTCTCTGGGATAGATAATTCATGAGAAAATCGCCTCCTGCTGAGTGCATAGCAATAGAACCAAAATATTTACTTATAGCAATAGCAGTTGGTAATAGTATATTCTCCAGAATAAGGAGAGGAGAAAAGAAGTTAAAAAAAAAAAAAAAAGACTGAAGGAGCTGTCCATGCAAATGAATCATTAGACTTGGTCCTGCAATCTAGGTCAGGATTTAGGGCTAAGTAGCAGAGCTTTTAAATCTGCTTATGTGAACAAATACTAGCAGACATCTATATTGTGCTGGATGGTACAAAGGGGAATAGGAAAATGCTTTTACCTGACACTGGGATCTTTTTCTGACCCAGAGCATAATCAGAATAAGAAAGGTTATATTTTCAGATGAATGCCATTTAAACACAGGAGCTAGAGTGCATGTAAGCACACACAAAATAAAATGCCTTCCTTCAAGTTTTCAGTCCTCCAGGCTCTATATGGATTTAGCCAGGTAAATTTTTAAATGATGAGAATATTTCCAAGATTCAGAAGCATTCACATTTTTTGTTGTTGTTGTTTTACTTCTTTTGCAGTAAGATTATGAAACCTTAACACCATACAGGAACCTTGGACACCATTTAGTCCTACCCATTTATTTTACAGATGAGAAAACTGAGACCCACAAGGGCAACATGATCTGCCCCAAGTCACAAAGCAAGTTCATGGTAGGGACAAAGAAGGAACAAAAGTAAGAAGACAAGCCAGCTGTCCTGATTGGTAGTCTGATGGTCTTTCCTTTACACAATTCTGCTTCCTACTCTTAATAAAATAAAAATGATTTTGTTACAAAGCCCTAGACACTTGTATCTTGACCCAATAACTATTATATCTATTTAAAAAAAAACAAACAACAACCTAGAGAACTGTGAGCTGGATGAGGAGCAAAGTGGAGAAAATGTTTCCTTCTCCCTTTAAAATAATCTGAGTTGCTTCTATGTGTCATGCAGAAGTTCCCTGCTTCCCTCCCCCAAAACCTCTCCACTTTTAGCTTGTTCACTTACTAAACAAGGTGCTCACAACACTATGATTTTTGTCTCATTCCCCTCATTCTCCAAGTCTCATTAAAAATCATTTCATCTATTAAAAAATGTTCTCTGGGAATGAGAAAACTAGCTAGAGTTCAAGGAAATTGGAAGAATTTTAGAACAAAATTTATAGATATGTGAAACGAATGAATTAGGGACCTTCTGTTTATTAAATAGTCTCACCCCAAATTGCAGGTAACTTGAAAGTTCAGCTAGAAAATCATCATGGTAGACAATGAGATACAGTATTTTGAAAAGAATCCTAGACAGCAAGTTTATAGGCAGTTCTCAAACCTTTGGTGGGCATCAGTTTCCTCAACTGTAAAAGGAAAGAGTTGGGATAAATAACCTTGGAGGTCTCTTCCTTGAAGGTTCTATGACCTATGTCATTCAAGTTCTAGAATTTAAAACATAAGAAGGAAACAGCAGAAAATTGGACTCTAACATTGTAATGAAGATAAGTACAAGATGGATGGATGGAAAGATAGACAGAGAGGAAGAGAGAGAGAGAGAGAGAGAGAGAGAGAGAGAGAGAGAGAGAGAGAGAGAGAGAGAGAGAGAATAGATAGATGATGGATGGATGGAGAGGTATAGCAAAGGTCGAAGCATCTCTACCCATTTCCAAAGATGGGTAAAAAACACTTTTGGCTCTATTAAGTTCATTTGAAATTTAAAAATTAAGTTGAAAAACGGATAAAGCATTTTGTCTAAGCAACTTTTAAAGATGTTATAGTTTAACTCCAATCATTAGGCCAGAAGCTTAGAGTTTATATCTCCCAACAGCTTTTATTATCTAGTTTTATCTATGAAAGTTTTTTCTGTGTAGCATTGGTTGTATCTGTTAAAAATTGAAAAGCTTCTATTTTCAAAAATGTGGGTGTATATATACACATATATATACACATATATGAGATACATCATACATCTGAGATAAACACTATACAGGGAGTCTACATAACAAATGGAAGACCGTATATATATATATATATATATATATATATATATATATATATATATATATATATATATATATATATCCATATATTGAACCTTTCCATTTCTTTGGCTCTAAATATAACCTCATACTCTCCGAAATTTCACTGGAAACAAGAGACATGTGTGTTTGTGTGTGTGTGTGTTGCCTCACTGAGCTTTATAGAAAACAAGATGAGCAAACTTGAACTTAATTTCCTCGGCCACTGCAACTGGAAGGCTATAGAATATTCTATTTGCAGACATCTTTTTAAACTAGGTTATGTTACAATAGCAACCTCACTCAGGCAGGCTTAGCGTTATTCTGATGCCTGCCACAGAGCAAGTGAATCACTCATTCTGAACACAAACACTAGTGAGGAATGCGTTAGAGGATACGCCATCATATTAAAAATTAAATCTGGCTGCAGTTTATAATGGGCTTTCTTTTTTCAAGCAGTGTTTCATCTTTGGGCTAAGGCCATCAAACTGTGAAGCCATACTTTTATAGTTAAGGCTGGGGCATTGACTGAGGTCAGAACCCCAGCTTCCCTGAACACAGAACCACAAATTTCACTGACACATGGTGTTCTTGGCAGATAATATATGTTCCTTACCCCCCTCCACACCCCCCTATCCACTTCCCTGATCTCCTTTGCCTTCAGTCTGTTTAGCTAATGCCTGAGGTAAGCTGATGAGTGGTTATATCTGTAGTTCTCCTTAAGCAAGAAAGCAGACAGTAATGGAAGCAGTACCAATGACTTTAAAACCCCACCTAGTTTGTTGTTAGGGTTTTTTTATGTTTTGTGCTTTTAAAAAAATAGCATTCTAAGATAGGAGATATTTAACTCATTCATACCCCAGGCTAAGTTAATACTTAGGTTATGTTTGAGCTCTCTAGGGAACCCCCCTGGTTGATGCCATCCGAGGGGCAATGGTGTCTTTTCAAGTGGAGTCAGCACAGCTGCTGAGCCATATGGGCCTGGAGCATCCCAGGCAATTGGATTTGGGGCAGTTTCACGATGTCATTTCTTAATGTGTTAATATTTCTGGTGGCATCTGATCAAGGGCAGAGATCATCACTTAAGTGCAGGGTTTTAGGTTTTAAAGAAACCATCAAGAATGACCCAGCATATTATCAGAATGATCATAAATATCTAGGAAAATGTGTGAGTTAGGTGAAGTAGGATAGAATTCCTGCTCCCTCTAGCTAGAGAAGGCCCCAGGGGTACATTTTAACTATTAATTCAGCATCAGCTGCTTTTTTAACCCAGGAATCACCATTTGAAACATTCCAGCCAGACCTGCAGAGCTGCATTGCACTTAAACAACAGATCTTTCCCCTCTCCTTCTTCCCCACCACCAACAGGGGATAGCAAAGACCCTACAACACTCTAAGAGATGAAAGGAAACAGTTGTCATCTGAACAAAGGCAGGCTGTTATGAATTGTTTGATTTTTTTAAAAATGGAGAAGAGTAATATCCTTATAACTTTTGCCATGTCATTCAAGAATCTTATGGTCTATAGATAACAACTGCAAAGGTTCAGGACCTGCAATTTAAGTTGTGAAGCAAACTACCATAGTCTCTTCCCTCTGGACCACTTTTTTGAGCTTGAGTGGGGGAAAAAAACAATAGGAAGAATCAGAAATAATAACTTTCTCTAGTGAAGTACCTGAGATGATGGTTTCTCTGCAGATACAACTGCAGTCTGAATCTTATATTAAGCATTAATTAAACTAACATAGTTTTTTTGTTTGTTTTTTATGCTGCTGCTGCTTTTCAAATTACTAAGTTGTCTTTCTTTTTCACATTTAGACCAAAACTTTCCCCTTACAAACACATTGACATCCTTTGGGAACCTGATCATTTTCTTCCATCAAAGCATCCTCCCTCCCTCCTCAAAATAAAAGAGGGTGGAATGGGGGCAGGGTTAGGGGCTTACTTCTTTTCTGGATATTCTGACTTCTAGGAAGTATATTTCTATTAACCTACCAAAAAAAATGAAATGGATATTTAGAAGGTAGAAAAGCGCCTGCGGTCAACTGTGTCCCTGGAAATAGTACCAATTCCTATAGCTCCGTCTCTGAGCATTCACCCTTATGCATCTGCAGAAATTCCACTGGATTAGTTTTATTTAACCAATTGTGTTGGGTTTTATTTGGGGCTAGCTGTTTTTGGTTAGAGGAAGGAGAGGATAATGTTGTAACTTATGTTCCACAACAGCAATATTTTCAGGTAGATTTTTGAAGTCCTCATCAAAGCAAATGGTGTGAGTTGAAATGTGAAGAGCAAGGAGACAGAAGGGATCAGGGTTTATGAAAAAGGACTTCATAGAACCCAGGCAGGAAGTATGGACACATAAAAACTTCCCTCGCTGGAAAGATGGAAAGATTTTCTTACTCATTCGGAGCCAGGTTGTCTTTTTGTTTGTTTTTTAATTTTTTCTTTACAATGCAGCTTACTCTTGAGTCCTTGTGGTATACAGTTACCACCACGCACAGCGGAAGAATGAAGGGGCATCACCTAAAAGCTTCTAAATTTAAACGGGCAGGATTTACGTGCACGCGCAGTCTGCCTGTCTCCTATGTGCCTCCGGACTTGCGGTGCGGGGCTCGCGCATGTGTGCTTGCACGCGTGTCCGTCTCTCCTTCACATTCACCTTGAATCTTGTAGGGTGGGCAGGCAAACCTCTCGGTCTGTGTATCTATGATCTATCTACCCACCTGTCTGCCCGTTTGGCTCTCTATCCAGCTATCCTTCCCCCGAAGACTGTCAAGAGGAAAAGCTGCAAAATCTCCCTAACCTAACCCTGCAGTAGCCCAAGCAGCTAGCTCATCCTCTCTCTGCAGTGATGTCAGCTGCAAAAGCCAGCCGGTCCCCGCCCCCAAAGCTGAGCATCTCTAGCTGGCAAAATCCCCACAAACCTATCCCAACCTCCGCAGGCTTTGCACGGAAGGGAAGGACTCCGAAGTCCGGATCCCCCATTCGCTACTCCCCTCCTCCCCCCCCTCCAAATACCACCACCTCGCTTTGCAAAGTCGGATAGCTATATAATAAATAAGGAAGTAAATAAATGAATGGATGCCTGGCGAGGAGCGACTCCAACCGGAGGTGGGGGTGGGGGTGGGGGTGGGGAGAGGGAGGTGGGAGGGTGGAGGCGGGGGCTAGCGAGATTGCCTGGGTTTTAGCTTCAGCTGCACCACATGCCGCTGGGAGAAATTTGCAAGGAGTGGATGGAGTCTGTGCAGTGCCCAGGATCTGGGGGAGGGCTGGGGAGGAGGGAGCGCTCATGGGCGCGTCTAAGGGGTTGAAGACTCAAACAGCAGCAGATCCCAAATTGATTTGTGAGGAGGAAACGCCCTGGGGATGGAAACTGATAGACCGAAGTTAGGGAGGGAGAGGAGGACAGGGGAGGGGGAAAGGATGCAGGTCGAACCTCCTCCAGCTTTTCCTTTCCCGCTTTTCCATGATCCTCCTCTTCCCACTTCCCCAAAAATCCTCATTTCCTATGACAGCAGCTATCCTGAGCTGAGCAAAAAGAGGAAGGGAGGTAACCGGGGGCAAGGAATATGACGTGCCAGTGTTTAAAGATGGGGGGAGTGGGGAAGCAGAGAGGGTTCAGACTTGGCCTCGAGCATTCTAATCCTCTTGTTTTCGGGAAACAGTAAGCAGATGTGACTTCTTTGAGATTAATAATCCTTTAAAGATATAACAATAATAATAATAAAGTTCATCCTCACCAAAAGAGGAGAGGGAGCGAGATTCGGGCTTGTTAATGATAAATTGGAAAGCCGCCAGCGTCTGCTCTCTCTCTCTCTCTCTCTCTCTCTCTCTCTCTCTCTCTCTCTCTCTCTCTCTCTCTCTCTCTCTCTCTCTCTTCCCCTCCCTCCCTCCTTTCCTGTTTTCAGCTCTTTCTCTATCCTTTACAAAATTCATTTCATATAAGTTAATTGGCACTACAGGCTTTCCAATGCAAAAGACGTCTTGCTCTCTGCACGTTATCATGATTAATATTATACGGATGCCTTTTGATCCGCTAGCCTTGCCCACCAGAAGCAGCAGCAGTCCTCCTGCTGCACGCATGCTCTGGTTCACCAAAGGGAGATCCTGAATTTTTTATCATTATGATGATGATGATGATGATGATGTTCCTTATCATGGTTATTATTTTCTCCTGCAAGGTGGAGAGACCACCATCGCCTGCCTCCTGGCCGCTTGCTTTCCTCTGGACTCTCTGGGAAAGGATTCGACCTTGGCCACCAGTCTGCTCTTTGATTGGTGTTTATCTGTATTATTCAGCTAACAGCCTTTGGTTACCTTTTCTCCTCCTCCTCTTCCTCCTCCTCCTCCTCCTCCTCCTCCTCCTCTTCCTCCCCTTCTTCCTCCTCCTTCTTTTCTCTTTCTCGTTCTCTCTGTCTCTCTCCCCTCTCTCCCTCTTTTCCTTCCTCCCTTTCTCCCTTCTCTCTTCAACCTCTGTCTCTGCCTATCTGTGGTTTTGTCTCTGTCTCTTTACATTTTCGGTTTTTATTCCCGGTAGATGCTGCCTGGCTTTCATGGGCATGGGTTGGGATGCTGCTGTCAGTGACCAACCCCCTTAAAAAAAAAAAACCGTTGGATTGACACCCAGTCCCAGCACCTTCGACTCGCCTTCTCTGCGGCCGCTGCTGCATCATCCGGTTGGAGGGATGGGACCTGAGAAAGAGAGAAGGGTTTCGGAGGAGCATTCTCTAAATTTCGTACAGCTTTTCTCTGCGACAGAAGGGCGCCAGCCAGGGCGTTTGAGCTGCGGAGAGGGGATTTAGGGTTTGACATCTTTTTTGTCCTTATAAGGTATTTTATTATTACTACTACTACTATTATTTGACTCTTTCTGCTTTCTCTGCCCTCTTATCCCTCCTCTTTTGGAAGGTTGAAGGTGGGGATGATAAAGATGCATTGAATATCTTCTCTAAAAATCTGTGGAAGGAGCAACTTCGCTTTCTAGCTTACTCCTGTTCTCTCCATCCCACCTTCTCATTACGGTCTTCTAGCACAGGATTGGAGTATTATGGGGTTATATTGGGGGTATGGTGGAAGCCCAGTGATCCGTTTAGAAAAAGGCAAGATTGAAGAGAGATATGGCTTGTGCGGTGTTCGGGGATAATGAAATAGGGTGGGGTGAGGGACAAATGTGGTATTTCAAGAATGAGAATCTTAAAATGTACTGGTGATGGATAAGCTGCATTTGGTGGGGAAAGGATGAATGAGGGGAAAGGTATATTTTGATTCCTCTTTACAGATTGAGTATTGATAAGGCTATGTTCATCAATATTCCGTAGAAGTCTTGGAAGGGAAAGTGTGTGTGTGTGTGTGTGTGTGTGTGTGTGTGTGTGTGTATACGTATAAAGGTGAATGGCCTCTGGTTTGTAAACAGGAAGATGAGGAAAGAGGGACTTTAAATGATCTCTTTGATTGCTTGTCATTTATGGTCTGTATAAATTAGGGATCTTTCTCCCCTGTTTCAACACCCTGTACCCCAGATGTATCTTCATTTTACTCGGGTGACCTTTTAAATCAAAGCCCACCGTTTACCTGGTAAGGTACATTGGCTGAATGTGGGGAGGGAGAATATTTGTAGGGGTGTCTCTAAGACAGATTCTTTCCCTCCCTCCCCCTTCTCTCTTTCTCTTTCTCTCTCCCTCTCTTCCTCCCCCCTTTCCCCTTCCTCCCCCCTCCCTTTTTCCCTCCCTCCCTCCCTCCCTCCCTCTCTGCTGCATTTTGCATGAGCTATCTAGGTCATTAGCATTTTAGCGTATGCAAGACTTGACAAAGCTGATGAGAAGCCAGATGGGCCCCGCTCTTATGGGGTTTTTTCTCTTTTTCTTTTCTTCCCCCCCCCCCAACCCCCATCCCCCCATCACCACTTGGGACCTGAGCGAAAGGACTTGACTGCAGCAGGCGAGCCCGGGACGGTTTATTGCTGCGATCCAGGGCCTTTTATTGCAGCAGATCATTTTTGCGGAAAACTGGAAGAGGCTGTGTGTATGCAGTGACTCTGAGACCAGAGGTAGAGGAGGCAGCCGCCCTGTCAGCAGCGGCAAGCCCCTTTCCTCCCTCCTTGTCTTTCTTTCCCCATCCTTCTCCCTCCACCCCACCCCCACCCCACCCCTCCCTTTTCTTCCTGGGCAGAGATGGGGAAAAGAGAGCTGGAGAGGGTAGGTGTTGACTTTGCTTCTCTAGGACGAGGTGGGTTTCGTTGATGTTTTCCCCCCTATTGTCTGGAGCTAAGGGAGGGAGAGGTGCGAGGAGAGAAAGAAGTAAAAGAAGGAGTAATTAAAATAGGGAAGGAATGCTCTCTCCCCACTTCCACCTCCACCCCCACCCCACCCCCTTCGCTTTGCAGGAAGAGCCTGGATGAAAAAAGGATCGGGGTAGAACAAAGAGCCATTGGAAGACATCGCTGTTATCTCATTGTCTGGGGGGGGGGGGGGGGGAGGAGAAAGCTGAGGTAGGGAGGATGCTTCTGTCCTTTTCTCTTGACACCCCCCTTCAAGTCCTTCACCCCATCATCAGCACACACATACACACCCCTCTTTTTCTTTATTTTCCTCTCTCTCTCTCTCTCTCTCTCTCTCTCTCTCTCTCTCTCTCTCTCTCTCTCTCTCTCTCTCTCTCTCTCTCTCCTGTCTTTCTCCCACCCTCCCTCCCTCCCTCAGGAGAAAGGCCTCTCTCTCCGTGTTCACAGCGGACCTTGATTTAAATGTCCATACAATTAAGGCACGCGGTGAATGCCAAGAATGGGGCTGAGCAGCGTCGTCGACTACTCGGAGGCGATCCGAGGTTCCGCATAGCGCAGCACTGCAGAAGCAACTGGGGCAGCGGCAGCATCTCCGAGACAGGGAGGGGACGTGCACCGACTGCGGGCAGGGCTAGCCCCGCGCCGGGGCCTGCCGGGTGAGGAGGGGTGTGTGTGCCTGTGTGCGCGCGCGCGCGGTGGTGTGTGTGTGTGTGTGTGTGTGTGTGTGTGTGTGTGTGTGTGTGTGTGTGTGGTCTTTGCAACATGGATGTGTATGTTTGGAGACTTCCTCATGTATGTTCACGTTGACCTGTGTGTGTGCTTTTGCGTGTACTGCAGATGCCAATATGTACACTTTTCTTCGCTGCATGTGCGTGTGTCTGTCTGTCTGTCGACCCATCAGTTTGCCCTGTCTGCGTTTTTGTTTTAGACGTTGGGTCTGGTTGTGTCCTTGAAAAAACAAATTCCCAATCCCTAGAGGACAGGTGGGGTGCTGTGAGTGTTCTGGGGACATCTGTTTAGAAGACAGGATCACCGTACTGCAGGAATGGATGTAGATGGACAGCAGCGACAGAAGAAAATCGGGGGCTAGGAAGAAGTGAAGGAAAGAGGTTTTCCAAGGTCCTTTAGTGACCGCCAGAGAGAGGAGAGAGCCTGACACCTCCCATACCCCTAGCCCAAAGCCAAAAGGGGCTTCCCAACTTAATTGTTGCTTGTGATTACTATTGTTTCAGAGGACCTCTCAGAAATCTGTTGAGATGGAGGAGGCGGCATGAGTGCAAAATGCAGTAAACTAGGGGGGTCTGAGGAAGATAGGAAGGTGCCTCTTTAAACTTGAACAGAAAAAATGTGACGTATAGGGCAGATGTCTGGGGTTTGATTAGAGAATATTATAAAAGAAGCAGAGAGAGACCTGAAAGGATTAAACCTGCCCTCCAACTGCAGGATCTGGCTCTCTAATCGTGCCTTGCGTCCCCCACCCCCCAGACCCCCAGACCTAGAGCAGCAGCTGCGCCCTGCATTTTCCACTCCTGCTTCACAGCATCCTACTCCAATCTTCAGAAGGGATCTAGAGAACATTACCCCCTCCCCCTCCAGCACCGCATTACGCTAGCACAGTCCTGAGCTGCAGGGCATAGTAAGGACCAGAAGGTGGGTGTCAAGACCTGAACTCATTTTTTTTTTTCTCCGAAGAGATTGGGGGGTGGGGGAGGGAAAGAGTGTAGGGAAGGGAGGAGAGGAGAGAAGGGGAAGAGAAGATAAGGAGGTGGGGAAAAGGAAAGGAAGAACTTGGGAATCTTGGCGCATCAGGGAGCATCAGAACCTATGGATCAGGACTTGAAGCAGGGATCTTTGGGGTTCTTTACCCCTTGCCCACCAGTGATGCCTATCTTTTCAGCAGTCAAAAGCAGAAAGAATGTCCATCAATAGGCAGTGTAAGATTCTGTAGTCTGATGAAAGGAACTCAGAATTTTCCTATTGATCTGCTTGTTTTCTTCTGTATTCTTGGGAAGAGAAGAATAACATCTTCCCAATAATGGCATTGTGAGGATCAAGGGAAAATAATATACAATGCTTCACAAATCTATATAAATGCTAGCTATTATTACTAATACCGTATATTCCAACTAATGTAGCCAAGAACCTTAGAAGGTTACTCATCCTTTTCTGTTTTCAAATATTGTGCTATTTCTAGCAAGTCAATTTTGCTAGAATTGTAATAAAAGTTATCCTGTAACAACACCCCTCTCTTCCCCAGTTTCAGTTCAATTTAATGAGCAGATATTAGGCACCAGCTAAGTTCCTACCCTGTGTTTGAGTACTCCCAGATCATAGATACTGACCATAGCCCAATGTCATTCTCCCAGAAGCCTCTCTGGGTCTGCAGAGATGTGACACAAGCCACCTGCCTTTGCTAAGATATAACTGCAGTGCAAATGAAGCAAGAAAAAAATCATAAGAATTCCATACACCTTATTCTGCAGAAAGTATTTAAGAGGAAGCTAAAGAAGATCTGTCTGCTCTCCGCCATATTTGGAACAAGGGAGGATGTCAACTGCGCAGCTCCTTTGAAATAATCCATCTTTGAACCACATATTTCTACGAGGCTTATTAAGACAAAGAGTAGAAAAACATCATCTTTGGCATTGGAGAAGTTATCAATAGGTCAGATAAAAGACATGATTTGAGCCAATGGCTATCAGGGTCACACCACCCCAGAATTTTCTATATAAGTGAGCCTCTTCCTCATAATTATATGCTTCTGATTATGATTCACCCTCCCACAGAGCCTCCAAGTGGAATAGCAGAATTAATGAATCCCCTGACCCCTATCACACACACATACACACACACACACACACACACACACACACACACACACACACACACACACTTCCTCCTAAGGTCTGGCATCATGGTGCTACAGGGCCTAAGTGCGGTCAGAGAATGTCCTATGCTTATTCATGTGTACGTGAATAAATGTGTGTTTGTGTGCCTGAGTTCATGCTTTCAGTTGTGGCTCAAAAGAGTGTGCACTCATGTGTTGCTTTAATAGCAAAAAAGAAAATGAGGAGAGAGAGGAGGTTAATGGACCACTATTCCTCTTTCACCATTACCAGGTCCTTTTTCAGTTCTTACCAAATAAAGGATCATTACAAAGGTAAATACCTCCATCTGCATGTTCAGGGCATCTGCATGTACACAGAATACCTGAAGATTTTCTGCTTCTTCCTTATCTACAAATACTATTTCCTCTTTTCTCCACTCCACCCCCCCCCCCCCACTTAAATCCCTCAGACTGCATCTTATAACAAAAATGAAGGTCATGTTGGAGGTATACATTATTTTTAGGATGTTATATAACCTCCTCAAAGCATCCATCCATTCACATGTCCCACTATTATCATGGTCATATCATTTTCATAAGCTCCTATTGGGCATGCCGCATTCAATTTCAGCAAGCATTTATTAAGCTCCTACTCTGCGCTTAGTACTTTGAAAGAAAACATTCAGAATGACAGCGTTAGACACAAAGACCTCTAAGGCACCTTTCAATTCTAAATCTTCGACATTGCAAAATTAATCCTAGTAGTCTATTTATTCTCTATTTTTTTCCCTTTTTCTCATTAAAGGCAGGCCAGGTTCCTGTATAAAGGAAAAGGAAATTGATCTTTAACAGAAGCAGAGGAAACAGCCCTGAGGTAACTATTACCTGAACTGATGATGAAGGTCTAGAAGGGAGGGGCTATTGCTGAAATAAGAAGGTCCCTAACAAAGGAATCTTCCCCGTAACAATCACTCTGTGATTTACACTTGCAGGCCTATATATACATGTATCAAAAAACTTTCACACATGTAAGGACGGCTATCCATTACTATAGTCACACACCCAAAGAAAAATCTATTTGTACCTCTCTCCAAAGAAAAATTATCCTATTCCCTCTAGGACATTTATATATGCCCCTTCTCTCTTGAGCCACCAGAATTGTCTTTCTGAAGATGCCTGGCCTTTAGCCCAATTCAAAGGCTCTCTTTTCTTTGCCTATATTTTGTAAGGTTTTGACATGCAGGAACTTTCTGGAAATTATGTAATAGCAAGTTGAGTGTGGCTTGGTAGACTAATGACAAACTATGTTGATGGTGATAAGAAAAGTGATTATACTTAATAAAGATTTTTTCTCCTCTCAAGTACATTGAAGTTTCTTTAGCATGAAATTAATTTATTTGTTCATTATCATTATTACTACTATTTAAAATTGCATTTCAAAAAGTAAATATAGAAGAAAGGAAGGAAGTTTAAACAGAGGTTGTTGTTTTTTAACACCTCAAGATCTGCTTTTGGCAATAGTGGGATATGAATTTGGATAAAATACACAAACCTGGTTGGCAGAGAAAACTCCGGAACAAGTTTGGCTTCTCTTCCCCCACCTCCCCCAAGTCCTGTCTAGGAGTGTAGTGGTAAGAGACGCACAATAAACCAACCTTTTTTTTGTCCATCCCTTCCAATTTTTTAAAAAGCTGTGATGTCACCAAGAAATCAGGAACAGGGGCCAGGCACACTAGAGACACATACATCTCTTACATTTTATATCAGAGGGATTATAAGCTTTGGCTTTTTTTCCCTCTCCTCAAACAAAGAGATGGAATATTTTTATTTTAAATTAAAATGGGGTAACTGTTTACCTGAGTTCACCTGGCTCAATTACGTATATGCATATATATTTGGAGACAAACGTGATAGACTTGTCTTGTTGGGTATTCAGATTATATATAATACGTATCTGTGAATATATGTAATTCATAAATGTATTTTTATTAGTATGAAAGTCAAACAAGAGAGAGAAAGAATACATTGGAGGAAAGCTTCTTATGCCAGGACTGTTTTCTTTTTGTTGGTGATGCTGTGACACATTTAGTGAAGGCGAGAGGCCCCAGGCTGAATATTGTCCCCGCAAAGCCGGTAGTTCTCCGCCTATGACTTTCCCCTAGTCTAGCCTACAAACAGTCCAGGCCTCGGGCTCCATGACTTGCTCGATTGGCCTAGTCCTGAAGCTGGAGCCAGCACAGGTTCAGAGTTGAGACAGCCTGTGAGGCCTCTTGGGCTTTCTCTCTTGCCCGCTGAAGTGAGCCCTACTCTCAATGACTCCTCGAGGTGTGTGGTTTCCAAAATGAAATGCCAGGGGAGTCTTGTTTATTGTTTAATTTTGTTTCGTTTTTTCAAAGCGTTCCTGATTCTTTTTGAATAGAGGTCATTTAGTGGAGAGCAGGTGCGGGACGTGACCTTCTTGCGGTTCATTTTTCAACTTCATCCATCTATTTGTTCGTTCTGTAAACGTTAATTAAGTGCTTTCCGTGTGCAGGGCACGATGCTTGTGGTTTGAGAAGATGGCCTATAGGATCTTTCTTTTCCTTAATCCGAACGAACTGTGGCTGGATAGGAGGAATGGACGGGGGTTAGAGGGGAACTTTGATGCCTTCTCTGATCCTTGGTCTCCTCAGACCGAAGCGGCTGCAATCTCCCAGTCTTGGGTTCGCCCTGAATGGGCAACATGAAGGCCCAAGAATTCTTGGTCTTTTTTTTCTTTTAAAATACTTTTCCCGATCATGTTCGGAAACTCAAGCTCAACCACAAAAGGGAGTTAACTACGTGCCCTTAAAAAAGGTGGGGGAAAAGGGAAGGTAAATGGCTGAAAGGCGAGGTCGGCGGTAGCCAGTGACTGACGAACGGGGTAATAGTTGTGCTTTTTTCGATGCACCTGCTTCGCCCCATTTTCGCCGAGGCGCCAGATGGACACTTGACAGCCAGCGCGGAAAATAAGTCCGGGGGGCGGGCGAGCGTGGGGGAAGGGGGAGAGCAGGAGGGAGGCATCGGTTTGACTTTCCAGATTGGGACATAGAGAAGGAACGAGGCTGGCAGTATAAAAATAGCCCTTTCACCCGCCACGGCCACAAAGTGATCCTCACAGCCATCCCTTCTCTGCCGGGACCCCAGGACCTTCCTGGATGGCTACCGTCCTGCAGCTTCTCCAGTTTGTTCCTTAAAGCCTCGGCCTTTGTCCTGGATCTTTCCTGGGATGCCTCGTTGTTCCCACGTCTCATTAGACTCCCTGCCCTTTTGAGACTCTGAGCCCTTCCTTCTTTATGCCCCATCCCGCACCGAGTTTCCAGAATAAAATAATGCAGAAGAGGATAGAGAAATAAGAAAGTGTCAGAGGAAATCGACTAGAATCATACTTGGCTCTGATGTCCCTTCACCTTCCTATCTGAGTGACCAGGGCATCAAAGTGACCTTCTCCTCCCACCCCCACCCCCGGCTTTCTTTTTTTTACCTCAATCCATCATCCGTGCTTATGCGTGACACCCGCCCACCCCCAACCCCCAATCCCTGGGGATCAGTGACTGTTCCAAAGCCTGGGGTCAACTCTTTCCCAATCCCAGGCAATCTTCAACCCACACTCGGCGCCACCGCCCCGCAATCCTCAACCACCTGCCTTCCTCTCCGCCCCCTCACCAAAAAGAAAAAAATTAAAAACTGAAAAACCCCTAACAACATGTTTCTTCATCAGATGTTTCTTGATCACAGCTTATAACAGATGGTTTTAGAGAGGAAAAGGAAGCTTGTAAATCAGCTTGACTGAGACTGCAGGGCGAAGAATCAATCGGCTCCTTTCGCTTTCTTCCTAAGGATGTTTTACAGTGGAGCCTTTAAGTATTACTCTTCTTCCTTTCTGGCAGTTAAATTTAAGGTTAAATTTGTCCACATCCAGGTTTCTTCCCCTACACTGACTCCATTGCCGGTTCAAAAGACTCTACCACAATGTTACAGCTGGAACGAACCTGACGGGTTATCTAGTTCAGCCCCTTCTAACGCGATGGAGCAGTTAAGTTTAGTGCTATTTTTACTCAAGGTCTACTCTAGGCTACTGCTCAGTGCTCCTCACTTGATCCAATGTTCTCTCCTCTATACTGCCTGGAGTCCGTATCTTCCCTCTCCTCTGCTGCACAAGAGACCGGGATGCGACGTTTGGGATAAACAGGTTATTTCTCTGAAATAACTTTCAGTTCCCAGGACTCCAGGTAAATTGCCAAAGGGAACAAGAACTTTCAGTACTTTTGGAGGGCTCTCCTCAGGGTCCTGTACAGGAAGACTTAAAAGCTTTTGTGACAAATCGACTTTTTTTTTGCCCCCACACCTGGTTCCCACCCAGATTGCCCTTCTCCCCCACCCACACTTGCACAGATTTATGAGGCAATATTTATTCCCATTTAATTGAGACACTGGTTTCATTTCAGATTGCTTCAGCTTAAGCCCCAATGGGGTTTTCTGCAGTCTTTTCCCCCAGTGTCACTGCAGAAACTAATTGCTGTTAATATCCAATTTTGGCTTTATTATTCCTGGGCCAATTATGTATCCCATAGCCCAGGCCCCTGCTGCTCACTGCCTCTGCACTAGAATCAACTAAGAGAACACAATCTTTAAAAAAAAAAATTTTTTCTTGTTCCCCTATTCTGACATTTTTTCCCTCCTAAAATGATTTACTTTATAGTGTCTTATTTTCTCCCATTCAGTCCAGTCAGACTAAGGATGCTTCTGCAGCTGCTTTTTTAAATCATTTTTGAGAAGTTTTATTTTTTTTTGAAGCAAACTATTTCCATTTTAAAAATAAAATTATTCCATCCTCTACTTCTTTACAACCTCTCCCCACACATATACATATATACACATGACCCTTCACACCATCCCCCAGCTCCTACACACTCTTTTCTGACATTAGTGTGTAATTCACCCTACAGGAAAAACTTTACGGTCGAAACAAATCACTTTGATAGGAATCCTATTTTACCAATCAATGAAATCAGTGCTTCCTCTCTCTCCTCTTTCTCTGCCTCCTCAATAAGAGGACCACAATCTATCTTAAATGTACTAAATATAGAAAACCAAGGACTACAAACTGTTTTGTTGAGTTCATGTATTTTTAAAAGGAAACTCTGAAAAGCAAGTGAGAAAAGGCACTGTTTGTACAGTTCATGAAGAAAATCCACAATTCCTCCCCCCAGAACTGTTAGAAGCTATGCCAGCCTGGTTTTCACAACTTGATCCTGGCCTCACTGGTTACCTGTACAGGATTGTCCCAACTGGGGATGAAATTCATTTAAGAAAAGCAGAAATTTTTTACCATCATTGAATATGTTTGTATCATGAACGTTGATAAACATAAACCAGCAAGAACAAATTATTGGAACTCAATAAACTTTAAATGGAAAATAACAATAGTATCCTTTTGAGTGTGTCTGTTTTAAATTTTTGGACAATATCTAATATTAGAATCCATATTGTTCTGTTTGTGTAACATTCATCATCAGCCTCCAATAAATCAGACCCTAGGTGAGAGGTGGGGAACCTGAGGCCTCAAGGTCACATGTGACCCTCTAGGTCCTCAAGTCTGGTCCTTTGACTGAATCCAAACTTCATGGATCAAAACCTCTTAATAAAAGGGTGTAGGTCCAGACATCTTAGGGAGAAAAAGAAAATCCAAAGAAAAGGTCTCCTATTGTTGCCTAACTGGTTTATTTTGCCCTAACTGGTTATTATGCTGAACAACATAGGTTTTCATTAAAACCTAAGGGCCTTCTAAAAATGGTTTTGATAGGAGGAAAATGAAAGGTGGGTACTAAATGGATCTGACAAATTGCCAAGAGAGTGGAAGCAGCCTCTATGCTCTTCCTAAAAAAAAAGTCAATCAATCAATAAGCATTAATTGAGGGCTTATTAGGTACCAAGGACTATTCTATGTATGGGGGAGATACAAAGACAAAAGTTCAACAGTTCCTTATCTTACGGTGCTTACATTCTAATGGGGAAGATAGCTCCTACCTATATCAGTTTATGAAGAATATATACAAAATGAATATAAGAAAGCTTGGGAAGAGAGTAGGGAGAGAGGGGTAGAGGGAAAAAGTGCACCCGAAAAGGTTTCACAAAGAAGGTGGGACTTCAGTTGAGTCTTAATGGAATGTTTTCCAGGCATAGGGCACAGGTATGAGAAATACACATGGGCACATACAAAGTTATAGATAGGGGAGATGGAGCATTTTGTATGAGCAGGCCACAATGTGTGTTCATCCTTCGTTGCCAAAGAAGACCATGCCATCAGAAAAATGATAACGTGACTTGCACTTGACTTTGTTTTGAGTGAGGGAGGGCTGTGCAGGTCACCAGCCTCACTTCTCCTCCAGAGCCATCTGAATCCAGTGACCAGACAGTCATCAGGATGACTGGAGATGACCCAGGATGAGGCAACTGGGGTTAAGTGACTTGCCCAAGGTCACACAGCTAGTGAGTGTCAAGTATCTGAGGTGAGATTTGAACTCAGGTCCTCCTGACTCCGGCACTGGTGCTCTATTCACTGTACCACCTAGCTGCCCAAGGCCAAAATAGCTATAATGCAGAATGTAAAGAGGGGAGTAAAGTATAAGAAGATTAGAAAGGCAAGAAATTCTGTTTTAGACATGCTGGATTTAAGATGCCTCCTAGACATCCAGTTTGAAGTATTAAATATGTTGTTGATGATGTGGGATTGTAGTTCATGAGAGGCTAGGTCTGGATATTGAAATCTGGGAGTCATAAGTGGAAAGATAATAGTTTAATCCAAGGAAGCCAATGAGGTTACCAAAAGAGAGAAAGTAAGAGAGAAAAGAGAAGAGGGCCCAGGATACAACCTTGGGTATAATATGGATGATGAACCATCAAAGCAAACTGAGAAAAAGTCAGACAGGTAATAGGAAAATCAAGAGAGATCATGTCTCAAAAACCCAGGAATAGGTTAGTATCCAGGAAGAGAAGGTGGTCAACAGTGAGTGTCAAATGCAGCAGAGAGATCAGAGTACAAGGAATGAGAAAATGCCACTAGTATGATGGTTAAGAGATCACTGGTAAGAAAAATTACAAATCTACCCAATGATTTCTTGGCCAAAGGTTAGGTTAATTGAAGATATTCATAAGGCAGAAAGAAACCTTGAGAAGTCAGTCCATCCCCCTCCCTCCAAACATGACCCTTCCCAGGCAGGTGAATATTCTATTTTGAAAGATCTCAAGAGGCAAAACTTATGCAATTAGAGCTAGTCCTAGACAAAATTTCAAATTGAGGGAAGCAGTCTTGGTGGCCTCCACAGTCCATATCTTGTACCCCCTCCACCTTGTGTAATACCTCTGCCTTTGTCCAGAAGTTCAGTGTGTCTTTCTGACTACCCAAAGCACTACCCACTGAACCACCCAAACCAAGCTGTTCTCCATAAGCATAGTTCAAAATTGTTTTTCCCTCTTTCTTGCTTCAAAATTCCCATTCCCTCAAGATATGGAATGTATTAGGAAGAAGAGAGGCTGTCTCATTTCATCTTTGTATACACAATGGCTAGCACAGTACTTTGGCACAGTTAGGTGGCAAAGTGGATAGAATAAAGGGCCTGGAGTCAAAATTCATCTGAGTTCAAATCTGGCCTCAGACACTTATTTACTAGCTGTGTGACTCTGGGAAAGTCATTTCACTCTGTTTGCCTCTGTTTTCTCATCTGTAAAATGAGCTGGAGAAGGAAATAGCAAACCACTCCAGTATCCTTATTAAGGAAACAACAAATGGAATTTCAGGAGAGTTGGACGCAACTGAAACAACAACAACTTTGCTCAGTTGAATTAATTTATATTGAAGCAGGAATGGCTGAGTCTCAGCCTCCCTTTCCAACCCCCACTCCCACTTAATCCTCTTAATTCACATTTTTAGAGAGGATGCTTATTAACCCAACTGAATCTCCATCTGTCAAAATTTCAGATGATGAGAGGAAGTGAGGAATGGTAGACAGCGTAGAGGCGATATTTGGAGATGAAGAGACCTTTCTAGAGTCCTCTTAAAATGTTGTCAGTCTACTCCACTAGGTGTAAGCTCAACCCTATCCACAGGATCTTTTAGCATTTGATTCCAGGCCCATCAATGGCTGTTATCCTAAATGCATACAGAGGTAATGAAAAAGAATCACTTGCAGAATTAAAAATTAATCTCTCTTAACCTATCTACTGCCTGCCTCCATAAAACCCCAACGACACAATAATGTTACATTTAGGGAAAGTGGGAACATCCGAGGCCATTAACAGAATTACTTTGTAACTCTCTGTTGGTTTCTGCGTAAATCTACATGAAGCCTACCATGCTTTTTGTAGTAAATCAGAGGAAATGCTCTTCCACGTTATTTTGCATAAATCCTGAA
The DNA here is from genome assembly GCF_028372415.1 of Notamacropus eugenii. Lineage (NCBI taxonomy): Eukaryota > Metazoa > Chordata > Mammalia > Diprotodontia > Macropodidae > Notamacropus > Notamacropus eugenii. Next base: position 609,127,641 of record NC_092872.1, on the reverse strand, counting down.
AGTGATTTATATGTTTTTTGTGTTGTGTACAGAAAGATCTTACTGAGAACATGCTAATGAAATTCATCCACAGGCCTTAACGATCCCAATTCATACCCTAGGATGGGATCTGACAACAGATCTAGCGCTAAACAAAACTACAGAGAAGAGAGGGTCTGAGTAAAGAACCTTGTTTCATCTCTTTTATTGACTCCTCACTTCCTTTTAATCTTTATCTCTGTGCCTTCTCTATGCCCAAGCTGTTCAGATAATCTGACTGAGCTCATCCTCCCAAACATCCTCCTCCAACAAAAATTCTTTGTTCTGTGGATCATTGTCTTAGCACACTTATGTTTCAAACAATAGCAAAACGGTGAGCATGTCCCTATGGGTGGGTCAAGAAAGATGTCTTCCCACATCTCTCCTTTTGCTGTTAAGCAAAGAGGTACTCAAACTCTGAAGCCCTAGTCAAAGGTCAATTATTATGGGTGACTAGCAGCTGTTGGTCAGTTGATAAGATCAAGACCCAATTTGCTTCCTTCTGATCACCAGTGAACCCGCATATAGATAAACAAAGACAAGCAAAGGAGTTCAGTGATCCTGGAGGCACAAAAAGTCACTTTCATTTGTGTCATCTTCCTCCATCAATAAGCTCCTTATGGATAGGCACCATGTCTTATCAGTTCTATATCCTCACCCCCACAGACGATGTCCAGCACGTAGTAGTCACTCAATAAGTATTCCTTGATCTGTTCCATCCTCCTTGGACACCAACCCCAAGAGGCTGGCCTAAGAAGAACCATCCAGACTTACAACAGAGAAGGAAAGAGGGCTAGACACCAGATGCTATAGGATAGAGTCCTTGAAAAATAACTCCAAATGTGAGCTCTCCTACTGCTTTCTCTCTCAGAGACATGGCTCTGCAGGGTCAGGTTTTAGAATAAAATATAAAAAAATTTTGGCCCCTCTTCTTATAGTCGCTGTGGCAGCAACTGCCCTCCCAAATGGGAGGAGTCACTGTTAGAAAGTCTAGCTAAATAAAGGGAGGGGGTGGGGAACCCTTGGATGGAGCGTTCTGACATTCCCCTGCTGGTCCCGGGCACATGGACCGCCCCTTCTGCTGTGTGCAGTTCTGTTACCGTGGTGATGGATCCTGCTAGCTGTCTCCTAAGCCATTTCCAGGGGTGGTACAACATCACTTTCCTACGACCTCCAAGTTCACTCCTAGGCTCCTGCATTCTCTTCGATCTGCTTTCTCCACTTTCCAGGTCACTCACCTATGAGTGAAATAGATGAATGAAGGGGCGCTAAGAGCACTATTAAGCCTTCCCCTCTGTCTCACACTTCGAAAGGAGTATTCCCAGCATCCCTCACTCTACAGATAATGGATGCTCCCTTTTCTCTGAACCCTGAATCTGTGGTTTGTCTGATCTTCTGTTGAAAACATCACCACATATGAAGACAGTAGGCTCAAATACTTATGAAACTTCTGTGTGGTTTCTCCAGTATATAATTTCATAATCATTGCTAAAAACTATTTTGTGGTTTCTTCTACCTGCCCCACCCTCCTATGATTCTAGGATTGCTGCATAACTTTTATCTTATTTTATTTTTGTAACATGGTACATTTTGGCCCCATTCCCTTGGGCCCAGCCCTTTTAAAGGTCACTCTGAGGGGTTTGTGGGTTATTTCTTTTATCTGATATTAGTTGCAGTACCCTAAACAATGGGGGTAGGAGGAGTCCAGAGAAACAGGATGGAGGTGATTAGGCTCGCAATTTTGCTCATTGCCAACATGCCACCAAGTTTATGTCCAAAGCTGCATCCCTATCTCTCAAGGCAATGGTGCTGGGCTGGCTGCAACACCCATCCTTTATTCCTGGATTCCTGGATACTAGTGGCTTGGGCTTCCAGCCCAGATCATTGACCCATCTGCCTATATCTACAACAAAAAAGAATGAAACAAAAGGCCACATACCCTAGCCTGTTTCTTGGAGTCCTATGACCTTGGTGGGTGGAGGAGGCCCTAAGGCCCTTTCCTCTTACTATATTGGTCTCTCCTGCCAGAATTGAAAGATTCCCTCACTCCCCAAAATGAGCAGAGACAGCTGGAGCTGGTCCAGATCCTTCTGAAGACATCAACAGTTTCACCTACAGAGTCAATGAAAAACGGCTGCTCCCAACTAGAAATGATTACAGATATCCACATGTGCTCTAATTCTCAAAATCTTCTCTAAGCAGTTTCCTAGCATCTTTACATGGAGGACACTCCCTTAGCAAACACCAATGAGATCTGGTTTTGCACAGGCACCAGAATCCCATTACGTTTTTATTTTTTTAAACAAGGTACTTCAGATACCTGTGGTTTGGTAGGAGTTTTTCCTAGAAATGATCGCTTGATATTCCTCTGCAATCAAAATGACAGAGCTAATAGGTTCACACAAGGGAACAGTGTTCACTCCTCAGCACCAATTAGGTTTTCTACAGGAAAGACAAAACTGGGTGTAGGCTGTGTCAATTTATGTTACTATAAAGTACAACTTTCTAGGGCCTGCCCTACATTTACCCATTCAGGGATCATTTACTTAAGGTCTATTATGTGGCAAGAACTGTTCTAGGTACTCTAGGAAATATGAAGACATCCTCCCTGTTCTCAAAGAGTTTATAGTCTACAGAGGAGGTAAGAGATGCATGCAAATAACTGTAATCCAAAGTCGAATATTATAGGCATTGTGAGAGAATTATAAAAGGATTTGGCAAAAGGAGAGGTCACTCTCAGCTGAGGTCAGGGGTGAGGAGAATCCAGGAAGTCTTCGTAGAAAGAGTGACACTATTGTTCTCCCTATTAGACTTTAAGTTCCTTGAAGGCAGGGCCTGTCTTTTGCCTCATTTTGTACCCCCAGTTAGTGCCTGGAACATCGCTCCTGCTGTTAATCAGTCATTTCAGTAGGGTCCGACTCTTTGTGACCCCATTTGGGATTTTCTTGGCAAAGATACTAAAGTGGTTTGCCATTTCCTTCTCCAAATGCTTAATAAAGGTTTATTGATTGATTGACTGATTAATCCGGGCTTGAAGACCTGATAGGATTCTGACAGTTGAAGACTGGAAAAGGGCTGGGGGAGAGGGTTCTTCCAGGTGGAGGAATAGCATAAGCAAAAGTGCAGAGATGAGAAAGCACAGAACATATTGAAGGAAGGAAAAATAGTCAAATTTGACTGGCACCTCAGTTATTTGTAGAAGGTCAGTAGAAAATAGGGGAGGTAGGATTGGGGGCTGGATCATATATCTAGAACTAGAAGGGATCTCAGAAGCCATCCAATTTAAACACCCTTATTTTACAAATGAGGAAACTGAGGCCTATAGAAGTTAAGGGACTTTCCCAAGGTCTTCCACATAGTAAGCATCAGAGGGTTTAAAGCCTCTGATTCCAGAGGCTTTCTAATGTACCATAAATGGGACCAAGCCAGGCACCAAGTATCTTTCCTGTCATCTTTCTGCTGGGCCTGAAATTTTGAATGACTCCTTTAGGTTAATAATAATTCACATTTACATATCACTTTAAGGTTGACAAAGAACTTCACTCACAGTCTCCATAGGAAATGTGTCTATTGGGTCACTTTCCAGTCAGTCTTGGTGCTTGACTTGTGGATGCAATATGAGATGCAGAAGTGGTATATAATTCAAAGGAAAGAAAGGAGAAAGAAATAGGGGCCCTGGCCACAGCCTAACCATACCATTCCCTCTATATTCAACAATCAGAACCCTACTGGATCTTCAAAGCCCAGTTCAAATGTCACTTCCTCTATGTAGATATAGTACTGGGCTTGAAGTCAGGAAGACTGAGTTCAAATCTAATCTCAGATACTTACTAGCTGTATGATCCTGGGTAAGTCACTGTTTGCCTGTAATGGTAAGGGGATTTGAAGATCTTCCCTATCCTTTAACAGGTCCATGTGACCTGCTTTGAGCTTTGCCCCAGACCTCAGCCTGAGTCACATGGAGTTGATGGTGGTAGAAGCTTGTCAAATAGGTGCAGCAGGAAGAGAAAGTGAGGCAGAGTTGGGAGAGAGCAGGCAAAGTAGAGCAGTGCAGCTAGTGTGAGTGAGAAAGGGAGTGATTTTGCCTAAGGGAGGCAAAATTTTGTTTGTTGGAAGATCTGACAGAAGGAAAGCTTAGGGAGAGCAGTTGGGATTTGGCTTTCTGGTGCTTGAACAAATGTCTTGGTTTCATCTTTAAGGAAGAGAGTTTATATTTTATGAATTTACCCTGGAAATACACATGCACATCCATAGAGGCTCCTGTGGGTATAGCATTGGTGTTATATTGTCTCACTTTCCTCATCTGTAAAATGGAGATAATAATGGCACCCACCTCCCAGGGTTGTTGGGAGGATCACATATGCCTGGCATATATAAATGTTAGTTATTATTATTGCTGTAAAATCACTTCACCTTTACCTCAATTTCCTCATCTGTAAAATGGGAATAATAAAAGTACCTACTTTACAGAGTTGTTGTGAGGATCAGATTAGACAATTGTAAAGCACTTAGCGCAGTACCTGGTGTGAGAAAAGAATTTCATTGTTCTGCTTCCACAACAAATAGTAAAGAAACCACCTCCCTCCCCATGTGGGAGCTGACCCAGCACTATCTCCTCAATGACCAACCACCCAAGGAGGGAGTTGGGACTACATACTTTAGCTATGGACTCTGAACTGCAGTAAGGGGCTTGAGAATTGAGGGGTTAACAAAAGGACATTTAAAGCAAGAGCCACCAGGATCAAGATGTGCTTGCTTAAGGAGCCTTATTAATATTAACTGACACACCCCACATAAAATTATCCCTTCATTTTCTGGATACGTGTCCCATGATCTGGGAGGGAAAATATGCATGTCATAGAAGTGTCAGAAAGGTTGTAAGTACTATATGAATGCTCTTTGTGAACAGCACCCACATCCTAGGACATGTAAAATAAGTCACTTTCCTCTACCCACTCTGATTTTTAGTTTTTTTTAGTGAGAATGGTGTGTTTCTCACACCTGGCACGTAGTGAGCCCCATCTAAATGTTAGTTGTTGTCATCGTGAATTCTCTCCACCCCCAGACTCTCCCCTTCATCAAATTCCCTTCACTGCCTTCTTCTCTATTATTTATTAAGCATTAGATTTATGACAGTCAGACAATGCCCCAAGTGTTAGCCCCTGGGGCACTTGAACTGTTCCCTTTTTCAGCACTGGGGCTACAGGAATAGGTAAGTAAATTAAACCAATGTGCAGTGAAATTTCCTGAGTCCAGGAGGCATGAGCTCATGGAGTCAGGCATGCCTCTTTGTGGTCCACTCATGCATTTTCAACCAAGTTACCAGAAGCCTCTGTCAAAGTCACCAGAAGCCACTGTGAAAATGTACATATCTTACTTGGAAAGAGTAGTATTCCACCCTTTAGTCAAAAGTCATAAATGGTAGCATTTTCATTGCTAAAATGCATCTAAAAAATAATTTATTCTTACCTCTCACATTAACGATAACAAAACAGCCCTTGGAAGGTTAAATGACTTGCCAGAATCAAATAGGTAATTAGACAATGGCCTGGGACAAAAATCCAGGCTTCCTTACTCCTAGTCTAGTGCTCATTCTATTTATATCATACAGACTCCTTGGAGAGTCTGACTGAACAAAGCAAGGTTCTGAGAGGAAACAAAAGATGATCATTTTTTACTACAGCAAAGGGTAGTATCAAGGTTCAGAACACAGGCTCTGTTAGAAAGATCAAGTCTAGAAAGGCACGGCAAATATTGAGTTCCTTGAGAGAAGGGACTGCTTTTGTAGGGTTGTTTGTTTATCCCCAGTGCCTTAGGAGAGTGCTTGGCATATAGAAGGCCAAAGGGAATAAGCATTTATTAAGCACCTACTATGTTCCAGGCAATAGGTCTTTATTGCCTGCTCTGTCTTCTCATCTTGTGTTCTCCACCCCATATGAGAACCTTCCTTGGTCTCATTCTCTTTGCCACAAGATGCCCAGGTCCCTCAAATTGTTCTCTGGCCTTTCAGGTCAAGTTAAGTCAACAAGCATTTATTAAGCTACAGACAGTAAGTTGGCCCAATGGATAAAGTGTTGGCTCTGGAGTCAGGAGGTCTTGAGTTCAAATCTGGCTTCAAACACTTATTAGTTGTGTGACATTGGGTAAGTGACTTAACCCTACTTATCTCAGTTTCCTCATCCGTAAAATGATCTGGAGAAGGAACTCGCAAACTATTTCAGTATCTTTGCCAAGAATTCTCAAACGGGGTCACGGAGAGTCTGACAGGACTGAAACAAATAAATAAACAACAAAATGTTCTAGGAAATATGCTATGTACTTTACAAATATTATCTTATTTGACACTCACAATAACCCTGGGTGGTAGGTGCTCAGGTTTACGGCCAACGACTGAAAAGATAACAAGGGCAGATTTTATGTGAAATCTACCAAACAGCGCTTTCTTGTCTTTGTTTTGACACTGGCTGCATCACCATTTGCTAAAGGCATAGCTGTCCTAAAGGCATTAAGTGGTCATCTGTAGTGCTAATGTCCAGGCTCACATCATAAACAATATCTACATGGCTCATTTCTCCGCGAGAGCGGAGAAGAACAATAATGGCATTTTTATAGCACTTTAAGATCTGCAAAGCACTTACATCTGATCCTCACAACGCCTCTGTGAGACAGATGCCATAGTTATCACCATTTTACAGATGAGGAAAGCGAAACTGAGAGAGGTTAAATGACTTGCCTAGGGTCACACAGCTAAGTAAAAGTCTGAAACTGGATTTGACTTCTGCCTCCAAGTCCAGCACTTTATTCACTGAACCTCCTAGCTTTTCCTTGGACCTCCAGAATTGAAGTTGTCAACTTCAAGAAGAATTTTGGTGATGTATTATTGTTATAATATTGTTCCTATTGTGGCTATACCCAATTGTACATGGTGTGATGCTGGACTTTTTCATATTTACAAGTAATCTCCTTCTACGAAATTATAACCCCTGGGAGTAGAATGGAGAGCAGGTGTGAGTATCTTCATTTAACCAAGGAAGGACTGAAGCACAGAGGGGAGACACAAAATGAGTCACAAAATCCACCCTCAGAGACTGGCCTTAGGCCAAAAGCTATATTATATCCAATTTGGCTCTTGATAGCAAAAGATTATGATTTAGAGTTATGGTTACTGTTCCAATACAAGTGCCAAGAAACTTCCAACTAGACCCCAAGCTCACATTTATTTTACATTCCTGACACCTGACAAAAATCCATTTGTGCCTATTAACCCATCAATCAACAAATATTTGCTAAGTGCCTGCTATAGGAGTCAGGAACTACACAGTCACTGGAGATACAAAAACAAAAATGAAACAGTCCCTGCCTTCCAGGAGCTTACAGCCTGTCAGAGGAGCCAATATATTTGCAGATTATTGAGATGGACAGAAAGAGAGAGAGATGGATGTGTGAAAAGATGGATGGATAGATGGATAGATAGCTACATAGATAGAGATAGATCAATAGATAGATGGAGAGATGGATGGAAGATTGCTGTGAGAATCAAATAGAGACATCAACAGAGACAGAGAGAGAGATGGATGTGTAGATAGACGATGGATAGATAGATAGAGGTAGATCAATAGATAGACATGGATGAAGAGATAGATATATATAGATACATAGATACATAGATCTAATTAAGGATAGAGATAAATAGATGAATAGATAGAGCTAGATGGACAGAGAGATAAATGGATGGATGGATGGATGGATGATAAAGATAGATGAATGGAGAGCTAGAGAAATGGATAGAGATAGACAGATAGATAGATAGATGGATGGATCAAATAAATATCTACAAAGTAAAGAGAAGGTAATTTCATGGAAGAGCACTAGTAGTTGGGGGATAAAGATCACATGGGAATAGAAAGGATCACACAAGGGGATTATGTGAGTATTGGAGTTTAAGCTGAACTTTAAAGGAAGCAAGGGATTCTGAGGTGAGTGGGTACTGCATTCCAGCTGTGAGAGATAACCTGCAATGGCCCACAGATAAGAGATTTATTGCTGTGTCTAAGGAACAGAAAGAGGGCCAATTTATGTAAATTGTAAAGTGAATAAAGGGGAACGCTTTCTTTTCATTAATTCTAACAGTATCTTAGCTTCTCTTCCATAATCTATCTTGACTATAGGGGCAGCTAGGTGGCACAATGGATAGAATGCTGGTCCTGGAATCAGGAGGATCCAAGTTCAAATTCAGCCTCAGACACTTCCTAACTCTGTGATCCCAGGCAAGTCACTCAACCTCTGTTTGCCTCAGTTTCCTTGTGCATAAAATGAGGATAATGATAGTATTCTACTTCCCAGGATTGCTGTGAGAATCAAATGAGAAATAGTCATAAAACTGTTAGCACAATGCCTGGCACATAGTAAGTACTGTATGATGTTAGCTCTTAATGCTGCGTCCAGCCACATCAATGACAGATGGCTTATTAGCCTAGAAAGGTCTTTGATGCCAGAATATGAAAGATTTTAAATGGTGAACAGGGAAGCTTATATTTGATCCCAAAAGCAATAGGGACCCACCCAGTGGAGTTTATTGGGCTGGAGTAGTGACATGGTCAGATTTGTGCTTTAGCTATCACTTTAGCAGCTATGAAGAAGAAAGACAAAGGAAAGAACTAAGGCAGACAAATGAGAAAGCTATTGCACAAGAGAGAGACCCAGTTCAGGCCATAAGAGTGGAAAAAAAGGACTGGATGCATGAGACATTGTGAAATTGAAACTGACAACTGCGTGAATGTGTAGGATAACATAAGATGAGATGGAGAGGATGAATTTGATATCGTAGTGATGTCAGTGATAGGAAGAATGCTCCTCTTGAAGTAAGTATGATATAACCCAGGGGTGGGGAATCTATGCCCTCTAGGTCCTCAAGTGCGGCCCTTTAACTGAATCCAAACTTCACAGAACAAATTCCCTTAATTAAAGGATTTATTCTGTAAAACTTGGACTCAGTCAAAAGGCTACACCCAAGGAATTCTGGATTATCAACTTATTGTCAGGCTTCAGTAAACTGAGCTCTATTCATGTCCAGATTATTCCAGATCTCTGTTTCCTCTATAGCTGATATTCCCTAGAAAATGGTTTCAAAATCCAACACAGACTATGACATGAATTGTGACTCTGTGAATCAGAGTATCATGAAAATAAGAAGAGTAATATCAAGATTTCACAGATGTCCAGAAAAATGTCATAAATTGCAATCATTCATTTCTTCTACACAAATGAATAAATGAATGAAAAGTGTTTTATTAAAGGCTTGGTATGTGTTGAGAACAATGCTAAGCTCCAAGGATACAAATATAAAATGAAAGATGGTGTCTATCCTCAAAGAGCTTATATTCAAATAGGTTAAAACAACATATATAGGGGAGTGATAGTTAAGAGAAGAAACTCCAGTCTAGGGAGATGGTAAATTGACGTATAGTCAACTGACATGCCTTTCCAAGATTTTATTACAATGCCTAGAACAAACATGAAAAGTCGGTTGGGAGGAAAGAGAGTGGCTGCTGGTGCAGGTACATGGCAGGATTATCTAGGAAGTGGATGAATGAATGGAATGGGAAAATCAGCTTGTGTCAGGCATAAGCTAATAGATATACTGGGCTAAGTGAGCTAATTGGAACTCCAATCAGTTACCCATGAATTGGGCTGGGTCCTAAGGTAGAACTTCCAAATATGAGTGGATTAGCTTCCTCTGGATCTGGGCACATGGATTCTAGAGGTTCAGGTCCAGTGAGAAGGGCATTTGCTTTATTTGGCCTCATGTTTCAGGTTAAAACAAAGATTTGGGTTTGGGGATTTAGGCTAAGGAACTGATCCTCAGGAAACTAATGCCAACATGAGATTTATCTTGCAGTGCAGCAAGCAGAAAAATAAAACAAAACAAAAAACCCTATACCACATAAATAGGCAATACAGATAGAAGTTCAAGCTCAAAGATGCAAAGAAACTCACCCAGCTCCAGGGGGTGGGTGTCATGTGTAGTGACAAACATCTCCAGGCAAACACATGCTCCGAGTAAGGGTGTGAACAAGAAAGTTTTGAACCCTAAAAATGGCTTGACTAAGAACAGATCATTGATGCCAGATCTGGGAGGGGCCATTCCTAATCAGAGCCAAATGTGATGGGGAAACTGGAGGGGTGGGGAGCAGTGTATAATATGACACATATAATATGACACTTATCAATACCAGGCTCAGTTAGAGGGAGTTTCTTTAGACCAGAAATTGAGCAAAGATTTGAGTTGACTATATGAAGCAATAAGGAAGGAGTGGCTCATAAACAGTTGCTTTCAGCAAGCTGGGCCCTCTCCAGGCATCCTGATTTATATCTGGCCACTGGACCCAGATGGCTCTGGAGGAGAAAGTGAGGCTGGTGACCTTGCACAGCCCTCCCTCACTCAAATCCAACTGAATGCAAATCATGTCTCATGACTTGATCTCAAAAACCAAGCTGTAAATCCAATTCGCTCTGAATCTCATTGATTGGACAATAGGTTCCTGCCGAACCACCACTTAATGGTTACTTTTGGGGCCCTCCTAGCTCAAAGTGAATGTAAATAGTAAATGTATCTCTTTTGGTCTGGAGGGTCTTTTCCTCCTAGTTTTTGGGTTTTTGTTTTTTTTTTTTAATTAATTCCTTGGTTCACTGCTTCAACAGGGCTATTCACTGAATGAGCATTCCTTCACTCAAACTGAGAAAGACCTTAGCGGCATCCTGGGCCATCTCCAGTTGTGCTGATCTATATCTGGCCACCAGACCCAGATGGCTCTGGAGGAGAAAGTGAGGCTGGTGACCTTGCACAGCCCTCCCTCACTCAAATCCAATTGAATGCAAGTCATGTCATCATCTCCTTCATGTCATGGTCCTTTTGGAGAACAAGGGACAAACCACAAGCTTTCAACAAGGAGTCTTATCCTAATCAGAAGCTGTGATCATTAACAGCTTCACAGGGTTAGAATGAGTCAGGATAGTGGAAAAGTAGAAATTGTCTGTCATGTCCTATATATTAGGATCACTTAGCCTAAGTGATTTTACCACTATGACATCAAATGACATATTTCAAAAATCATGATTATCACCATGCCAGAGCAAGTAAAGACCTGGATGGACGGTTAGATGCTTTAATAGAATGGGAAGGTGAAACAGAAAAGGAGCTGTCCTCATTGTTTCTTTGTTAGTCACAGCTAGGCACCTCCTGCAGTCCTGGTAATGACAGGCAAACTAAATCCCCTCTCAAGGATCCTCTTGCAGTTGTAATTGAAAGCTGATTTTCTAGCATCTCTATTGGGGAAAATCCAGACCTCTGCTAGAGCAAATCTTTCTTTGTCTCGGCCCCTTATCTACTACCTCTGTAGAAGGTAGTTCTACAGTCTGCCAGAAAGCACAATTCTTCCAGACTTGGGACATTTTCTCAGTCAGTCTATCAGCCAGTCAGTAATCATTTATTAATTATTTACTATGTTCCAGGCACTATCCTAAGTGCTGGTTATACAAGGGAAAGCAAAAGCAATCCCTGGCCTTAAGGACTTCACATTCGAATGGATAAGACAGCATGTACACAACTAGGTATATACAACATATATAAGTAATTAATGGGACATAGTGTTAGAGGGGAAGGCTGTAGCAGCTTGGAGGCCTGGAAAAGCTCTTTTGCATCCAGGACAAAGGCATAGAGACAAGGGAAGAGTAAGAAACAGCAATTAACACAGAGTGTAGAGAGTATGCATAGTGTAAGAAGATCATAAAGGCAGGAAGGGACCTGGTTATGGAGAGCTTTAGATGCCTAATAGAACTTTAGATTTTATCCTAGACATAATAGGGAACTACTAGAGTTTACTGACTGGGGAATGACATGGGCAGACCTATGCTTTAGGAAAATCATTTTGGAGGCTAAATGGAGGAGATCTGAGGCAAAGAGATCAACTAGAAGGCAACTGACATGGTCCAGGCTAGAGGTGATGAGGACCTCACCTACGTTGGTAGAGAGAAGAGGATGAATAGGAGAGATGCTGTAAAAGTAGAAATGACAAACTTTGGCAACAGATGTGGAGTGAGAGTGAGGGGTTGAGAATGATGCAAGGTTATAAACCTGGTAGACTGGGAGGATTCCCAGTGGTGCCCTCAATAGGGATAGGAATGTTCAGAAGGGGGAGAGTTTGGTAATGAGCTTTGCCTTGGACATGTTGAGGTTGAAATGCTTAAGGGATAACAGGTTGAAGATGTCCATTAGCCAGTTAGTAGTCAAGAACTGGAGCTCAAGAGAAAGAATAAGAATGAATACAGAGGTCTAAATATAATCTGCATAGAGAGCTGACAAGATCACCAAGTCAGATAGTATAGAAAGAAAAAAGAAAAGGGCCCAGGATAGAACCTTGAGATATGTCCATGGTTAGTGGAACTGACATGATAAAAATCCAACAAAAGAGACAAAGAAGGAGCTGTCAGAAAGGTAGGAGGATATCCAAGAGAGAGTGGTGCCACACACAAAAAGAACAAACCTCATCAGGGGTAGAGCCAAGATAGTGGAGTAAAAGCAGGGATTTCCCTGACCTCTCCCCCAAAGCCCTCCAAATATTTATAAAAAATGACTCTGAACAAATTCTAGAGCTACAGAATCCATAAAATGACAGAGTGAAACAAGTCCCCAGCCCAAGAACAACCTGGAAAGTCAGCCAGAAATGTCTTTCATACTGGGCAGGGAGTGGAGCACAGTCTGGCATGAGCAACACCAGCACAGATGGCCAGAGCAGGCCTCAGGGGAATGAATCATTGCCAGCTGAGGCCAGACTTCTAAACCCACAAACACCAAAAAAGTCAGTAGAAAAACTCTGTGGGACCTGGGTGAAGAAGGAGTGCCTGTTCTGGCCAGGTCTGGCCCCAGTCCCAGGGCAGAGGCAGTGGTGGCAGTGGTGGTAGCAGCAGAAGCAGCAGCAGAGGCTGTTTCTGGAAGTCTGGGCCTATAGACTGTAGGGAATTGAGCAGCTGATACAAAATACCTGAAGCCTGGGACAGTGCACCCACCCCCACTCCCACTGGAAGCAGAGTTCTACCTTGACTAAGAGTTAGAAAATCAAGTATTTGACTGGGAAGATAAGTAAACATTGTAAAAGAATTCAGACTATAGAATCTTATTTTGGTGACAAAGAAGAACTAAACATACAACTAGGAGAAGACAAGAAAGTCAAAGTTCCTACACCAAAAGCCTCAAGAAAAATATGAATTGGTTGCAGCCTATGGAAGAACTCAAAAAGGATTTTGAAAATCAAGTAAGAGAAATAGACAAAAAACTGGGAAGAGAAATGAGAGTGATGCAAGAAAGTCATGAAAATCGAGTCAACAGCTTGCTGAAGGAGACCCAAAAATACTGAAAAAAATAGACTAACCCAAATGGCAAAAGAAGTCCAAAAACCCAATGAAGAAAAGAATGCGTTAAAAAACCAAATTAGTCAAATGGAAAAGGAGGTCCAAAAGCTCACTGAGGAAAATAATTCCTTCAAAATTAGAATGGAGCAAATGGAAGCTAATGACTTTATGAGAAATCAAGAAATCATAAAACAAAATGAAAAGAATGAAAAAATAGAAGACAATGTGAAATATCTCATTGGAAAGACCACTGACCTAGAAAATAGATCCAAGAGAGAGAATTAAAAATTATTGGACTACTTGAAAGCCATGATCAAAAAAAGAGTCTAGACATCATCTTTTAAGATATTATCAAGGAAAACTTCCTTGATATTCTAGAACCAGAGAGTAAAAACAGACACTGAAAGAATTCACCAATCATCTCTTGGAAGAGATACTAAAAGGAAAACTCCTAGGAATATTGCAGTCAAATTCCAGAGTTCCTAGGTCAAGGAGAAAATATGGCAAGCAGCCAGAAAGGAACAATTCTAGTATTGTGGAAATACAATCAGGTTAACATAAAATCTAGCAGCTTCTACATTAAGAGAACAAACGGTTTAGAATATGATATTCTAGAGGTCAGAGGAGCTAGGATTAAAACCAAGAATCACCCACCCAGCAAAACTGAGTATAATCCTTCAAGGAGAAAAAAAATGGATACCCAATGAATTAGAGGACTTTCAAGGATTCTTGCTGAAAAGACCAGAGCTGAATAGAAAATTTGACTTTCAAATACCAGAATTAAGAGAAGCATGAAAAGGTAAACAGGAAAGAGAAATCAAAAGAGAGTTATTAAAGTTTAACTGTTTACATTTCTACATGGAAAGATGATATTTGTAACTCATGAGACCTTTCTCAGTATTAGGGTAGTTGGAGGAAATAGATAAATAGACAGACAGACAGACAGATAGACAGACAGACAGACAGATAGATAGATAGATAGATAGATAGATAGATAGATAGATAGATAGATAGATGGCACAGTGTGAGTTGAATATGAAGAAGTGACATCTAAAAACAAAATTAAGGGGTGAGAGAGGAGTATACTGGGAGAAGGAGAAAGGGAGAGATAGAATGGGGTTAATTAGCTCACATAAAAGAGGTAAGAAAAAGGTTTCACAATGGAGGGGAAAAGGAGGGATGTGAGAAGGAATGAGTGAACCTTACTCTCATCGGATTTGGCTTAAGGATGGAATAACATACACATTGAACTGGATATCTTACCCTACGGAAAAATGAGGGGGAAGGGGATAAGAGGGGGAGGATTCATTGAGATAGTTGAAAGCAAACACTTTAGAAAAGGGACAGGGTCAAAGGATAAAATAGAATAATTGGGAGACAGGATAGGATGGAGGGAAATATAGTCTTTCACAACATGACTATTATAGAAGTGTTTTGCATAACTACACATGCATAACCTATATTGAATTTCTTGCTTTCTCAGTGAGAGTGGGTGGGGAGAGGATTTGGAACTCAAAGTTTTAAGGACAAATGTTAAAAACTGTTTTAACATGCAACTGAGAAATAAGATAGACAGGCAACGGAGTATCTATCTTACCTTTAAAGAAAATAAAGGGGAAGGGGATAAGAGTGGGGGAATGATAAAAGGGAGGACAGACTATGGGAAGGGATAATCAGAATGCATGCTATTTCAGGGTGGGGGAGGGGAGAGATGGGGAGAAAATTTGGAATTCAAAATCTTATGGAAATGAATGTTGAAAACTAAAATTAATTAATTCATTAATTTTAAAAAAGAAAAAACCTCAGGGGCTGGAGCCAAGATGGCAGAGTAGAAAAGCACACATACAGAGGCTCTCCCCACACAGCCCATAAAATACCTGTAGAGAGGAACTCTCAACAAATTTTGGAGCAGCAGAAGTGGAGAACAACAGAGTGGAGAAGATTTCCAGCCCAGCATGACCTGAAAGGCCCACAGGAAAGATCAGTTGCACCAGACACGGAGCTGAGCCCAGCCTAGCCTTGGCCATGCTGTGCAGCTTGAGGAGACTCTGGGAGGAGGACACCTCGGGGGCAGAATCTCTAGTCACAGCAGCGGGTCCTCAGATCCCTCAACCCACAGGTGCCAAAGGTCAGTGACAGGGTTTTTTCAGCTGGCCAGGAAGGGAGAAAGGCCTTCCCATAGCTCCCGCATCAGGCAGGGGCCCATAGAGGCCACACTGGGCAGGCTGCAGCAGTTCTCACACGGCAACCCCTACAGCAACTGGCATACATTGTTGGACTGTAAAACCCCTGGAGGCACTGAGGAGTTGAGTCTTACCTCAGCCCTGTGAAGATGCTCTGAGGGAGCTGGTCTTTGTCTCACACTGAATGGTGGCCCTGCCCATCCAGCTTATCTGAAAATCAGCCCCCAACACTGACTTGATTCTGGACACAAAAGTCTCTCCCTGCTTCCAGATCAGTGTACATGCTGGATTGTGCCACCCTGGAGGAACTGAGATCTTACAGGGCCCCAGAGTATACCCTACTCTTGACAAAGAACCCAAAGGTCAAGTGACTGGTTGGAAAATGCCCAAAGAAGGAAAAAAATAAGATGATAGAAGGTTACTTTCTTGGTGAACAGATATGTTCCCCCTTCCTTTCGGATGAGGAAGAATAATGCTTACCATCAAGGAAATACATAAAAATCAAAGCTTCTGTATCCCAAACATCCAAAATAAATATTCAATGGTCTCAGGCCATGGAAGAGCTCAAAAAGGATTTTGAAAATCAATTTAGAGAGGTGGAAGAAAAATTGGGAAGAGAAATGAGAGAGATGCAAGAAAATCATGAAAAACAGGTCAACACATTGCTGAAGGAGACCCAAAAAAATGCTGAAGAAAATAACACTTTGAAAAATAGGCTAACTCAATTGGCAAAAGAGGTTCAAAAAGCCAATGAGGAGAAGAATGCTTTCAAAAGCAGAATTACTCAAATGGAAAAAGAGGTTCAAAAGCTCACTGAAGAAAATAGTTCTTTAAAAATTAGAATGGAACAGATGGAAGCTAATAACTTTATAAGAAACCAAGAAATCTCAAAAGAATGAAAAAATGGAAGATAATGTGAAATATCTCATTGGAAAAACAACTGAGCTGGAAAATAGATCCAGGAGAGACAATTTAAAAATTATGGGACTACCTGAAAGCCATGATCAAAAAAAGAGCCTAGACATCATCTTTCACGAAATTATCAAGGAAAACTGCCCTGATATTCTAGAACCAGAGGGCAAAATAAATAGTGAAAGAATCCACCGATCACCTCCTGAAAGAGATCCAAAAAGAGAAACTCCTAGGAATATTGTGGCCAAGTTCCAGAGTTCCCTGGTCAAGGAGAAAATATTGCAAGCAGCTAGAAAGAAACAATTCAAGTACTGTGGAAATACAATCAGGATAACACAAGATCTAGCAGCTTCTACATTAAAGGATGGTAGGGCATGGAATATGATATTTCAGAAGTCAAAAGAACTAGGACTAAAACCAAGAATCACCTACCCAGCAAAACTGAGTATAATACTTCAGGGGAAAAAATGGTCTTTCAATGAAATTGGGGACTTTCAAGCATTCTTGATGAAAAGAACAGAGCTGAAAAGAAAATTTGACTTTCAAACACAAGAATCAAGAGAAGCATGAAAAGGTAAACAGGAAAGAGAAATCATAAGGGACTTACTAAAGTTGAACTATTTACATTCTTACGTGGAAAGACAATATTTGTAACTCTTGAAAACTTTTTTCAGTATCTGGATAGTTGGTGGGATTACACACACACACACACACACACACACTCACACACATACACTCACATACAGAGAGAGAGAGAGAGCACAGGGTGAATAGAATAGGATGGGATCATATGTTGAAAAATGAAATTAAGTGGTGAGAGAGAAATATATTGGGAGGAGAAAGGGAGAAATGGAAGGGGGCAAATTATCTCTCATAAAAGAGGCAAGTAAATGACTTTTCAGAGGAGGGACAAAGTGGGGAGGTGAGAGAAAAAAACATGAAGCTTACTCTCATCACATTCCACTAAAGGAAGGAATAAAATGCACACTCGTTTTGGTATGAAAACCTGTCTAACAATACAGGAAAGTGGGGGAGAAGGGGATAAGCAGGGTGGGGGGGATGATGGAAGGGAGGGCAATGGGAGGAGGGAGCAATTAGAAGTCAACACTTTTGAGGAGAGACAGGATCAAAAGAGAAAATAGAATAAATGGGAGGCAGGACAGGATGGAGGGAAATATAGTTAGTCTTATACAACATGACTATTATGGAAGTCATTTGCAAAACTACACAGATATGGCCTGTATTGAATTGCTTGCCTTCCCAAAGGGAATGGGTGGGGAGGGAGGGATTAAGAGAAGCTGGAACTCAAAGTTTTAGGAACAACTGCTGAGTATTGTTCTTGCAACTAGGAAATAAGAAATACAAGTAATGGGGTGTAGAAAGTTATCTTGCCCTACAGGACAAAAGAGAAGATGGGGCTAAGGGAAGGGAGGGATGTTAGAAGAGAGGGCAGATTGGTGATGGGGCAATTAGAATGCTCGGAGTTTTGGGGTGGGGGAGGGGAGAGATGGGGAGAAAATTTGGAACCCAAAAATTTTGTGGAAATGAATGTTGAAAACTTAAATAAATTAATTTTAAAAAAACCAAACCTCATCTCTATATACCAACTTCCCTGGACTCCCTGAATCAGCTTGAATCCAGCTTTCTGTATGAGTCCTTTCCAAGTATTCCCCACTTCATCCCCACTACTGGTACATTCCCTCTGAGATTT
Source organism: Notamacropus eugenii (assembly GCF_028372415.1). Classification (NCBI taxonomy): domain Eukaryota; kingdom Metazoa; phylum Chordata; class Mammalia; order Diprotodontia; family Macropodidae; genus Notamacropus; species Notamacropus eugenii. The sequence continues at coordinate 609,109,410 of NC_092872.1, read as the reverse complement.
CCTCCCATTTACACTGAATCTATCTTATTTGCATGTTGTCTCCTTCATTAGAATGTGAGCTCCTGGGGCCTGGAGCCCCGCAGTTGCCACCCGGGAGTTTTCTCTTTCTTTCTCTCTGGTAGCCCACGGCCTCGCAGAATCGTGACCCAGCCGCCGCCAGCACCACCGCCGCCTGTAAGGGAGCCGAGCCTGGGACGAGCGCAGCCCGCGGGTCCGTAGGCAAGAGGTTACAGCAGGAATTGATGACCCTAATGATGTCTGGAGACAAAGGAACTTCTGCCTTCCCAGAGTCAGACAATCTCTTCAAGTGGGTTGGGACCATCCATGGGGCAGCTGGGACAGTGCATGAAGACCTAAGGTACAAGCTCTCCCTGGAATTCCCCAGCGGCTACCCATACAATGCTCCCACGGTGAAATTTGTCACACCTTGTTACCATCCCAATGTGGACACCCAAGGCAATATCTGTTTGGACATCCTCAAGGACAAGTGGTCAGCTCTGTACGATGTCAGGACCATCCTGCTATCTATCCAGAGCCTGCTGGGAGAACCCAACATTGACAGCCCACTGAACACACATGCTGCTGAACTTTGGACAAACCCCACAGCCTTTAAAAAGTACCTGCTGGAAACCTACATGAAGCAGGTGACTAGTCAAGAGCCCTGACCCTGGCTGCCCAGCCCACCTTTCCTCATCTTGTGTGTATGTGTATGTGTGTGTGTGTGCGTCTATCTTTTTCCCTTCCTCATAACCTGTCTTCTTCCTCTTCTCTCTTCTGTACAGGACTCTATTATAAACTGTTTTCCTTTTTCTTTTTTTCCTTAAGCTCTAGTCCAGCCCTCAACATTAATGTATAAATAAAAGTTTTGGTTGTTTTTTTAAAAAAAGAAAAAAGAATGTGAGCTCCTAGGAGGGCAAACACTGTTTTGCCTTTCTTTATATCACTAGTTTTTAGCAAGATGTTTTAGCAAATAATAAGTTCTTAATAAATACATACTGATTAACTAATTGATACATATGTAACATTATTAATTCCAGTAGTTCTTTCTGCTCATACTAGATGCCTTCAATGCAACACTTACTCTCCAAAGAAACAAAATCAGGGGGCGGAGCCAAGATGGCAAAGTAGAAAGACGCACATACACATAGCTCCGAACCCACAAACCACAGAATGGCAGAGGGGACTAACCCAGGGCGAATTCTGCACCCAGAGACCACGGAATATTGGAGCGAGGGAGATTTCTGTTCCGGAGAGACCTGCAAACCTCTTGCGGGGGGTCCTTCGCGCCGTGGACTGGACGCCGGGGCGGGAAGCAGAGAGCAGCCCTACCGCGGCAGCCACACTGTGAGAAAAAGATCCGAGAGGGCTACGGGGACGGGATCTCCAGTGGCCACGCGGGTCCCCCCACCCACAGAGGGACCTGCAAACCTCTTGCAAAAGGCCCGTCGCGCTGCAGACGCGGTGCCCAGCCCGGATCTGCGGCGGCGGCGGTGGTCGCGGCTCTGCGAGGCACAGATCTGAGAGGGCTCTGGAGGCGGGAGCTTCAGCGGCAGCACGGGCCCCGCCACCAACAGGTGACTGACGGGGGTGGGTGAGAGAGTCTCTTTGGAGGGTTGACAGGGGAGTGGGGTGCCCCCATGGCTCGGGGCCCCCTGGGAGGTGGGGGCTGAGAGGCGGCTGCGGATGGGGGCTCCCCAAGTGGGCGGGAGCCTGGATCCATTGTGGAAGGTCTGTGCATAAACCCCCTGAGGGAATTGAGCCAGAGAGGTGGCCCTGCCCCTGACCTGACCACCTGAACTTAATTTAACACTGAATAACAGCCCTGCCCCCACCAAAAATCCTAAGGCGGGAAGCAGCATTTGAGTCTCAGTCCCCAAACGCTGGCTGGGAGGACCAGGAGGCGAGGTGGGTGTGAGGAGAACATTCAGAGGTCAGGCCACTGGTTGGAAAAAATGCCAAGAAAAGAGAAAAGAAATAAAACTATTGAAAGGTACTTTATCGGAGAAAAGACACTTCCTCCCTTCCTTTCTGATGGGGAGGAACAATGCTTGCCATCAGGCAAAGACACAGAAATCGAGGATTCTGTGTCCCAGCCCACCCAATGGGCTCGGGCCATGGAAGAGCTCAAGAGGAATTTTGAAAATCAAGTTAGAGAGGTGGAGGAAAGACTGGGAAGGGAAATGAGAGGGATGAGGGAGAAGCATGAAAAGCAGATCAGCTCTCTGCTAAAGGAGAACCAAAAAAATCTTGAAGAAATTGGCACCTTGAGAACTAGCCTAACTCAGCTGGCAAGGGAGGTGCAAGGGGCCAACAAGGAGAAGAATGCTTTCAAAAGCAGAATTAACCAAATGGAAAAGGAGATTCAAAAGCTCACTGAAGAAAATAGATCTTTCAAAACTGGAATGATACGGATGGATGCTAAGGACTTTTCGAGAAAGACAGATATCTCAGAACATACCGCGCAGATTCGAAAAATGGAAGATAATGTGAAATATCTTATTGGAAAAACAACTGACCTGGAAAATAGAATCAGGAGAGACAATGTAAAAATTCTGGGACTACCTGAAAACCATGATCAAAAGAAGAGCCTAGACATCATCTTCCATGAAATTATCAAGGAAAACTGCCCTGAGATTCTAGAACCAGAAGGCAAAATAAATATTCAAGGAATCCGCAGAACACTGCATGAAAGAGATCCAAAAAGAGAAACTCCTAGGAGCATTGTGGCCAAATTCCAGAATGCCCAGGTGAAAGAGAAAATATTGCAAGCAGCTAGAAAGAAACAATTCAAGTATTGTGGAAATACAATCAGGATAGCACAAGATCTGGCACCCTCTACATTGAGGGATAGAAGGGAATGGAATAGGATATTCCAGAAGTCAAAGGAACTAGGACTGAAGCCAAGAATCACCTATCCAGCAAAACTGACTATAATACTTCAGGAGAAAAAATGGCTTTCAATGAAATAGAAGACTTCCAAATTTTCCTGATGAAAAGACCAGAGCTGGAAAGAAAATTTGACTTTCTAACACAAGAATGAAGAGAACCATGAAAAGGCAAACAGCAAAGAGAAATCATAAGGGACTTACTAAAGTTGAACTGTTTACATTCCTACATGGAAAGACAATATTTATAACTCTTGAAACATTTCAGTATCTGGGCACTGGGTAGGAGTACACACACACACACATGCACACACGCACACATACATAGAGACAGAGTGCACAGAGTGAATTGAAGAGGATGGGATCATATATTAAAAAAAAAATGAAATCAAGCAGTGAGAGAGAAATATTGGGAGGAGAAAGGGAGAAGTTCTATGGGGCAAATTATCTCTCATAAAAGAGGCAAGCAAAAGACTTATTAGTGGTGGGATAAAGAGGGGAGGCAAGAGAAAAACATGAGGTCTGTCCACATGGAATTGAGCTTCCACCCCCAACAGTCTACTCTCATCACATTCCACTAAAGGAAAGAATATAATGCACACTCATTTTGATAGGAAAACCTATCTCATAATACAGGAGAGTGGGGGACAGGGGCACAAGCAGGGTGGGGGGGAGGATAGAGGGGAGGGCATGGGGAGGAGAATGCAATACGAGGTCGACACTCATGGGGAGGGAAAGGACCATAAGAAAATAGAAGTAATGGGGGACAGGACAGGATGGAGGGAAATATAGTTAGTCCTATACAACACAACTAGTATGGAAAACATTTGCAAAACTAAACAGATATGGCCTATATTGAAATGCCTGTCTTCCAAGGGGAAGGGGTGGAGAGGGAGGGAGCTAAAGAAGTTGGAACTCAAAGTGTTAGGACCAAATGTAATGTTCTTACCACTGGGTAACAAGAAATACAGGTTAAGGGGTCAAGAAAGCTATCCGGCCCTACAGGACAAAAGAGAAGACGGAGACAAGGGCAGGGAGGGAGGATAGAGGAGAGAGCAGATAGGTCACAGGGGCAATTAGAAAGCTTGGGTCTGGGGAGGGGGAGGGGAAAAAAGGGGAGAAAATTTGTAACCCAAAATTGTGTGAAAATAAATGTTAAAAGTTAAATAAAAAAAAAATTTTTAAAAATTAAAAAAAAAGAAACAAAATCAAAATGACCCAAAATAATAATAGAGATTCATGGTGGTTTTAAGTAGGTTAAAGCATATTACCAATAATGGCTTTTATGCAATAAGTAGCATAAAAGAATCCAATATTTCAGTGGATCTATGATCTCATCAACATGGGTTTTTCTTTTAAAGAATACAGATGGTAACCAATCTACCCCAGCTCATTTTGGGTGACTTTTGTTCACTGTAGGTGCAGACAAAATGCCCAGGATCAACCATGAATCCTTTTCACATCCAAAAGATACCATTAAAACACATAGGTTGTCTAGTTTTCTTCTTACTCCTATCACATGGTTAGGTCATTTTTTCTATCGTACATTTCTCTGATGACACCATTTATGCCACTTCTCTCCACAAGGAGGGTCTTTGCATGGGCCAGCCATTCCAATGACCCTCCCTTCACCTTTTCTGGCCCGCAGCACATCCACACCACTTGCCTGGGGATGATGACAATTGGTCTGAATCGATTCCTTAATGATTAATATACCCCATTACACCCTCCCTGTTCCAGTAAATCTGAACTCTGGTTGTCTCTGCACAAATCCATTCCCTGCCCCCCATTGCCTAATTCTTTGTCCCATTCTCTTTAACCAGATTCCTCCGCTGTTCCAGTCAAGATCTACACACCCCATCCACTGCTCTCTTTGAAATGCCTGCTCCATAAGTAACACACTTGCTTTCATCTTAAACCTTTTTTTCTCCTTCCATTTCTTTTTGCGTTCACTGAGATGCGACTGCCTCCTGTTGATACAGCTTCCCCAGCATTGGTCTCTCTTTCTCTCTCTCTCTTTCTCTCTCTCTCTCTCTCTCTCTCTCTCTTTCACACACACACACACACACACACACACACACACACACACCCTCTCCCAAAATCAGAGAAGAATCCTTATTCCCCATTGCCATTTCCAGACTCTCCCTCTCCAGTCATCATCTGGTAATCTCTCCTTCTTTGAGGTTCATTAAAGTTATATTTAGAAATCAATCAAGATTTGGTAGCTGTTATCAACCAACCTCCAGGATACTCTACCTTAGTGAGTTTGGTGTCTAGCTCACAGTCTTTCTTTCCTCCCCCAATTTCTGCTTTCACAGAAGAGGACCTCAACATGAATATTAACACTGCCCTAAGTAAGCCCCTTAACTCCCCAAGTTCTTCAACTAACTCATGACTTCCAGTCTCTCCATCCTTCAGTTTTTTCTCAGGCCATCACCCCATATAGTGGCTACATCTTTCCCTTTCCTCATCTTGACCCCTTGGTGAATCAGTTCAATTCTATACTAGCCTCTTCTCTTGAGTGCTTTGCCTTCTTATCCTATCATGATCTTTTCCTGCCAAGTCTCAACCTTGGATTACTCCTACCAATAGGCATTTGTGCCTATTCAGAGAAAATCATGAAACCTTACTGACTGGAACCCTCAAGGAATTGATCTGGGTTCTCATCTTTTCTCCCTCTATTCTATTTTGTTTGTAATTTCATTAGGTCAAATATCTCTATGCAAAAGATTTTAAGATCTATTTATCCCAATCTCTTTCTTGACATTCAGATATGATCTCTAGTCACCTATTGGACATCTCTAACTTGACATTCCACAAACTTCTTAAACTCAGCATGCCCAAAACTAACCTCACTTTCTTTCCCCAAAACCCTCCTTTCTTCTTAACTTTCCTATTACCACTGAGGGTACTACCATCCTCCTAATCCTTTCCTTTCCCCTGTCCTGTCCTGTCCTCTCTCAAAACCTTAAACCTACTGCACTTTGAAACTGGGACTCCAATGGGCCCCTGCTTAAGGGCTCCTCTGGACCCTCCTAGCTTTAGAATGATTATCAATAGTAATTCTTTCTGTTTCCCACCCAGTCTGATGTCTTTCCTTTTTCTTGACTTCATTAAGTCTGGCATCTTCTTAAACAAGCCTATTCAATGAATGTCCATTGCCTCACCCTAAGTAAGTACCTGCAAAGACCTTGGTCTAAAGGGCCCAAGGTCTCCCAGTGCATCCTGGGCCATCTCCAGTCATCCTGATGAATATCTGGTCACTGGATCCAGATGGCTCTGGAAGAGAAGTGAGGCAGGTGACCTGCACAGCCCTCCCTCACTCAAAACAAAGTCAAGTGCAAGTCACATCATCATTTCTCTGATGGCATGGTCTTCTTCGGCAACGAAGGACAAACACAATCTTCCCGATCATGCAGGTTTATAACCTAGGTGTCATCTTCAACTTCTCCCTCTCCTTCACTCTCCATATGCAATCTATTGCCAAATATTGATCCTCAGGATCAAATATAAAATCATCTTTTTGCCTTTTAAAGCCATTCATAACCCAGTTCTTCCTACCTTTCCAGTCTTCTCTCTCTTATTCCTCTCAATGTACCCAACAATATAGTGATGTTGGTCTTCATGCTGTTTCTCATGTAGGATATTTCTTTCAACTCCTATTTCATGCATTTTCTTTAAAATACATATATGCATATATAGGATAGATATAGATAGATATCTTATTTGTTTTAACCATCAAAGATCTGCCTTCTCAACCTTCCAACCCACTTTGCCTCCCAATTGAGAACACAAGAAAAAGAAAACCCATTATAAATATGCAAAACTTTTATTAGTTTATAAATTTCCACATTGTTCCATTCTGTAGTCTGAGTTTTTCCACCTCTCTATGAGAAGATGGGTAGCATATTTCATAATAGCTCTCTGGAGTCCAGGTTGTTCATTATGCTGATAAGAGTCTATCACAATAGCATTCTATCACATGTATATGCAATAACTTCTTCATCCATGTTCCAGTATATGGGTACTCCTCAGATTCCTATTCTTTGCTACCTCAAAAAGAGTTATAAATAAATATTTTTGTATATCCTTAGAATTTGTTTTGCTTAGGACTAAACCTTTAATCTACCTTTCTAATAATTCCCCTTCCTTCTTTTTTCCCTTTTCCCCCTATTTCCCCACTGAGCAAAGTATTTCTATATCCAGTTGTATATATGTATATTCTTTCCTTCTTTTAATCAGTTCAGATGAGAGGAAGGTTTAAGTTTCAGCCACTTTGCCCACCTTTTACTAGTATACCCTAATTATATAATCATGTAAGATAGTTTTCCCTTACTCTCTTTTCCCTTCCCCCTAGTATATTCCTCTTCCCCTCCCTTTCCACTCTCAAGATTATCAAGATATAACAGAGCCACTCTGAGGTCTTTTCTAATTAGACTTCCTTTGTGACCCCTGAGGATGATAGGGTTCAGAGTTGACACTTGAATCATCTCCCCATATTTGGATGTTTTTTAATATATATCCTGGTTTAGTCCCTTATAATTGTTCATTCATCTTTACATTTTTATGTTTCTCTTCACTCTTATGTTTGAACTTCAAAGTTATTCTACAGCTCTGGTTTCTTCATCAGGAATGCTTGGAAGTCCTCTATTTGATTAAAAATTCACTTTTTTCCCCCTTTATATTCAGTTTTACTAGGTAAGTTATCCTTAGCTGTAAGCCCATATTCTTTCCCTTCTGAAATATCATATTCTAAGTTTTCTGCTCATTTATAGAGGTTTGTAGTCCCTACTATCAATCCTTAGTACTTGAATTCTTTCTTTCTTGTCATTAGCAGTATTTTCTTTGACCTAGAAACCCTGGATTTTGACTATGATATTCCTCGGAGCTTTCATTTGGGGATTTCTTTCAGAAGATAATCAGTGGGTTCTTTCCATTTTAACTTTTTTCTCTGATTTTAAGAAATCTGGGCAGTTTTTTTTAAAGATTCCTTGAAATAGGATATCTAGGCTCATCGTGTTCAGATAGTCCAGGGATTCTTAAATTTTTTCTCCTCGATCTGCTTTCCAAATCAATTGTTTTTGTTATGAGATATTTTACATTTTCTTCTATCTTTTTCAACTTTTTTTTTACTTAGTCTTAATATTTCTTATTGTCTCATGAAGTCATTGACCTATCTGGTCCATTTTAATTTTCAGGGAGTTTGTTACCTGAGCAATATTTTTACCTCTTATGCCAAGTTGTTAATTGCCTTTGCAATTCTTTTTTTCATAGCTCTCATTTTTTATTTTTTTCTTTAGCACTTTCATCCCACTTATAAAAAAAAATTTAACTCTCTTTTAAACTCTTGTTTCATTTATTCCAGGAATACTAATTGAATTTGTGTCCATGCTGTGTTTTTCTCTGAGGCAGTGATTAAAGATGTTTTGTAGTCATTCTCTTCTTCATTTGTGTCTTAGGCGCAAGTAGCTTATTATGGTGTAATTCTTTTTTTTTTTTGCCCATGCTAGCCTAGTCTGGAAGACTGGACTTGATGTTAGGGCTGGGTTCTGCCACAATTCTGGAGGGAAGGTCTGGGCTAGTCATGTTATTACTTTCTTGGGGTATTAAGTGTTGTGCTATTCCAGTATCTTAGGTATGGGCTGGGTACCTGAAGGCTTTCAGGGCTTCCAAAGTGGTCTGATCCAGGGCAAAGTCTGATGCTGCCCCACCCCCCAACTCCCAAGATCTCTGCAAGTTCTTGACCTGGGGTTGGGTCTGTGTTAAGAGTAAACTGCTGCAGGACTCTGTCCCATCAGCTAGCTGGAAAGTTCTGTTCATTCAGAGAGAAACAATTGCAAGCTCCCTTCTGGTCTGGGATTTCTGCCTTGGTTATTCCTTTACAAGTCGGACTCAATGCTGAAAATGAGGTCTATTCTGAGTTTAGTGTCTGATTCGCACTGCCACCCCTGCTGCTGCCACTGCTGCTGCCTTCTGAACTGCTTCCTTTCTAGATATATTGATCATAGTCCCTCTATCCAGGAAGGGGAATGCCACCACCTCTTTCTCACTTTGTCCTGGATCTGGGACCCAGAACTGGATGGTGAGCAACAAAGCTGACAGTTCACACCTATCCCTGTTGCAGTACCCAATATGGGCCTCAGGGTGTCCTGTTTAGGTCTAGGACCTCCTTTTGCAAAGGTGCACAGCTTCTTCTTGGGCATTGGAGTGTTCCACATGCAGTAGTCTTCCAGCTTAACCCTGTCTGCAGTGTCCACAGATCTCTTTGTCTCCCTCTGCTAACCTAGGCTAAACAAAGAACTCACTGTCACTTTTTCTGGATTTCTTTATCAAGACTCAGTCTGGTGAATTTTCTGGACCAGCTTGGAGGAGTTGTGGACAGGAGTTCAACTGCTATACCATATTGACTCCATCTCTCTCTACCCCCACGAATTTTCACTGACTGTTCTTGGTGCCATACCTGGAATTCTCTCTCCTCGTCTCAGCCTTCTGGCTTCCCTAGATTCTTTCAAGTCTTAGCTAAAATCGTGCCTTCTACAAGTAGCCTTTCTTGATCCTTAATGTTAGTGTTGTCCCTCAGATTTTGTCTCCAATTGATCCTGTACATATTTCTTGTTTGGATATAAGCATTTGCTCTTAACACTTATAACTACAGTAAGACTTTTAAGACAGCTTTATTTACAAGATACATGGTTGTATACACTTGTGGATGAGCTAAGTAGACTTTCCTTCCAAATATGTATTATAATTCTTTATTTGTTTTTTCTTGTTTCTATAGTTATGCCAAATTTTTTTAGGTGAATATGGATTTCATATTGGAGGCTCTGCAGTGTTCCTGGCTTTGATATAATCAGCACAATGTCATCTGGAGCCCCTCATCATCTACAAGGGAGTCCCCTATTGACTTTGACCCTGTGCTAGACACTATCCATGACCAAGGGGAACACTTTTAGCAAGAATGCATCTCTCTGTTCTAAGTCTTGCTGCAAAGAAGGGTGTTTTTTTAAAAAGCTGGGGGGTGGGAAAACAGTATCTTTATGGTATCACTTTCAAGGAATTCTGTGTAATTTTGAAATAGGTTTTTTAATTCAACAAACATTAAGTCCAATAGGTCTTGCATTTTCTCTTTCAGTCATCTGTGAGATAGTAGAGATGTGATCTACTCTTGAATATCATTTGTGAAAACTTACCTCTTCCTTTCTAATATCCCCATCATGGAGTACCTCAAAGTGTACATAGATTATTTAAAAGTTTTTTTTTATTAAGAATTTCATCATCAGTGAAACTGAACATTTCCGTGTTCAAGAAAAACAAAAAAGGATTGTATGTGAAACCATACATTTCTGTGACTTTTAAAGTATATTAAATTTAATACAGTAGCATTTATCTAGGTCCTTTTCTGAACTTCACTTTGCTTTATTCTCTATATTTTAATGATTTATTGCTGCTCTTTTTTTGCATTTCTTTATTGCTGCTCTTTTTTTGCATTTCTATCACTACCTACTAACTCATCCTGCCCCCCAAAAAATAGAAACTTCAAAATGTAACAAATTAATCTGTTCAGATGTTTCAGTCTTGTCTTACTCTTCATAACCCCATTTGGGGTTTTCATGGCAATGATACTAGAATGTTTTGCCATTTTCTTCTCTAGCTCATTTGGCAAATGAGGAAACTGAGGTAAACAAGGTCAAGTAACTTGCCCAGAGTCACACAGCTAGTAAGTGTCTGAGGTCAGATTTGAACTCATGAAGATGAGTCTTCCTCACCCCAAGCCTGGTATTCCGTCCACTGTGCTACCTAATCTCCTTAACAAATAAGGACATTGAATAAATTGGAATATTGACTATGTCCAAAAATGCATGTTTTGCTCTAATCCATGATCTGTCTTCCTGGAAGGTGAATGGCATTCTCCATCATCAGTTCTCTGAAGTCAAGACTGGTCCCTGCGTTGGTTAGAGTTCTTCAGTCTTTCAAAGTTGTTTCCCCTCTATTATTATGGTTGTCATGTAAACTATTCTCCTAGATTTGTTCATCTCCCTTCACCTAGTTTTGTTCATTTCTCCTCTGCTTGAAGAGATTCAGGTATCAGCGTGGTGTGTATGGGGAATACCAGAAAATGCTAGAGTCAAGGACTGACTAGATCCAGGCAAGATTAAATCAAAGCTGACATATCTGAGCCCAGGGCCAAGCCCTCTATAAGGGATAGGATCCAAGGTTCTGATGGGGAAAAGGTGGAGATGATGGGCTGAATAAAGACCACAAGATGTATGTGGATACTCCAGATCCCACTCATCCCTTAGGGATGGCTCTGGGGGGCCAGGTAATCAGAGGACAAAATAAAGACCATAGAGTAAGAGGGAAACCAAAAACATCTATCAGATGGTTATTCCATTTTAGAAAAGGAAGACTAGGAGAAGACATGCTTTCATCTGAATAAATTGAAAGGTAGAGCTTTAAAAAGTCAATAAACCACAGAAAGTCAGGGAATTATTCTAAAATACTTTATTAAAAGCTCAAAATCACAGATCAGAGCAATAGAGCTAGAATGGACATTGGAGATTATGCTCCCACCCTCTCATTTTATGGACAAGAAAACTGAGCTCCAGGGAAATTAAATAATTTACCCAAGTTTGGTGGTAAGCAATCAGAGCTGGGAATTGAACCTAGGCTTTATCCAGCATTTTTACCTCCTTTTTTGTTTACCATCTATCTAAGAAAAAGAATGATACAGGGGAAGGCACTGGCTTTGAAATCAGAGGACTCAAGTTCAAATTCTGTCTCTGTCCCTTACTACCTGGGTGACCTTGAACAACTCACTTAACTTCCCTGGCTCTCAGTTTCTTCACCTATTTGAGCGTCCTTCAAGATCCCTTCCAGTCTAATTCTATTCCTCTCTGATCCTCTTCTTTGTCTGACCTTCTCTCACAAGGTTAAGCAGTACTAAGGGCCTCCCTAATTATTTTCTTCATTATTCCATCTGGTCAAGGTCTTTTGACCCAAGGTGAAGTTCTGAATTTAACAGCCTTGTCCACCAGAGTTTCTTTCTCCCCCTAGTTCCTTAGGGACACAAGGATGTGGCTCAGCTCTTTCTCACTCTGGATCAAACCTTCATTGAACATTTAAGAGGTAGGTATTAAGCAACTCCGACACGTCAGGCACTGAGCCAATTAAAGGGGATACAAAGATAAAAAACAAAACAGGACTTGCCCTCCAGATGTTTAGATTCTATTGGAGAGAAATATGCACAGAAAGCTAACTACAAATACATACACAAAAGAGATATCAAATAATTTCCCTTACTGTGGGAACTAGCAGATGGAAAGATGACAATAGACTTCCTGTTAGAGGTGGCTGTGGGCTTTGAAGGATTTCTATGAAGTAAAAAGAGTACGTTCCAGATATAGGGGACACCCTATTCATAGGCACAGAACCAGGAAAATAAAATGCCCTAGAACAGCAAGGAACAAAATGTAAGTAGGCCAGTTGGGCTGGAACATAGATGATATGAAGGGAAGTAACATATAAGCCAGGAAAGCCAGAGCCAGATTGTGGGTTTTTTTTTTTTATTGATATCTTTTGTTTTCACATTGCCTAAATTTCTCCACCATCCTTCTCTCACTCCATTCCTAGAAAGTCAACACGTATAACAAAGACTTCTTTTTAAGAAAAAAGAAAATCAGCAAAATGAAGCAGTACATGAAAATAATCTGACAACATATGCAATGTCCCACCCCTACGGAGCCTCCCATCTCTGCTAAGGAGTAGGGAGAGGTGTCTTGTGAAGGCCTTTAAATGCCAAAGGAATTTGCATTTTGTTCTGACCTAGAGCTAAAGGCTACATGGAGAGTTTGAATTGGAGCTCACGTTATGCTGGTAGATTCATGGAAGGAGACAGACACCCCTCCAAACTGGGGAGGACATTGCTCAGATTATCCACTGAGGAAGGACTAGCATTGCCTGCAGCGGTGCCTACAGGCTGCATATGACCAGCAATGCTCCCTAGTGCAGCCCGAACCAAAGGAAATATTTAACAAAATAAATGATAACGCAATAAAGCATTGCTAACATTACGTTTTAAAAACTAAGTCGATAGGCGGCCTCTAAGGATTCTAGATTAGTGACTCCCATTTTTCTCTGAGTTTGCCACCTGTAGCCTGCGCCCACAGGCTTAGTGCCTCAGACCCCCACAAAAGAAACCAGATGACCTAGGAAAGCTGTTGGCTGTGGAATGAAGGTCTCTGGCTGACCGCTAGTGGCTGTTTCCTCACTCTCAGCCTCTTCACAGCACCTCCCCCCCGCTTTCTCATTCTGAGCCCAGGATCAGGCACACTGGTCTGGGCTTTGTACTGAAAGCATATAGGTATACCCGTACTGATGACTGTAGAAAGCCAGCTTAGGTCAGGGAGCTCTCAGCTGCCTGAACTCAGGACTGAGGCTGCCATCATCAAACCAGCTGAAGTCCTTTGGGTACCATACTCACCCTCTCTTCTGGCATTATAATTCAGCTAAATAAGAAGGTGGTTCAGACCCATTAGGTTGTATGAGGGAAGGGTTTATAAAAACACTTTCCAGTTTTTTCACTTCTCGTAAATCCTTCTTTCTTTATGGCTGATATCCTCCACCAAGTCTTATTAAAGCCAGTGCTTTTATTACCTCTGGACCTTTTTCATGTGTTAGTAAGCCCTCTGGCAAAACCTAAGAACCTCTTCTCAGAATAATGTTTTTAAATGAATAAAATAAAAATCATAGGATTACAAAGAAAGCAGTTATACTTAAGCAATTATCAAAATGTTTTTTAACTATTTCAAAGACTTCAGGTTGAAAGGCAATGTTTTAAGGAAATGAGTAACAGGATAAGCCCAGCAGGAAGGGATAGAAAGAGAAATTCCATTTAAAATCAAAGTAGAATATATAAAATACTTAGGAGTCTACCTACCAAGACACGCATAAGAGCTCTAGGAGTACAACTACAAAACACTCTTTATGGAAATACTGATCTAAATAATGAGAGAAATGTTCATTGCTCATGGGTAGCCTGGGCTAATAATAATAGCTGTGTTACCTAAGTCAACTTACATATTCAGTGCCCTGCTAATCAAACTACTCCAGGATTGTTTTATAGAGCTAGAAAAATATGACAACAAAATTCATCCTGCAGAACAAAAGGTCAATAATCTCAGTGGAAATAATGAAAAAATGTAGCAATAAAGGGGAGCTACTACTACCAAAAAATACTACATAACAGTAATCCTCAAAACTATTTGGTATGAATAGGTTGATCAATGGGCAAATTAGGAATGCAATATACATAAGCAAATACTGAATAGCCTAGTAGTTGATAAACCCAAGTACCCTAGCTACTGGAGTAAGAACTCATTATTTGACAAAAACTTCTAGAAAATTGGAATGTAATCTGGCAGAAATTAAGTATAATCCAAAAATCTCACCTCTGTGCCAAAATCAGTTCCAAATGGGTACATGATTTAGACATAAAAGATGAGAACATAAACAAATTGAAAAACAAAGAAGAAATTACCCTTCAGATCTCTGGAAAGGGAAAGAGTCAATAGTCAAGGAAGGAATAGAGGTCATAGGAGATAAAAATGGACAACTTTGATTACATAAAATTAAAAAGTTTTTGCACAAGCAAAAGTAATGCAGCTAAAATTAAAAGGAAAACAACTGAATGAGAGGAAAAATATTTGCCTTAAATTTCTCTAATAAAGATACAATTTCTAAGACATTTAAGAGACTGATTCAAACTTATAAGATAAGAACCATTCCTCAATTGATACATGATCAAAGGATAAAAATAGGCAATTCTCAAATTCATGTCAACAACAGCTGTGATAGGATCAATATCTACCAGGGTTCTCCCATCTCCTTACAACATGAGGTAAGATAATTTTCCTCAAATAATGACAAAGGTGCTCCCTGAATATGATTTTCCTCACCCTTCCCTTAATGTAGTTTCCTGGTAGCCTCTGGTCATACTGACTTGGCTTCCTGATCACCTAAGTGTTGGGGGTGTAAGTTCAGTTTCATGTGGACAGTCTCGGGCAGATAAAGGTGAGGACTTCTAAAACTTCAGAGTTCTCATGAGGCCCCCCAGGGAACAGCCAGGAACTGAGGCATGAGACCCAGGCTATCTCATGCATTTCCGCCTCTTCCCCATGGGAAACTTGCTGGGGAGAGCATCCCACCCTTGAGATTAACCCATGGTCTGAGCACACCTGTTGTTGACTAGCTAAAGGCTGAGAGCAGGCACGGTATTCAGGCGCAAACTATGCGGTGGGAGAGCTTAAGTAGGGTCAGGAAAGCCTGAAGGGCTCTTCACGCTGAGGGGCCCTTAGAGGGCAGAAGGTCCCTCCCCTCTCCCACTCCCATTCTCTTGCTGTACAATCTTTGCCTCCTTGGGAGGAGGAGGATTCCTCTCTCCTGAGGAAGAATTCACCCTGCACATGTAACCAAGACCCTGAATAAAGCCTAACCCTTGTTCGACTCTGGAAAGTCTCTTCTCTCAACACGTTTATCTGGTTTGGCCGCTGAAGACCTGCGACAGGTAAGGTAAGACTCGGGTAGCCCATCGGCCTCAAGGTCGAACACCTAAGGGCATAAAAGACCCACCCACGTGGAGTCCAGGACCTTCAAACTTGCTGAATTTCCCCAAGCCCTAAAATCACCACACCTTACCCTGATGCCAGATATATTTACATAAAGACCAGTAATGGTAATATATAGAGATATTGATATAGATACACATGCATGACACATCTTTATGCTAATTTTCATTATTAACATTTTTGTTCATCACTTTCTTAAGTCAAGAGAATCAACAAAACAACAAATCTGTAGCATTTTCTGATTTCTAAGGTATACATTCTAATATTGAAATTTTTACAATCAGCCCTCCCCCCCATAGAACTGAATCCAGGACACCTCTGTGTGAACCTAATCTAAGGGCTACCATGTTCTTTTTAAATATCTTTTCTAAACTCTGGCAAAATAAATCATCTTTTTAACTATTCAATGACCCACGAATGCCTTTCATCCTAACCTCAAATGTGATCTAACAGGGTACTCACTTGCACAACAATCACATGAAAAATTTTAAATAAATGCTCCAAATATTTAACAATTCAAGAAATTAAAATTAAAGCAGTTCTGAGATTCCATGTCATTCTCATCAAATGAACAAAGTAAGAAAAAGAAAAGGACAAATTTTGGAGGGATTACAGAAAACCGGGCACAAGAATACATTGTTGGTAGGGCTCCAGACATTCTTGAGAGCAATTTGGAATTATATCCAGAAAATTACACTACTTTTCATTTCTTTTGACTCAGTAATACCATTACTAGGTCAATACCTCCAAGAGATCTAAGAAGGAAGAAAAGGACCTATATGTTCAAAAATATTTCTAGTATTTCATTTTCAGTGGCAAAGAACCAGAAACTAAGGAGATACTCATCAATTGGGTAACAGTTGAAAAAATTATGGTATATGAATGTAATAGAATATTTTTGTGCTATTGGAAATTTTGAAAGATACGGTTTTATAGAAAGCTGGAAAGATTTGTATTCAGAATGAAGTGAATTAGACCAAGAGAATAATCTGTACAATAATGACAATATTGTAACTGAAGAATTTTGAAAGATTTAAGAACTCTGATAGAAAGTAATGATCAACCATGATCCCAAAGGACTGATGATGAAGAATGCCACCAATTTCCTGACAGAGAGGTGATAGACTCAAGATGTAGAATAAGACACCATTTTTTGCACGTAGACAATGGGAATTTATTTTGTTTGACTGGGCATATTTGTTTAAAGAGTTCTGGGTTTTCTCTTTTTTTTTCCAGAGGGGGGAGAGGAAGTGGGAGGGAGTAAAATAACTGCTCAATAACTTAAAAAAATTATTTTTAATGAATAAATAAAATGAGGGTGGAAAAATAATAACATCATAAAGGCAAACAACTTTGAAAAATTAAAGAACTCTGCTCAATGCAATGAACAGTCATGATCCAGAGGACCAACAATGAAGAATGCTACCTTCTGACAGCTGGGGACTGAACTCAGGGTACAGAATTAAAAATATATTTCCCGGATGTGGCCAATGTGGGAATTCCTTTTCTTTAACCATGCATAGTTGTTATCAGGATTTTCTTTTCCTTTTGGGATGGGGAGGGGTAAAGGAGAAGGGTGGAAGGGAAAGAAAGTAGATTTTTGTTCATTGAAAAAAATGAATTTAATTTTAAAAAATTAATGATATTTTAGTGGGCTGAACCCTGCTGAAAAATTTTCCTTGAGAAATGCAGCAGGGGTGTATTTAATGAGGTACATATTCTGTCAGGGAAATTTCTGGCTTAGTAACAAACACATAAAACAAAATTGATTCTATAAATTGAGACTATCATTCTTAACTATAATCCTAAAGATACAAACAGTCCTGAAAATAAAATGGGATTACATTATTCTCCTGGATCCAAGTGGGTCATCTTGACCTATATTGATTTTTGAAGTCTTAGAAGAAAAAAGAGAGAGGCAGAGGATTTGAGACAGAGACAGAGAAAAAGAGAAGACATATCTGAGTTTGGGGTTTTCCTCTGGTCTCCAGCAAACAACTGCTATTAGTCACTGACCAGCCATCCAGGAATGAAGAAAGGAGAGAAGAGAGCAAAGAGAAGTGCTTGAGATCAGTAATACTTCAAAGATTTTCCAATATGGAAGAAGTATCACAAGCAATCAATCAACAAACATTTATTAGGCATCTACTAGGTACCAGGCACTGTGCTAAGTGCTGGGGATATTGAAAAGCAAGAAGTGTTCCCCAATTGATAAATGGTCAAAGGATATGAACAGGCAATTTTCAGAGGAAGAAATTAAAGCTATCTATAATCATATGAAAAAATGCTCTAAATCACTATTGGTTAGAGAGATGCAAATCAAAACAACTCTGAGGTACCACATCACACCTATAAGATTGGCAAACATGACAGAACAAGAAAATGATAAATGCTGGAGAGGATGTGGGAGAGTTGGAACACTAATTCATTGTTGGTGGAGCTGTGAGCGCATCCAACCATTCTGGAGAGCAATTTGGAACTATGCCCAAAGGGCTACAAAAATGTGCATACCCTTTGACCCAGCAATATCGCTACTAGGACTATATCCCCAAGAGATCATAAAAATGGGAAAGGGTCCCACATGTACAAAAATATTTATAGCAGCACTCTATGTAGTTGCCAAAAACTGGAAGTCAAGGGGATGTCCATCAATTGGGGAATGGCTGAATAAATTATGGTATATGAATGTAATGGAGTACTATTGTGCCATAAGAAATGATGAACAAGAAGACTTCAGAGAGGCCTGGAAGGACTTATATGACCTGATGCTGAGTGAAAGGAGCAGAACCAGGAGAACTTTATGCACAGCAACAACCACAGTGTGTGAGAGTTTTTTCTGGTAGACTTAGATTTTTGTAATAACACAAGAACTTCTTACCAAAAAAAAAAAAAAAAATCCCAATGGAGGATCTCAAGGCAAAATGCCTGCCACACTCAGAGAGAGAAATATGGAAGTCACTCACATATTGTAGCAGATCATGTTTGTGTATGTGTATGTGTTTGTGTATCATGTTCTGATTTGTTATAAAATTTCTTTCATTTATCTTAGTCTGACTACATAGCATGACTATAGTGAAAATATACTCAATAGGAAAGTATATGTAGAATCTATACAGAATTGTATGCAGTCGTGGGGA
Source organism: Notamacropus eugenii (assembly GCF_028372415.1). NCBI lineage: Eukaryota > Metazoa > Chordata > Mammalia > Diprotodontia > Macropodidae > Notamacropus > Notamacropus eugenii. Next base: position 609,090,765 of record NC_092872.1, on the reverse strand, counting down.
GGGAGGGGGGGAGTGGAGGGTAGGTGGGGGGGATAAAATCACAATTGTATGGCAGTGATTGTTAAACATTACAAAATAAAAAAAAAAAAAAAGAAAAGCAAGAAGTAAAAGACAATGCCTGCCTTTAAAGAGCTTACAATCTGATAGGAGAGATGACATGAAAACAAATATGTACAAAACAAGATATATACAGGATAAACAGGAAATTATTAAGAGAGGAGAGGCACTGGAATTAAGCAGAGTTAAGGAAGGCTTCCTGTAGAAGGTGGGGTTTTATTTGGGACTTAAACTCAAGGAGTTCAGAAGTCAGAGTGGAAGAAGGTGAGTGTTTCATGGGAGAATGCCTAGAGCTGAGAGATGGAGTCTTATTCAGAGCACAGAAAGCAGACCAATGTCATTCGACCAAAAAGATCATGTTGGAGAGTAAGATGTAAGAGGACTGGAAAGATAAGAGGTATGTTATGAGGGCTTTGAATACTTAAGACAGCATTTTGTATTTACTCCTAGAGGTAATAAAAAGCCACCAGAGTTTATTGAGTAAGGGGGTGATATCATGGGACTTGTACTTTCAGAAAATCATTCTACTAGCTGAATGGAGGATGGATTGGAGTGGGGAGAGACTCGAGGCAGGCCAACCCACCAGCAACCTATTGGAATAATCATGAGACTGAAAATGAGTAAATATTGCCTCAGTTTTCAAAAAAAAAAAAAGTGAGAGTGGAGGAAGAAAACAGTCTATTATTATCTTATCGACTTAATTTCAGTTCTTGAAGAAGAAAAAAATAATTATACAACAGATCAGTAAAGAGGTGGTTGGTGAACATCTAGAAAGGAAAGTGGTGATTACAAAAAGCACACATAGTTTCATTAAAGAAGTTCATGCTCTTTGGGGAAGGTACCATCATGGTAGCAGTCCTGACCTCTCCAATCCTGGCCCTCAAGGAGCCTACAATCTGATAGGGGAGACAACACGCTTGTTGATATTTGCTCTCACCAAATAAGTCAATCAGGAAGCTGCTCTGCTGCCATGGCATTCAAAGACACCAGCAAGATAACTGAGGAGCCCAAATCTCTCTCACTAGCCATTATGTGAAATCACTGAGATGGTGTGTGCTGACCTAATTAGAGGAGCCAAAGAAAAGAATTTGAAAGTGAAGGGATCTGTTCAAATGCCCCCTAAGACACTTGAAGTCACAACTAGAAAAACTTCTTACCTTGAAGGTTCAAAGACTTGGGATCAATTCCACATGAGAATCCACAAATGCCTCATTGATTTGCACAGTCCTTCTGAAATTGTTAAACAAATCACTTCTGTCAGCATTGAACCACGTATAGAAGTTGAAGTTACCATCGCAGATGCCTAATCAATCATATCTTTTACTAAATGGTGTGCGACTATTAAAAAAAGAAGAGAAAGTTCATGCCAGAATAACTATTTCATTTTTAATGGAGTTGCTAAACTACTCAATGAGGGAAATGCTGTATATATTAAGATTTACCTGAACTTTAATAAAGCTTTGATAAATTATTTCATACTATTCTTATGGAAGAGATGAAGGCATATAGCAAAGACAATAATACAAAGATCTGCTTAGGTATTCAGGCTCAAAGTTAATGGTTTAGAATCAACATGACAGGTGGCCTTATTCCTTACCAAGGCTAACCCCTCTACCTGCACAAGTGATCTCATTCCATCCCATTTTTTCCAACAGATTGCCCCTTTTATCATCCCTACTCTGTTATTTATCTTCAATCTCTTCTCTCTACCTCCTTCCCTACTACCTACAGACATGCCCAGGTCTCCTTCATCTTCAAAAACTCTTGCTTGATCCTTCCATCCCCATTATCATCTGATATCTCTTCTGTGTTTGTAACAGCAAGCTCCCTGGTACACCTAGGATGACCTGCTAGCACAGATTCTTGCAACTGCTTTTCTTAAAGGAAAGCAATTTTTAAGGGTTCAATAATCTTCTTTAGTTACATTCACTAGTTCAGAGGAAAAGTCAGCACCCTGAACTTCAGAGAAAATACAAAAAGAGAAAATACAAACAGAGAAATTAGCATAAAGACAGGGCTCTGACTGCCTGAATCAAAGCAGTATTGCTACACACTTTACATACTCCAGTGGATTGAGAGAGCCTTTACAACTGAGCAGTTGGGGGTGAGGTGCGGGGGTGATCTGAACATACGGCTACTCAGAGTCTCTCAACCAGATAATCACGAGGTTCTTCTTATAAGCAAACCCCCAGATCAAAATACCAACTCAGAGTATATATAAACTTCTCAGGGCCAGAAGGCATCACAACCCTTCTGACTCAGTGCCTAATCTGTTTAGCACCAAAAGGCGTGGAAGTCTTCCTACAAGCAAGCCTCCTCCTAAGCAAGCTCTTCCTTAGGCAAGTCCCTCTCCCAATGGGCTCCATATGAGGCCTACTAATGGGCGGGGAAGATCTTATTATCCCATTAACATTATAGCCTTTTGTGGCTAAACAAGTCAAAAAAGCTGTCTATGATAGGTACCCCCACTTTCTCTCCATTCACTCTCTTCTTAACCCTTTATAATCTGGTTTCCAATTTTATTATTCTACTAAAATGGCTCTATCTAAAGTTACTGGTGACCTCTTAAAAGCCAAATCCAATGGCCTCTTCTCAATCCTTAAATCAAGTTAACCTCTCTATAACCTTTGATGCTGTTGAACATTCTCTTCTAGATGCTTTCTTCTCCTGGTTTTCTTCCTATCTGTCCAACTGCTCCTTGGTCTCCTTTGCTGATTCCTCATCCAGATCATGCCCTCTAACCAAAAGTGTCCCACAGGATTCTCTCCTGAGCCCTCTTCACAAAACAAATTCCCTTAATAAAAGAATTTGTTCTATAAAACTTGGATTCAGTCAAAAAGCCACATCCAAGGACCCAGAAGGTCACTTGTGTCCTCCAGGCCACAGATTCTCCACCCCTAGAGGTGGTCATTCAGGTTCCTTCCAATTCACCAATTCTGTAATTCTATGATTCTGTGATTTCTAATCCAGTGCTCTCAAAATTATATGATGTCTGTCTACTTAGGGATTCTAGAAATACTTGTTCTAGGGGGCAGTGAAGCACTTACACAGAGGTCAAAAGAATTAATATAAGGCCATTCTCAAAGGTCTCTCTGAAGAACTTTGGAATCTGTTGTAAGACATGGTGGACACTAACACAAGACCATCCAGAATGGCATGCCCACATCAAAGAATGCACTGTCCTTATGAGCAAGGCAGAATTGCAGAAGCTCAAAAGAAATTTAAGATGTACAGATTTAGAGATATCTCCATTCCAAATGCTCATATGGACTATTTGTGTCCATAGCCACATAGGTTGCAAACATGGATGACTGGAAGGATAATGGTGCCTCAACAGAAATAGGGAAGTTAGGCAGATAAGTGGATTTAGGTCCCATATCCCAATGGTCACCTTTCTATATCTCACAGGACCTGTGGGCATTCCTACTAACAATACAAATAGAAACCCATCTACATCCTCTTATCCTGTGAGACTCTCCCATGTCCTCCTCTAAGTCTTTCACAGCTGTTCCTGTGAATATGCTGGGACCCTTCTTCTAGTTCTCTTTGCACTGAATGGATATATGCTTGTGAGCTTAGAATTTCTTCTTTCTATGGTTATATTTCATATCACAGGTCTGAATGCAACTTTGTCAGTACTAGGGCTAATGGATAGCAAGACAGACCAGAAAGGTGATTGTTAGGAGCTAGACTATTAGACTGACCTATCAGGGTGGATCAAAGAGTAGAGAAAATGGGGGCATCTAGGTGGTAAAGTAGATAGAGCCTCTTTGCCTGGAGTCAGGAGGATCTGAGTTCAAATCTGGCCTCAGACACTTCCTAGCTGTGTGACCCTGGGCAAGTTACCTAACCCTGAATTACCTCCCCCCCAAAAAAGAAAAAAAGAGTAGAGAAAGTTGCTAACAAGTGAGCAGTGGGAGAAATCTAGACAGGTGGGTGAAGAATCAGGAGTACTTAGCAGAAAGAGATGGAGGTCTCAGTTTTCAGCATCAAGAAGGTCGAGCACCCCGGCATCAGGGGATGTCCTGGCAGTGAACCACCTTGGCTCAGATGGGTAAACTCTTACCTAATTGTGCCTAGAAAAAGCTTTACTCTCTGCTTCACTTGTCAGCCACCAGCACCAAATCATACTGCTGCAAGCAGTTTATCTTCCAACTCTCAATGTCTAATTCCTCTTTATGTGTTGTAGTCCCCCCCCCCATTAGACTATAAGCTCCCTGAGGGTTCATCTTCTGTTTTTATCTCCTTTCTCAAGTGAATCTGCTTCTCTTGCTTTTAGTGCCTTCATCCTCATGGGAAGGGGTAAAGAGGCAAAACCCAGAAGAGTTGGGCAGTGATGGGAGTTGCTTTCTTCCCTGGAACAGAGTATGGGAAGGGGGAGGAAAGATGCTGTCTCCAAGGTGCACTTGGATTAGCTCACCAAGCATGGCTCTTGGAAGTCTCTCAGGTCTCACTTCCATCTGCCTAGCATAGCAACAGCATTATCAATAGCCACAGTGGGAGCCACAGTCTGCAAAGGGAGGGGAGAGAGAAGAGGGGAGCAATTACCCAGAGACTCGCAATGGTACTGCTCAACCTAGACCGACCTCAGGATTCCAAAGTGGAAAATGAACTCACTCAAGAACTCTAACTCTCCAACTAATGAACTAACTCCTTCCAGCTCCTTTCTCTTAGAGATCCCTCAAAACACTCCCAGAAGTTCAAATTCAAAAGCATCGCCAATTAGTAGACTGTGGGATAGTATCTGATTAAGTCTCTCACCTCTCACAGCAACACAGGCAATACATAAATACATTTTCTTGTCTAGTCAAACGTTATATCTCCCCAGTAGAATGTAAGCTTCTTATGTCCAGGGAATGTTTCATTTTTCATTGTACTTAATGTAGTGCTTTGTACACCATAAGCACTTAATAAGTATCAAGCAGTGGAAACGTAGAAGCATCTGTGTGGGGGATTTAAGTGGATTGCAAGTACAACAGTAGCCAACAGTACAATGCAGCATCTGAAAAAAGCAAATGAAAATTCAGGCTGCATTATGAAAAGCATAGTGTCCATGATCAAGGTACTTTGCTTAGTCAGATCACATCCAGAGTGTTGTATTCAGTTTTTGTGCTGCACTTTAGTAAGAACATTGGAAAAATGGGGAATGTCTAGTCACTGGACCCAGATGGTTCAGGAAGAGCAACTGAGGCTGCTGTTCTTGCACAGCCCTTCCTCACTCAAAACAGTCAAGTGCAAGTCATGTCATCATTCTCTGATGTCCTGGTCTTCTTTGAGCACGAAGGACGAACATAACCTGTGAGTAGATAGAGCTGCCTGAATGTGGACCCAGCTAGCTGGGTAACTCAGTTCATCTTCTCCCTTCTGTCTTCCTCTGCCTTACCTATCCTCTCCAAAGGAAGGTAAATTTGGATGGCCAGAGGCTGCCCAGTTAATTTGGGGAATACTGGCTATCTTTCTTTCTTTCTGTCCTCCTTCCTTCTTTCCATCTTTCTTTCCTTCCTTCCTTCCTTCTTTCCCTCCTTTCTTTCTTTCCTTTCTTTCTTTCCTTCTTTCTTTCTTCCTTTCTTCCTTTCTTTCTCTCTGTCTTTCTTTCTGTCTGTCTTTCTTTCCTAAAGTCTTAAACCCAGTGCACTCTCGAGCCCATATATTAGACAACAATATGTCCCTGCCCAAGTTCCACTTAATGGTTGTTTTCTGGACCCTCCTGGTTTAGAGTAATTATTAATAGTAACTGTTTCTCTTCCTGCTTCCCTCCAGCTTGATTTAGTTATGTTTTCTTTTTCTCATTAAAGGGGCCATTTTTTGACTACTTCTTAAAGCGGCCTATTCATTGAACAAGAGTTACCTCACTCTAAATGAGTACCTGAAAAAGCCTTAGCCTAAAAAGACCAAGGTCTCCCATTGCGTTCTGGACCATCTCCAGTCATCCTGATGAATATCTGGTCACTGGATCTAGATGGTTCAGGAGGAAAAAGTGAGGCTGGTGACCTTGCACAGCTCTCACTCACTCAAAGTCAAGTGCAAGTCGTGTCATCATTTCTCTTATGTCATGGTCTTCTTTGAAAATGAAGAACAAACATAGCCTGGGAAAATGGAGAGCATCCAGAAGAGGGTGATCATGATAGTGACAAATTCTAAAATTGTGCCGTGAAAGAATCAATTGAAGAAACTGGGGAAGATTAGTCTAAAGCAGAGAAGACTTGGTGTAGGGCTGGGGTAGAGGGAAGCAGAGATAAGTTTTTAAGCATTTGAAAGGTTGACATATACAAGAGAAATTAGACTTGCTCTACTTAGTCCTAGACAGAAGAGTTAGGAGTAATATCACAATTGTATACCATAACTTGTTCAACCATTCCCAATTGATGGGCATCCATTCAATTTCCAAACCTTAACCATGTCAGGTATATTTTAAAGAGGCTTCTTGTTCAGGTATGGATTGGTCTATATGCCCGCTGAATTCCTTTCCAGTTCTGAGATTCTATGATTCTATGTGAAATGTTTTTTGAACCGAATTGTTATGGAATGGAAGAAGTTATCTGAAGTTTGTTTAGAATGAGTGAGGTGAAAAGAGGCTGAAAGTTTGCTTTTTACTTAAAAACTAGAAAAAATAGAGAGTATTCAGAAAAAGGTGACCAGGATGGTAAAGGAGCCTGAAAGCAAACTAAAACAGAAGAAAGAAAGAAAGAAAGAAAGAAAGAAAGAAAGAAAGAAAGAAAGAAAGAAAGAAAGAAAGAAAGAAAGAAAGAAAGAAAGAAGGAAGGAAGGAAGGAAGGAAGGAAGGAAGGAAGGAAGGGAGGGAGGGAGGGAGGGAGGGAGGGAGGGAGGGAGGGAGGGAGGGAGGGAGGGAGGGAGGGAGGAAGGAAGGAAGGAAGAAAGGAAGGAAGGAAGGAAATAAACCAGTGAAGAAACTGGTGATCTTTAGCCTGATGAAGTCTTAAAGAAACAGCTAAAAGCAATTTTTGCTTGCCTTTAGGTTCTCTTAGGAAGCTGCTTGTTATTAATTAAAGGAAACTGAGAAAAGGAACATTATTTCTCAAGAAAAGGTGAGAAGATCACACCTATCAGAGTGACTAACATGACAAAACAGGAAGATGATAAATGTTGGAGAAGATGTGGGAGAGTTGGAACATTAATTCATTGTTGGTGGACCTGTGAGCTGATCCAACCATTCTGGAGAGCAATTTGGAACTATGCCCAAAGGGCCACAAAAATGTGTATATCCTTTGACCAGCAATATCACTTCTAGGACTGTCCCAAAGAAATCATAAAAATGGGAAAGGGTCCCACATGTACAAAAATATTTGTAGCAGCTCTCTTTGTGGTGGCCAAAAACTGGAAATCAATGGCTGAACAAGATGTGGCATATGAATGTAATGGAATACTATTGTGCTATAAGAAATGATGAACGGGAAGACTTCAGAGAGGCCTGGAAAGACTTATATGAACTGATGCTGAGTGAAAGGAGCAGAACCAGGAGAACTTTGTACACAGCAACAACCACAATGTGCCAGGAATTTTCTGGTTAGACTTAGTCCTTCATAGCAATACAAGGACCTAAAAATTCCCAGTGGAATCGAGGCAAAACACTTTCCACATCCAGAGAAAGAACTATGGAATTGGATTGCAAAATGAAGCAGACCAGTTTTTTTGTACTATGTCTTGTTTTGTTTGTTTTATGGTTTCTCCCATTCATTTAAAAAAGAAAATTAAAAAAAAAAAGAAAAGGTGGGAAGTCCAATAGAATAAAATCTCACTTAAAAGACTGGAGTATCTGATCCCACCACCCAGGATGGTGATTGATCATGGCCATTAGCCACAATAGCTGATAGAACTCTGAGGATCTCGTTTCCAACAAATATGGAGGCCAAGGGGAATTTTTCAATGACCCAGTGCCAAGAGACAGATAGATAGATAGATAGATAGATAGATAGATAGATAGATAGATAGATAGATAGATAGATATAGATATAGATATATACAAAGCAGAAGCTGGTTTTCTTACTAGAGAAGGTAAAAGAGTTGGAGAACTGTCTCTCATCTCTCTACCTTATCAAAGACAATGAAATGATCCTAGAAAGAATAGGAAGAGATACATAAAAGGGAAAACTGAGAAAAAAGAAGAATTTTAAGAGACAGAAACACTAGACTATATTTGGAGGTTAGAGGACAGAATTGGACAGAGGACAAACATAGTCAACAAGCATTTTTAAGTGCCTACTACACACCAGGAACATTGAGAAAGAAAGAAAAAACAACAACTGAACATTTTATAGAAAGTAATAGGAAGGTATGGGGTTATTCCTGCAGGATAAGAAGCTGGGCCCTCAAAGGAAATAGCAACTTTTGTTACTCCAGTGAAAAATGGTATGGATTCACATGTACCACTGAGAAAAGTCACCAAATCATCACTTCTCCGAGGAAAAGAAGAGAAATAGTGGATGGTCGCTCTGTGGTACCAATGCAACCAGGAGAAGATCTGACATCTTCCTAAGATGTGTTTCTGGAACATGACAGAGAGACTCATGGCATTTGTTTTATCTAGTGACTTTTACAAACTCTTCATAATTCACATGGAATAAATGATATTGCAACAAGGCACCTAGATATCATTGCTGTGGATTATGATAACCTGGTCAACATTCAGGCTGTAGGTAATATTTTTATCATCCATTGCCAATTGGAGGTAGAGGCTTCTTTCAAGAAAGGCAGATTCAGGAAGTGAACAGGCAATTAATGCAGTGGCATCTAAGAATGGAATTTAGATTTCGGAGATTAAAAATATAGGAATGGTGGGATCAAGGCCAGAGCAGAATGCATCTGATGAAACATGGTAAATATACAATTGCCTAGAGTTTTAAGAATCTGATCAATTAGTGAGACATTTAAATTAAAAATGGGCAAAGACATAGAAAATTGCATATATCTGCCAAATCAGATTCCATGAAGAATAAGAAGTGTTAAATAAAATAATAACAATAATAACAGTAGTAGATAAGATCATTAACTCATAGATGACAATATCCAAGCAGAAAGTCAACAACATAGCTCATAACTTCAGTTATTTAAACACAAATTCTCAAAGCAAGCCCAGTTTGGTGTCCACAGCTATGATTCTAGCTACTAGGGAGGCTGAAGCTGGCAAATCTCTTAAGCTCAGGAATGCTAAGCTACAGTGGCTATGCCAATCAGGTCTGAACTAAGGTTGGCTTTAATATGATGAGAACCCAGGAGCAGGGATCCACTAGGTTGCTGAAGCAAACTAAGTTGTTCGCAAACCTGCCCAGGTCAAAAACAGATCAGGTCCAAATACCCGTGCTAAAACTGGTAGTGGGGTCAGCCCCATGAGAAATTTTGGAACTTCTAGCCTGAAAAAAAATGGGGAGACCCATTTTTTTAATATACAAAACAAAGCAAATTCAAACACTTATCATTGAGACTTAATGAGATGAGACTTAAGAGGCTATAATATAGCTATAGAAAAAGGGTATGTTTGCTGAATAAATCTTATAGAACATGTAAAAATGGGACAGAGTAGGACTGTATAGAAATAGAAAAATAAGAATCAAGAAGCAATTATTAAGAACTTATTATATGCCAGGCACTATGCAAAGGGCTGGGGATACAAAGATCAACATAAAATAATCCTTGATTTCAAGGAGCTTACATCCTATCTATTGGAGGAGATAAGGTATATGTGCATGTGTACGTGTGTGTGTGTGTGTGTGCATATATATATATACACACAGATATACATACACATATATACATATATACACACATACACACATATACATATATATATACTTTCCAGTGTTTCTGTCTCTTAAAATTATTCCTTTCTCTCAAATTTCCCTTTGAAACATTTCTTCTGTTCTTTCTTAGGAGTACTTCATTCTTCTCTTTGATAACCTGAAGAGATAAGAATCATTTTTCCAAGTCTTTTATCTTTTTCTATATAGAAACCAACATGTACTTTGTACAAGTGATATAGACATACACACAGACAGAGTAGAGAGAGAGAGACAGAAACAGATACATAGATAGATTGACAGGCACAAATAGATACATAGAGGCATAGACACTAGACAGGCAGACATATAGATAGATAGATGATAGGCACATACAAATAAATAGAGATAACTACCTATACATATATATGTATGTGTGTATATATATATATGATATAAATGTATATATGTGTATTTTATATATATATGTATATACATATATACATATACACAGAAGAGTGTTGAATGAAATCATTCAAAAGGAACAGTATGTACAAAAAGGTAGGACAGAGCAGCCCTATATATGTTATACACAGATATATATAAATACACATGTGCACACACGTACACATTCACACACGGACCAGACTGTGACTGCATTTTTATTCCTTATTCTGATGCAGGTTGGTATCTCATCTGCAACTTATCATTTAATAGAGTTACCTATATCACCATGCCTTAATTTCTAGCTCTAAGGCTGGACTTCCATGCACAATCCCATTCTGTCTCTCAAGGAGATATATACATGTAAGAAGATACAGGAAGCAAAGGGAGGAAACACATTTGGGTGAGGATCATTGGAGAGAGAAACAGAAGTGAGAACAGAAGGAGGAAATAAATGAGGAATTCAGGAAATGGATCACAAACCTGGCACAGAAGCACAATATAGTTGTGATGCAAAACTTCAACCATCTAGACATCTGCTGCACCCGCCCTACCAAAAGCTAAGTAGCTGACAATTCCTAGTTTTTCTCAATAATAACTTCATTCTCTAAAAAGTGAGGGAAGCAGCAGAGTAAACTGCTGTTCTGGGCCTGATTATGACCAATATGAAGGAAGTTGTGAAATAGAAATGGGGACAACTTTGGTTTGAAGTGACCACTTACAGGTGAAGATAGAGGAGAGAAATATATAAATTTTAGAGCTTTAAAGTTTGCAAAGAGATTTACATATGTTATTTCATTTGATTCTTACAATAACTCTGGAAAGCAGTAATCATTATTATCCCCATTTTACAGATGAGGAAACTGAAGTACAGAATTTATTTTTTCTAATTGGCTTGCCCAGGGTCACATTAAAGTATCTGAGGCAAGATTCATGCTCAAGTGTTCCTAACTCTAAGTTCAGCACTCAATGTACCACCTAGCTGCCGAGAAACGCTACTACCATTATATCTCTAAAAGGAAACTATTTTTAGTGATGACATTTACTGCCTATCAGTGATTAGTTTGAAGATATTAAGTCCCAAAGAGATAGTTCAGAGGGCATATTTTGAAGAATTCAGAGAAAGGACAGATAGGAGCCTACGATCTAACATTCTACGGGGAAAGTCAACACAAGAAAATTGGGAAGTTCTCCAGAATAAAATTCTAATTGCAAAAACGCAAACATTTCAGATAAGGAATAGTTGTCTAAAGAGACCTATATGGATACAGCAAAAATTTATGGACCCAGATTTTTAAAAAGACATGGAAAAAAGATGGAAACAATGGCAGGTAATTGATAATGAATTCCAAAGAGTGGCAGGGTCCCATAAGAGCACTCTCAAGGGCCTAAGGCTCAGAATGAGCTGAGATTGGCAATGAATAGAAAAGCCCACAAAAATATCTTCCTTTTTAAAGCTATGTTGGATGCAAGAGGAGCATAAATCTTGCAAGAATAATCTTGCAAAATCTCATCAAGAATAGGTAATACACCCAACTAAATTTATTTCATTTTATGATAGGATTTTTAGACTAGTAGACATGTAGACATGGTATGCTTAAATTTAAGCCAAGGATTTGACAGTCTCTCATGCTATCCTCACTGGGCATGTGAACTAGATGAAAACAGATAAATTAGATGGTATCCAGTTAGGTGGATTCAGAAATCACTGAATGGTCTGGACCCAAAGAGTAGTCAACAGTAGGTAGATATAAACTTGAGAGGTAGTCTCTAGTGGGGAGTCCTAGGAATCTGTCTTGAGTCTTTGGTCAACATGTTTATCAGGAACTTGGATGAAGGGATGTAAGGGTGAAAACAATACAAAGCTTGGAAATATCACCAACCTATTGAGTGATAGAGCCAGGTTCCAAAAACTAGTTATCTTGAGAATCAAATGAGAGAATGAATATAAAGTGTTTTGTTATTGCTTAATCATTCTAATTATATCTGATTCTTTGTGACCCCATTTTGGATTTTCTTGTCAAAGACGCTGGAGTGGTTTGCCATTTCTCATTTTGCAGATGAGATAATTGAGGCAAAGTGAGTTAAGGAATTTGCCCAGGGTCACACAACTAGAAACTGTCTGAGGCCAGATTTGAATTCAGGAAGATGAGTCTTTCTGACTTCAGACCTGGTATTCTATCCACTGCACCACCAACTGCCCAATTCAGTCACATACAAATTATTATATCTGGAAGCCAGTAATTGAAAGCATGGAAGAGTAATAATAGGATAATGAGAGCAAAGAGGGAGAAGGATAATATAGTGGGAAGAGGTGGATTCGGAGTCAGAGGAGCTGGGTTCAAATCATGACTCTACTACGTATCATCTATGTGACTTTGGTCAAGTCAGTCCACTTGTCTAAACCTCAATTTCTTCATCTATAGAAGAAACCATTTGGGCTGAGATTCCTTCTGGCTGTAAATCTGTGGTCCTGTCTTCTGCTCCCGGCATTTGCTGAAGCCTCTATCCTGTCGGGGGAACCCTGTCTATAAATATTCATGCTGTTATCGAAAACTTCATCAAAATGTTCGTGATGATGCTGCTGTTATTAAAGCACAAGGGAGGGGAGAGGGGAGACAAGAGAGGATACAAAGATGAATAAGACACAGACAGTCCCTGTCTTCCAAGGACTTACAGTCCCCATGTACACAGATGACAACAAGAGCTGACGTTGCCAGAGTGCTTTTATACATCTATTATCTCATTTGAGTCTCATGACAATTCTATGAGGCAGGGACTGCAGTTATCATTTTCCCCATTTTACAGATAAGAAAACTGAATCCTTGAAAGGTGAGGTGATTTACGCATGATCTCACAGCAAGTGTCAGATGTGGAAATTGAACTCAGGTCTCCCTGACTCCAAAACCAGCATTCTCTCCACTATGCAGCCCTGCGCTGATTGTACAAGACCCAAGAGAGTAAATGATATAAGAAATTAAAAAAACAACAACAAAAAAAAACAGTGAAGTTTAGAGATTTTTCCTGGACCTGCAAGTCTAGCAAAATAAAGGCATATCCTCATCTAAGTAAGAAGAAGAAGAGCTAGCATGTACATAGTGCTTGAAGGTTTGCAAAACATTTCATGAATATTATCTCATTTTACCCTCACAACTAGGTACTATCATTATCCCCATTTTACAGTTGAGGAAGCTAAGGCAGCCAAAGGTTAAGTGATTTTTCCCAGGGTCACACAGATAGTAAATTTCTGAGGCTGGATTTGAATTCAAGTCTTCCTAATTCTGGGTCAAGGTCTCTATCCAATGTGTCATCTAGATGCCCTTGACTTGGATTCAATGTTTCTCCAGTTGAAGGGGGTCCAATAGGATTTAGACCATGTTTTCTGTAGGAATAACTCTTAATCTGCCTGCTTCTGAGAAGGTTACTCCATTAATTTCTCTTAATAAAGAGTTTAATGCAGAGGCTAGACCTAGAGCTATAGTAGAAATGATACCTACTCAGGTATGGGGTGAACTAGAGGGATTCTGAGGTCCTCTTCAGCTCTGAGATTCTGAGTATAATTCTGTGACTCATTGGACATCTGCTGATTCTTCTATGCATCCATATGGCGAGGGGGCTAAGGAAACTTTAAATATCACAGCCAACACTATTGCACTATCTATGCATCTTATTTTTGTATATGAAACAGTGAATCTCCATTTTAAACTATTTGCTTTTTAAAAAATGTATAATAATTCTGTGAGTTACTTTCAAAGCTGTCCTGTTTATCTGTGCTTACTTCTGAACTCCTATTTCTTTCCATGTATTAGAAAAACAACAGTCGCTTGTAATAAAGAAATATAATCAAGCAAAACAAATCTATGCAGTGGTCATGTCTGAAAATGTATGTCTTTTTCTGCACCTCGAAACCTTCAGGTTTTATGAGGTGAGTAGCATGTTTTATCATAGGTCCTCTGGAAATATGGTTGGTTGTTGCATTGACTGGAGTTCTTCGGGCTTTCAAAGTAGTTTTTCTTTACGATGTTGTTCTTGTATAAAGTATTTTTCCTGGTTCTGCTCATTTCACTCTATATCTATTAATAAAAGTTTTCTCAAGTTTCTCTAAAACAATTCCTTTCATAATTTTTATGGCACAATCGTAGTCCTTCCATTATGTTTGCATACCATGGTTTATTCATTCTACAAGTGATGGACATACAACCATAGAATCTAGTTCTTTGCTTTCCTTTTCCTCCTTTACCCCCATGCCCCCTGCCCCCATTTCATGATCAGGATATTTGTTTTACTTCTGATTATTCTATTAATACTATTTTTCCTTCTTAAACCCTTCCCCTGACCCATCACCACTCATTTCCTTGTTGAATTTGCTGTATTTTCGCACCAAACTATTTGTGTGTATTTAACCCTCCTTTGCCTCAAATTATTTACTTCTTCATTGACTGAGCATTACACAAAAGGGGAGGAAATGAAAACTGAAAAATAAGGGTCTTTCCCCGTTCCCATAGTCCCATGAAAGGACATGCGTTTGGGGCTTCTGGTGAGATATGAGGTCATGAGTAATCAGGGATGCCAAGGTAATGGTTGCAATCAAAAACTTTGGATTTGGTCTGGGAAAGTGTGCAACTGGGGAAGGGATTAGATGGTGAAGGGAGAAGTAACTAAAGGAGGAGAGGATGAGAAAGGAAGGAATGAGCAAAGGAACAAAGGGAAGAAAGAAGGAAGGAGGGAGGCAGAGAAGGAAGGGCAAGGAAATGGCATTTATTAGGTTTTTACTATATGTTAGGTATTATGTAAGTAGTGGAGATGCAAATACAACCAAAAAGAAAATTCCCACACCTCAAGGCACTTACATTCTCAGGGAAAATGGCATGCAAAAATGAGCTGAAAAGTGGGAGAGGGGAGATTGTAAAGTCCAGAAAGTCAGAGACAGGGCTAAGAAAAGAATGAAGTTAGGTCATCCTGGACTCCTTCCACCTGGAGTCTCCAGGTGGATCTCACCAATGGGGGAAGGGTGTTGGGCCTTGCAGATGACAGTTTTCATTTATGATTTCTTGAAATATAGTGTCCATAATTTTGTTTTAACATGGTTTTCAGGAAGTTCAATAACTCTTACATAATCTCTGCCTGACATGTTGTTCAGGTCAGTTTTTGATAGCAAGTATCTTTCGTTTTCTTTTTTTTTAAATCTTTTGATTTTGTTTTAACCATTCTTACTGTCTCTTGGAGTGATTGATTTCTATTTAGTCCATTCTAATTTTCAGGGAGCTTTACCACTTTCTCTTCAAAACTATTTTTTCTTCCAGACCTCTTGTTTCATTTATCTCTTACTGTAGTCCTTGCAGAAAATTCATTTTTTGCTTTCCGTTTTTATGGAGTTACTCTAGATTTCTAGACTCAGTGAATACCAGAAATGTTTTTGTGCTAATGAATGGGAGCAGGTGAGGAAGGTGATCTGATTGATCTTCCCCAATGAAAAATTAACCCTCAGTCATGGAAGTATTTTGAGTCCCAATCCCAGCTCAGCTATTCTCTTGTTGCATAGCGAATAGTCTTAAGCAATTCCCTGTTTAATTCTATACATTATTATGCATTATCTATACATTAACTTCCCTTCTGGAAAAAGAATCCATGTGATATAATGAAGGGGCCCTGGACTTACATTCAGGTGTTGTGAGTTTGATTTCCAGCTCTGAACATGATCTATCCCACAGGGCTTTTGTGAGGAAAGTGTTTTGTATTCTTAAAAGTGCTATATAAATGTGAGTTATGATTATTCAAATGCTTTAGAGGAAGATATTCTCAAACTTTTCTGGTCCCTAGACCACTTCAGTGCATCCAAAGGCCCTACTCCTTTCTACTTGCTACTAAAGCAAAAAAATTTACCAGTTGTTTTTTAAAAGGAAGTTACACTAAGTTGCTAATCTATATTCAGCTTGGTCTCCCAAATCTGGAAATCTAGAATTACCATAGTCAATTTATTCAGGAGTAATCAGACCCTGGGGAAAACTAGGTTTGTACTACCCAAAGTCACACAAAAGGAATTTATAACAAATAAGAAAATCTAAGAACTTGCCTTGAGAGATATAGACAGTCTTAAAAGCCTCTAAATAAATGTGTGGCCTTGAACATCTCACTTACAGAAATCATATGATTTAGATTTGAAATGACCTAAGGGACATCAAGTCTAAGGCCCAGAAAAATGAAGAACCAAAATGAAGGTCAAAGAGGTAGCAAGCGACAGATACAGGATTCAAATCCAGTTCATTAGGCTCCAAATACCTTGCTGTGTTCTCCACAGTATCCTACCTGCTTTACCTCTCTGTATCTCAGTTTCCCCATCTGTCAAAATGAAGGAATTGCACTAAAGAGCCTGTGGAGTTCTTATCAGTTCTGAAATTACATGATTTCTAAGTGGCCTAATATTCATGCTGTCCAGTCAGCTCATCTTCTTCTCAAAAGAGAAACTTACTTGGAAAACCAAAATAGTAACAAAAAGATGTTTAACCAGACCAAGGAAAATGCTTATGCTGAGCCTCCTCGAACCAACCAGGTGCTTCTGTTGGCTCATTTGGGATCCTTCTCCCTAAACAGGGCAAGAAACACACCACCCAGCTTCTTCTCCAAGCCTGCCTTTCAGTTTTCATTTATATCAAAGTTTATAGTGAAAGATCTCTAGTTATTTTAGGGAGAATGTTTCCAGGAGGCACTAATTGGCCTTTTAATGCTTTGTAGCTTCTGATGGTCTGCCATCACAAGACCACAGGATCATTCTTGTTTTTGTTCATATTTAGTTGTGTCTGACTCTCCGTGACCCCATTTGGGGCTTTCTTGGCAAAGATACTGGAGTGGTTTGCCATTTCCTTCTCTGACTCATTTTACAGATGAGGAAACTGAGGCAGACAGGGTTAAGTGACTTGCCCAGGTTCACATAGGTAGTAAACTGCTCTACCTAACTGCCCTCTTAGGATCCTAGATCTAGTCAGTATGGAAGAAGGGGTAAGGAAGCAGCATTTATTAAGCTTTAAGTGCTAGGAATAAAAATGCAAGCAAAAAGAAAGATAATCCCTGTCCTCAAGGAGCTTCCATTCTCACTGGGGAAAATGACACACAAAAGGCAGCTAAAGAGGGAGAGGGTTGATTTGAAGTCCAGAAAGTCAGGAACAGGGCTAAGAAAAGAATGGACTCAGACCAGCCTGGGGCCTTTTACAAAATGGAGACTCCAGGTGGAACTCACCAATAGGGGAAGGGGGCTGGGTTTTGCAGAAGGCAGTTTTTATTTATGATTTACAGAAGCAAAATACTGTTAACAGAACAGTCACAAGCAAAACAAATTTCCTGATCACAAAGGTGGGACATAGGAGTTGTTGGCGTTGTTGGCTTTTTAGAAGAGAATCAGTGATGTCATGGTGTTGGGGTCAGGGTACAATGTGTTCACCTGTGGCTGATCAGTCCAATTTGAAATCAGAAGGCTCTACCTAGATCAGGCACAAGTAGGCCTATAGATCACTTGGGATGATGTCTCTGGATTTGCACCACTCACATTTGCTTTATGCTACTTCAATTCTGCTTTGCTCGTGGAATACAATGCCTTTTTTGACGTAGGCGTGCCATGCTGGGTGGTCCTGCACCAGCATCTCTCATGTCTCACCATATGTACTAAAGTTCTTCAGAAAGACCTTGAGAGTTTCCTTGTATCACTTCTTCTGACCTCTGTGTGAGTTCTCCAAAAAAACCCCAATCTATTAGGTAAACTTGCATTTGGCATTCAGGCTAGGCATCAGTCCATTGGAGTTTCATTCTCTGCAGTAGAGTTCAAATGCTTGGCAGGTCAGTTTGAGAGAGGACCTCAATATTCAGTACCTTATCTCGGCAGGTAATCGTCAGAATCTTCCTAAGACAATTCAAGTAGAAGCAGTTCAATTTTCTGTCATGGCATGAATAGATTATCCAGGTTTCACAGACATACAACGATGAAGACAGCACAACAACTCTGTAGACCTTCAGTTTGGTGGGTAACCTAATAGCTCTTTTCTCCCACACTTTCTTTCAGAGTCTCCCAAAGACTTGGCTAGCTCTGGTAGTGTGTGCATCAACTTCATTACCTAGTGGGAACATCCCTGGAAAATATTCTGCCAAGGTTAGTGAACTTATCCACAGCATCCAATTTACTGTGACAGTAGTTCCAAGTATGGATGATGTGGTGCTGCTGGCTAATGGAAGATCTTTGTTTTCTTGGTGGACTGTAAAGACAAAGTTAACACAAGAGTTAACACAGAAAAGTGATCATTAATCTGTTACTTCTCAGCCTTAGAGGCTGCATTGAGTGCACAAACACTTCCAAACAAAAATTTGAGCACCGACTCTCCCTCTACTTATAGAGGGAGAGTTGTAGCCTTTTGGCTACAACTTGTAGCTTGTAGCTTGGCTTGTAGCCTTTTCAAGTTAAATAGTTTACCATCCAAGTAGCAGCTGACCTTAAGGCTGTTTCCATCCCTGTTGAAGGAGTCTGACAACATCTCTGAAAACATCATGCTAAAAAGCATGGGAGCAAATACACAGCTCTGCTTCACTCCCTCGGTGATGGGTAAAGTGGGGATTAAAAGGGAGGAAAAGCCATATTTCTAAACTTTTTGGATACAAGTACTGACAATCCCTGTCCTCAAGGAGTTTATAATCTAATTAAAGAGAGGCTTGGGGAGCAGTTTTTCTGCTTTCCAACCCCAAGGGGAGAGGCACCAGAGAGTAATGAGGAGGTGTTGAGTAACAAAACTTATCCTGGAGTAAGTTCCTAGAATCAAAACCAAGCTGAGTAGATCTAGAGCTAGAAGGGACTTCTGAGATTGTCTAGTACAATCTTCTCAGTCTACACATAAATAATATGAGTCTCAGAAAGGCTGAGGGACTTACCTAAGATCACATAGGGAATAAACATCAGGAAACCAAGGAGCAGTCCATCCCCAAGAGTGATTTCTGACTTGTCTTAAATTTCATTACAGTGACAGCCTGCTTACTCGGAAGTCAGACTGAAAGTAACCTCGACCCCCTGGACGCAGTCTGAAGTAACCAAAATGGATCCCCAAATTATGGATCAAAGGCTTTGTACTAAAATCACAATTTACTTATTCCAGTTCACTCTCAGGGTTTAACAACTTTGCTTATCTGGTTTCCCAGCCCACTGCAGGTTGGAAGCAGCAACCCAGAACAGGACTTGGCAAGGGAAGGAGGTTATTAGAGGCAGGTACAGTGATAACAACCAGAAGAGACAGCTGGACAGTCATAGTGTAACATCTGGGGCTCCAGAACACACCCATAGAGAAAAATTATCTACACACCCTTAGAGAAAAATTATCTATATATAGACCTTGGGCAAGAAAATTGTTGATCAACAGAGATTCACTGGGTGAATATACACCCAGTTCTGAGTCAGGTACCAAACAATAGATATAAAAAATAAACTATCTTGGAAGGAAAGACAAAGACACGAAGCAGTCACCTCCCTTGTTCCCCAGTGACCTTCCCAGGCAAGACTTCCCAAAATACACTCCCAGTTCAGTTGCACCCTTCCCCAGGCTCTGTAGACCTACTTAGGTGAACTCCAGCCCCAGACACTAGCTGTGTGACACTGGCTAAGTCAATTTACCTCTGTTTGCTTCAGTTTTCTCATCTGTGAAATATAGCCTTACCTCCAGAGGTGTAGTGAGGAGCAAGTGAAATAATAGTTATAAAGTGCCTTGCATCAAATCTGGAGTTAGTGTAGATTTGATGTTAGAGGATCTATATTCAAGGGCTATCTTAACATTAACCAAACTTGTATTTCTGTAACACTTAGGGTGGCTGGATGGTGTAGTGGATAGACTGTTTGACCTGGAGTAAGGAATACTTGAGTTCGAATCCAGCCTCAGACACTTACTAGCTATTTGACCCTGGGCAAGTCACTTAACCTGTTTGCTTCAGTTATTCATCTCTAAAATGAGCTGGAGAAGGAAATAACGAACCACTCTAGTAATTTTGCTAAGAAAATCCTAAATGGGGTCATAAAGAGTTGTACACAACTAAAGCAATGTAACACATTAAAAAAGATTTAAATCCATTCCCTGAAACTCACAACCCATTTATTCTTATTTTACACACAATTCTAACAAGTCAGATTACCTAGTTTACCACAGTATATGACATGCAGCACACATAAGGAAGGGTGTTAACAGGAGATAGGTACTGTTAGCAATAAGAAATGATAGGCAACAACCTGACAGCAAAGAAAGAAACAGGAAAAACTACTGAAAAATCTTAAAGTCTGCACTAGTCTGGGACCCTTTAGCAAAATGCAAGCCCTTTAAAAAAGAACTTTTCAAAATGGGCAAATGGTTAGGATCAATCAGAATAATGAGATTTTCACAATCTTTAGTTGCAAGGCAACTCAGTATTTAGCTTGCCAGAGATTTAAAATCAACTTGTTTCAGCACAACAAATGGCTTCACATATAGTATACCTCCTATATGTTATTTTTTTAAGCCCCCAGAAGCTTCCTGAATGCCTCCAGGCTTGCAGAACAGGGGGAGGGAGGAAAGGAAACACATCAATAGGACCCGCATTCATCATGGGAAACTAATTTTAAATATAAGATCATACTTTAAAATCAAGCAGATCCAGATGGGTGGCTTTCCCTAAGCCAAATCTATACCCAGAACACACAGATTTCTAGAGGAAACTTCAGCCAAGGCCCCAGATACAAAAACAACACAGAGAACAAAAAGTTCTAACCACAATCAAGTCTGTTACTTGGGATTTTGTACCAATGGAATCATTGTAAACTTAATCCAATAATGAGCCAGAATAAGGCAATTTCTCACCTCTAGTCCCTCATCAAGGATAAAGACACTCTTTCAGGACACACAGATTCACCCAACAAATCATTCTATGCAAGGAATGATATGACACCTGAAATTCTAGAAAAAACTACAATTCCACATTTTTGTTCAACCGTAAGTGCTATTTAGCAACTTGCCAAGTTATTCGCAGAAGTTGAAAATGAGGTTGGTTACTCCTAGATACTTTCAGAATTGACTCACCCCTGCTGAAAAGAGATATTCATTTCTGGCTTTCTCAGAAAAAATTCATGTGCCACAAGCTTTGTCCTTCTCCAGGTCAGACAACGTGCTGATGAAGGCACCCTAACAGTAAAGTTCTCATGGGACAGAAATGGCAAATCTAATAATGTTCCTTTTCTTAGTCTTATGTCTTTTATATTTTTAGGTAACCATAAGGGGTGGAGCTAAGAGGTTTACCTTTGACTATGCAAGATGAGAAAAAGATTTAAGACTTTATTTAGGCTAAACATCAAAAGAAATCAGGAAACCTAGATTCCAGGGGGCCATCATGAGATAATGGATAATTCATAACTTATCTGGACCTCAGATTTCATATCTATAAAATGAGATTGAAATTTCTAAGATCCTTTACAGCTCTGAAACATTCTTTATAAGCCAAATATTGTGTCATCCTAATGCACCTTACAAGTAATCATAGCCTTAATTATTTCTGTTCTGGCAGTTCTCATATTGAAAAAAGACTCGATGAATTCCTTGTTCCAGTCCTTACCATATACCTCTTGTAGCAGACATATACTGAGCATCATAGAATTTTAGATCTTGAAGAAATCATGTAGTTTAGTCTCTGAGTTTCATACACAAAAAAAACTGAGAAGCATCATAACATGTAGTGGTAAATGTATAGTATGCTGTAGACCAATGGAACCCATTTAGTGGTCTACAAACTCCTTGGGTGTTCATGACAACAGTCCAAGGGGGTCACATTAAAAATTCTTTAATAATACCTTAAATAGAAAATAATTGTAAAAAAAAAATTATTTGGGTAGTACATTATATTACCCTGAGGTTCACATCAGTTTTTGTTGTTGTTCAAAGGGGTTCTTAGAACAACAACTTTTTTAAAAAGTACAAAGGAAAGAGTTCCCAGGTCAAGGAAAAAATATTGCAAGCAGCTAGAAAGAAACAATTCAAGTATTGTGGAAATACAATCAGGATAACACAAGATCTAGCAGCGTCTACATTAAGGGATTGAAGGGCGTGGAATAGGATATTCCAGAAGTCAAAGGAACTAGGACTAAAGTACAAAGGAAAGACGAAATTTGTAGAACACTGGAACCCACTGCTCTGGATCAATGACTCCCAAGTTTTTCTTATCGAAAGCTTGGGATGAAAAAAGAATGACCCTGTAAACTTACAGACAGTTTTGAGCGGTTAGTTATTATTGTTTAATATAATTTATATGACACACTGGTTTTTTTGAAGGGAAGGGAATGGCATTTATTTTAATAAGCATTTATTAAGTACCTTATAGCTATGCTAAGTATTTTTAAAGTATTTACTGTTGGCTGGAGGGATGGCAGTGTTATAAATCTGAGGATCCTGGAACTGGAGAGATGCAAGTTCAAGTCCCTAGAACAATAAAGATCATAGTGATGGCTTGAGACCTCTGAGGGAGTGGAATGACAAGAAACAGGCTCCAAGATTCTTTAAACCTTTAGTCTAATGATCCAGGCGTGGAGGTCCTTGGGTACAGCCTTGATACTAAGTTCAAACTTCACAGAACAAATCTTTTTACTCTGGGATTTGTTCTGTGAAGTTAGAATTCAGTGAAAGGGCCATACTTGAGGACTTAGAGGGCCACATGTGGCCTTGAGGCTGCAGGTTCCCCACCCCTGCACTCTAATCTCATTTTATGTATAAGAAATCTGAAGTCTAGTTAGGTTATGAACTATCCAATATCTCAAAATGACCCACTCCCTGGAGCTGGGACTAGAACCCAGGCTTCCTGATTTTTTTTTAATGTTTATCCTCAGTAAGGTCTTGGATCTCTTTCTCCCCTTGCATTGTCAAAGGTAGAACTCCTAGCTCCATTCTTATGATTACATAAAAAGATTTTTTTAAAAACATGAAAGCAAGAAAAGGAAAGTTATTAGACTTGGCATCCTATCCAATGAGAGCTCTGCTATTGAGGAGCCTTCATCAGTGCATTATCTGACTGAAGAAGAACAAAGCTTGTAAATTTCTTCTGAGAAAAACAGAAGTGAATATCTCTTTAGGATGATGCCTCCATAAGACATTAGGCTGGGTAGGGTGAACTCTTGGAAACTTAGGCAAGAGTAGAGCCACTTCAAGCCACTGATCAAGTTACTTCTTATCCCTATGATTTCTCATGCCTTAATCTTCTATATGCATTAAAGCTTTAATCTTCCTGTGTCAATAAACTTTCATGAGCTCACTTTGTCTCACTGAGAAAAGAACAGGCGAAGGTCAGGAAAGCAGATGGTGTTAGATTATGCCCTCAAAGTTCTGAGATTACAAGAGTGCTGAACAAGGAAAGTGAAAATGATTCCTAAAGCCCTAAGGACAGGGAGGGTTCTTGTCCATGGATAAATTTCAAAGGGTTTGTGAACTTGGATGGGACAAAATATTACATGCTTATTTTCATTAACCTCTAACTAAAATTTAACATTTCTTTCAATTATTTAAAAACATTATTGTGAGGAAAGGTCCTTAAGCTTCCACTATATTTCTACTATACTCATACCTCAGTATACTTCCATAAGCTTCACTATACTTTCAAAGGCGCTATAACACACACCAAAAAAAAAAGGTTAAGAATCTCTACTGTATCCCAGGTCCAGGAGAAAATATTGCAAGCAGCTAGAAAGAAACAATTCGAGTATTGTGGAAATACAATCAAGATAACACAGGATCTGGCAGCTTCCACATTAAGAGATTGAAGGGCTTGGAATAGGATATTCCAGAAGTCAAAGGAACTGGGATTAAAACCAAGAATCACCTACCCAGCAAAAGTGAGTGCAATACTTCAAGAGAATAAATGGTCACTCAGTGATATAGAGGACTTTCAAGCATTCATGATGAAAAGACCAGAACTGAATAGAAAATTTGACTTTCAAACATAAGAATTAAGACAAGCGTGAAAAGCTAAACAGGAAAGAGAAATCATAAAGGGCTTTCTAAAGCTGAACTGTTTACATTCCTACGTGGAAAGATAATATTTGTAACTCTTGAGACTTTTCTCAGTATGGTAGGTAGAGGGATTATACACACATATACATACATACACACACACACACACACATATATAGACAGAGAGTATGGGTTGAGTTGAATCAGAAGAGATGATATCCATAAAAAAATTAAATTAAATTAAGGGGTGAGAGGAAAATATTGGGAGGAGAAAGGGAGAAATGGAATGGGGCAGGCTATCACTCATAAAAGAGATAAGAAAAATCTTGTTCAATGGAGGAGAAAAGGGAGGAGATAAGAAGGGAAAAGTGAAGCTTACTCTCTTCACATATGGCTTAAGGAGGGAATAACATGCTCACTAAATTTGGTGTGAAAATCTATCTTACATTATAGGAAAGTAGGGGAGAAGGGGGAAAGTGGGGTGAGGGGGATGATACAAAGGAGGGCAAATGGGAGAAGGGAGTAACTAGAAGTAAATACTTTTGGGAAGGGACAGGGTCAAATGAGAGAATAGGAAAAAAAGGGGGAGACAGGGTAGAGTGGAGGGCAATATAGTTAGTCTTGCACAACATGACTATTATGGAAGTCTTTTGCCAAATGACACATATATAGCCTGTGTTGAATTGCTTGCCTTCTCAGTGGGGATGGGTAGGGAGGGACAGAAAGAGAGAAGTTGGAATTCAAAGTATTAGAAACAAATGTTGAGGATTATTATTGCATATAACTGGGAAATAAGAAATACAGGTAATGGGGTATAGAAATTTATCTTGCCCTACAAGAAAAGAGACAAGATGGGGATAAGGGAAAGGTGGGGTGTGATAGAAGGGAGGGTACATTGAGGGAAGGAGTAATCAGATGCAAAGTATTATGGGGGGGGAGGGGAGAGATGGGGAGAAAAACTGGAACTCATCTCCAGAGAAAGAACTGACAGAGTCTGAATGCAGATCATAGCATACTATTTTTCACTTACTTTAGTTTTTTCATGGTTTTTTCCCCCTTTGGGTCTGTGTCTTCTTTCACAACATGACTAATATGGAAATATATTTCGCATGATTGAATACATATAACCTGCATCAAATTGCTTACCATCTCAGGGAGAGGACAGGTAAAAGAGAGAGGGAGAAATTTGGAGCTCAAAATGTCTAAAAAGTGAGTGTTAAAAATTGTTTTTACATGTAATTGGGAAAAATAATAACTAATAGCTAGCATTTATATAGCGCTTTATAAATATCTCACTTCCTACTCACAACAACCCTAGGAAGTAGGTGATATTATTATCCCCATTTTATGGATGAGAAAACTGAGGCACAAGGAAGCTAAGTGACTTGCCCAACTCCATATAACCAGTAAGCATCTAAGCCCAGATTTAAACTTGGAGCTTCCTCATTCCAAGTGCAGCCCTCTATGTATTGCAAGATCTAGTTGCCTAAGAAACACTAAACTAAAATAGGTAATATTATTAGTGATGAAATTTACCATGTAGCAGTGACTTGTTTGAAGATATTAGACCCAAAGGAGGAAACTGTCTTGTAGTAGAAAAAACTATAGATTCAGCATCAGAAGACCTGGATTCATGACCCCAATTCATCATTTAATAGCTGTGGGACCTTGGGACGATCACTCTGAGCATTAGTTTCCCCTCTGTAAAATGGGTCTCAATAATGCTGCCTTCCAGGGCTGTTGCTATGCAAGTAATTTGTGAACTTTAAATATAAAAATGAGTTATTATAATACTTTATTATATTATTTATTATAATACATATTACATTATAAAGATTCCCCCAATTAAACTGGGAGTGATGCTCATTTCATCAAACAAAATATTTATTTTTCTAACTTCAATGGCTTGTTAAATACAGAATGTCCCAAAAGACAGTGTAGCTACTAAATCTTAGAACTGAATTAATACTTTTGGGACAAGCTGTATAAATTATAAGGGCTGTTTTTTAAAATTTCATTTGCATTTGCATATATATAGAAGAGTTGGAAGGCACTACATCTAACAAACATCTAACATCACAAAAAGTGAAACTGACTACATATTAGCAGACAGGAAATGGTAGGTTACCGATGTGGGAGTCATTTCGAAGCCTGCTGTCTGTCTATGTACAGTCAGATCATAAATGGGTTAGAACAAAGGATCAAGATGGGAAGATGATAATGAGGATAATTACAGAATCTCCAATTGAACCTGTTTAAAGAAGTTGTTGACTCTGAAAAATGAGAGCTGGATAAAACTAAAGTCATCTTCACTAAGATTTGGACCCTAGCAAGTATGTTCCCAATAAGTAGTTAGCTCTTCTGCCACCTCACAAATGAAAAACATTAGCAGTCTCTTGGGGCATTAGGAACCATAGGCACTCTCTTATCCCACTTGCACCTTCAAATCTGCGATGCCACTGCAACTTCTCAAGTACTAGAATAGCATGCAAGTCTCTTCATGACCTCAACCTAGAATCACAGAATCAGTCACAGAACTTCAGAATTGGAATTCACCTCAGAGGCTGTCTAGATCAACTATGTCCTGGTCAAGAACATCCCACAACAGTCACTAATATTCTAACTCTTATAGTTGTTGAGTCATTTCAGTCACATTCCACTCTTCATGACTCTATTGGTGTTTTCTTAGCAGAGATACCGGAGGGTTTGCCATTTCCTTCTCCAGCTCATTTTATAGATGAGGAAACTGAGGCAAATGGGGCTAAGTAACTTGCCCAGGGTCACACAGCTAGTAAGTGCCTGAGTCTCAATTGGAACTTGGGTCTTCCTTGACTCCAGACCTGGGATTCTATCTACTTGTACCACGTAGCTGCCTCAACATTTATAGTGCTAATATTTAATACTTATAAACTGTCTAGATTTTTAGAAGTTGGTCAGTTAACATTTATTGAGCACCTACTATGCACCAGGCACTGTGCTAAGGACTGGGGATACAGAGAAAGGTAAAGCACGGTCCCTACCCTCAAAGAACTCTTAATCCACTGGGGGAGATTACATGCAAACAAACAAACAAATAAATAAATTAAGGCTAAATTAGGAAGTGCTAAGATTAAGAAGGACTAGGAAAACCTTCTTATAGAAAATGGAATTTTAGCTGAGACCTGAACAAAGTTAGAGAAGCCAAGAGATGGAGATGAGGAGGAAGAGTGTTTCAGCCAAAGAGGCCAGCAAGTGAAAATGCCCCCAAATGAAGACATGGTGTGTCATGTGCAAGGAGGCCAGTATCACTGTCATTCAGGTACTTCTGTAATGCCTAATGGTATTTGAAAGGCAACTTTGGGATCCTAAAAGTGTTTCCAATGGAGCTCAAGCTCTAGGAAGTTGTATCTTATTTACAAGTTTTCTAGTATGGTCACCAATGAATCACAGTCTGCTGCCCAAGGTCTAGGCTAGGTAAAAATGATGAGACTCCTTAGTCTTATCAATCTGGATGAATGACTGGATGGTAAATATTTTGGCCATGGAACACAAAAGAATACACAAATTTTGTGTAAAATTCAATATTTCAATCTTCTGACATCCTTGATGTTCTTTCACTGCTACTTACTCCATTTCCTACTAAACCTATGAAAGTATAAAGCTAGTCTACGTAAGATTTGAACAGTGCTCGGAGCAATCTGACTCTATTTTCTCATACTTAAACTACTGAAACCTCTACATTTATATGGCTGGGATTTGTTGTCTGGTTTTTAACAGTCACATCATAGAATGTCAGAGTTGGGAGGGACATCAGAGGACTTCAAATCCAGCTTGTACTCTCCATAAAGTCACCAGGAAGTGATTATCCAGACTTCCAGTGAAGGGTACAGTGCTACCTCCTGAGACAATTCATTACCTCTTTGGACAACTCTAATTGTGAGGAAAATTCTCCTCACACTGAACCTTATCTGCTTCCTTAAAATTTCTACCCACTGCCTCTAACTCTTCCTTCTAAAGTCAATGAGAATAAAGCTGATCTTTGTTTCACTTAACAGCCTTTTAAATATCTGAAGATAGAATTCTCTCTCATGGAAACAACCATTGATTATCTATGTCACTGATTCTTTCTGTAGGTCTTTAAGCCACCTACAATTTTGATTCTTTTGAGATCAGGATATCCCATGAGTTATAGTCATATTATGTTACTGAGACCTTATTGGTGTTAAAAGGTTGTCTTTGTGGCAAGCAACAGCCATAACTGAGTAAAATAAATTCTAAGCAAGTAATTTTTTCAAAAAAATGAAATTTGTTCTGAAAGGACAATATTGGTTAATAAAGTACAAGAATACTAGCTATTAAGCCCAGGCAGAAAATAAATATGTAGCATAGTCAGGGTTGTTTTAGTAAATGCTTAACAATAGACTATTCAGAGGTAAAAAATACCCACAACACACTTGTAAGTTTAATCTGCATTATTAACCCATTTTTCATCACTTTAGTAAGTCTAGTCAACTGACAAAACAATAAGTCAAGCCCTCATTTTTAGCATTTGCTGATTTCCCAGGTGTTAATTCTCACACCAAAGATTTATTCATTGTCTCTTGAGCTGGGCAGAGCAGGCTCTGGCACAACCCTGACATGGCCACCTCTGACATGGCGCATGGTGATTAATTGTCATGGTAGAAGACATTCATGCCTCTTTTGTCCTCACAGCTTCAGGGGAAAAGGCTTGATCCTAGAGCTGGCAGTCTCCCTCACCAAAGAATCCTAACATCCCAACCTCAACTCATCTTGAAGAGAGGTAAGAGAGGACATTTTTTTCTAACTTTCTGTAGCCCTGATTTGGGTCGTAACCAGAAATCGAGGCCTGATGGTCTAATTTTTTAAAAGACT
Source organism: Notamacropus eugenii (assembly GCF_028372415.1). Lineage (NCBI taxonomy): Eukaryota > Metazoa > Chordata > Mammalia > Diprotodontia > Macropodidae > Notamacropus > Notamacropus eugenii. The sequence continues at coordinate 609,061,682 of NC_092872.1, read as the reverse complement.
AGAGATAAATAAATCATCGAGACCATAGATGGCAGGTACCTGAGAGTTTCAAAGGAATTTAAAGGTAGAAATCACAAAACTACAGGACAAAGTTAACAGTGCTTAATGACTGGAATGTTGCCAACATGATTCCACTCAATAAGAAAAGCTCCAGTACAGACCCTGGGAATTATAGATTAATGAGTATTTAATTAATCGAACAATCAACAATTATTTAATGAATGGCTACTATGTTCAATACACTGTGGGCAAGCATACCCTTCAGGGGAAAAGAAAGGATTTTTCTGTAAAAGGAATACATGCCTGATTAACCTACCAGAGTTTTTGAAGTATGTGGGCAATAAGGGGATCAGTAGTTATTAGGGAGATTTTTAGAAAGTTTTTGGTGAGTTTTTCATCTCAGCCTTTTTAAAAAAAAAAAAACTGAGTCAGGATGGGATTTGGTGGAAATGTATCATGGATAAGGAAATGGTTTAAAGACAAGAAACAATAAGGATAAGCAGTCACTTTTTTGAATAGAGTGGTAACAACCTAGAGCCAGATCCCTAAGGCTAGCTCCTGGGACTAGTCCCATTTCCCATAAATAGATAGAGAGTACATAGTGACCTCTCTAAGTCTGAAGATGACACTACACCAGCAAAAAGTCATGCCTAAAGGGAAAAGCTTCAGAAAGATCATTTAAGAACTTTGTGAATGAGCAGAAAGGGGCACATGAGTTTCAAAATGGGCAAAGATAAGGGATTACAAGGGAGAGGGGAGCCAAAGGAGGAGGAAGAGGATGGTGATGATGATGATGATGATAGCATCCACCATTCCACCTTGCTGAAGTCACTGCCCTCTGCTTCCAGGCAGCACCATAATCCTTCTTACTGTTGCTATCTTAGTTACATTCTGCTGCTTCCAGCTTTTCAGCTCACCTTCCACAGATATTCTACTACTCCATTTCCATCCTTCTCCATTCAAGAAACATGATGGGTCCTTTTCCCTGCTGTTCTGCCCACTGGCAGATGCTCCCTGCTAGATAATACCAGATTCAACCAGCTGAATCATGGGGGGAATTACCCACAAGCCCAGTGGACAGTATTTCAGTTCTTTGATTCCTTCAAAGAAGGATGAAGATGGCTGCAAGCCATGTATTTCTGTTCTTCTGTGGCTAAATCCCACAGCCCCACAGTAACAGTACAAAGGGGATGGAGACAAACAAAGGGGATGAGAGTGAAAAACAGTCTTCTTTTCCCTCTGAGCCATAGAATCTTCATTTGTGACTTTTCTATGAGTTTGATCTGCTCCCTCCCCCAGAGCCCAGGTAATGTGCTTTCCCCTGAAAGGGGTGGAGATCAGCATGGCACTTTGGAGCTCCCTTCCCATCTGCCTTTCCACTTCTCATTTTCCTCCAGGTGGTTGCCCTTTAGCCATGCAAATTATCCAGAATGACTTCTCTGAGCTATTCAGAAGCTCTCCAGATGCCCAGGAAGGAGAAAAGAGGACAGAGAAAAGCTGGCATGTGCTCTTGGCCCTTGCATCTGTGACTCACTCACACCGGGAGGGGCAATCTTGACACATTGGCAAAGATTCATGACCCAGCTACATTTAGTAAATCATAAAACTCTCTACAGATATAAGGTATTATGCTCCAGTTTGCTGCTTCGATTGGAGGATGAGTCAATTCTCATCTGAACCCTCTATTTCTAGCTAGCTAGAGGGACCTCAGACTATGCATCATCCCATCCAACCACCTGGATGCCCTGATTGAGTATATTGCCATCTGCCCTGTTGCTGTGCACTAACTCTTCTCCCCATTCCCCTTACCCACTTGACCAGTTTTCATCCTTGTTAAGGAAATAATGAAATAATCAAATCAACTCCTGAAAAGTACATGACAATCTACTGTCCTATGGTTCCACAAACAAATGAAAACTTCTCTTTCTGGTCATTAGCCCCAATAAGTATGATATTCCCCTAGTGGAAACTAACCTCCTGAGGACAGGGATGGGCTCATTTTAAAATTTGTGTGCTCAGTGTCTGGTATGTTGTAGGTTCTTAATAAATGCTTGTTGATTGATTGACTGATTAGCACCTAGGTAGTAGTGCACAGAGCACTCACAGGATATAGTTAGGCAGATCTGAGCTCAAGTCTGACCTTGGAGACTTACTAGTTGCATGATCCTATACAAATCACTTATCCTCTATCTGCTTCATTTCCTTCAGTTGTCAAATGGGCATGATAATAGCCCCTACCTCACAGGGGTTATTATGAAGATCAAATGAAATAACATTTGTAAGATGCTTAACAGTACGTAGCCCATAGTAGATGAATAATAAATAATAAATGTTTGTTCTCCTTGATTGAAATATGCAGGATTTCATTGGTATAGCTACTCTCTCTGGGCAGCTGGTGGCACAGTGGATAGAACCCTGGGTCGAGACTCAGGAAGCTGTTATTGAGTTGTTTTCATGGTCAACTGTTCCTGACCTCATTTTCAAATCCAACTTCAGACACTTACTAACTGTGTGACCCTGGGCAAGTCACTTACTCCTGTTTGCTTCAGGTTCCTCATCTATAAAATGAACCAGAGAAGGAATAGAAAACTACTCCAGTATGTCTGCCAAGAACACCCCAAGTGAGGTCACAAAGAGTCAGACATAAGTGAATAAAAACAACCACAAAAACTCTCTCTAGTGATATAGTTAACAATTCCTCCACTCTTTTGTAAAATGTTTAATGAGTTGCTTGATTAAAATTCTATTGATCAGTCAACAAGCATCTATTAAGTGCCTACTATATGCCCACACACTAGGTGCTGTGGATACAGATATAATACTTTAAATAATCCTGGTTTGCGAAGAATATACAAAATTCATCTTCTGGTGTTACTCCTCTAAACCTAGTTAGACTGACCCTAAGGAGACAGATGTATAGTTCATCCCTAGGTCTATACTTAGGGCTTCTCCAACTTGATAGGCCTTGACAGACATTCCTGGCAGAACTTCCAATAATTCATGGTCAACTACATACCACAATGATGTAACAAAATAGGACTATAGCACCCATAAAAAAATTTTTAATTAAATAAGATTTTTAAACATAAATTTTAAATGTTTTAATAACAGTGGGCCAATGAGTCATCTCTCCTAAGTAATACGTTCATTTCTTTCTTTCTTTTAAAGCCTTAGTCTCCACATCTCACACAGGACAGAAGTGCAGAGGCAGTACACTCATGTTCTGATTCAGTTCTACTCAGATGGGCAAAAGATCTTTGACCTGCTCCTTTTCTTACCAGGACCAGTGCAACCCTCCTCCCCTTAGGCAATCTGGTTTTCAACCCCTCCTGGGGGCTCAGTATACTAATGCCGAACTTAATGAAGACACCAGAGAGGTTAGCAAACTGCCTCTCAAAATTCAGCACTTGGACAGCACAAGAGATTCACCAACTTCAGCCTCTATGGCATTAGAGATTACAAGCCCAACCTCAACTGTGTGTTTCAATGGACATCTGGAGAAAATTGCTTCAACACAAAAGGAATGACTCTTTTAAGGAGGAAATTTCAGGTTAGCAGGGGAGACATCTTCTTCCAAGGTCTAGCTTGTCAACACTCTCCTCAAATCATACCATTTATTTCACAAACCTGTAGAGTCAGGGATTTCTTCCTCTCCTAGTTAACAGTGGGCACAATCAGCCCTTCCAGAAAACAGTATGGATGCATTAATGAATCAATAATTACTTAGCACTACAAGTGGAAAAAGTAGAGATATTCTTTCTAATTTTAGAAACAGTTCTATATCTTATTCTACATGCTCAGTGCACTAAGCTGTTAGAATAATGGAAATTTTTATTCAAACACTTCATTATAGACATACATACATAAGTAATCTCATTAATATGGTAGTTTCCTATCATGGTACAAATTGATAAACCATTCACACCTCATTCTGTAAGACTCTTGTCCATAACTTCCCATAAATACTCCACAATGTATCTATTCAACTCTCTGGAGACCTTTCTCTACATCTTTTAAGATTAGAGGTACTGGGGTGAGGGGAGAGAGAATTTGGAACTCAAAAAATTTTAAAAACGAATGTGGAAAATTGTTTTTACCTGTCATTGGAGAAAACAAACTATTATTTAAAAATATTATAAGGTACTAACACAGCATGAAAGTTATCTATCTGTTGTCCAGGATCAGCTTACTCTACTGCCTATCATACATCACTTTGATAACATCATTTTCTTGTACACAATTTGTTACTGGTAATATGTGGTATCCCATATATGCCAATCATATATTTCTCCATGTGGTAAGATTACCATTTCCTGTGTATCATGTAGATCCCATTGCCCTGCTTGTTCCAGAATGATCTGTATCTACCCCATGTACAGTAATATGGCTTCTTGTTCAGGAATAGTCTATGATGGTAAATATATCATTTTAAAAAAGTTTTGCAAGTCAGATGTCCAGAGATCCTAGGCTGTGACTTCTGTATACAGAGATCATTTATTCTAGGTATAAAAGGGTAAAGCCATCTTAGCTGAGAAGATCACTCCAAAATACAGGCCCATATCTGAGCTGCCTGGTGTACCTTTGGAAAGGGACTGAGAACTGTATAACTACCAAGAGAGCTTACGTAGACTGTTCATAAGTTATACCTCTATTTCGTTACATGAACAGCCTGTTTCCTTTTCTGATCATATATCTTTTAATGATATTCTTTACAAATTATGGGATAAAATATGATATTCTTTACAAATACAATTTACATCAGTTGGGGAATTGCTGAATAAGTTGGGTATATGGATGTAGTGGAATACTACTGTGCTGTAAGAAATGGTGAGCAGGCAGATTTCAGAAAAACCTGAAAACACTTACATGAACTGATGCTGAATGAAATCAGCAGAACCAGGAGAACATGGCACACAGTAACAGCAACATTGTACAATGATCAACTATGGTTAACTTAACTCTCCTCAGCAATACAATGATTCAAGATAGATCCAAAAAATTCATGATGGAAAATGCTATCCACATTCAGACAAATAACTGATGGAGTTTGAATGCAGATCAGAGCAAACCGTTTTCTCTTTCTTTGATTTTTTTTCCATCTTTATTCCTTTTGTTCTGTTTCTTCTTTCACAACATGACTAATGTGGAAATGTGTTTTACATAATTGCACATGCATAACCTATATCAGATTGCTTGCTATCTTGGGAAGGGGGAAGGGAGGGAGAGAGGGAGAAAAAATTGAAACTCAAAATCTTATAAAAATGAAGTTTGAAAATTGTCATTACGTATAATTGGAAAAAATAAAATGCAAGTGTTTTATTAAACACTTGCTATGTACCAGGTGTGAGAAATACAAGCACAAAGAACAAAGCAAATCCTCCTCTCAAGGAGTTTATATTCTAATAGGGAAACAAATACATATAAGAGTATGTAGATGATAAATATAATTATATACAAGCTACTTTTGTCAGGAAAAGTGCTACCAGTTACAGAGATAAGACTTCATGTAAAAGCTGATACTTAAGCTGTGTTTTGAAGGAACAGAGGAATTCCTTGAGATAGAGATGAAAAGGTAGAGTATTCCAGGCATTGGGGACAGCCAATGCAGAGGTACAGAGATGAGAGATGGAGTATTCAGTCTGAGGAATAGAGAGAAGACCAGTTTAACTGAATTGAATAGTACAGGAGAAAGAATAATATTCTATGAAACTGGAAAAACAGGCAGGGACCAGGTAAAGAAGGGCTATAAAATCTAAAAAGAAGGGCTTAGACTTTATCCTAGAGGAAACCACTCTAATTTATTGAAGGGGGGAGACATATGATTAGGGTGGAAGATGGGGAGAAAACTGAGGCAGGGAGGCTACCAAGGAGACTATTGCAAGATGAATATTTTATTTTATTTTATTTTGCAAGATGAATATTTAATGGGGGGCGGGGTCAGAGGTTGTTTTCTCATTTCACACTGTCTTCTTTCTGACAGAGGTCCCAAAGACACAGGCATCGACTCCTCCTGGAGCTCAAGTAATGTATAACTGAGTACATGACCTAATTTGACGAGAAATAGTAGGCAGGATTTCTGGGATTTGGATCTTTGATCTTGCTTCCTGTGTCTCTCTTGCCAAAGGATGCTGAGGGAGCAGGACTCTGGTGCTTCTGCTCCTAGTACCCTCTCATTTGTCTTTTGATTTTTAATTACAGTGGGAACATCTAGGTACTGCTCCTTCCCTTTCTTCTTTTCCTTCTTGGCTTTGCTCCCACTTACCTTTTGCCACCCCCACCCCCCCATCTTTTCTTTCCAACTCAGGGTGAGAAAAAACAAAGCTACTTGGTCATGCTCTCCATTTCTCCTTTTGTTCTTCCTTTGTCTTTCTCTCTGCTAGGTCTGGAGAAATCTATGCATGAAATAGGATGAATTGTTGTTATTTCTACAATAACAGCAACACTATAAGAACAAACATCTTTGAAAGATTAAAGACCTATGATCAATACAATGACCATTCATGATTTTATAGGGCTAATGATGAAACGTACTAACCATTCCAGAAGAAATGGATTTCGATTGCAGAATGACACATATATGTGACATATATGTTACATTTTGCAACCTAAATCCATTTATATGATAAATTTATATATCATATAAATATATTTTGTATATAATATAATACGTTTATGCATAATATATTTTATATATTAATATGTAATACATATAACAAATGTATATATTATTAATCATATTTCTGTATATAGACATTGAGGAAATTTGTTTTGCTTGACTATGCATATTTGTTATAAAGAATTTGTTTTTCTTTTATATTTTGTTTTTAATGGAATAGAGGATAGGAGGGAGAAAAATAAAAAGGTGGGGGCAGTGGAGTACTGGAGTAACATCAAATTAGCTCTTGAAAGCCAATTGTTAAATTTTCAGTGTAAGCATGTATACCTTGAAAATCACCTTCAGTCATGACTGGACTTGTTGTTTGGTTGATTGTCTAGACTTTAGAATATTAGGGAAGAAAATGTTAGTGACACAGACTAAATTTATTTATTTTTATTTTTTTATATATATTTTTAAATTTATTTATTTAACTTTTAACATTCATTTTCACAAAATTTTGGGTTCCAAATTTTCTCCCCTTTTGTCCCCTCCCCCCACCCCAAAACACCGAGCATTCTAATTGCCCCTATCACCAATCTGCCCTCTCTTCTATTATCCCTCCCTTCTCTTGTCCCCAACTTCTCTTTTGTCCTGTAGGGCCAGATAACTTTCTATACCCCTTTGCCTATATCTCTTATTTCCTAGTAGCAAGAACAGTACTCAACAGTTGTTCCTAAAACTTTGAGTTCCAACTTCTCTTCATCCCTCCCTCCCCACCCATTCCCTTTGGGAAGGGAAGCAATTCAATATAGGCCTTATCTGTGTAATTTTGCAAATGACTTCCATGATAGTCGTGTTGTGTAAGACTAACTATATCTCCCTCCATCCTACCCTGCCCCACATTGCTTCTATTCTCTCTTTTGATCCTGTCCCTCCCCAAGAGTGTTGACTTCAAATTGTTCCCTCCTCCCATTGCCCTCCCTTCCATCATCCCCCCCACCCTGTTTATCCCCTTCTCCCCCACTTTCCTATATTGTAAGATAGGTTTTCATACCAAAATGAGTGTGCATTTTATTCCTTCCTTTAGTGGAATGTGATGAGAGTAAACTTCATGTTTTTCTCTTACCTCCCCTCTTTTTCCATCCACTAAAAAGTCTTTTCCTTGCCTCTTTTATGAGAGATAATTTGCCCCATTCCATTTCTCCCTTTCTCCTCCCAATATATCTCTCTCACTGCTTAATTTCATTTTTTTAAGATATGATCCCATCCTATTCAATTCACTCTGCGCTCTGTGTGTGTGTGTGTGTGTGTGTGTGTGTGTGTGTGTGTGTAATCCCACCCACTACCCAGATACTGACAAGTTTCAAGAGTTACAAATATTGTCTTTCCATGTAGGAATATAAACAGTTCAACTTTAGTAAGTCCCATATGACTTCTCTTTGCTGTTTACCTTTTCATGCTTTTCTTGATTCTTGTGTTTGAAAGTCAAATTTTCTTTTCAGCTCTGGTCTTTTCATCAAGAATGCTTGAAAGTCCTCTATTTCATTGAAAGACTATTTTTTCCCCTGAAGTATTATACTCAGTTTTGCTGGGTAGGTGATTCTTGGTTTTAGTCCTAGTTCCTTTGACTTCTGAAATATCATATTCCATGCCCTACCATCCTTTAATGTAGAAGCTGCTAGATCTTGTGTTATCCTGATTGTATTTCCACAGTACTTGAATTGTTTCTTTCTAGCTGCTTGCAATATTTTCTCCTTGACCAGGGAACTCTGGAACTTGGCCACAATATTCCTAGGAGTTTCTCTTTTTGGATCTCTTTCAGGAGGTGATCGGTGGATTCTTTCACTATTTATTTTGCCCTCTGGTTCTAGAATATCAGGGCAGTTTTCCTTGATAATTTCGTGAAAGATGATGTCTAGGCTCTTTTTTTGATCATGGCTTTCAGGTAGTCCCATAATTTTTAAATTGTCTCTCCTGGATCTATTTTCCAGGTCAGTTGTTTTTCCAATGAGATATTTCACATTATCTTCCATTTTTTCATTCTTTTGGTTTTGTTTTGTGATTTCTTGGTTTCTCATAAAGTCCTTAGCCTCCATCTGTGCCATTCTAATTTTGAAAGAACTGTTTTCTTCAGTGAGCTTTTGAACCTCCTTCTCCATTTGACTAATTCTGCTTTTTAAAGCATTCTTCTCCTCATTGGCTTTTTGAACCTCTTTTGCCAATTGAGTTAGCCTATTTTTCAAGGTGTTATTTTCTTCAGCATGTTTTTGGGTCTCCTTTAGCAAGGTGTTGACCTGCTTTTCATGCCTTTTTTGCATCTCTCTCATTTCTCTTCCCAGTTTTTCCTCTACCTCTCTAAATTGATTTTTGAAATCCTTTTTGAGCTCTTCCATGGCCTGAGCCCATTGAATATTTATTTTGCCTGTTTGGGATACAGAAGCTTTGATTTCTATGTCTTTCCCTGATGGTAAGCATTGTTCTTCCTCATCAGAAAGGAAGGGAGGATACATATGTTCACCCAGAAAGTAGCCTTCTATGGTCTTATTTTTTTTTCCCTTTTCTGGGCATTTTCCCAGTAGCTTACTTGACTTCTGAGTGTCCTCTCCACACCCACCACACCTCCAGATCTTCCCAGCCAGCACTTGGGGTCTGAGATTCAAAAGCTGCTTCCCAGCCTCAGGGCTTTAGGTGGGGGCAGGGCTGCTATTCAGTGTGAGATTAAGTTTAGGGGGCAGGGCCAGCACACGAGGCTCAGTTCCCTCAGGGCATTTATGCAGAGACCTTCAACAATGGATCCAAGCTCCTGCCTGCTCTGGGAGCCCCCTTCTGCTGCCGCCTCCACTGCTGCCTCCCAAGGGGACCTGAGTTATGGGGGCACCCCACTCCCCTCTCCGTGAACTGAAAAGCCCCTCTCACTGACCCCTGGCACCTGTGGGTGGAGGGACCTGCTTGGCCGCTGGTGATTCTGTCCCTGAAGCCTGCTCGGATCTGCTCCTCTTGGTGCCGTGCAGCCAAGACAGGGCTGGGCTCCACTCATGGTCCGGTGTGCGAGGGACCTTTCGAATCAGTTTTTCAGGTCTCTCTGGAACAGAAATCTCCTCTGCTCTGTTTTTGTATGGCTTCTGCTGCTCCCAAATTTGTTGGGAGTTCTATTTTACAGGTATTTTATGGGCTGTGGGTTCAGAGCTAGCATATGTATATCTTTCTACTCCGCCATCTTGGCTCCTCCCCAATGCAGACTAAATTTAAAAGTGTATCGTAACTATGCCCAAAGGGCTATAAAATTGTACATACCCTTGTACATACCAAGCAATATCACTTTTAGAGATCATAAAAATGAGAAAAGGACCCACATGTACAAAAATATTGATAGCAACTCTTTTTGTGGTGGCCAAGAATTGGAAATTGAGGGGATGAGCATCAGTTGGAATGGCTGAACAAGTTGTGTATATGAATGTAATAGAATATCATTGTTCCATAAGAAATGATGAGCATGTGGACTTCAGAAAAACCTGAAAAAACTTACATGAACTGATACTGAGTAAAGCAAGCAGAACCAGGAGAACATTGTACACAGTAACAGCAACATTGTATGATGATCAACTTTGATAGACTTAACTCTTCTCAGCAACACAAGGATCTAAGACAATTCCAAAAAACTCATGATGGAAAATGCTATCCACATCCAGAGAAAGAACTATGGAGTCTGAATGCAGATCGAAGCATACTATTTTCTCTCTTTATTTTTTTTTTGTTCCTTCTTTCTCATGGTTTTCCACTTTGGTTCTAATTCTTCTTTACAAAATGACTAATGTGGAAATATGTTTAATATGATTAAACACGTATAATCTATATCAGATTGCACACCATCTTGGGGAGGAGGAAGCGAAGGGAAGGGGAGAAAATTTAGAACTCAAAATCTTATAGAAGTGAAAGTTGAAAGCTAAAAACAAATAAAATTTTTAAAAGATTATTTAGACCAAGAGAAGACGGAGACAAGGGCAGAGAGGGATGATAGAAGAGAGAGCAGATTGGTTACAGGGGCAATTAGAATGCTTGGTGTTTGGGGGGGGGGAGGAGATAAAAGGGGAGAAAATTTGTAACCCAAAATTTTGTGAAAATGAATGTTAAAAGTTAAATAAATAAATTTAATTATTAAAAAATAAAAATAAAAAATAAATAAATAAATAAATAAAATAAAATAAAAATAAAAAAAAGATTATTTAGACCACAAACACAAAAAAAAGTCTATCATAGATGTGTCTCCTCCCTTCCCCAATGTCAGTTATTAAACAATATTAAATAACAAGCACACCCCTGGTGGGGTACTACAGATGTGGACCATTGTATGTACTTTAAAGGTAACAGAGGTTGCTCTTTTATTATTTACTTAATTGTTTTACTTTTTACAAGAGACCTCTCACATAAAGAGGGTAATCCATAAATGATTTTAGTATAACAACAAAATTCAGGACAAAGAGAGAGAGAGAGAGAGAGATTCACACACTTATGTTCATGCTGAGACTAAGGCAGATATTAGCAATTATCTGTTGGTAATCTTCCTTATGGAGATAATTATGAGTTTTAAAGGTTTAGTATTATGGTTAAGACTTATATTTTTAATTCTATAGGAGTTATTATTGAAAGATCTGTATGTTGTTGGACTAATGAGTCTCCTGATGGTCCATAGGCTTTGTAGGTCAACTTTTACTAGATGTGTATGTGTGTGTGTGTGTGTGTGTGTGTGTGTGTGTGTGTGTGTGTGTGTGTGTGTTCATTACTGAGTTAAGAATGTCCCTGTGGTCTCCTCTCTGATGAGCCTTATTAAAGACCTTATAGGCAGCTAAGTGGCATGATTATATGACTAAACCAAACATCTGGGCCTGGGGGGAAGAAGGAAATCTCAATTTCTTCTGTCTCATTATCTAAAAATACTCGGGATCAGAGATCTCTGGGGCATAAAGGGATCTCAGAGGCCAGCTAATCCAACTCCTTCATTTTATAGATGTTGAAGCTGAAGGCCCAAGAAGGGCCACCTGGGTGGTACACTGGATAGGGTGAATACCCGTGAGTTCAAAACCAGCCTCATACTTATCAGCTATGTGACACTGGGCCATTCACTTAACTCTCAGGTTCCTCAACTGTATTTTATAGTAAATGCTACCTATACAAGGTTGTTGTAAAAATCAAAGGATATGATATCCACAGTTCCTGGAATACCATAGTCAGTCAATAAATACTTATAAATGCTTGCTGCCCTTGACCAACCCCCTATACCTCAAATTCTTCATCTGTAAAATGGGGATAATAATAGCACTTACCTCCCAGGGTGGTTGTAAGAATAAAACATGATAATTTTTGGTTGTGGGGTTTTTTGTTTGTTTTGAAGACAATTGTAGTTAAGTGATTTGCCCAGGGTTACACAGTTAGTAAGTGTCTAAGGCCAGATCTGGATTCAGATCCTCCTTGCTCTAGGATCAGTGCTCTATCCACTGAACCACCTAGATGACCCAAAACACAATAATATTTGCAAGGCATTTTGCAAACCTAAAGTGCTATATAAATGTTCCTTATCATTATTATTATTAAACATCATTTGAAGATAAGGAAACTGAGGCACAGATATATTAAGTTGTCCATATAAGGCGATAAGATGGCTGTATGTGTGTGTGTGTGTGTGTGTGTGTGTGTGTGTATTGGAGTTATTATGAGTATCAAAGGAGATAACATATGTAAAATCTAGCCTCAGATACTTACTAGTTATGTGACCCTGGTCCTCTGCCCATCTCAGTTTCCTCAGCTGAATGGGCATAATAAAAGCATCTACCTTCCATGGCTGTTGTAAAGATCAAATGAGAAAATGTAACTTGTTTTCTTCCTTGCAAACCTTAAAGGTCACACAGGGAATAAGCAATAGTGGAAGGATTTGAACCCACATATCCTCTAACTCCAGGGCCAGTACTCTTTTCCCTGTACCACACACATTATCTTCTTTCTTTATCTTTTCCTTTAAAAAGAAATGCCCTTAAAAAAGAATACTGTCTGTGAGCTTTTGAGATCCTATTTGATATAGGTTTTCCAACCAGAGCTCATAGCAATGAGAATTAATCACGCAGTGTAAATGGAAAGCCAGCTTTTGCATTTCAAATGAGGAGAAATTTCAATCAAAATCCACATTTAAATAATGTGAAATGTTAAGGGTTTCTAACCTGGGGAATCATGACTGAGGCGGCTAATGTGTTCTGGGGCAAAACCTATCCAGTGAGAGCCAATGCCAACTGTCGGGAGATGCAATTTCCTAACGTGATTTCTCAGAGAGGGTTTAATGAGGGAAAAATTCCTAATGAAGACCCTTTTGGACTTCCCTATTTGTTTTGTTGTTGGATCTGGCCCTGCTCTGATTTTAAGAGTCAAGGAGAACCAGCTTCCCATTCTAGGGCCTATATGAGATGAGACCATGATTTAAAATGCATCCTCAGACCAAGGGACCAGTGAAATGAAACCCGGTATCTCCCAACCCTTGGGAAGAATTCCTTTTACATGCAGCCCTATATACTGCCTCTCTTATTCTGCTGGCCTCTGCTTTATGGCAGGATTTCTCGAATTACCTACAAATGTCAAGTGGAAAAATTGGTTAGAGCTTGTCAATAAATGTTCTTTCCTTTTTTTTCTTTCTTTGAGATATTTTAGGAAGTGAAGAATGTCACTGTATACTTTTTGCTTTCTCCTCCCCCACATACATTCATTTTTTTTCTAATTCTCCTCCATCTTTAAGGAGTTCAAAACTCCTTATACTTCCTAAGCAATGGTTTTTAGTACAGTTTCTCCTTACCTTCTTCCTTGTCTTTTGTCCTTTCCCTTTGACATCATTTCCCACCTGGACTTCATTATTGTCTCCAGAAACTCATCTTTCTGCAAGATCAAATGGACTATGAAATTCACACCTCCTCATTATCCCCTGTTTTTTGGGTCCTCCTACCCCTCTGATTGGAGAGAGTTGAGGGCGGGGTGTGGAAATATGACGCCTAATCCTAGGTTCTCTATTTAAGGAAGGGACCCAGGGCAGACACCTTATTTCCCAGCTAACCTCAAGACTTTATCATATCTCTGTGTTGAGTACCCTCCCTCCCTTCCCCTTTCCTCCTTTTCATCTTTTTTTAATGTTTTCTTCTCCTATTAGATTGTAAGTTCCTTGAAGACAAGAACTGTCTTTTTGCCTCTGTTATCCCTCAGTACTTAACATAGTGCATGGCACATGGTAGGTACTTAATAAATGTTTATTGACTTATTATTGACTGACTGGCCTGGAGACTTAGGGAAAAAAAGTCTTTCTGATACTTTCATTTGTTTCTTTTTAAATATCACTACTTCCCAATAACTTCTCTTCCCCAGAACCCAAACAAACCAACACATTACCCACATCAGACAAGACATTCCTCATTCTGTACTTGGTCAGACAACACATTCCTCATTCTGAACCTGAAAAGTAGGTGCATCTCAGCGTTGGTCCTCTAAAAATAAGATTAGTCATTGCATTGTTCTGATTCTGATTGATCGATAGATTCTAAAGTCTCTTAGAGCTATTTTCAGTGATGTGATCATTGTGTATCTTGTTCTCTTGGTCCTGCTTATTTTACTCTGCAGCCATTTAAAAAAGCCTTCTCAAATTGCTCTCAGTTCCTATCTTTTGTTTCTTACCTCACTTTAATATATCATTGCATTACTATACTTCTTAGACATCTCCATCTGTGTCTCAAGTGGTATTTGAGCTGCCATGCCAACTCATTCCCCACTGGAAAATTAGACTCCACTTCCTGGAATTTTCTTGGGCTTTGTTACAAGAACTTTGGTCTGATGTCATTCAGTATCAGGCCTCTAGCCTTTCTCCTTTATGTGTTATCTTCCTTTGAAATATAAATTTCTTAAAACAAAGGAATAACACATTTATTTGTATCCCTAGAGAATAGAATAGTACCTCCTACATAGTAAACACTTAATTTTTTTATCTACCTATCTATAGCACAATTTAGTCAGCCATTCCCCAAATAAATGCTGAGTATGTGTTTTTTTCTACCATAAAAAATTCTGTTATGACTATATCAATATGTCTTTGACCTCTTTGGAGTATATTTTAGCTTCTTTACTAAGTCTTCACTTAAGCTTACAAGTTCTCATTAGACTTAAGGAGATATAAAAGCTAGTACAATCTCTAGTTTAGAATAAAAAATCATTTATCAGATCTTAGAGAGAAAGATTCCAGAAGATTATAAGCAGCATCACTAGTTTGAAGAAGGGCCATCAAGAAAACCAGATAAGTAAAGTCATCCTGAGAGTTTTTAAGGATAAAAACTGAAAGACAATAAAAAGAAGAAAGAGGGGAAAGATCTGCAAATAGTTCCATAATGAATACTTTTCACTGTCAAGAAAAGTGGAGATGCTAAATTTGAATACTGATATTATAGTCCTGGATGAGCTTATAGAGGAAATTAAAATGGCACTAAAGAGGAAAAAATCTGTAAGTGCCCACGGATCTAAAATCATATTAAAGAGAAGATGCCAAAGTTCCTAGTACTGAAAGCGAGAAGGAAACTTACAGATAAAACTTTAGATACCTCAGTAACCATTGAGTTCAATGTATGACATTACCTGCTTAGAAATGACATATCTTCTCTTGTAACTAAAATTAAGTTACTTAATTCAATTTTTTCATAATGCACCATCACTTTATTTTTAAAATGTACATAGAGCTGTGTAATGTTAATGGGATGTAAGATCTTCCCTGCCCATTAATAGGTCTCACGTGGAACCCATTAAGTGAAGCTTACTTAGGGGAAACTTGCTTGTAGGAAAGCTTTCACACCTTTTTCTAATTTTAATTAGGCACTGAGTCAGGAGAGCTGTGATGCCTTCTGGCTCTGAGAAGTGTATATGTACTCTGAGGTGAGGTTTTGTTTTGGGGGCTTGATTATGAAAAGGATCTTGTGATTCCCTGGTTGAGATTCTGAGTAGCCAAATGTTCAGATGCCCTGATTGCTTAGATGTAAAGGCTCTCTCAATCTAGTGGGGTATGTAAAGTGTATAGCAATACTGCTTTGATTCAGGCAGTCAGAGCCCTGTCTGTTGGTCTTTATGCTAATTTCTCTGCTTATACTTTCTCAGAAGTTCAGAGTGCTAACTTTTTACCCTGAACTAGTGAATGTAATTAGAAAAGATTATTGACCCCTTAAATAGCTATCTCTCCTTGTAAAGCAGATCTAAGAACCTATGCTAGCAGCCATCATGGATATGCTAGTGTGCTTGCCTTTACAAGGGGGTGACATTGAAGACATTGAGAGAATTGATTCACAAGGTATTTGAAGGAAGGAAAGATAAAAGTGTGGAAACAGCTTCAGAACTTAAATAATACAAACAATACAAATAGCAGAGAAAACATCAACTACCAACCTACATATACCTTCTTTCCCAAATTTATATATAAAGATATGTATGCATGTATATATAATGTTTATTAGAACAACATGCATATTGAGTTAGATCCAAAATTAAACAGAAGTTGTAATAGGAAAGAAATTTCCTATGGGAAATTGCAAAGCTCCTTTAATAACCCCAAATTTCTCCAAGAAATAAAAGCCTGTTTGTTAATATCAATATTCTACCAGTGTTATGTGACTTCAAGACATGGAACACTAGCAAAAGAATTAAAGATGAGTATCGCTCAGAGAACAATAGAGAAAGATATTGTCAGTGTATAAAAGCTGCAATACACACACAAAAGAATAAGAAATTATAAAGAAAAACAAGAATAAAGGATGTCATCAAAGAAACATATCAAAACAAAAGAAAAATTTTTTTTAAAAAAGGAAAACCAGTTGGTCACATGGATGAATGAAGGATGACCAACAGACAGCCCTGGTGCACTTGCAAGGTCAAAAGAAAGTGAAGATTTTCCCTAACAAATTTGGGAAGGTGGACAAGCATGGATCAAGCAGCATTTACTCAGCACCTTCTATAAGCCAGGGCCCTGTGCTAAATGTTAGGAATACAAGGACAAAGAATAAAACAATTCTTCTTAACAAGAAGTTTACATTCTAATAAATGGGTTTCAGTCTCTATCATTAGAATGAACAGCCATAATGATGAGATCATAAATCCACTTGTATCACAGGATTTAACAGCTAGTGTTAATATAGCACATTTATATAATTTGTATAATAAACATTTGTATAATGTTTGCAAAGTATTTCATTTGATCCTCATAGCAACTCTGGGGGTTAGGTGCTATTATTATTCCCATTTTTATAAGTACCTGAAGACTTTTTTGAGCTCAGGACTTCCTGACTCTAGTTCCAGCACTCTATCCATCATTCCATCACTAAAATTAAAGGGTCCTTAGAAATCATCTGGACCAACCTGCATATTTTTAAAATGAGGAAACTGAGGTCCGCACAATTAAGGTGACTTGCTGAAAGAATGACTTTCAAGCTTGTTAGTTTGGTTCTCACAAGACGTCCCTATTGAGACCTTTTCATCCTTCATCCTGAGGGTATAACAATACAAAGAAAGCATTATCTAAGGAAGTATGCATCAAAAGAAGGACTAAAGTGATAACTTTAAACTGATCTATTTCCATCTGATTAGTCTATTGTTGGAAAAAGGGAGGCATGGTATAGCAACATGCATTATTCACTGACTTAGATAATTTCTGGAAAGAGAATATAGTGTGTTAGGGATGAGTCTAAGGTCAATACCCTGTTCCTTTCAGCTTGATGTTGAGACAAAATGAGGCATTTGTAAGTCATTGAACAGTTAATAATGCTTCCTGATGATTTTTGATAGATACAACTTATCATTTTAAGAAAGGCTTTATTAGAACATTATGAAATGCAAAATGAATAATTTTGATTACATTAAATTAAAAACATTTTGCACAAACAAAGAAAATGCAACCAAGATTAGGAGGGAAGCAGAAAACTAGGAAAGAATGTTTACAACTAGTGTCTGTGATAAAGGTCTCATTTTTAAAATATAGAGAGAACTGAGTCAAATTTACAAGAATACAAGTCATTCCCCAATTGATAAATGGTCAAAGGATATGAACAAGCATTTTTCAGAGGAAGAAATTAAATCTGTCTATAGTCATATGAAAAAATGCTCTAAATCACTATTGATTAGAGAGATGCAATTCAAAACAACTCTGAGGTACCACATCACATCTATCAGATTGGCTAACATGACAAAACAGGAAAATGATAAATGTTGGAGAAGATGTGGGAAATTTGAAATTCTAATTCATTGCTGGTGGACCTGTGAGCTGATCCAACCATTTTGGAGAGCAATTTGGAACTATGCCTAAAGGAGCTACAAAAATGTGCATATCCTTTGACCCAGCAATATCACCTCTAGGGCTATAACCCAAAGAGATCATAAGAATGGGAAAAAGACCCAGAAGTACAAAACTATTTATAGCAGCTCTTTTTTATGGTAGCCAAGAACTGGAAATAGAGGGAATGCCCATCAATTGGGGAATGGCTGAACAAGTTGTGGTATATGAATGTAATGGAATACTATTGTGCTATAAGAAATGATGAGCAGGTGGACTTTGGGAAAACCTGGAAAGACTTACATGAACTGATGCTTAGTGAAGTAAGCAGAACCAGGAGAACTTTATACAAAGTAACAGCCACAGCATACAAAGATTGATTTTGATAGACTTAGCCTTTCTCAGCAATGCAAGGACCTAAAACATTTCTAAAAGGACTCATGATGCAAAACGCCATCCACATCCAGAGAAAAAACTATGGAGTCAGAACACAGAATCAAACAGACTATTTTCTTTTTTGTTATGTTTCATTATGCTTTGTTTTGTTTTTCTCATGGTTTCTCCTATTCATTATAATTCTTAGCAACATGACTAATATGTAAATGTATATAACAGGATATGTAGAGACCACATATGTGTATGTATAGAGACCATATAAGATTGCATGCCATCTTGGGGAAGGAGGGGAGAAAATTTAAAACTCATAGAAGTGAATGTTGAAAAATTAAAACTAATAAATTAATTTATTTAGGGGGAAAAAAGAAAGGCCCTATGTATTCCTATGTATTCTAGCGTTTTAGTGAGAATAGGTGTTGTATTTTGTCAAAAGTTTTTTCTGCATTTATTGAGATAATCATATGATTTCTGTTAGTTTTGTTGTTGATAAAGTCAATTATTCTCATAGTTTTCCTAATATTGAACCAGTTCTGCATTCCTCAGTATAAATCCCATCTAATCATAGTGCATGATCTTTTTAACAAATTGCTAGAATCTTTAAGCTTTTGCATTGCTATTCATTTAGGAAATTGGTCTATAGTTTTCTTTCTCTGTTCTTGCTCTCCTTGGTTTAGGTATCAAAACAATATTTGTGTCATAAAAAGAATTTGGTAGAACTTCTTTACCTATTTTTTTCACATAGTTTATATGCATTGAGATTAATTGTTCCTTAAATGTTTGGTAGAAGTCACTTGTAAATCCGTCTGATTCTGGGTTTTTTTCTTTAGAGAGCTCATTTATGGCTTATTTAATTTCTTTTTTTTCTAAGATAGGACTACTTAAGTATTCTCTTTCCTCTTCTATTAATCTTGGAAATTTATATTTTTGTAAATATTCATCCATTTCACTCAGATGTTAGTTTTATTAGTATATAACTGGGCAAAATAATTCCTAACAATTGCTTTAATTTCCTCTTCACTGGTGGTAAATTTACCTTTTTCTTTCTTGGTGCTGATAATTTAGTTTTCTTCTTTCTTCTTTTTTCATTAAATTAACTAATGGTTTACCTATTTTATTGGGGGTTTTTCCCATAAACCTAGCATCTAGTTTTATTTATTAGTTCAGTTGTTTGTTTTAATTTTCAATTTTATTAATTTCTCCTTTGATTTTCAGGATTTCCATTTTGGTGTTTAATTGGAGATTTGTAATTTGTTCTTCTAGTTTTGTTTTTTTTTTTTTGTATGCCAATTCATGGATCTGTTCTTTCTCTCTTTTATTGGTACGCATGCTTGGAGATATAAATTTTCACCTAAGCACTTCTTTGGTTGCATCTGACTAATTTTGGTATGTGCTCTCATTGTTGTAATTCTCTTTAACGAAATTATTGTTTCTTCTTGTTCTTTAACTCACTCATTCTTTAGGACTAGATTATTTAATTTACAAGGAGTTTTTAATCTATGTTTTCACAGCGCTTTATTGGATGTAATTTTATTTCATTATGATCTGAAGAGGGTACAGTTAATTTGTCTGCTTTTTTACATCTGTTTGAAATGTTTTTCTACTCCAATACATCGTCAATTTTTGTGAAGGTGTCATGCATAGCTTAGGAAAGGTATACTCCTTTCTATTTCCATTCAGCTTTCTCCAGAAATCTATCATATTTAACTTTTCTAAGATTCTATTCATCTCCTTCCTTACCTTCTTTCTTATTTATTTTATGGTTAGATTTAGAAAGTTGAAGTCTCCTACTAGTATGGTTTTATCGTCTGTTTCCTCCTATAATCATTTAATTTTGCTTTTAAGAATTTGGATACTATGCCATTTGTTACATTTGTTTAGAATTGATATTACTTCATTGTTTATGGCACCTTTTAGCAAGATGTAGTTTCCCCTGCAAGTTTTTAAATGGAATTTCTCTTTCCCTCTCTTCCTGCTGGGTTTTATGGGTAATATATAAAAATGCTAATGATTTGAATGGCTTTGTTCCATATCCTGCAACTTTACTAAAGTTGTTAATTACTGAGCAAATGTTTTTCAAAAGTGGTGCCGTGAATGACCTCTTTGAGGAACTTGCAGATCCAGAAAACTGAAAGTTACATAATCTGTTCATCTTTTGGTGCCTGCCAAAGACTCCATTCATCCTCACTTTTATGGACAGAAACCTCTAGAAACATAGGCCCTTTAGGGTTCATAAGGGCCAGAGAGAAGAAACTGCTAGATAGCTTCAGGTCTTCCAGAGCTACAGTCTATATTTAGGGCCCCTCTTCAGAGAGGCAGACTTATGGGTGACTCAAAAGTGAGTAACATTGGGACACCTACATGGAGAATTTGGGTTCTCTAAAACCTGAAGTCTCCAACAAGTCTCTAGGTTTTCTTCTGAGATCACCATGAAATGAATGTTGATAGTTTAGTCTAACTGTACTCCACTAGAAAAACAGCACGCCTCTCCCACATTCTCCCTCTTGTGCCTGGAACCTTCTGGGTTTCCTCCATCCATTGTATTCCCCAAAATTTTACTGAATAGGCAGATTTTGGATTTTCTTAGAACTGATTTCATACTCTTTGTCACTCATATGGACTACCATCTGTTCTAAGGCCTCTGTTTCATCACTACCCTCTGATCTCATCTGGCCTAGTCAGCATTTTGTCATCAGTGTGTTAGGAAGCCCTCTTTTAGATTTTTACCCTCTTTCTTCCAAGTAAGTCCATATTCACCATAGTTACATAGTGACAGTATCACCTTCCCCATGCTATTAGAAATCAAGATACTTCCTAACAATACCAGTCCCTTGATCCACCAAGGTTTATATGACAAAGAGTTCAGGCAGCCCTGGGGGAAGACAATGGAAGTCCCCATACTGGACTCTTTCTCAGGTAAAAGCATACTGCTTCTGAGAAAAGCATTAGTGATGGTAGTAACCCCATACCACTCACCCTGGGCCTGGGCTACCTGGCCTACAACATTGTTGGGGTCAAGGTCAGTTGTAGTAATGGATATGATAACTTTGTTTAGCTACTTGTAGTCCAATATAAACTGTGAGGGACCATCTGCCTTCCTTAAGCATGACACAGACTTGCTGTAAAGGAATCTGGTATGCCTAAATATTTCAAGTTTCATCGTCATCTCTACCGAAGAATATCTTTCACCTCCTTGGGGAATCAATATTGTTTGGTGTCATTTACATGGAATAGTTAGGTAACTCTAAGAGTTTCCATTTTTCCAGATTAACATGCATGGAGGTTGCTAGAAAGGATGGCATAAATAATGACTTTCAGGAACCCAAGATACCTGTTCCTGCTATGGTGTGTTCTCTCATAGCCTCCTAGGACTTATTCAAATGGGGCAGAGTCTTTAGAAGATGCCATATGCCTGAGTTGGGCTGAAGGAGTCCTACTATTTTGAATTTCCCTGTACAGATTTAATAGCATCCCCATAGACTGGCCATCAATTTTTTTTTCTTATCAAATCTGTTTCAAGAGATGCACCAAAAGTTCTCTTTGTCCTCAGCCCACCCATCTGGACAACAGTCTCTGCAACTCCTTTCCTCATTCCCAGAGCACCCATTCACACTGACAGCAGTATTTGCCCAAAGCACAATTATCTCTATGAGGGAGAAGGGGGAAAGAATCCATATCTAATGCAAGGCTCCATCCAGAAGTCAGGATCTAGTTGCCCAAGAGGCAAAGTTGGCATAGTATGTGGCAGTTGCAGGGACTGGGAGAGAAAGGATAATGGTAAGGGAAGAAATGAATCCAATCTATCAAATTCATTTCTTTTAGGAATTTCATCCTCTCCTTTGCAGATCCTCATCAGGGAACAGGCTACAACAGGAATTCATCTTTATGGGACTGATAAAATAACTTCCCATCTCAACCATCTAAAAGGGACAAAGGGAGGTCCCTATCTGAAGACTCTAAAAATTAAAACTGACTCTGTAACAATTAAATCTCAGAACTCAGAAGTGTTCAGCATATCAACATAGGCTCCATTAGACACAGGATGCATTTTCTCTGGCTGTCCCCCATACCTGAAATGTTCTCTTTCCTCGACTCTGCCTACTGACTTTTCTGACTTCTTTAAGTTCCAACTAACATCCTTCCTTCTACAGGAAGTTTTTTCCAACCCCTCTTAATTCTAATGTCTTCCCTCAGTTAATTATTTCCCATTTTCCTATATATCCCTTGTCTGTACGTTCTTCCTTACGTATTGTTTATCCCAGTACACTGTGAGCTCCTTGAGGACAGAGACTCTCTTTTGCCTCTTTTTGTATCTCCAATACTTAGCACAGTGCCTGACACAAAACAGATGCTCAACAAATGCTTATTGATTGATTGAACTAGAACCAGAATCTCTGGTTGAGAGACTATGTGAAAGATCTCCGGCTGTAATTTGTCAGTTCCCATCTGCATCAGGAGAGATTCTTTCACTCATGCTTCACCAGCTCCATCTTTGCATTCTTTGCACAATACCTAAAACTATTAGAACCCAAAAGAACAGGAGATTACTGCAAAACATAGTAACCTTGAGGTTTAATGTGCATGCATGGCACAAGGAGCTACTTCCCACATGCCGTGGTAGGTCTCTATGACTAGAAGGATTTGAGGAGCAGGATGAAGGATTGTAGATGGGAAGAGAGGAAGGAGTGATGTATACCTCTTTCATAGAGAAGGAGAGTATGAGATACCTTATTTGGCATATGGTAATTGACTTATAAGCATAATCCAATGAGTCCTTGCTTCTGTGACAAAGCTGAATCATTTGGAGCCCTCCATTACCCTGAGTGGTTCAACTTTTTTCCAAGTTCTTCCAAATTTCTCCCTCCCAAAATTCAATCTTCAGTCTCCTTCACAATCCCAGAGTCCTCCAAATTACCGGAACAATTTCCTTCTTTTTCAGGCGAAGTGCTTTTCTTTCTCATTCTTTCCTTATACACAACTTCCTTCAGAGGACAGAACTAAAAATACAAGAATTTACAAAGGATGAGAAAGCCTCAATCTAAAGGGATATTTTGAACATATTTAGTACTGACTTCCCTGTATGCATCTTGTTTCCATAAGGTTGAATTTAAGCTTCTCTAGGGCAGGAATTTACTCAAGGCCATGCACATAGTACTTAATGAAAACAATTGTTGTTTATCCTTCATTCTTGAAGAGGGAAGGGATGCCATGATATGCAAGTGATTTGAATTTAAGTCTGGGAGGCCTACACAAAGTCACTAGCCTCACTTTCCCCTCTAGTGTTATCTGGGTCAAATGTCAAGATATAGATCAGGACAACTAGAGATGGCCCTCCGTAAATATAGTGATTATCAAATAAATAAATAAGGAGATGTGCTTTTTTAAAAAAAAGATAAAAGGGCCCCAGGAGGAGGAAAATCAAAAGGTAGTTGGTAAGACAAGGTAAGAGGTTAGCAGAGAAGGGAAAGAAGAATATGACTATCAAAGTTGTTAAAGAAGGGATAATGAAGTCATCAAGGTGTTGAGGAGATGTTAATGAGCTGGGTGATAACTCTCAGACTGAAGTCTGAAAAACAGATTTAAGAAGTACTGAGCTTCCACTGAATCTGTGATTTTTTTCCTGCCACTGCCAAATGATCAAGACTAAGTCAATTTACCTTGAAGGGCCCACATTTCCTTATCTGTAAAATGAGAAGGTTATACTTGATGGCCTGAAAAGCCCCTCCAAAAGCTCAAAAACTATGATTCTAGGAAGACAATTAGATCCCTGGCCCTCAAGATCCCAAATCATCATGACAATTTCCCTACCTTTTGCCTAGCTTAATGATAGAAGCTCACGTTCACATCGGCTTTAAAGTATACAAAAGCACTTTCCTTACAATCCTAGAAGATATGCATTACAAGCATTCTTGTCATCATTTTACTTTGGATTTTGAGGCTCAGAAAGGTTAAGGGATTGTTAAGTATCATATGACAAAAGAAATGGTTTCAGAGAAGGAAGAAAACAAGCATTTATTAAGCTCTTACTATGTACCAAGAACTATGCTGAGTGCTCCACAAATACTATCTAGTTTAATCCTTCCAACAGCTCTAGAAAGTAGATGCTTTTATTATTCCCATTTTACAATTGGAGAAACTGAGGCACAGGGAAGTTAAATGACTTGCCCAAGGTCACACAGCTAGTAAACATCTGAAGCCAGATTTGTACTCAGTTCTTGACTCTGGTAAGTCCAGTGCTCTATCTACTATGAGAAATCTACCCATAGAAATATACAAAGACTCGTACGAACTGATGCAAAGTGAAGGGAGCAAAACCAGGAGAAGAAATTTATACAATAATAACAATATTATAAAGAAAACAACTTTAAAAGACTTAAGAACTATTATCCACATTGACCTGGACTCTTTACTCTCACCGCCCCTCATCCAATCAGTTTCTAAGCACTACGGATTCTACCTCTGCTCCATCTTTCCCATACACCTCTTTCTCTCTGACACTGCAACCACCCTGGTACAGGTCTTCATCATCTCACACAGGGATGGTTGCATTAGCCTGATGAGTCTTCCTGCCTCAAATTTCTCCCCATTGTAATCCAATTTCCACTCGTTCTAAAATCAGATCTGACCATGACCCCCCTTATTGAATAAATGGCAGTGGTTCCCTCTTAACTCTTAGATTAACTATAAAATCCTCTGGTTTTTAGAGTTCTTCATCACCCAGCCCATTCCTACCTTTCCAGTCCTACACCTTACTTTCCTCCATGGCCTCTGAGATCCAATGACGCTGGCCTTCTTGGCAGTTCCTCACATAAATAATCCATTTCCTGACTTTGGGCATATTCCCTGGGCATTCCCCATGCCTGGAATTCTCTCTCATCTCTACCTTCTGGCTTTCCTGCTTCCTTCAAGTCTCCACTGAAGTCCCATCTTCCTGATCCTCCTTAATCTTAGTGCCTTCCCTTTGAGACTCTAATATATATATATATATATAAATGATATAAAATATATATTTATGTAATAACTCTAATTTATCTTGTTTAGTTACATTTACATGGTTGCTTACACATTGTCTTCTCAGTGTTTTTGTTGAAAGCAAGGATTATATTGTGCCTTTCTTTGCATCCAAAGTGCTTAGCACAAAACTTGGTACATAGTAGGTACTTAATAAATGCTGGTTGACTTGATTTGATCAAGCACAAATCCAGAGGACAGACCTGCATACCTCTTGAACAAGAGGTGATGAACCCAGCATCCATTAATTTTGTTGTTGTTCAGTCATTTCAGTTGTGTCCAACTCTTTGTGACTCCTTTGGCAAGGATACTGGAATAGTTTGTCGTTTCCTTCTCCAGTTCATTTTACAGATGAAGAAACTGAGGCAAACAGGGTTAAGTGACTTGCCCAGGGTCACACAGCTAGTAAGTGTCTGAGGTCAGATTTGAATTCAGGTCTTCCTAACTCCAGGTCTAGCACTCTATTCACTGAGTCACCTAGCTGCCATCCATATATATATATATACACACATACATGGGTATATGCACATGTATACATATGTGCACATGTATGTACCTATACATATACTTGAGGGAGTGCCCTGACTAATGCAGGAATTTCTTTTACATGATGACATATATTTTTTTAAATTAGGATTTTGATTTTCATTTTTTCTAATGTAGGGAAAGAAAATACATTTTTCTTAATTTAAATTTTGATATTAACATTTTAATGATGTAAGTATCAGATGCAAGATTCACTCCCAAGTCTCTCCTGATTGCAGTTCTAGAATTATTTTCACTAAACTGCATGACTTCTGTGGGGTTTACATTCACTAGGGAATCTGGAAAAGACTTGGGAGACCAGAATACCAATTAGGTGTTTGATGAGTCCAGCACTAATAAACCCTGGCTATTTGAATGAAATCCGTGAATTCCCTCCCTCCCGCTTTCCCAACTCTGTTCTTTTCCGTAACTAGCCTGTAAGGTGATCTGGCATAATGAAAAGTTTTAAGCAAGTGCTTAGGGAGTTTGAGCTGTTCTAACCCCTTCCACCCTCAGAGGAACAGTCCAGTTCCCCTGGCCATGGCCACTTCTGTTTGGGTTATTCATTTTCTCCTCGGTGACAGAGACTGAGTCACTACTTCAACCCACAGAGGTTATGAGAAAGTGTTATGGTTACTGTAATGAGCAGAAACTTTGCATCTGAGAATGTGCTTTCTAGAAATGTATAACAATAAAGGTTTTTATGAAAAAAAAACAAAGAATTTCATGGTTGGGGAGCACCATGGTGGCCACCCAATCCACTCCATGCCCACAAAAGTAATAGAGAAGTGGTTACATAGCCTTTGCTTAGAGACCTCCAAAAGGCAGAAACTCAAGATGTCCTGACATAGTGGCCAAGGCAAAGGGGAACTGTGCTTCTCCTCGGAGGGTGGAATGAATTAGAACATAAGTTCCCTCAGTCTTCTCAACTGTAGAATGGGGATAATAATACCTGTAATACCTATCTCCTATGGTTTTTGGGTAAAGTGATTTATATACTTTAAGACTAAATAAATATGAAATATTTATTTATGAAATAAATGTGAGCAGGTGCAACTAAGCAGAGCAAAAAGACAGATGTAAAGGATTAAGATTACTGCCTCAACCAAGAAGAGAATGGACAAGACTGAACTTTAGGGAAATACTGAGGTGTTTCATTTCTTCTTTTTCTGTTCAGCTCTAGTTGGCATTTAATAAATGTCATTGTTACTTCTGTCTGCAGGATGCAACATCTGTACTTCAACATGCCAGTTATAAGTCTAAATAGTAAAGGCAAAAGAAACATCAATTGTTCTTTTGTTAATTGCAATTTAGCTCCTCCCTCTTCCAGATGACCTTTTGGAGCTTTTGAAGAACTGGACAGGTGGTGCCCACAGCCCAGTTGTCCTAAGATCCCTGGCACTGACAAGTTTGCCCATCACCAAGTACTGAGAACCAGATCTGAAGCCTAGTATTACATGTCTGTGAGATTGGCAAAAATTCTGGCTAAAGTCCTGTTGTCTTCTGCCTAGTCAGAAACACACCTGGAGGGTTCTGTTTAGTTCTGGGAGGCTCGTTTTAAGAAGATCATTGATTAGCTGGAGAGCATACAGAGGAAGACAACAGGGTTGCTATGAGAGGGTTGGTTAAAGGAACTGGTTATGTTTAAATAGTCTTGAAGAAAGGTTTGAGAGGACATGATTTTTCAAGGATTTTTGTCTTACTCCAGTCTTATGGGACAGAGGTTCAGAACCTAAAAATAGGGACACTTGGGGCTTTGAGAAGTCTTTGCACAGAGCAAGAGGGCACCCCTTGCATGATGGATGCAATAACAACCTTTCTTAGTTGCGTAATATCCTTTTTTTGTCTACAAGTTTGGTTCTGAGTTGCAATTATAAATGAGTGCACGAGAGGGCACCACTTCCCTGCATTTCACTTGGGAGATCACAGTTTCAGTTAAAAGTCAAACTAAGCTTGGAGTAGTCTAAGCATATTTTCTCTATGTCATACCTTTATTATGAAGATCTCTAACGTGTCATAGTCATGGGATTAAAAACTAGAAGATAACTTGGGCACTCTCTAATCCAACCCCCTCATTTTACAGATAAGGGAGCAGAGCCCCAGAGGAATTAAATGATTCACCAAAGGTCAAAGGTATTAGTAGAGATCGCATTCAAACCCAGGTCCTCCGATTTCACACTCAGTGCCCAATCTAGCCTGCAAACACAAGACTTGTTTTGGAAGTGAAGCAACTAATGAGACTTCCTTAGAATGCCAGTGAAGAGTGAGCTCACAGATTCCAATGACATCAGAGGCTCATAGATTTAGAGCTACAAGATTTCAACCCTCTCCTTTTACAGATAAGGAAACTGAGGCCCAGGGAGGTTAAGTGACTTGCCCAAGGTCACACAAGTAAGAAACGTCAAAGGTAGTATTTTCAAGGCTCTCGTGGATATCAGATCATTAACTAGAACACTATGGAATATCATATATGTATATGTTTGCATGCATGTATATGCAGACATATATAAAACCTACAGTTGTATTTATACATTAAGCCGGAGATGTCTAGGTTGCACAGTGGATAGAGTTAGGAAGACATGAGTTCAAATGTGGCTTCAGACACTTACTAGCTGGGTGACCCCTGGGCAAGTCACTTAACCTCTGTCTGTCTCAATTTCCTTATCTCATAGCTCTTACCTCTCAGGGTTGTGAGGATCAAATGAAATAATGTTTGCAAAGTGTTTTATGAACCTTAAAGTGCCGTATAAACGCTAACAGTTATTCCCGTTTTACAGATTCAGAAGCTGAGGCTCAAGGAGGGTAAGTAAGTTACCCAAGGATATGTATATAGTATGTCAAACTTTGAACAGAGGCTTTCTTGACTCCAAGGCCAGCCCCCTGCCCACTGTATCAAGGTTTGTTTGTTTTTTCCTACATAGAGCAGGAACTATACAACTCCCTCCCAGACAAGTATAGTGGAGAACCTCAGTTTGTCATGGGTCTAAGATTGGTCCTGCACATATGAACAATAGCAAATGTTTCAGATCTCTTGGCTTTAGACTTGCAATCTATACTTATTTAAACTTAAGACTCTGGAAGTCATACAAATCTAGAGACAGAAAATGGAGCTGTATATAACTTAAAAGCAGCCCAATATAAAATTTATAGTTCTCTTATAGTTTCACCAAAAAAAAAAAAGTTATCAACCTCACAGGATTGTGATGTGGATCCAATAGGATTGTCTATGCAAAAGCTCTTTGAAAAACTATAAAGTGCTCTACAAATGGGCATTGTTATTGTATTAATACATGGTTCTTCACTTTATGAAAGGATTCACCATAGGATTTCTTTGGCTAACAAGCTCCCCTAGAGGATTTAAAATACGAGTCAATTTTCCAGAATGCAACTGGCACTCAGCTTCTCAGAAACACATCTATTATGTGCTGCAAGCTACATTGGCATTGAAAATTGCTTGCAGTAAGGGACTACGGTCAGCAGGTGTCTCTGTTGTCCTTGAGGTTCATGCTCAGTCTAGTTCATTTACTGGCCTCATCTGAGATTCATTTTGTTTTCATTTGAGGAGAGGTAAGGAAACTGCTCACCAAGATCTGATGTATCCAAATGAAATTAAATGAGAAAAACTTGCTGGGCTTATAGGAAAATTCTGAGGCCCAAACTCTTCTCCGTAAATGTTAAGCTCTCTAAGAACTCAAAGAATGTTCTCACCGCCAAAGGCTTGACGTTTTCAAATATCTCAGTGACTGAAATGAATATGGTTTTATCAGTGAAAAGGACACTAAAGCTCCAGTACCATTTGCTTTATTGCATCACTCTAAGGATCATGGGAGCTTTCCATCTGTCTGGCAGTTGAAATTTTCTATATGTTCTTCTACAGACTATCATATTTTCCCATTTGTAACCCCAGTGCTTAGGAAAATGTTTTGCACATAGTATACACCTAATATTTTTCATTCATTCATTTCTGTTGTTATCACAGATTGTGGGAGAGACTGAGTTCGCAGTACATAAGTAAACAGACTTGGAGTCCAGAAAATCTGAATTTCCATCCTGTTTCAGATACTTAATCACTGTTGGGATTGGAAGCTCAATTCCATGTGGACAGTCTCGGGCGGGTAAAGGTGGGAGCTTCTAAATCTTAGAGCTCTCATGAGACCCCCCCAGGAAACGGCAGGGAATCAAGGTGAACCGAGCTATCTCGAGTAATTCCGCCTCTTCCCGTGAGAAACGTGATGGGAGAGAGCTCTCCCCGCCCTCGAGATTGTCCCGGATCTGGGCACACCTAGTTATCTAACAGCACGGTATTCAGATGCAAACTATGCGGCTGAAGGTTAAGTAGGATTGAGGAAGCCTGAAAGCGCTCTTAGCACGTGAGGAGCCAAGAGGACAGTAGGCTCTGCTTCTCTTCTTTCCTCTCTCCCCTCCCCCTCTCTCCCCGCTTGTACTTCTACTTCCAATCCCTTAAGATCCTAGCCTCCTTAGGAAATCTCCCCCTCTTCCTCCTAAGGAAGACCCCCCTGCACTTGTAACCGAGACCCTGAAATAAAGCTCAACCCTTGTTCGACTCTGGAACGTCCTTTCTCTCATATGAGCATCTGGTTTTGGCCAACCGAAGACCTCGGAGGTGAGGTAAGAAGACTCGGGTAGCCCACACAGGCCTCTAGGCTTGGCAAATAACTGTATCATCAGGTAAATCAATTAACCTCTCTCATGCTCAGTCTCCCATTTGTAAAGTAGGGAAAATAAATAGTACTACCTCACAGGGTTATTGTAAGGATCAAAAGAAATAACATGTAAAGTGTTTTGTAAAGCTTGAAGCACTGTATGTACATTAGCTGTCATCACCACCATTAGGTACAGAAAAAGGTAAGTAGGAGTCAACAGGTAGAGTGAAAAGGAAGAGCTAAATAAAGGTTCGTAAAAGGAAAGCCTGTCCATTAGGCTCTCCAGGATTTCCCAGCAGTTCTCCTTTGGTAACAGAAACCAATAGTCAAGCCCAGTTATGTATGTATCTGATGATTTAACTCAACCATGCTAAATAGGATCTGATCTTACAATTCCCCTCACTGCTCATTCTGGTCTGGTATTCTGGCACCCTGTGGGTGGGGTACCAGGAAATAGGCCACAAACTTTCTATCACAAGGTCATCAGGTAAAAATACCTCTATTGATGGATTCGGTGAATTAAACTAGGTGAAAAAGAAAAACGACACAAAGTCCTTAATCAAGTGAAAATCATTAGTTGAAATGAGACAGTAGTCAGCCATGCCCTAGGGCTTTAAATAAAAATAGCAAGCCAAGTGGAAATTGGGTGTCCAGTGATACAGGCCAGCCTCATCATGGGACCAGTTCCAGGGAAGCTCCTGGAAGGATTCGCTAGGGGAAAGGAGGAACTCTATCTCCTCCCTCCTTCCAGACCAGAGAGGATGACCTGGTGAACTTTTAAAAATCAGAAGGTTTTGGACTTACCAGGAAAATGGTATTGTCTGCATTGGGAGGTTAGGATAAACAAGGCACATTGAAGAAAATTAGTTTCAGACTACAACAGAAACCCAGCAGAAAACTGTACCATGCCGAAGCAGAATTTCATGAGGACTACATGGATTTCTAATAACCAGCAGCTGAGGCTTAACCCTGTGTCACATAAGATCTCCGCACTTGAGCTAACTTTCCCCTCTGTATCCAGGGCCATGTCCAGTTCTCCTGATCTATATCTTGCCACTGGACCCAAATTTGCACATCCTTCCTTCACTTAAATCCAATTCACTTGTGTACCATGGCATCACCTCCCTGATGTCATCATGGTCTTCTTCAAGAACAAAGCACAAACAGCAACTTTTCCCTGGACTCTGTTCGTACTTTTGGGGGAGTCCCTACTAAACAGTGAGGGGATATTTTGTAGCAAGTGTTCTTATCATGCCATTTAGTAAAGTCCCATCTCTAGAACGTATTTAAATTTGGCTGCTAATTTATCAACTAATAATCACTGGGAAACATTTCATTGGGGGTTGTAAGCTCTAATTCTGGAAAACCACTCCCAACCTCTCAAAGTTATCCCTAGGAACCTGGTGAGACAAGTAGCCAAGCATCCTTTGAAGACCTGACCTGCCAAAGAAAATGGGGTTTGGGAAGTAGCTACAGAGTCTGCATTACAGTTTATTGAATTGTTCATGTTTCCTGATGATGGTTAAGGTCACACACAAAAAAACTGAAGTCCCATCCATTTGCAAGGACTCTAACATCTTGTGAAGTATTTTGAGTTTCCACATTTAGGAATTCAAGAAGTAAATAGATGTATAAATAGATTGTTTCCACAATCCAGTCACATGCAAGTAATTTTTAAAAATCTTTTTATAGGGAAAAAAATAAATTCCCCAAAAGATTACAGCTATATGAGGTGATAAAACAATCAATTGTGTGGGAAGGAAATTTTTAAGCCAGAAACCATTAAATCTTCCTAATTGAATAATTGAGATAAATGCCACTGGCATTATTTGTTAGTAAGTTACAAGCCAAATGGATGGATGAAAACAATAGATTAGGAAAAACATTTTCTTTTTTTTGGAAAATAATTTTACTTTCTTTACCTTTATCATTACAATTTATGTGAAAATCCAATTAATCTTTGATTAACAGAACTTTAGAACTTATTGCCAATACATGCTTAAAGCCTGAATTTCCATGATAGATAAATTTTGAAAGCCCATCATATACATATGTATGTAGGTTTTTTTTTTTTAACTTATTTATTTAAGTTTTCAACATTCATTTCCACAAAATTTTGGGTTCCAAATTTTCTCCCCATTTCTCCCCTCCCCCACCCCAAAATGCCAAGTATTCTAATTACCCCATTACCAATCTGTCCTCCCTTCTAACATCTCTCCCTTCCCTTATCCCCATCTTCTCTTTTGTCCTGAAGGGCAAGATAAATTTCTATACCCCATTACCTGTATTTCTTATTTCCTAGTTGCAAGAACAATACTCAACAGTTGTTCCTAAAACTTTGAGTTCCAACTTCTCTTCATCCCTCCCTCCCCACCCATTCCCTTTGGGAAGGCAAGCAATTCAATATAGGCCATATCTGTGTAGTTTTGTAAATGACTTCCATAATAGTCGTGTCGTGTCATATAAGACTAACTATATTTCCCCTCCATCCTATCCTGCCCCGCCCCGTTTCTTCTATTCTCTCTTTTGATCCTATCCCTCCCCAAAAGTGTTGACTTCTAATTGCTCCCTCCTCCCACTGCCCTCCCTTCCATTATCCCCCCCACCCTGCTTATCCCCTTCTCCCCCACTATCCTGTATTGTAAGGTAGGTTTTCATACCAAAATGAGTGTGCATTTTATTCCTTCCTTTAGTCTAATGTGATGACAGTAAGCTTCATGTTTTTTCTCTCACCTCCCTACTTTTTCCCTCTACTGAAGTCTTATACTTGCCTCTTTTATGAGAGATAATTTGCCCCATTCCATTTCTCCCTTTCTCCTCCCAATATATTTCTCTCTCACCCCTTAATTTCATTATTTTAAGATATGATCCCATCCTATTCAATTCACCCTGTGCTCTCTGTCTCTCTCTGTGTGTGTGTGTGTGTGTGTGTGTGTGTGTGTGTGTGTGTGTGTGTGTGTAATCCCATCAACTACCCAGATACTGAAAAAAGTTTAAAGAGTTACAAATATTGTTTTTCCCTGTAGGAATGTAAACAGTTCAACTTTAGTAAGCCCCTTATGATTTCTCTTTGCTGTTTACCTTTTCATGCTTCTCTTGATTCTTGTGTTTGAAAGTCAAATTTTCTTTTCAGCTCTGGTCTTTTCATTAAGAATGCTTGAAAGCATTTCTCTATTTCATTAAAAGACCATTTTTTCCCTTGAAGTATTATACTCAGTTTTGCTGGGTAGGTGATTCTTGGTTTTAGTCCTAGTTCCTTTAACCTCTGGTATATCATATTCCATGCCCTTCTATCCCTTAATGTAGAAGATGCTAGATCTTGTGTTATCCTGATTGTATTTCCACAATACTTGAATTGTTTCTTTCCAGCTGCTTGCAATATTTTCTCCTTGACCAGGGAACTCTGGAATTTGGCCACAAAACTCCTAGGAGTTTCTCTTTTTGGATCTCTTTCAGGAGGTGATCTGTGGATTCTTTCAACATTTATTTTGCCCCCTCGTTCTAGAATATCAGGGCAGTTTTCCTTGATAATTTCATGAAAGATGATGTCTAGGCTCTTTTTTTGATCATAGCTTTCAGGTAGTCCCATAATTTTTAAATTGTCCCTCCTGGATCTATTTTCCAGGTCAGTTGTTTTTCCAATGAGATATTTCACATTATCTTCCATTTTTTCATTTTTTTGGTTTTGTTTTGTGATTTCTTGGTTTCTCATAAAGTCATTTGCTCCATTCTAATTTTGAAGGAATTATTTTCTTCAGTGAGCTTTTGGACCTCCTTTTCCATTTGACCAATTCTTTTTAAGGCATTCTTCTCCTCATTGCCTTTTTGGATGTCTTTTGCCATTTGGGTTAATCTATTTTTAAGGTGACATTTTCTTCAGTATTTTTTTTAGGTCTCCTTTAGCAAGCTGTTGAATCAATTTTCACGGTTTTCTTGTATCGCTCTCATTTCTCTTCCCAATTTTTCCTCTACTTCCTTTACTTGATTTTCAAAATCCTTTTTGAGTTCTTCCATGGCCTGCAACCAATTCATATTTTTATTGGAGGCTTTTGATATAGGAACTTTGACTTTGTTGTCTTCTTCTGGTTGTATATTTTGATCTTCTCTGTCACCAAAGTAAGATTCTATAGTATGAGTTCTTTTATGATATTTACTCATCTTCCCAGCCAAATACTTGACTTTCTAACTCTTTGTCAAGGTAAGCTCTGCTTCCAGTAGGGGTGGAGGTGGGGGTGGATGTACTATTCCAGGCTTCATAGATTTTTGTATTAGTTGCTCAATCCCCCATAGTCTGTGGGCCAAGATCTCTGTAAGCAGCCTCTGCCACTGCTGCTGCAGCAAGCCACCACCACCGTCACCTCTACAGCCCTGAGGCTGGGGCCAGACCTGGCCAGACCAAGCCTTCCTCTTTCACCCAAGTCCCACAGAGTTTTCTCACCCATATATTTGGTGTTTGTGGGTTGAGAAGTTTGGAAACCACCACAGCTGCCCATGATTCAGTCCCCCAAAGCCTGCTCTGGCCTGTCTGTGCTAGTGCTAACCACACTGGACTGAGCTCTGTTCCCTGCCCAGTGTGATATGCCCTTCCTGTTGACTTTCCAGGTTGTCTTGGGCTGAATATTTGTTTCACTCTGTCGTTTTGTGGGTTCTGTAACTCTAGAATTTATTTACAGTCATTTTTTACAGATATTTGGAGGGCTTTGTGGGAGGGCTCAGGGAAGTCCCTACTTTTACCCTGACATCTTGGTTCCACCCACTGTTCTTATCATTCTTATCTGAACACAACTGCAAGCGTTCTGCAACTGGAAGTCTTAGAGAGTTGCCTGCAAAAACCTGTCCAGAGTCACATATCTGGTAGGACTCAGAGCAGAGGTAAGACCTGACCCCAAGTCCTCCTGACTCTCATTTTTTAAGTTATAATTTTTTGTGTTACTGTCCTTTTCTCATTGTGAAATCACTTTTTCATAATGGATGTTGCAATATTTATTGAAGAAATTTTCCTTTTTAAAAAATTCAACTTTATTTTCAGATTTAAATCTTTCCTTCTCCCTTTCCCTCTCTCCAACTATTGAGCAAGCAAGAAAAACAAAACCCATTTCAAATATGCATTGTCATACAAAACAAATTCCCACCTTAGCCATATCCAAAAAAGAAAGAAAAGAAATTATGCTTCAATTTGCATTCCAACTCAATCAACTCTCTACATGGATGTATGTTTTGTCAT
Organism: Notamacropus eugenii; assembly: GCF_028372415.1. Lineage (NCBI taxonomy): Eukaryota > Metazoa > Chordata > Mammalia > Diprotodontia > Macropodidae > Notamacropus > Notamacropus eugenii. The sequence continues at coordinate 609,025,947 of NC_092872.1, read as the reverse complement.
GAGTCCTTTAGAATTGTAATTAATTGGTCATTGTGTTGGTCAATAATAAGTGTTTCACAGTTGAGTATCTTCACAATATTGCAGTTATTATGCATTATATACATTGTTCTCCTGGTTTTTCTCACTTCCCTTTGCATCTGTTTATACAAGTCTTCCCAGGTTGTTCTGAAACCATTCCCTTCATCATTTCTTATAGCATAATAATTTTTCATCATATTCACCACAACTTTTTCAGCTATTCCCCAATTCATGGAAATCCCCTCATTTTGATTTTTCATCACTAAGGTTATTTTCATCTCTAAGGTTGTTCTCTATCCAGTCTATGTATCTTGTATGCCTTCCTCCACTAGTGTGTGAATTCCTTGATAGCAGGAACTATTTTTGTGTTTTTGCCTTTCTTTGTATCCCCAAGTGCTTAGCACAGTGCCTGGCACATAAATATTAAGTGTCTACTATTCTCATTATGTGGTGAAAATATTTAAGATTCAGTTTTACTATTTGTTGTTTAGTCATTTTTAATCATAACCAACTCTTCCCCATTTGAGGATTTTCTTTGGCAAAGAGTGGTTTGCCATTTCATTCTTGTGTTCATTTTACAGATGAAGAAACTGAAGCAAACAGGGTTAAGTGACTTGCCCAGGGTCACACAGCTAGTAAGTGTCTGTTGCTGGATTTGAAGTCTTGGACTTACTCTAGGCCCAGCACTCTATCCGCTGACCAGCCTGAATTAAGTTCTTTAAGTATGGACTGATCTGATCTCCTTGCTGTCCAAGGGACTCTCAGAAGACTTGTCAAGTATCACAATTCAAAAGCATTGATTCTGCAGCACTCAGTTGTCCAGCTCTCACAGCCATTCATTGCTACTGGGAAAACCTTAGTTTTGACTATATGGACCTTTGTTGGCAAGGTAATGTCTCTTCTTTTTAGTCTGCTACTCAAAGTTGCCATAGCTTTCCTTCCAAGGAACAAGTGTCTTTTAATTTCATGGCTGCAGTCACTGTCTGCAATGATCTTTGAGCCCAAGAATAATAAACTCTGATGCTACTTCCATGCCTTTTCCCTCTGTTATTCCCTCCCAGTTGCCAAGATCTTAGGGTTGGTTTGTTGGATTGTTTTTATGTTAAACTTCAAGCCAGTTTTTATACTCTCCTCTTTCACCTTTATCAAGAGGCTTCTTAATTCTTCTTCGCTTTCTGCCATCAGAGTGGTATTGTCTGCATATCTGAGATTGTTGATAATTCTCCCAGCAACCTTAATCCCAGCTTTTGATTCATCCAGCCTGGCATTTTGCATGCTGTACTCTACATGCAGGTCAAATAAATAAGGTGACAATATACAGCTTTGTTGTACTACTTTTCCAATCCTAAACCAATCAGTTGTTCCATGTTTAGTTCTAACTGTTGCTTCTTGACCCACATACAGGTTCCTCAGGATGTAGTACTCCTATCTCTTTGAAGACTTAGCATGAACAAACAGACAAACAAAAACCTCTGTTGACCAACGTAAATTCCAAGCTATGTTTTTATTCAGGGGTCACTTATCTGAATAAAAAGAAGAGAACGCATCACTTTTTTTAAGAGATAGAGTACAGTATTCAGTCTAGTCATGGAGATGATAGACTAGGGAAGGAGCTGCTGTAGGTAGAAGGGTTGGTATTGGACTATTAAAAGTCTGGCAAAAAATCCAAAAAGAATTCCCAAACCAGACATCCTTAGTTAAAAAGAAAAACATAAACTGATAATAATCCCAGTCTGAGATCACATAAGGGGAGGCACTTTTTTTCTTCCTTTTCCCTGGGGAGAGCTATTGGATGTGCCCCAGGTTTGAAAAGGAAACAATGTCATTGGTGTTTGTCCTTTGTTCTCAAAGAGGACCATGACATCAGGAAGGTGATGACACCATGACAGATAAATGAATTGGATTTAAGTGAGGCAGGGCTGTGCAAAGTCACCAGCCTCACTTTCTCCTCCAGAGTCATCTGGGTCCAGTGGCCAGATACAGGTCAGGATGAGTGGGGATAGCCCAGGATGCAGTGGGGAACCTTGGCCTTTTTAAGCTAAGGTCTTCATGAGTTCTTGCTTTGACTGAGGCCATGTTCTTTCAGTGATTAAAGCTGGTTAAGAAATGAGCCAAGGAAAAGGTTCATGACAGAAAATGCGATCCACGTTCAGAGAAAGAATAAAGCAGTCTGAATGCAGATGGAAGCATACTATCTGCTCTCTCTCCTTTCTGTTGTGTTTTGTTTTGTTTCTTCTTTCTCGTGATTCATTCCATTCATTATAATTCTTCTTTATAACATGACTAATGTGATATGTTTCATATTATATGCACATATAGTAGTACATATACCTATAGTGTATGTAGAGCCTGTATCAGATTGCATGCCATCCGGGGGAGGGGGCAGGGGAGGAAGAGGGGGGAAATTTAAAACTCAAAAGCTTGTGGAACTGAATGTTCTAAATTTAAAATTAATTAATTAATTAATATTTTAAAAAGAAATGAACCAAGGAACGGCTCCTTTTATCTAATAAAAAAAAAAAATCAATCTGGGAGGGGAAGATCTTCAGGGTTTCTGGACAAAACAGAAACAATTACTGTTTACATTCACTCTGAGCCAGGAGGACCAAACAAGAACCACTAATTGGTGCTTGGTCTGGAACCTATTGTTGGCCAGTCAATGAGAGCCAGAGTGAACTGGGTTCAAGGCCTGGTCTTTAAGAAAGAAATCTGGCCAGTAAGCCCCAAGATAGCCTTGTGATGGAAGGGGAACTCCATTGCTCCAAAAATAGAAAACCCTGCCCTCGAAGGAAAGTGAGCTGTCTGGGAGCTTCCACCTACAATAAAGGAGTGGGGAATAGATTAGCTGCCTAGGCAGTTTCAGCTCACTACTCCAGCTTAAAAGATAGATCACCCTTTTCTGGTCATCAGTGCTGGCTGTTCGGTTATGCTAGCAGACTCATCGAAGCAACGGACAGATGATCTCGTCTGTATGTTTCTATTTCATAAAAAGAGTCTTAAAGACAGCTGGGCTTAGAATCAGAAGACCTGAGTTCAAATCCCCACCTTTGACACTAGCTGACTCTGAGCAAGTCATTTATCCTCTACCTGCCTCAGATAAGTCTCTAAGATTTATCTACTAAACACAGTAGGGCTGTGATTTCTACTGGTAGAAAGAATTACCATAACAGGAATCTCCACACTGATGAAATCAGAGAACCTTTATGTATTCATACAGACATAAAATTTCAAAATCAAATAAACAAATAGTAATGCTAATGCACGGCACCCTTGGTAGGTGTTCCAATTGGAAAACGATATACCAATTATGAAAATTAGAAGATACAAAATACAAATATATGCACAACTCCTCAGTACAACATAGTCCATCACTAATTATCATAATGCCACTTGTCCCAGACCAGTCTTTACTCCTTAACAAAGGACATTTTTGCACACTGGAGAGCTGTCATCTTTCAATTCCCATATCCCACTGTCTCCCCTGAGGTGTGGCAGCTGTCCTCACCTGTGCCATGTCTTTCTCTGACTGGTGCCTGAGTCAAAGTGGGCAGGAACAAGGAAAATCCAAGTCAGACTCAGATCCATAGGGTGTCATCTTTCATTCAACATCTCCACATTGTTTGTCTGGGCCCTGGTGTTTCCTTCCCTGGATCTTGAGATGAGTGGCACACACACCTTGCAGAGCTGGATCAGAAGTGATTTCTAGTTTCATTGTCCCTCCCTACTTTTATTCTGGTACTCAGCCTCACCTGCTTCTACATGTCAACAAGAAATAATAAGATCTTAATTGTTTTCAGAAGTGCCTCCCAGAGACTTCTACAGGCAACGTGAAATCAATTGAATTGAAAGTTACATTTTTTACAATAAATATTTTCAAATACATATGCAAACAAGGATGAATAATTCCGATTTAGGAAAGAGAAGGCATTTTGCTTGAGGAAACACCTATTGAATAAAAGGAACTGAGGATATTGGGTCAGAAACACAACAGCCCCTCCCTGAATTGTCTTACATTCCATTGGTTGTAAACAGTATATACACAGAAAAGCAAATACAAAGTAATTTCAAGAGGCAGAGATCCTAACATCCTGGGGGAGGGGGGAGGGAGAAGAGATGTAAAATGGTCTTGAAGAAGTGAAGGCCCCTGCATTGTGTTGTGAAGGAATATAGGAACCCCAGGAGGGACAAGTGAGGAAAAAGAATAAAGGACATGTCAAGAAAGATGCTGTCTGCATCCAGAGAAAGCACTAATAAAAAGAAATATGTATAGAGTAATTTTACATGTATATCTATTTGTGTCTAATGGTAGTCATGAGGGGGAAAGAACAGAAAGAAATTTACATGGTAACTTTAGTATATATTTTTAAAAACAGCAAGTTATACATAATACATTTGCAGTTTCATGTGTATGGAAATGCTTGTTTTATTCCATAAATTAAAAATAAAATAAATTTTTTTCCTTCCCTGTTCTACACTAATACAGATGGTTTAAAAAAAATTCCAGTCCAGTAGGACTTATTCTTATTAAATGTCATCTTATTTGTTCTAGTACTTATTCTAGTTTGCTGGGATTTTGTGGGATCTGGACTACCTTCCAAACTATTAGCTCTCCTGCTTCCCAGCTCTGTGTCCTTTAAGAACTTGACAGTCAGGTCATCTGTACTTTCCTCTAGGTCACTGATAACATTTTCACAAGAAAGAATTTCATGTGCCATATAACCAAGAAACTAGTCTCATATGTTTACTATAATCTCAAGAATCTAAAAAAAAGACTATAAGACTTAGAAATTTAAGTTGATAGAGGAGTATGTTTCCTAAACTTCTCAGGTTAGTATTCAAAGACTTCCAATTCCCCTTTATTCAAACCTAACTTCTACCATTTCAGCTTCTTTATAACTTTGAAAAGCCATTTCTGCTAAAGTAATATCCTTGCTATCCTCCAAATAGCATTTTCTCTTTTTTTTTTTTGAGTTAAGCTTTTTATGTAATGTTACAAAAAATATTTAGCCAAACAGACCAAAGCCCATGTCATCGGACTCCTCAGATTCTTCCTTTTTTGCTTCCTCTTTCTTCTTCTCCCCAGCTGGGGCAGCTGTGCTAGCAGGAGGAACCCCTCCAGCAGGGGCAGCACCACCAGAGGCTGGGGCAGGTCCACCAACTCCCATGTTGCTGAGGAGACTTGCAGTGTTCACATTGCATAGGGCCTTTGCAAATAATCCAGGCCCAAATGGTTCAACATTTACAACTGCTGCATGTATGCAATAAAATACATTTTAAAAAATAAGACTATTCCAGATACTCAGGACATGGAAGCAGAGCTATAACTCTAGTGGGGTGACTAGGTCTTTGACCTAGGGCACTGACATCTAGAGAGGCTGGCTTCTTCTAAGAGATTTTTCAATCCATTACGACTTCCTTCAACTTTATGGTACTCCTCTGCTCTGCTTAAGGCATGATGAGTTCTCTTCCTAATCTCAAGCTACCCCCATGATCCCATCTCCATAGAGTTTTTCTCCCCAAGTCTATGTTCCTCTACTGCCACAGCTCTTTGCCTCCTTCCAGAGTTTGGAGATAATCCGACACACCCTAGAAAAGAGGGAGTTATTAGATTTTCTGAAGAATGGGCCATCCTTATCTTTCAGGATACCTGCATCCAACTCCCAACCCACCCCAAATATACACATTGAATTTGCCCTTCTACTTATGGCCTAAAATGGAGGACAATGCACAGAGATAAGAAATGGAAAGGAATACACAGTGGGAGATGAAGAGGACTTTTGAGCTATGGAAGAGAGGAAAGAAGGCAGCTCCTGATGAATGATTTGTATTTTCTTCGTAAAATAGGAGGCAAGGTCCTTTGCTTAGAGGGAGGAGGTGGTATAGGAGAATTCAGAAAAAAATTTGGAATAGTCACTGTGAAGAGTGTAATATAAAGTCAATCAGGAAAAAAAAAAGACAGTTATTCATCAGGGAAGACCCAGTAAAGATTAGATAACACTAATTTGTTAAGCAGCAGCACAATTGCATGATTTTTCTCCAGCACCATTCAACAGCACATGAGTGGAAATAACCCAGGGATGGGGTTTAGCAAAGTAGAGGATAGTGTACAGCTTAACCTTAAACTGATGGTTAAGACTGAGAAGTGAGGAAAGTAAAGTCAGACTAATGATGATGGACCGAAAAATATCCTCCCTATAAGAACCTTGGACTCCATCCCTGGAACCACCCTGGGCTTAGATTGGTAAACTTCTGCCTTATCTTGTCCCTCACTTCCCGCCATTTCCACACCATGCCTTGAGGGCACCTTTCGGGCTATCTTCTCCTTACAAACAACTTTGGACTTGGGCCTCATCCCCTCTGGCAACCATCCCCTTTTCTAGCTCTCCTTTATGTTTTTCCCACCCCAACCCCATAAGAATGGAAGCTCCTTGAAGTCAGGGATCACCTTGCTTGCTATTTGCACAGTGTTTGGCATACTGTGAGTGCTTAACAAACGCTCTGATTTCTATTACCTGTCTGTATCTACCTATCAATCTATCTGCCTGTCTGTCTCTGTCTCCCTGTCTCTCAGTCCGTCTCTCTTTTTTTCTCTCTCTCTCCTTCCCTCCCTCTTTCTCTCTGTCTCTTTCTCCATCTTGTCTCTCTCTCTGTCTTCTCTCTTTTTCTCTCTCTGTTTCTGTCTCTCTCGGTGTCTCTGTCTCTGTCTCTCTTTCTGTCTCTGTTTCTCTATCTCTTGTATCTCTGTCTCTTTCTGTCTATCTCTCTCTCTGTCTCTGTATGTCTCTCTCTCTCTGCCTCTCTCTGTCTCTGTCTCTCACGCACGCACTCTCTCTTTCGATCTCTCTCTGTCTGTTTCTCTCTCTATATATATATCTCTCTGTCTCTTTCTCTCTGACTCTGTCTTTCTGTCTCTCTCGGTGTCTCTGTCTCTCTGTTTCTCTGTCTCTTTCTGTCTCTGTTTCTCTCTCTCTTTCTTGTGTCTCTGTCTCTCTGCCTCTCTCTGTCTCTGTTTCTCTATATCTCTCTCTCTCTGTCTCTCTCTCTGTCTCTGTCTCTCTCTCTGTTTCTCTCTGTCTCTCTCTCTGTCTCTCTCTCTCTGTTTCTCTCTGTCTCTCTCTCTGTCTCTGTCTCTCTCTCTGTTTCTCTCTGTCTCTCTCTGTCTCTCTCTCTCTGTCTCTCTCTCTGTCTCTCTGTCTCTGTCTCTCTCTGTTTCTCTCTGTCTCTCTCTCTCTGTCTCTCTCTGACTCTGTCTTTCTGTCTCTCTCTCTGTCTCTCTCTCTCTGTCTCTCTGTCTCTCTCTCTGTCTCTCTCTCTCTCTGTTTCTCTCTGTCTCTCTGTCTCTCTCTGTCTCTCTCTCTCTCTGTCTCTCTCTCTGTCTCTCTGTCTCTCTCTGTCTCTCTCTGTTTCTCTCTGTCTCTCTCTCTGTCTCTCTCTCTGTCTCTCTCTGTCTCTCTGTCTCTCTGTCTTTCTCTGTCTCTGTCTCTCTCTCTGTCTCTGTCTCTCTCTCTCTCTCTCTCTCTCTCTCTCTCTCTCTCTCTCTCTCTCTCTCCCCCTCCCTCCCGCCCTCCCTGATTATTATAGAACCTGGAGCACACCCTTGGGCTGTGGGGAGTGGCCAACAGGAGTGGTTATCCGGACTCTCTCCACGATCCCCCCCCCCCCCAGTAGATAATGTATGTAAAGTACTTTACAAACCTGAAAGCACCAAATAAATGTCTATTATTGCTATTGTTGTCATTGTTATCCCTCAGGCAATAGACTCCAGCACAGATAACGTGTACTGAGACTGGGAAAGTCTGAGCACTGAGCCTGTGAATATTTTATGGGAAGCCTTTTGTGCCAGCTAATAGCCAGAGCTGTACAAGCTGCCTTGAATAAAACCAGAAGAATACACTATGTGACCTCTGGGCTTAAATGATTCACGGAAAGGAACTAGAGTTATCAAAGATTCATTATTGATTTTTTTCCTTTGGAGACACACTGACAAATAGACACAATAAATGGGGTTCTATGTGGGATTATAGCTATTCAAGAAGGAATACAATCATGGAAACACAAAACTTAAGAGCTGAAAGAAGCTTTAGTAAAGCTAGATCAACTTTCCCCCTCATTTCATATCTACTCAAATGCCATAGATCTATGTTTTGGAACTTTAATGTTGCAGTGTTTCATCAGTGACCTGGCTGAAGGAACAGATGACATATCTATCAATTTTGTAAGCTGACATGAACCTGGGAGCAATGATCAACATACCGGGGACAAAACTGGGAGTTTGATAGGCTAAAAAATTGACAAATGTAATAATGATAAATGTAAAAGAAAAGTCAATTGTACAAATACAGGATTGGGGAAGTATGCCCAATACAAAGTAGGCACCTCATGAATGCATGTTGATTAATTTTTCACTCAATTCTTATGAAAAACATCTGGGAGTTTTAGTGGATTGAAAACTCAATATAAATAAACAGTGGTGCTTCCTTTGGTAGCATATGTACTAAAATTCACAATGTGACATCTTAGCAGGAGTGTGCTCGTGCTCTCTTCAGCTCCCTAATGAGAGCTGATAGTTAAATTTACATTTCAAAAATCAAGGCTCGATTTACTGTTTCATTGATTGTTTAGACTTAAGAAAGTGATGGAGAAAATGTTAATAATGTAGGTTAAGCTTAATAGTATGTTGTGGATACATTTTCTTTTCCCAGAGAGCTAATTGTTAAACATTTGCCAGAACTCCCTTTTCATGACAGCCAAGAAAGTTAATGGCACCTTAGTCATATTAATGATATTATGAATGAGGCATATGATACTAGCTTTGTACTCTGACCTGGTCAGACTGCATCAGCTCCAAGTTACTTAGGGTAACTTCAAGTATTTGACATCTCTAGTATGAAAAAGGATTTAGACCTGTTTTGTTTGGTCCTAAAAGGCAGACACTGGAACAATGGAGGAAGCTGCACAAGGCAGTTTTCATTCCATCAAGGAAAAAAAACTTCCTAATGATTGGCAACGTCCAAAGTTTGAATGGGTTCTTTCGAAGGTAATGGGGTTCCCCATCATTGAAGGTGTTCGAGCAAAGGTAGGATAGCTGTTTGGTTTAGAGATGTTTAAAGGTTGAATTGAGCTGGATAATCTCTAAGATTCTCTCCAGCTCTGAGGTTCTATGATTCTATAAGACTCAGAGAAAGCAAATGACCTGCCTGACCTGTGACAGAATTGGAATAAGAACCCAAGTCCCCTGACTCTCTGTTCCCAGTTCTTTCTACAACTCTACACTTTGAGCAAACAAATGTAAAAGGTGGATTTTTTCATTACCCTAGCTCAGTGTTGTCCCAAGACATGATCATAGATGATTAGTTAATATACACAAGATGTGTGCAGCCAGTAGTCCTTTATAAACCTAAAGACCTGTCTCTCTGAAGTTGAAGAGAAAGGAGAAATTAGCTATACTCATAGGGGCTTTAAATAACAAAGCCCTGCTACAGACAGGGGAGAAGCCTGAAAGCTCCTGGCATTCAAAGAGAAAGTTGAACAAGAACCTAATTTTTCACCTCTCCCTCCAAAATCCATGATATCTATCTAGAAATGGAGCTAGCTGTTCATCCAGGAGATATTCCAGTCTCTACTGGATATTCAAGTTGAGAGAGTTTGAAGGGCATTTGAGATAGCAGAGACATACTACAGATAGACACATAAATGAAGAAGTAGTTGCCTAAGGCTGAATGCAGCTTCAAGAAACATGACCTCTGGCAACAATGAGGAGAGCCATCCTCGGATTCATGAAAGAGCTAGCCCTGGACATTGAGAAATGAAACACAGAGAGAACTGCTCAAGAAAAGGAAAGACTTAAAGGCTTGGTTGTATTGGAGTTGTCAGATGCCTTGGTGTAATGAGTGTTAAAGATCTTCCCTTCCCATTAATAGGCCTCAGGTGGGGCCTATTAATTAATTAATCAATTAATTATCAATAAGCTTTAATAATTAATAAATTATAAATTATAAAAATTATAATATAATAATATATAAGATTAATAATAAATATAATAATAAAATATAATAAATTATAAATTATAAAAATAAATAATAAAAATAAAAAATTAATAATAAATATTAATATTCCTAAGCTTGATTAGGAAAGGCTTGTTTTGTAGGAAGGTCCACACCTTTTGTTAATTTCTAATGAGGCACTGGGTCAGGAGGGTTGTGATGCCCTCCAGAGCCCCTCTAGCTCTGAAAAGTGTATATATACTCTGAGGTGAGGTTTTGCTTTGGGGTTTACTCTTTGGAAAAAGGTTCGTGTGCCAGAGCAGACTCTGGGTAGCCATTAAGGAGCCTCCCTTCTTTGAAAATCCAGATTGAGCCATCTTTTGTCTCTATTCTCACCCAGCCCTTTGTCATTGAATGGGCTTGGCCTCAGAGAAACAGAGACTTGGGAAAGACTTTAATTTAGAGAAGCCAAGGTCACCTACTGCATCCTGGACCATCACCAGTTGTCTTGACCTTTGTCTTGCCCCTGAACTTCAATGACTGGAGGAGAGAGTGAGGCTGATGACTTTGCACAGCTCTGCCTCACTTGAAGTCAAATCCAATTCAAGTCCAAGTCAAGACATCACATTCAAGATGTCACTGGTCTCCTAGAACAAAGGACAAACAACACCACCAAGTTTCACCCGTTAGAAGAGAAGGTGAAGAGGCTTAAGGAATTCTTTCCACAGTTCAGGTTTTCAGAGACAGGGAAGTGTTCCTTAACCAGCCAGAAGAAAGCCTTCAATGTGAAAACCAAAAAGAAGAGTATCTGCGGAGTCAAGGAATGTACCATGTTGGTGTAAAGGATACAGGACCACTGAGCAATGGAGCTAAGAAAAAAATTCAAAGCCCTTTCTGAAAAAGAGGGAACATGGCTTTGGGAAGAAAACTCCTTGTCCATCAAGGATAATGATTCCCAGGCTTTTTTTAGGTGGGAAATTATCTAGGAAGGGTCAGAAGAGGAAAAGAAGCAGCAGCACATTAGAGGATGGAAAGAGCACTGACTTTGAATTTGGAGTCAGAACAGAGTTAAAATCTTGCCTCTGGCACTTACTACCTGGGTAACTTTGAGGTAAGTAATTTAGCTTTTCTGGCTGTCAGTTTCCTCAGATTAACATAAGAGAACTGGACTAAATGATCTCTAAGGTTACTAGCTTGAAATCTATGATCCAGTGATACCTGCTTAGATGAGTTAAGGTAACTCTTTGTAAGTCTGCTAACATGAAAGAAGTCTGTAGTCTTCCTAGAGCATATATCTGAAACATAACAGAACCTTCCAAGATTTCTTAGAACAGATGACTGCTTCCTACTTTAAGATGATTCACTTGAGTACAAATGACAGTGCCATAAGGAACCTAGAAAGCATTGGTAAAGGGTGTGAAATCTTCCCAATGGAAAGGAAGAGGGGAGAGGTGAGATGGCATGAGTGAACCTTACTCTCCTTGGATTTGGCTTAAGGAGGGAATAACATACACACTCAATTGGGTCTTTTAACCTACAGGAAAGTAAAGGGATAAGAGGGGGCAAATGATAGAAGGGAGGGTAAATTGGGGCAGGGTTAGTCAGAAGTAAACACTTTCAAAAAGGGACAGGGTCAAAGGAGAAAACAGAATAAGTAGGGGTGGGATAGGATGGAGGGAAATATAGATAGTCTTTCACAACATGACTATTATGGAAGTGTTTTGTATAACTACGTATATAAACTATGTTGAATTGCTTGCCTTCTCAATGAGGGTGGATGGGGAGGGAAGAAGGGGAGAATTTGGAACTCGACGTTTTAAAAACAAGTATGAAAAATTGTTTTTACATGCAACTGGGAAATAAGAAACAAGCAATGTAGTATAGAAATTTATCTTGTCCTACAAGAAAGTAAGGGGAAAAGGGATAAGGAATGTGTGTATGATGGAAGAGAGGGCAGACAGGGGGAAAGAAGTAATCAGAAGGCATGCCATCTGGGGTAGGGGTAGGAGAGAGATGGGGAGAAAATATGGAACTCAAAACCTTGTGGAAATGAATGTTGAAAACAAAAAATGAATAAATAATAAAAAACAAAGAAATCCATCAGATGAAAATTAAAAAAAAAGTGTGAAATCTTGAGTAACAAACTGAAGAACACGGACCTCGTTACTGTTGCCCAACTAAGGTGAGGAATACAAATAGAAAACCTGATCTGGGAGGTGAGCAACTGGTTAAGGAGGTGGCATCTGAAAATGGAATTTGAAATTCTTAACCACAGTTTAAAATATAGGACTGATAAGCTCCAGGATAGGAATGAAGTACACCCAGGGTTGAGCTGGAGCACATCCAGTCTGGGCAAAGTACAGAGATCTAATCTCAAATAGAAAAAGTTTAGGTTGGGTTATTTTGTGTTTGGTTTTTTGGTGTTTTGCAAACTTAACCAAAAGAACTTGCAGCTGAAAAAGATAAAGGTGAGAAAGAACTACCTTTGTGTAGCCACCAAACTAGATATCAGAGAGAAGATATGTTATGGAAAGTACAATAGCCATTGAGAAACCTAGGAGTTCACAAGAGACAAAATCCAAGAAAGAAGTCAATAGTAAAATCTGTGGCCTCTTTCTGTTTACGTTGTTGTAATCACTGTGTATATTGTTTTGCTGATTCTGTTCTGTATCAGTTCATGTTTGTCTTCACATGTTTCTCAGAATTCTTCATATTTATAATTAGAGTGCAGTTATGTTACATTATATTCTTTTATCCACATCTGTTTAGCCATTTCCCAACTGAAGGATACCAAATTTGTTTATAATTCTTTGCAACCACAAAAATATTTTGCTATAATGTTTCATCATATATGGAATTTTTATCTCCATTTTTGAAAAACAAAACTGAAATGCTTAGAACAAGATAAAAGGTGAGAAGTATTTGCATAGCACCTACAATGTACTTAGTGCTTTTCACAAATATTGTCTCATTTGGCCCTCAAAATTACCCTGTGAAGTAGGTGCTAGTGCCTGACACATAGTAAATTTTCATAAATGTTTGTTCTTGTTGTTGTTACTGAATGTTCCATAATTATAATAACCAACCCTGGGCCTGAAGAAACAATGGGAAAATGCATATTCTTCCTCTTGTTAAAGAAATGGAGAGCTCTGAATGTGGTTTTGATTAAATGGTTTGGTTTTGTTTTTTTAAATTTTGTCATAAGGAAAGGCTCTGCACATAAAGGATAGGGGAAGTGCATGTCTGAAAATGAATATGATATCAAAGCAAAATATAGCAATAAATTAAATAATAGATAAAATCCACTTTGAAACACTCAGAAATTCAGAAACATCTGTATACAAATACACAAAATTTGGGCAACCAGCAAGAGGAGTTAGAGGTTGTAATGAAAAGAAACAAATTTTAATTCACACTTGGTGGAATAAAATTTCATGACCAAAATACAGTTCTGGATGGATATACCTTTTTTAAATATGCAAAGGGGCAATAGAATCATACTTCATGTTGAGGAGATACCCATGTGAAGAAATGCAGGAACCAGCAACAGGGAGCAGATGGTGAATATTTGGGAAAAGATCAACCTGGAAGGACAAATAAGTCTCTCTGACTATGTGATCCTGATCAAATCACTTAACAATACAGAGCCCCCAGACAAGGCTTTAAGACCATATGATGCAAAGAGTTATTGATATACGTTGGTAGAGGGAGTTTCCCCACTAGGTTATTTCCTATACTAACAAGCCCCCATATCAATTAAATCAAGGAAAAAAGGTAAGTTAATAAACACTTCTAGAGCACCTAATATGTGCCGGGAATCATGCTTAATACTTTACAAATATCTCATTTGATCCTCATAACAACCTTGGGAGGCAGGCACTGTTATCCCTATTTTGCAGTTCAGGAAGCTGAGGCAGACAAAGGTTAAGTGACTTGTTTAGGGTCACAACTACTAAGTATCTGAGGTCAAATTTGAATTCAAGTCATCTTGAATTCAAACAAAACATTTTTTAAATGTTTAAGCAAAACTAGATCCAGAGTCTTTTACCTCTTTGACCAAAGGAGGGAGATGCATTTTCCCATCATTTCTTCAGAGACAAGGTTAGTCATTATAATTATAGAACATTCAACAATAACAACCATTTATGAAAACTTCCTATGTACCAAGTACTGGCACCTACCTCACAGGGTTATTTGGAGGACTCAATAAGATAGTATTTGTAAAAAGCACTAAGTAAGAGTGCCTGGTACATAGCAGGTACTATATAAATGTTTATTACCTTCTGCTCCCTATTGTGCTAAGCACTTCAGCTTTGTTGCATTTTCCAAAGAAAAAGACAAGGATTCCACATATAACAAGGCCCAGGGCTCTATGCTCTGTGCCCCTTAGCTGCCTGATAGATGTCCAAAGGCAGTGACATTGCTTAGGGATCTGTGATTGCTCCGTGCTACTTAACATTTTATGGAAGACTTGAATAAAGGCCTAGGAGGAACATATCAAATTAGCAGAGGACACAAAGCTAGGAAGGATCCCTAATATTGTGGGTAATAGATGCAGGATCCAAAAAACCACTGGGCTAGGTCAAAATTTAATAGGAATCCATGTAAAGTGTAGAACATGTTGGCTCAGGAAATGAACTTCTAAAATCCAAGATGTGGGTAGGCACTAGCTAGACAGCAATTTGTCTACAAAAGCGTAATTTGAGCAGCATGTAAGCTCAATGTGAGTCATCATGGTGGTGTGCCAGCCAAAAATGTGAATGCAATCTCTAGCTGCCTTTATTGCCATATAGCTTCCAGGAAAATGTACATAATAGTCCTTTTGTCTTCTATCCTGGTGAGACCAAATGTGGATTTTATGTTTAGTTCTGGGTACCACATTTAGAGATGGACATTAATAAGATTAAAAAATCTAGAAGAGGGCAATCAAACTAGTGAAGGGGCTCAAGTACATAGCATATGAGAATCAATTGAATAACTATGTTTAGCCTAATACAGAGAAGACTTGGAGGGTATGGAACAGCTATTTTTGTCTACTTATATGAAAGAAAAATTAATTAGACTTGCTCTGTTAAAATCCATAGGTTAGTACTAAGAGCAATGGATGGAAACTGACAAAAAGGCAAATTTAGGATTGATCTCAGGAAAAACTTTCTGAAATCAAAGCTAACCAAAAAATGGGGAGAAATCTTGGGAAAGTGGTGACTTTCCTTTCACTGGAGGTCTTCAAGTCAAGGACTGATAAATGATCATTTAATACTGGGGAGGTGGTAATTGAGATTCTTTTTCAAATATGGGTTGGATTACATGACCACTGAGGTTTCCTCTAACTCTGAAATTCTATGTCAAATCTTTTCCTAGCCCCAGAAGGAAGAGCCATCTCATAGCAGTCAGTGATTCCCAGGTTAGAGTTATGAACGTAGATGGATAGGTACTTTCCTAACATGGCCAAAGGGGATGCTGACTTCCTGGAGGTTCTATAAAGGATGTGACAGAGCCTTCGGTGACTTATCAAACCTACCAACTGATACTCACACATGATGATTCCATGAGGATGAGTGAAAATAAAGGAACCATGAAAAGTATCTCTAGGGACAATGAAATTTTACACAAAAGACCAAAGGACTTGGGAGCACGATTGATCCCCAGTTCTTCTTTAATCTGAAGCTGGAAATACTGAAAGAAAGGCATGCATCAGAAGCAAGCACCTAGCTACACAGATAATATTGAAAAATCTGAGTTACGGCTCTGAGACATGGTTCAAAATGATGAGGTGATGGACTTTTGACTATAGATAGATACAGCACATTGGATGAGGACAAGGAAGAGTGTTTGCCTAGGGATTTGATGATCTGATCAAAAAAGTTTTAAACTGAAATTAGAAAGAGAGAGGAAAAAATATTCAGATATAATTGCTAAACGAGCATATTGTAAAGCCATGTCATAGAGACATACGTAGTGCCTGAGGACACCCTCACATGTAGGCCCAATCATTTTGGGGTTCATCAACACTTAATAGCCATAGCTAATAGACCCCTATAAATGTGGTTTTTTTCATAATAATAGCTAACCTTTATATAGTGTTTATTATGTGCCAGGCATGTGCTAAGTACTTCACAATTATCATTTTGTTTGATCCTCACAACAGCCTTGGGAGGCAGGTGCTGTATTATCCCCATTTTACAGATGAGGAAATTGAGGTAAACAGGGATTAAACAAATTTGCCCAGGGTCCCAAGCTAGTAATGTCTGATGCTGGATTTGGACTCCAGTCTGGGCCCAGAGCTCTATGCAGTGCACCACCTAGCTGCTCATAGGTACTCAACTTAATTAGACCAACTAAAGTGTGGATTTTTCCAAAGCAAATTTATTCAATAAAACAGTATGACAAAATAAATGATAAGGATTCCCTCCATAAACAACACTCTTCTGCAAATTACTGTGTCACCAACTGGAAAAGGGATACACATGCGTAGGAAACATGCCTGGGGTGGTAGTGTACAGTACTGTACTTCATTAACCTAGGTTCAAGTAGGCCCTGTGAAATAAACAGAATTTCAAAGAGGAATACTCCAGCCTGTGAAGTAGACAGGATTATAAGTGATATGAGAGTTAAAGAATGCTGCTAGATATTTCTCCCTGACACACAGGTACTTAGAACATATAGGTTTCTTTGTTTCATGTATAACGGAAGGCTTTGCCCTACTATTTGCCAGGAGAGTATAAAAAGACAGCCTCCCTCCACCTTTCTCAGATGTGGCAGATTCTCCACTTCACAAAGGCAGCATTTACCGCCATCAGAGCAACATTTCTGGGGAGAAAAAGATAAGGAAAAGGTTTGACGTTCAGCAGAACCAAGAATGAGAATAAGAACCATGGATATGTATCTTTACCCTCTATTTGTCAACTCTTTTTTTTTTAAACAAAATAAATCAACCTATTTCTTATAAATAGGTTTTGCTTGTTTTGAGTCAGTCGTTAATATCACGCTGACGTCCAAGGTTAGGATAGCTGCCTATGACATAAGCCGTGAAATAGGGCCATCCGTACCTGCAAGTGAATGATACAGCAACAGTGAGCGTCACTGCCCTTGCTTTCTGTTCTCTCTGATGAATCTCAACCCTGACCTCCTCTTACTCTCTACCCATTATTGGCTGTGATGAGATCTCTCTTCTTTGCTGAGCTGCTTCTCTCCGCTATAAGGTGGCTGGGAATCTAAGGATTTATTAGCTTGATAGCCCCAGAACTATCTTTAATTCTTTTGTGATGGAGACTCCAGACAGTTAGCTATAGATGCCTCCTTGGGAATTTTAAAGTCTGCATTTTGAACTCCTTTTTTCCAATTGCCACTCCATATCTCTCAGCCTAAAACTCATATCTGAGTTATGATTTGAAATTCCTTTGAAATTTAAATTGGAAATTCTTTGGCCATTAGCTAGGATCTTAAAATTAGTCTTGGAATTCTATTTAGCAAAAATAAAATGGAGTTTGGGATAAGGAAGGGATAGTTGAGTTAAGGAAATTCTTTTCAATACCCATATGCCGCCCCCCCCTACTTTTCCTTGCAACTTAACTCCGGAACTAGTAGAATTGGAGGCTTTTTGCTTTACTTCCCTATAAAAACCAAAATCATTATGTTCTCTAAGCACGGAAGGTAGACTGTATCAAGGAATTCATAGGAAAAAGAAATTTAAAAAGATTTCATGAATAATACTAATAAACTTAGATGCATATAGAGTATGAATGAAAATAAGTGAATTTGAGAATTTAGTGGAAGGAGATAACTTATGCATAGGTATTACTTAGACCTAAACTCACAATTGTAATAAAGGAAAGGAGTTCATGTGTGTGTATTTATGTATACACACACATATATAATATACATATATATTATGTCTGTAATATGCATATATGTAAATGTATGTGTGCATGTATACATATGCATACACACAATACATATATGCACATATTTTAAATCTGACAAAGAGTGATAGAATAGTGTAGTATGTCAGTTGTGTAATCTCAAGAACCCAAAGAGAGAAACACAAAGGAGAACAAATACAAACACATTTGGTTGAAAATAAAAGGAAAAACTGAAATGTTGGCACTATAGATATATGCTAGCCAGGAGGAAAAAATGGATGATATAGATCACTAACAGGCAAGAGGCAAGATATAATAAAGATAACAGACTTTAACTACTGGGGCATCAACTAGATAGAGGTCTTGTTCTATTAAAAGCTAGGTATGTGAGAAATTCTTGAAATAGCTTGCTGACAATTTTGTTGCTCCAAAGAACTAGTGAATTAAGTGGAAATGAGGGCAACACTGAGAAAAATTGACATCATCTTAGCATTCGTGATAGTCAAGGAGGATAATACTGGCTCTAGTGAGATTTTCATCCTAGACTTTAGGAAAGCAGACTTCAAAATGTTTAGAGAAAAGATAAATAATCAAATGACCTGGGAATCTAAAATGAACACAGCTCAGGAGAAATGAGAGATTCTCAAAGATGAAATTCTCAAGACAATACATTTGTGAAAGATCCCAAAACGAGGAAGAAAAGAGGGAGGTTTCTCAAAGTAGTCTGATGTCTTCCATCAGCCCTGAAGGACTTCTCCTTACACAGGGAGTTTAACACTTCCTAGTTCTGCCTCTGGCTGATTTCTTCAGGTGAGAAATAGGTCCAAGAGTTTCTGTTATAACACACCTTGTGCCTTCCTTCTCCTGTAGGATGCTGTGCATACCTTGTGGGAAGGAGGCAAGGAAGTGGACTGGGGATCTTCCATCTGCCTCAGAGGACTTCCCCCTGCCAGAAAGCAATGATTTCCACCTATGCTAGTCCTGAGCAACTTCCCTCCTACTACCAGCCCAATTTCCAAATTGGGATGTACAGAACCTCCAGGGCTTCCATCTGCTAGCTCTTACTGAAACCTGGGTCCCCAGAGACCAAGCAGCTCCCCTGGCCATCCTTCCACTACTGACTGCATCTTCACTCATACTGCTTTTCTCACTAGTTGAGTAAGTGTAGCTGCAATACTGATTGATCCCCATTGCTACTTCCAGTTCTGCCCTTACCTCCATCATTCAGTCACTTCTCTTCCTTTACAATTCATGCTATTCATATCTACTACCCAATAAAAATTCTGTTAGCTGTTGTCTGACTTTTCACCTCTCCTTTTGCCTCTCCTTACAAAATCCCTACTCTTCATCCACACTGATACCTCTAATCCCTTGACCCCTCAATTCTTCCCAGGTCATCGCCTCTGCAGTTGCCATTGTCTCATATTTTCCTCATGTTGACCCCTTGGTGAACCTATTCAACTCTACAATTTTCTGCTCCCTTGAATCCCTAGCTCCTTTATATTACTGATTATGCTCTGCCAGGTCTCAGCCTTGGATTACTTCCTCCATTCACCACCATGTGCTGCTGAAAGAGGGTAGAGAAAACCATGCAACCATTCTGATTGAGTCCATCACAGACTTATGTTATATAACTTCTACTGGTTCTTCACTGTTCCTAATTTTCCATAGCAACTCTTTCAAATGTTTTCATGCCTTCTTCAAACCTCCCATGGTTCTCCCTCCCCAATCTTAGAACCTTCCATATTTTACAGAAAAAGAAATAAGATTACTTGCCATGAACTCCTTCTTCTCTCCTTTTCCTCATCCCCTATCATTCAGCTGCCTTCTGCCACCATCTTGTTTTTCAGTCCTGTTTCTCATAATAAAGTAGCCTTACCTCTACCAGGGGTAACTCTTCTACTGGTTCAAGTGATCCCATTCTATCCTGCCACCTCCAAAAGATTACCCTCTCTATCATCCTCACTCTTTCACTTATTTTTAATCTCTCCCTCCTCTTTCCCTACTGCCTACAAACCTACTTAGGTCTCCCTTATCCTGAAAGAGCTGTCCCTTGATCTTTCCATCCTTGCTATTATCCTAAACTTCTTCTGCCCTTTGTAGCTAAACTCCTCAAAAGGACTTTTTATCCTCTCACTCTTCTTAACCCTTCACCATCTGGCTTCCAACCTTATCATTTTGCTGAAACTGCTCTCTCCAGGGTTACTAATGATCTCTTAGTTGCCAAATCCAGTGGCCTTTCTCAGCCTTCATTCTCCTTGACCTCTCTGCAGCTTTTGACACTTGATCACTCTCTCCTCTTTCTTCTCTAGATAACTTTCTTCTCTCTAGTTTTTGGGACACTAGTCTCTTGTTTCTCCTCCTTCCTTCTGATGACTCCAGGTTATTTTTGCTATGAAGTACCTTACCTTTTCTTCTATTTTTTCCAATCTTTTGATTTTGTTTTACTATTTCTTCTTATCTCAGGTTGACTTCTGCTCAGTCAATTCTAAATTTCAGGGAATTTTTATTGCTTGGGTAAGGTTTTCTATCTCTTTTGCCACACCATCAATTCCCTTTCCAATCCTTTCTTCTATACCTCTCATTTATTTTCTAACTTTTTTCTTCTAGCACTGTCATTTCACTGATAAAAACATTTTAAACACTTTTTAAAACAAATCTTGCTTCATCTCTTTCAAGAATTCTAGCTGAATTTGTTCCTAGTCTGTATTTTTCTTAGAGGCTTTGCTTTTAGATGTTTCTGAGTCATTCTCTTTTTCTGGGTTTGTGTCTTGAGTGTTCCTGTAACCATAAAAGCTTTCTATGGTGGGATTCTTTTTTTGTTTGCTCACTCTTCTAACCTATTTCCTGACTTTGGACTTTATGTTAGGGTCAGACTCTGGACACTTTAAGAGTAAAGATCTGAACTGGTCCTGTTGCTGCTTTCTTGATCTATGGAGTGCTGTAGTATTCTTGGATCTCAGGAACAGATCAGGCGGAGGATCTGCAAGGCGTCAGTGCTCCCAAAACTCTTCAGGTTCCTGACCTGGATTTGAGTCTGAGCAACAATAAACTGCTGCTGGACTTAACCCCTATCAGGCAGCTGGGAAAGTCTTCTGGTTGAAAGTGACAGAGCTGAAGTTTCCCTTTGGTCTGAGATTCCTGCCCTGGTTATTCATCTTCAGGCTTCAAATTGGGCTAGAAGTTTGTACTGAGACCCTGCTCTGCTTCTGGAGTTCTGAGCCACACTGGTGCTTCTGGTTTCTGAACTCACTCCTCAGCACACTGCCTGGGGCCTTTTGCCACTACGTACCTAGAGTCTACCTCCATCCACCCTGGATCTGTGACCCAGAACTGAGCAGTGAGGTTGCACTGGTATGTGTCTGGGAGTACCTTAGTATGGATCTGAGCTCTTGCCTTAGATACCAACCCTTTCCTGCATGGTGGAGTTCTCCATAGGAGCATTTCTGGACGGACCAGTATTTACAGACCTCTCAGGATGTTCTGAGCCATCCTGGGCTGGAAAAATGACTGAGTATAACCTTTTATTGGATTTTCCCATTAGGATTCAGTCTGTGTATTTTTCTAGGTAGGTTTGCAATATTTTTGATGGGGGAATTCTCTATACTATTTCTCACTGCTCCATCATCTTAACTCCACCTCATGAGCTCCAAAGCTTATTTGTAAAAGTTACATTCTGCACATGGGTACAACACTTGATTGTTAACTGGAAACGGAAGAAATTTGCTGAAACATAAAGGCCAGAGATGAATGCTAGATTGATCAAGATGACTAACCAAGCACACATAAATCTTTTGTTCAATTCACGATTGGAGGCAGGGGGTGGGGCTGGCTAATGTTTGTTTTAAAAATCTAATGATTCAGTTCAAATTGAATCATGCACCATATTTTGTTAGCTTAGTATTCCATTTGATGATGGTGAAATCAATCAGAAAATGTAGCACAAGAGACTGAAAGTTAAAAGTCAGGGGCAGAGAAGATTACTTTTAAACATAGTTTTCATGAAAACTGTTTCACCCTCCCACCCCCCACCCCCACTATCATCCCTTCTCTCTCACTTTTGACCCAAAAACAAAATGTGAAATTTCTGTTTCCTCTCTGAGGGTAATTTCAGACCAGGAAATCAGCTGACAATTTCTTGGTCTTCTTTTCAATGATAGTAACATGAGACTGATTATTGTCTTTCATGATAATAAAGCCTGAGCTCAAGAATATTTTTATTTTTTTTTACCACATGTGTTTATTACAAGAGAAGGAAGTATGAATTATTTACATCCAACTTTTTAATGGCAGCAAGTTAGCACAGTGGGTAGAGTGCCAGGCCTGGAGTCAGGAAGATCTGAGTTCAAATTTGGCCTCAGAGACTTCCTAGCTGTATGACCTTGAGCAAGTCACTTCACCTCTGTTGACCTCATTTTCCTAATCTGTAAAATGGGAATTATAATAGCACTACCTCCTAAGATTGTGAGGTTCAAATGAGACAATAACTCTGAGGTGCTTAGCACAATGCCCAGCCCGTAGTAAGTGCTATATAAATGTTAGCTGTCATTATTATTATTATTACCCTTAGCTGTGTGACTCTGGGCTCGGTACCTGCCTCATATTCCTCAACTATAAAATGAAGATAATAATGGCACCAGCCTCCCAGGGTTATTGTGAGACTCAGATATGCTATTCGTAAATGTCTACATTTCTTGTTCAGTTCTGCAGTTGCATCCAACTCTTGGTGACTTTGGTTGGGGTTTTCTTGGCAGAGATACTGGAGTAATTTGCCATTACCTTTTCCAGCTCCTTTTACAGATGAGGAAACTGAGGCAAACAGGGTTAAGTGACTTGCCCAGGGTCACACAACTAATAAATTTCTGAGTCTTCCTGACTTCAGGCCCACTGCATCACCTAGGTGCCAAAAGTTTTATGTTAATAAATACTTGTTCCCTTCAATCCCTCCCCTCCAGGTGAATTAGGAGTTTACAAGCAGAGATATGTAAAGAAAAAGCTTCAAGTAGAACATTTACTGATATTCTTACAAATTACTTAGCTTCAGTTAAATGGAATGAGGATATTGATAATAAAAGCTTAACACCCCAGACTCAAAGTCAGAAGAAGCCTTTGAGATCTTCTAGTCCAAACCCTCCATTTTACAGACAAGAAAACTGAGACTTAGAGAGAGAGGAAGTGGTTTACCCAAGGTCACACTCCATGGTAGGAGGAATACTTACCAAAGGAGTTGTAATTGTTGTTGGTTTCTTCTAGGGTGGTACCATAAATTTAGATTCCGGAGACCATCAAATACGGTCCCCTTATCTCATAGATAAGGACAATGAGTCACAGAGAAAGAAATAATTTACCCAGGGCCACTCAGTGAAGAGTCTTCCTTCACTTATGTCTAAGTAAACCTCCTTTTGTTAACTGTTCGATGGCTATGACTATCTCTTGGCATTCTAATCTGAAACCTGAGCTACCAGTCTGATCTGGTCAGCCTTGGTCTATTATATCTGATACAGTCAGCGTGAGATTGGATGGGAATGACTTCACTGAAGAGAGAGATGGTGAATGTAGAGGAAAATAAAAGTCCCTGATGACCTCCATGCTTCTTGTGCTACTTCTGATGTTAGTGACTGATTATCATAGCCTCTGACTGTGAGTAGTCCCCATCACCCTACCAAAATTAGAGAGTAAACTGTCTGGAGCATCCAGCAAATCAAGACAGAAGTAAATATGCTGTGATGCTTCAAGAACTATCCCCTGGAGATGATAACTACTGGAAACCACTGTTTACTGAATTTGTATAATTTTTGGTTTTGTGGGTGATAGCCATCCCCAGAGCCACTGGCACTACTGCCCTTCCCCCTCTCAACCAAAGATGGTAATTTCATGATTATTGTAAAACTGAGCTAAAGGAAAAGCTGGGGAATTTTTAGTTGGCATTTAGGAGAATCATGATAATTGAAACTATGATAATATTTGTAAAGGGCTTAACACAGTGCCTGGAACATATTAGGTACTCAATACCTCTCCCCTCCCTTCCCTCTTTGCCGCAGGGCACTGGGGCAGCATGTAAAAGGACAGTGTTTTCTCCAGAAACCCAGAGATCCTTTCAGAATTAGAGTATGAACAAATGTACCCCAATCATTTTCCCCCATATTTATTTTTTTTAGCTTTCTCAGCTGTTTTAACTTTTTTTAATTAATTCATTTGTAATTTACAACATTCAGTTCCACAAGCTTTTGAGTTTTAAATTTTCTCACTCTCCCCACCCCATTTCCTAAGATAGCATGCAATCTGATATAAGCTCTGCATATATGTTTATATTAAACATATTTTCATATTAGTCATGTTGTAAAGAATTAGAATCAATGAAATGAACCATGAGAAAGAAGAAATAAAACAAAACAAAAGAGAGAACAAATAGCATGCTCTAATCTGCATTCAGACTCCACAGTTCTTTCTCTGAATGTGGATAGCATTTTCCATCATGAGCCTTTTGGAACCTTGAAATGCACCCCAGTTATGAGGGATGGGGTGGATTGCATCAGGTTAAAAGGTTTACAAAGAAAGACAGCTTCTGATCTCATTCTAGGATTGTGAACTGTAACTTTCTCACTCTGGGGTTTCCAGTGAAGGTTCTCTGCAGAACCAAGGTTCCAGGCTTTCCGTTTCAAGTCATGGCATCATCTTCCTGACATCACAGTTCTCTTCAAGAACGAAGGACAAACCACAAGGCCCCAGGTACTCTCCCATGTGCTAGTAGAGATAGTGACTGCTGATACATGGCAGAGAGAGCACATACACTGACTGCTTCTTGTTTTGTGTCTCTTTCCCTGAGCTGTAAGTTTTTGTGAGTTTAAAGAGTCAGAGATGACTAAATCTCCCGGTCAAGGTTGACTGCGGCAGAAATTTCTGGTATCCAAGAGGATGATCACTGACAAGAAGAGGAACCCAAGCTCTGATTGATTGGTCAGAACTCCTTGGAGTTGCCTCATCATACTGTGGGGCCATTCCTGACCTCACCAGTATGGTGAGTTGATTATGAAAAGTGATGCTCTGGCTTTTGGCACTAGTATCTGCTAAGAGAACCCTGGTGCTGAGGGGACAGCACCTAATCCACAGGGTCATTAAGATAAGAAGGCAGATCTCTGGCCCCAGCAGTGGCAATAGAGCCATATGCAGGGAGGTAAGGGGGAAGTAGCAATGCCTATGGCAGGACTCAGGCCCTTTCATGGGGCACAGTACTAAGGTCTCAGCACCGGCAGACCTCAGAGCAGTGCTCTTACCTCATCACAGGGATATGATGGTAGCATTCATAGCAGACTCACATTCTCTCATAGGGAACAACGTGAAGGCCCTAGTACAAGGGGCCATCCTCAGGCCCCAGCAGGGGGAGAGGATGTGCAGGCCCTCATAACTTCACTCAGGCTCCTGCAAAAGGGGTTAGTACTTAGGATCCACCACAGGAGTGCAGAATCAGTCTCCAGTCACAGTAGTGCCTGTAGAAAAATTCTTGCTCCAGTACAGGGAGGCAGTAGTGACCATAGAAATGCTCAGGCCTTGGCATGAAGAAGGCAACACTAACCCCTAAAATAGGAGGGAAGGCAGGCTCCAGCAGTGACAAGTGCCTTTGGCAGAAGGCCCTGGCACAGGGAAACTTAGTGTCTGGCACATAGTGAAGGCTTAGCAAATGCTTGTTGGCTCTACCTAGCCCCTCACAAAAAAGGGGAGTAGCTGACACTCAAAGCTTCTGAAGGGGAAAGGATTTAAAATCCCCCCCCTTCCATGGGGCTTCCAGGGAGGGGGAGATACTGGCTAGTGGGCTCCAAAGTCATACAATAGGTATCTCTACTTCCTCTCCTCTCACTCTCTTCTTAACCCTTTAGAATCTAGCTGCTATTATCTTTCCACCAAAACTGCTCTTTCCAAAGGTACTAATGGTTCCCTAGTTGCCAAATCCAATGGTCTTTTTTTAATCCTCTTCCCCCTTGACCTCTCTGAAAATTTTGACACTGTCCATCACCCACTTCTCCTTGACAATCTCTTCTTTCTAGGTTTTTGGGACATTGCTTTCTCCTGGTTTTCCTCCTACCTATCTCACCTCTCCTTTTCTATCTGCCTTTCAGTACCATCCTCCAGATCATGACCTTTAACCACAAGTGTTCCTTAGGTTATATCCTGGGTTCTTCTCTATTCTCCCTCTGTACTATTTCACTTGGTGATCTTATGAGTTTTCATGGATTTAATTTCCATCTTTGTGCTGATGATTCTCAAATATACTTTTCCTGCGTTAACCTCTCACTGGCCTTCATTCTCACATCTCCAAATGCCTTTCAGATATCTCGAACTGGATGTCCAGTAGACATCTTGAACTCAATATTCCAAAATAGAGCTTGCTATATTTCCCTTAAACCTTCTCCTGCTCCTATCTTCCCTATTACTGTAAGTATCTCATTCCCTATTTATACCATCCTCCCAGTTCCTCTTTGGTCATTGAGAGAGGCCATTGACCCAATTTTTTGGTTACTGTTAACCTAACTAATAATAACTTGATCATGTTCAGAACTAAATCTCTCAGTTTATTTTAGTTTTCAAATATAACAATTGGTGACCCCAGATGGGATTAAGGAATGGAGGCTGGTCCCTAAGAGGAAGCCTTGAGTGCTCCAGGAAAATTTTTCCCTGAAGGATTTCTCTTTGTAGGACAGCACCAGAGACCTGACTTCCCCTCTCAGTCTCAACCCTTCTGAGCCAAGGTGGAGTCTACTCACTTGAATACGTAGAGTCTACTATAGGGTTTAGGCCTAATTTCAATATTGTTGTGTCTCAGGAAATAGGGAGGCTAGAGGAGAGAGAGAGAGACGGGGAAAGGATGGTTGGTGAAGCAGTCAGAACACACACATTTACCAATTAAATTCACCATCTTATGCGGGCACAGTTCATGATGCCCCAAAACAATTAGAATAGTAACATCAAAGATCACCATAGCAGATATAATAATGATGAAAAAGTTTGAAATATTGTGAGAATTACCAAAATGTGACACAGAAACACAATGTGAGCACATGCTGTTGGGAAAATGGTACCAATAGGCTTGCTTGATGCAGCATCCCCACAAATCTTCAATTTGTAAAAAAAAAAAAAAAAAAATGCAGTATCTTCAAAGTGCAACGATGCAAAGTACACTAAAATAAGGTATGCCTGTACCAAACAAGTTATATACAGGATTAATAGGAAATAATTACAAGAGAGAAACCACTAGGAGTTAGAGGGGTTAGGTAAGGCTTGGCACAAAAGGAAGGATTTATTTAGGATTTAAAGGAAGCCAGGGATGTCAATAATCAGAGTGGAGGAGTAAGAGCATTCTAGGCTTGAAGGACAGCAGGAGTGAATACAAGAGAAAGAATATCTTATTTGTGGAACAGCCACGAGGCCAGAGTCACTATCAAAGAGTACGTGTCAGGGAGCAAGGTGTAAGAAAACTGGAAAAGTAGGAGGGGACTAGGTTATGAAGGGCTTCAAATGCCAAATAGATCATTTTGTATTGACCCCTGGAGGGAATAGAGAGCCACTGGAGTTTACTGGTAGGAGGGAGGCGTGGTCAGACCCCTGCTTTCAGAAAATCACCTTAGTGGCTGAATGGATGATGGATTGGATTGGGGAGAGACTTTAGGCAGGAGCAACCACCAGCAGGCTAGTACAATAAACCAGGTGTGAAGAGATGAGGGACTCTACTAGGGTGGTAGTAGTGTCAGAGGAGAGAAAGGAATATATTCAAGAAATGCTGCAAATGAGAAATTGATAGCCCTTAGCAACAGATTGGATATGGGGTGTGAGAGATAGTGAGGAATCCAGAATGACTTCTAGGTTGGTAGCCTGGGAGCCTGAAGGGATATTGGAGTTGCTCTCTGCAGTAATAGGGAAAGTAGACAGACAGAAGGATTTAGGGGGAAAAGATAATGAATACTGTTTAATTTTAAGTTTTGAGTTTATTGATGTTTAAAACTGAGTTTAAGATGTCTACTGGACATCCAATTGAGATGTTTGGAAGGCAGCTGAAGCTGTGAGATTGGAGATCTGCAGAAAGCCTGGGACAGGAAAGGTCCATTTGAGAGTCATCAGCATAGAGATGGTAATTAAATCTATGAAAGCTTTTGAGATCACAAAGTGAAGTAGTAGAGAGGGAAAAGAGGGCCTCAAAAAGACCCTCAGGGTCATCTACAGTTAAAGGGCATGATCTGAAGAAGGTTCTGTTGGGGATGGAAGCTCAATTCCATGTGGACAGTCTCGGGTGGGTAAAGGTGGGAACTTCTAAATCTTAGAGTTCTCATGAGGCCCCCCAGAAAACAGCAGGGAATCGAGGAGTGAGACCGAGCAATCTCGTGTATTTCCGCCTCTTCCCGTGAGAAACGTGATGGGAGAGAGCTCTCCCCGCCCTCGAGATTGGCCCGGGTCTGGGCACACCTATTGTTATCTAACAGGCACGGTATTCAGGTGCAAACTACATGGCCGGAGAGCTTAAGTAGGGTCAGGAAAGCCCAAAGGCGCTCTTAGCGCGGAGGGGCCCTGACAGGACAGAAGGCTCCGTTTTTCCTCTCTTCGCTCTCCCCTCCTCCTCTCTCCCCACTTACACTTCTACTTCCAATCTCTTACCGTAAGATCTTTGCCTCCTTGGGAGATTTCTCTCTCCCTCCTAAGGAAGAGCTTCCCCTGCACATGTAACCGAGACCCTGAATAAAGCCTAATCCTTGTTCGACTCCGGAAAGTCTCTTCTCTCATACGTTTATCCGGTTTGGCCAACCGAAGACCTGCGATAGAGGTAAGGTAAGACTCGGGTAGCCCTCAGGCCTCTAGGCCTGGCAAGGTTCCAACAAGGGAGACAGAGAAGGAGCAGTCAGATAGGCAAGAGGAGAACCAGGAGAGAATAATGAAAACCTAGAGAGAAGATAATATCAAGGAGGAGAGAATGATCAATGTGTCAAAGTCTACAGAGAGGTCAAGAAGGATGAAGGCTGAGAAAAAGCCATTAGATTTGGCAACTAGGAGATCATTAGTAACTTTGGAGAGGGTAGTTTCAGTGGAATGATACAGTCATAAGCCAGAATGTAAGGGTGAGGAAGAGAGTGAGAAGAGAGAAAGTGGAGGCAACTATTGTAGACGACCTTTCAAAGGAGTTTGGCTACAAAGGGCAGAAGAGATATAGTTCAATATTCAGTGGGGAGTGGAAGACTCAAGTGAGACTTTTTCAGAATGGGGAGAAATGGGTATGTCTGTAGGGAGAAGAGAATGAATCAGTAGAGAGGAGAGGAATAAAAATAAATAAAAGCATGGTGATGAAAGAGGGGGTAATCTGTTGGAGGAGACAGGGTGGAATGGGATCCTCTAAATACGTAGAAGGGTTAGCCTTGGTAAGAAGTAAGTCTGTTTCATCATGTGAAATAGGGGTTAAGGAGAAAAAATGGTAGTGATAGAAGATGAGGAAGAGGAGAGAAGAGGGAACTATAGTGAGTGGCTTCAATTTTTTTTTTGTAAAATATGAGGCAGGTTCTCAGCCAAGGGAGTTGCAGAAGGCTTGAGGAAGGATTTAAAGGGAAGTAAAGTAGGACTGCCTAGCAGCAGTGAGTGTCTAGGGCCCATAATGAATGAATACATTACATTATTTGAGGTTGTGGAATATAAATTTGTAGTGAACTCAGTCAGAAAAGTTGCGTGATTTTCTCTATCTTTGTCTGGGAGCATGCATGTAGGAGGAAAGACAACAAATGGGTGGAGTGATCCATCTTCCATTCAGCCACCAAAGTGATTTTCCTAAAGGCAGGTCTGACTTTGCCCACCCCTCCCTCCCCTCAATGAGCTCCCTGTTGCCTTCAGGATCAAATACAAAATGTTCTGTTTGGCACTGAAAGCCCCTCATAACCTTGTCCCCTCCTACCTTTCCATTCTTCTTATACCTTATTCCTGCCTTGTCCTCTTTGATTCAGTGATACTGGCCTCCTGGCTGTTCTATTAACAAGACATTTCATCTCTCTGCTCCAGGAACTTTTAAATTGGTGCTGGGGCGGGGGGGGGGGGGGGGGGAGAAGAAAAGTTTCCCAATGAAATACATAAATCTATGTCACTAAAATCTTTCTCTCTTTTGGCTTCTGTCATGGAAGAGAAGAAAGACCAGTTCTTAGAGAGAGATGCCAAAGTGGTAATCATATCTTTCTCTCCCCACCTGCACCATCTCTCTCACCTAGCTGGAAGAGGGAGGAACCGAGATACAAGTCACAGCTTGCAGCTGTGAGAAGAGCTAAAGATATCACAGTGCCAATAACACCTCAGAGTTGATCTGTAGACTAAGTACAGGAGTTTGAAGTGACTCAAATGGATAGGAGAAGAGAGTCCAGAGCATATATTAGGGAGACAATAACAGTGCTAAGAATTAATGAAAAAAGTACCTCATTGTCCCAAGGTATTTATTTCCTTTAAAAGAATACCTTTACTACCATTCTTAGATTATTTAAGACCTTTCTGAGGATCTAGAGAGGGAAACCACTTTGAAGATCATGTAGTCTAATCCTCTAATTTTGGAATTTGGAATACTTCTGATGTAAAGGAAATAATGATGAATGCCAGTTTATTATGTGCTTAATACGAACTGATCATTGTGTTAAATGCAGGTGATACAAAGCCAAAAGGAAGACATTCTTTACCTTTAAGAGCTTCTATTCTATTAGGGGGACCAAGAAAATGGTGGCCAAGGAAGGGTGTTTTGGTTTGCGAAGTCACAGGTTCTGTGGGTGGAGGCATAGGGGAGTCAATTGGCAAGCCTTTTCCAGAAGCACTGCTGGTGGTGATTTGGGTACCATACCTGGAGCAAAACGTAGAAAAAGGAAGTAGGGAAAGATGATAGCAACAAGACAAAACAGAGAGGGAGGACGGGGTGAGATAAGAAATGTGGTTGGGGTCAGCTAGTTTTAGTGGGCCAGGTGATTTTGTGCTAATTGACTCAACAATCAGGACAACATGGCCCCAGTTTAGTGGTTCCAAGGCAAATGGATTGAGTTTCCAGAGCATAGTTAGGAGAAGTGGAGGTCAGGTGAGTACAATGGCAAGGTAGAGGGCAAGTAGAAAACCAAGACTGATGGATCAGGTGGGAAGCCAAAGAAAGAGTTCTAGATTTTCAATTTGAGGACCCTCATTCAAATCCAAGTTTCACTCACTTGCTGTCTGTATGCCCTTGGATGAAGGCTCAGTTACCTCTTTGAGCCTGACTCTGCATCTGTAGAAGGATGGATTTGGACTATATGATCTCTAACTCCCTTCTAGCTCTAAAGCTTTGATTTTATTAACTGGGATCCTGAGAGTGACTTGCCCAAGATGGCAAGACAACTCAATTCAAATTTTTTAAAATACTTCCTGTGTGCAAGATACTGGGGATGCATGAAAGTAGTTAGGTGGCACAGAATGTAGAGTGCTAGACTTGGGTTTCAAGATTATCTGAATATCAGTCCTGCCTCAGATTCTTACTAGATACATGACCTTTGGCAAATCATTTAACCTTTTTGAACTCAGTTTCCTCATTTGTCAAAAAGATATAATAATAGTACCTGCCTTACCCAGTTGTTGTGAGGGTAGAATAAGGTAAGATATGCAAAATACTTTAGAAATCATAATAAATGAGAACTAGTTATTATGGAGGAGGCTGAGATTTGAATTATATAGTTGGTGATTACGGGATCATAGATTTAGAACTGCATGAAGTCATTTGGTAAAAGTCACAAGAGAAGTTGCAGAGTCAGGTTTATACCCACGTCTTCTCATGCCAGATGTCATGTTCTTTCCACTCTACTATGCTGATACTCACAGGTATAGACAGATGTGTGCTCTCTGGCAGGAAAGTGAACACATCATGGGTGACTGGGACAATTCTCTTAATTTTGATATCTTGTGGTCTAGAAGGTTTAGGATTCCCAAGTGCAACAACAATCTGTTGTGTGTGGCTCCTGCTGAACACTGCTGAGTCAAACCACCTGTGTGCTCCACGCCCCTAACCCAGCCAACTTTCAGGCCTAGATCCTCTGAGACTGCTACTTTGAAGACAGTCTGCCTGGTTTCTTCCTTCTGTGGGTTGTTTTGCATTAGTTTGCCCAGATGTGGGTTTCATGACAGAGAGAAAATAAATACAGGAATTTCAACAAACTCTAAGACCTTTTTTTCACGCTTCACTCTTCCCTTTTGCTGGGAAATAGTACTACTGAGGGAGGCAGTGTGGTGGAAACAGGAATGGATTTGGAGTCAGAGGAAATGGACTGGAATTCTGGTTGTGCTACCTATATTGAACCTCCTTGGCTCTTTTTTTCAGGGTGTGGGAGTAAATGATCTCTGAACTCGCTTCTAGGTTGGAGATTTAGAACAGGAGGGAACCTTAAAGATCACTGAGTCTAAGATTAACCCATTCATTTTAGAGATCAGGAAGCTGAGGTTCACACAATAAGAATCACCCAGGATTTGAACCTATGTACTCTGATGACAGATGGCACACTCTTTCTGTTATATCATGTTGCCTTTCCAATAACAATAATTGGTTTATGATTAAAAGTGAAAGCTTAGTTAAAATAAAAGTTTATGTTCTATACAGTTTGTCTTTGCAGAATTTGAGACTTTTTTTAGGTTTGGGAAATATAATTTTGGGACGTGAAGTTGGCCCTTATCACCTAAGGGTGATATCTGAATGATTGCCATTCACAGTGAGTTACTGCAGCTTTTGAATACTGATTGACAACCGAGAATGCCCAGAAGCTAATTTAGAAATTGGGGAAATACCAGGGAAATTATTTATCATCTTTTAATGAATCATTTCATTAGAGGCAGTGGCTAGGTGGAGTAGTGGATAGTGTTCTGGAGCTAGAATCAGAAAGATCTGAGTTCAAATGTCACATTTACTAGCAATGTGATTCTGGGTAAGTCACGACCTCTGCCTCAATTTTCTCAACTGTAACATGAGCAAAATAATATTACCTACCTCGTAGGGTTATTACAAAGACCAAATAAGACAATATTTGTAAAGTGCTTAGGATGGGGGCTGGTCTACATGAGGCACTTCATAAATGCTGATTCTTTTCTTCCCTTTTCTGTTTTTCTGAAGTCTAGAATTCAGCTAAAGAGGTCAGGATAGAGAGAATGGGTAGAAGGAAAATCTATTATTTTATTATTCTATAACATATAATAAGGGAGAAAAAGAAAGGAAGAAATTGAATCCCAGATGACCAAATCCAAGGGAATGCATGTTACTCTAAGTGCTTTTTATCTGTGCAGTCTTTCAAAGGGAGGAGCCCAAAATTTTTTGCCATAATGAATTTTATTGACGTTGCAGCTTAAATTGGGAACTTTTCCCTTCTGGGAATCAGTTCAAAGAAACATTTAAAAAATCAGGCAGTAGGTCCTGAAACTAACCTGCTCCTCTTGACACATTATCTCTCATTACCTAATTTTAAATTTTGAAATAATTAAATCTATGATCCCATCAATGATGCACCTAAGGAGAAGCAACCAACACTACCAAAGGAGCTTTTTTTTCCAAAAATTGCATCTCCCTAGTAATTTGCCCAGGCTTACTTGGAATTTAGGTTTGCATGAGTAAATGCCTTTGAACCCTCCTCAAAGACTTGGGCACTAGTGATGGAGCCATTTAGATTATTCTGGAATTTCACTTTAGTCACCATGGAAGGAAAGGGTGAAGCTGATGACCTTTACCCCTTTTTCCTTCAGCTACACCTATAAGTCCCTGCCCCTTCACTAACAGAAAGAGGGTCAAATCTCAAAGGTAATTATAAAGAGTTGGCAGTTTGACAGACAAAATTGTGATTTGGTTCATTAATTGATTTTAATAGAAGCAGTTGTAGAAGTTTAATATAGACTTCACTCTTTGGAGATAATGCCAAACAGACATGCAGATAAGAAATATGTAGAGGACAGAAAAGAAATGCCAGAAAAACAAATCAAATAAAAAATCAATCAAACTGAAATCAACATATACAAATGGTTTGAATTCTCCCACTAAAAGAAAAAGAATTACAGAACAAAACAAGAAATGACACCCATCAATAAGCTGCTTATAGGAAACATAATTCATAGAAAGAGATGTTAGAGATAGAGGTAGATCAAAAAGACTTCCTTTTTAAGAGGAACATACAACTAAAAGTTTAAAAAAAATTAAGAGTGGCAGTAATGGTGTCAGAAAAAATTGAATTCAATTGAGAAAATGTCAAGAGAGAAAGATAAAGGCATTATGTGCTAAAAGGACTAACTAATAAATAATTTATTCTTAATTCATACACACCAATCAATTTGATAGTTATATTTATAGAAGAAAGGTAAATAGCATTGCAAGAAGAAATAGACAAAGATGTAAGAATAGTAAGGGATGTCAGTGTTTCATTATCAGGAACCACAAATCTAGTAAATAAATGAACAATAAAGAAAGATTAGGTCTTGATTGCTTTTTTAAATAAGCCAGAAATAACAACAATTTGGAAATAATTAAGTAGGAGAAGCAGGGAATATACTTTTTTTTTCAAGTTCATATGGGACTCAGAAAAATTGATCGTATACTTGGTCAGAGAAAAACCTTTGGCAAACTAAAAAAAGGCAAAAATTGTACATGTATTTTTAGTTTATAATGCAATGAAATTAAAAATAAATAACAATAATATGAGTAAAAGATAAGTTACATGGAAAAAAAACCTGACAAACTATCAAATAATTAGGATAGAGGATAAATAAGAAAAATAACAAATATTTAAAAGATGATGAAGATACAAATGCTATGTACTAAAATCTATGGGATGCAGCCAAGCAATTTGAGAGGCAAATGTATAGTGTTGAATTCCTACATTATTAATGAAAGGAAGAAAGTACATTAATTAAGCCTGTACTTAAAGACACCACAAAAGGAACAATGTAATAGACCAAATGAAAGTTTTTAAAAATAGGGACAAAATTAAACACAGAAATAAATTTATGAGGAAATGGAAGAACAATTGAATTAATAATCTACATCCTAGACCATGTCATAATAAATTCCAGCTCAATAATAGACTTAAACATTTTAAAAATGCTTTTACAAAGGTAGAAGCCAAAAGAATAGTATATGTCATTTGTGGAGGAGAAATACATTTTAAATCTACTAAACAGACGGTATTGTTAGGAACCACCTAGGTATGTTCAGTGAAAGCACATTTTTTACACAAGATACTCCATCTTCTGTCTCTGGGCATTTTCCCTGGTTGTTCCCCAGAACTGGAATTCTCTTCCTTCTCATCTCTGTCTCCTAGCTTCTTTCAAGTTCCTGCCAAAAATCCTTCTATAGGAAATCTTTCCCTATTCCCCTTTATACTACCCCCAATTTATCCTATATATAGCTTGTTTATACATAATTATTTGCAAGTTGTCTCCCCCATCAGACTCTGAGCTCCTTGAGAATGAATAGGGACTGTTTATTGCCTTTCTTTGTACTCCCAGCATAGAAGTTGGTAAATAATAAATGCTTGTGGATTGGTTGACTTACTATAAAATTCTGCACACCCCTCAAAATATCAAGAGAAAAAGAAAACAGATTTAGAAATATGACAAAAAGATAACAATTTGATATTCAACCAATTAAACAAACATTAAGAGCATGCAAAGCACTGTGGACAAAACTAAAGTGGCTTTGACTTTTAGTGACTTTACATTCTACTGGACACTTAAAATTTGTCAGTGACTATGAACATGATTCAAGATTAGTGGTCAATGTATAAATGGTCAAAGAACATGAACAATTTCTGAAAGAAAGTGAATTTTAAAAATAATTTGAAAACATGTTGAGTAATGCCAAGGGAAATGCAAATGAAAGACAAAGCTTAATGGTGATAAACTATGGAAGAACATGTAACTACACTCATATATAGCTAGTAGAATTGTTAATGGAATCTTTTGGGAAAGTAATTTGGCAACATGGAGTGTCCCAACAGTCTTAGTGCTTAAAACTGCTCTAAGACTTTTGGAATATGTTATATGTTGGAAAAATCATTGAACTATTCATACACTTATAATTGATAATTCCATTTTTGGGAACATGGGGCTGAGAGGTAATAGAAAGGAAAAATGAGCTAAGAATTAAAAGATATTTATTCATAGAAACATTTTTAACTCATTTTCATTTTCAGTTCTGAATTTTCTCCCTCCTCCACCTATTGAGAAAGCAGTAAAGCAAAACCTTTACAAATATGTATAGTCACATAAAACAAATTCCAAATTAGTCTTGTCTAAAAAAAAGAAAAGTAAAAAAAAGCTTCAGTCTGTACACTCAGGCTATCACCTCTCTATCTGAAGGATGGCATGTTTCATAATGAGACCTATGGAACCGTAGTTGGTTCCATTATTAAACAGAATTCCTTAGTCTTTCAAAGTTATTTGTCTTTACAGTATTGTGGCATAGTATGTTCAGCTGGCTTTTCTCTCTTCACTTTGCATCTGTTCAGACAAATCTTCCCAGGTTTTTCTACAACTACCTCCTTGACAGTTTCTTACAGCACAATAGTATTCCATCACATAACACATATAACATGTTCAGTCATTTCCCAACTAATGGGCACCCTCCTAGTTTCTAATTCTTTGCCACAATGAAAAGAGTTGCTATAAATATTTTTGTAGAAATGGGTCCTTTGCCTTTTTCTTTGATCTCTTTGAGGAAAGAATATGAATAGTTTAATAGCTTTTTGGGCATAGTTCCAAATTGCTTTCCCAAATGGCTGGAAGAGTTCACACTTTCACCAGTAGTGTATTAATTCACCTGTTTTCCCATGGCTCCTCCAGCATTTGTCATTTTTGGTTTTCTCAGAGTGGTTTTAATTTGCATTTCTCTGATTATTAGTGATTTAGAACTTTTTCTATTTGGGTATCGATAATTTGTATTCCTCTGAAAACTACCTATTCATATCATTTGACCATTTCTCAGTTGGGGAATAAATGCTATTCTTATAAATTTGAATCCTTTCTGTTTATACATTAGAAATGAGATCTTTATCAGTGAGACTTGTTGGAAAGATTCTTCTCCAGTTTCCTGCTTCTTGTGTAATTTTAGCCAGCAGTGGGTTTTTTTGCACTTAATAGTATTTTGTTTTTTTTCCAATTACCTGTAAAGATAGTTACTAACATTCATATCTGTAAGATTTTGAGTTTCCAGTTTTTCTCCCTCACTCCCTTCCCCACCCCTTCCCCAGACAGCAAGCAATCTGATACAGGTTATACATGTACAATCACATTAAACATATTTCCACATTAGTCATATTATAAGAGAAGAATCAGAACAAAAGGGAAAAAACACAAGAAAGAAAAAAACAAGAAAAAAAGTGAAAATAATAGGCTTCTCTCTGCATTCAGACTCCACGGTCCTTTCTCTGGCCGTGCGTGGCATTTTCCAGCGTGAGTCTTTTGGAATTACCTTGGGTCCTTGTATTGTAGGAAGAACTCAGTTTATCAGAGATGGTCACTGCACCATCCTGCTATTGCTGTTGTAAAATGTTCTCCTGGTTTAGCAGCATTATTTGTAATGGGGGAAAACCCACAGCTTAGAGGCAAGTGATGGAATAAATGAGGGTCTATAATATTATTGGAATGGAATAGTAAAGGTCCTCATCTCTAAGGCGGCTCTTGAGAGCTGATGGTCGTATTTTCGGTGACTATTTTCCCCTGTGTAAACCATACAAATCCGAGTTCCATTCATTACTCTTGTTGATTGGTTTACAAGACTTTAAAAAGTGATGGAGAAGATATTAATAATGCAGGTTAAATTTTAAAAGTGTTTCGTGCGTACATTTTTCCCTCTCGGGGAACAGACCATTAAACATTTATTAACACACCACTGTGTTAATACTCTTCAATTTCAGAAGGCAAAAACAGGTTTCTCGCCTCACTTATCTCAGGCTAACTCGCGGAGACTACAATTCCCAGCATGCTATAGGACGGTACTCCAGGGTGCACAGATCAGGTGACGGGCAAAGCCCCGCCCTCCGGCAGGCCTGACCCCGCCCCCTTACCCTCCCTCCTTCCCTCCCTCCCTCGGGCCCCCTCCTCTCCGGTCATCCCCGGCAATTTGCCCTAGTTGCTGGAGACGGAAGCCGAGCGGGAGCGCTGGCGGCGGCGGCGCGGAGAATGGGGGACTCCAAAGTGAAAGTGGCCGTGCGGATCCGGCCCATGAACCGACGGGGTGAGTGGAGGGGCGCGGTGGAGGAGGGGCCGGGGGCTCCCTTCTCCGAGCTCTCTCGCGGGTCTCTGGGCGGGCGGCAGGTGCTCTGGGCGCCCTGGTCCCGCGGCCGGGCCGGACCGCGCCACGTCCCGCCCCGGCGGGGCTGCCCCTTCTCTGAGCTGTCTGGGACTCCACGTAGTCCTGCTGCCCCCTGCTCGGTCCGGCGGGGGTGTCCTCCCCGTTCTCTGTTCTCCCTCCTCCTCCCTCTTCTCCGTCCTCACTTCTCCACCTTCCTCTTCCCCCCCCGTCCCTCCTCCTCCTTCTCTATCCTTACTCCCAACTCCTCCTCCTGTTCTCCTCTTCCTTCTTCCTCGTTTTCCTCCAGAAGCCACCCTGAAGTGCCCCCCTTCGTGCCAGGCACTTGTGCCCTACCTCGTGATACTAAGATACAAAGGGATGCAGCCCCTGCCCTCTGGGAGCGTACCCCAGGGGGTGGGTCCTTGGCTTGATGGAGCCGAAAAGGGGGCAAGGGGGCGGCGGGTGGACAAGTTACTAAGTCAGACAATAAACGTTCATTAAACGTGTACCTGCTGGGCACCAGGCTCATTGCTGGGGTACGCAGAAAGGTAAAAAGAAACAAACCCAAAGCGAACCAGAGCAAGTTGTCACAGCAGCCTGCCCCTCTCCCAGGGAGCAAGATGGGAGAGAAGTATCAAAGTGGGAGTGGAGAAGACACTCCAGGAAAACTTTCTGACGGAGTTGGCCTCGTAACTGAGCCCCAGAGACTGCTCATCAGTCAGTCAGCTAGTATTTATTAAGCTGTGATGTGCCAGGAACTGTGTTAGGCACTGGGGACACAAGGAAAGGCAAAACCGAGTGCCTTCTTCAAAGACTGCAGAGTCTGAGGGGAGAGACAACATGCGGACAGCAGCTTACAGACAATCTGTACAGGATAAGGTGGGAGTATTCTCAGGGGGAAGGGACGAGGAGGCGGCTGCTGTTATCCCCATTTTACTTTTGGGGAAACTGAGCAAAACGGATTAAGTGACTTGCTGAAGATCAGACAGCTGGATTTGATCTCAGGTCTTCCTTCTTCTAAGCCCAGCGTAGTTTTCTCTGCCCCATCTGGCTGCCCTTGCAAGGAATGAATGGGAGCCTTCCTTACTTTACACTTCTTTGTATGATTCCGTCTCTCTGGGAACTCTCCTCCCTTTTCACAATAACATGCCCCTGTAGCAATTTATGCATTTATTAATTTGACTCTCACTGCAACCCTGAGAAGGTGTGTACAGTTAGGGTGGCATTACATACCCATTTTCCAGGTGAGGGTACTGAAGTTCAGAGAAGTAACTTGCCCTTGGATCTGACAGCCAGTGGGTAGCATAGCCAGAATTAGGTAGAACCATTTTCTAACCTTACCTCTTTACCTTTCCTTCCCTTCTCCTCCTTCATCTTGAAACCTCAACTTCCAGCACTGGTTTTCTGTCTGGAATAGAACCAGGGAAAGCACAAATCTTGAATCCAAAGGCATTTTTTTCTGTGTAATTTATACCTGGTGGATCTTTACCCCAAATTTAACCCAGAAGAGTTTGGCTCATGACTGAGTAAATAAAAGAGAATTTGGCTTAAGCACTGTAAGAAAATAGCCAAGTATAAAAACCTTATCTTTGATTCAGCATACCTGATTGCTAAATACCAGACAGTGTTAAACAGTGTTTTAACCACACTGAGTTGGAACTGGGGGAAGGGATGATTTTTTTGTTTGTTTGTTTGTTTACTGTTGAGAAACTTCTGTTTTTACTTGAGGTCATATTTGTCATCTCATCAGCAAAAAGTTCTCATGCCCAGAGACTCTGTTGAAAGTGTGGTTTGGAAACATTTCCCATAATATTGTACAGAGAAAAAGAGAAAGGGGAACTTTCTGTGAGAAACCAGGCATCGTGGATAGTCCCAAGGCATGGTTTGGTAATTGACACATTCTTACGATTCCAAATTAATATATAACTTCTCAGGTGCTACCAACAACTGCTTCTGCAGGCTCCTGTTTCACAGTTAAGTGAAGTAGCTTGTTGAATAGGTATATGTAAAGTCACCTCCATCACTTTGCAGAGCCAAGGGTTTGGGCTACATGGTCCTAGAAAGTCCCTATCTAGCCATAAAAACTTTGTGATTCTGATGGGGAGAGAGGCATGAGTTTATTTACTGCCCTGTGGATAGGAAGTTGATATTACTA
Source organism: Notamacropus eugenii (assembly GCF_028372415.1). Classification (NCBI taxonomy): domain Eukaryota; kingdom Metazoa; phylum Chordata; class Mammalia; order Diprotodontia; family Macropodidae; genus Notamacropus; species Notamacropus eugenii. The sequence continues at coordinate 608,985,651 of NC_092872.1, read as the reverse complement.
ATCTGTCATCAATAGGACATGTACTTTGAGTTGTGTTCTCAGTAATGCTCCAGCTTATACTTGTGAAAAGGTCAGGGGTACATTCTGTGGCCAGAAGAGTTTTCCTCAGTGTGAAATTACCTCAAGGTCTCTGACCACAGACTGAACTCACAACCTTGGCCTTTTCAGCACCATGCTCCAAACAGTTGAACTAAATTAGACAGACAATAAAATTTTTTATAAAGCCTTTGTCCTTTTGTTCAAGGACACTTTATTCCAGCTCATTGTACTTTTATGAACCTTAACTGTGACTTTTTGAAAAGCATATCTGGGAAATTGTCAGAGGAGAAGGACTTCAGAACAACCTTTGATTGCCTTTTCACAAATATTTGGAAAAGTCTGAAAGGAGGTAACTAAGCCTGTGTCTCACATGGACACCTGTCAGATAATTAGAGCTTTTCTTTCCTTTCATGGTATCCAACATTATTTTGACATATTTAGAAAGGAAGGTAGGGTTTTTATTTGAGACCCTAGTATTCAGTGATTTGCAGGAATATAGCAGGATTGGGAGAATATTTGTATTTTAAAGATGTTAGCAGGAAGTTGCTTGGAAGTATTGAAAGTATAGCATAATTTCCCAGATGTAATTTGGCACATTCCCCTCCTTTTCAGTTACCTGTAACTCATTATTTACTTTCAATGCTTGTTCAAGTTTAAGATATTTGTGTTGGTGAACTAATAATAACTGTGGGTTGCTGATTCAACTGTGTTTTATAATCTGGGTGTATGCATTCATTGCCTTGGTTCTTACTATACAGATCTCTTTTGAACAACTGAATTCCTATGAGGAAGCCCTATAGTGGTCCAGAACTCAATAATGTCAATACAGTGTCATCTGGAAATTGATCATGTGGAGATTTCATCATCCACAAGGAATGTATTTGAATTTTGTGTGGGACATCTTACAGTTACGTTGGTGAACATTTTTTTTTTTTTGCTCAATGCTTTACCTGATTTGGATGTTCATCTTCCGTTGAAAAGTTATAGCCTGGTATCCTGGAATATCAGAATTTTAGGATAATCAAAATTGTGGGGTAATGAAAAGGCCTATGGTGGATGGTAGGAGATTCCATTAATAATGACTTAAGTTTGACAAGTGGGATAAAGGACATTGCCAAGGACATGTCAGGCATGTAGTGAGAGAGGGGTAGTGTGACTGCTAGTTTCCAGGATATAGGAAAAGAATAAGAGGAAAGCCTCCAGCTTGTGATAGATATTTAATAGAGGTTGCTAAGGTGTGAATGGATTGTAGGCTCTATTGATGGGGGTTGGGGGAAAGGGAAGCAGCTAATGATGTGAGTGAGATCACATTCATCTAAATATATGTTTTATAATTGATTCTTGTTAACCCCCGAATGATTATTAATATAATTAAAATACATTTTGTCAGCATAGTATAGGAGTTTTGATGGGTGTATAGAATCATGGAGATGTGAAACTTGAAGAGACCTTAAAGGTGCTTAGAGTTTGTGTGGATTTTTAATTTAACATTAAATCAATCTTTCATACCCTATTTTTTTAAATAAAGAAAATAATTATAGTGCATTTTGTGAGATGGAAAAGAGTTTCTCTGTTCCCTTCATCTTATAGTGCCTTATAATTCCTGAAGATCATAAAAATGTGTATGTGAAAATAGATCCTTTTTTTGAACTTTATTAGTCAGGAACACAGAAATAAAGACTCAGTCCCAGATCTGTATTAGCCGTATGACTCTGGGCAAGTCACTTACCCTTTGTCTGCCTCAGTTTCATCATTTGTAAAATAGGGACAATCATAATACCATCTACTTCAGTATTGTTGTGAGGATCAAATGAAATGATTGTGAAGCACTATCAAAATGCATCATCATCATGTTACAGAATAGATATTCACATAATTTTGAAGGTCACTCTGGGAAACTGCAGCATGAACGTAAAAGCTAATGATTTATAAACTATTAGAGTTTGTAAAATATTGCTTAAAAATAGAACTAAATTTCTCTTTAGGAGAGAATTTTGAAATTGATTGACTAACTTTGAAAAAAAACTTAAGTGATGGATAAGTAAATACCACACCTTAGTAAAAGTTCAAACCAAGTTTTTTTTTCTATCAGAGCATGTAAAACCCGGAAAGGACCTTGGAAATCATCTAATTCTAACACCTTTTATAGATGAGGAAACTGTATAATGAATTACTGGTTATATTCTATGTAATCTACTCTGCCCTTATTTCAGGGTAAGGTTAAACTTTGGATGCCTCAGTACTGTGAGACGTTTCCAGTTATGACCTGTTCATGTGTCAATCCTATGTATTTATGCATTTTTAGGATTTTTTTTTTACATTTATTAAATGAGCAAAGAATGAGACCTTCAGTTTTATTCAAAATTACACATTAGATAAGTGAATTTAGTTATTTTATATGTTAAACATTAAGCTCTAATTTAGCAGGTGGAAGGTTTGTAATCAGGTCAGATAATTCTTTGATGTACTTTTCTAAGGAATTAGAGGTTTTTCTGAAGTACTAAAGTTAAATAGTGAGGAAGGAAGAGGAAATTTGTCATGACTCTGGGAAATTATCTCTGCATAGATACTAGCCATCACAGTAAATTATCTTTCAGACTTGTGTAGTTGACAGGATGATGCCTCCTGTGTTCTGCATATTGTGAAGTACGCTCATTCCTGCATAATTCCTAGATGAATTAAAAGTGTTACAGGCATAACTTACAACACCTGTTGGGTCATGAAGGGAGACTGTGTGCTTATTCTGAAGTTTGAAGTTAGGTAACTAATGTATGGGGGAAATTTTAAGTACTTATAAAAGTTTAATGGACAAATTTACTAAGTGCCTGTCTAAAGTTGTACGTTACATAGAAGATTAGCTGTTGTTTGAGCTGTTGTGGGAGAAGCCTGGACTTTGAATAGCAGGAGGAATTTAGCTGAGTAGATCAGGTGAGAAAGAATGTTTCAGAGGTTAGGGAGCATGTCAGAGTAATTCTAATACTAATTGTATACTAAAATAACAACATTAATGTTATGTATATACTGCCTTTTTGGGGTGGGGGAACTCCATTGAGGTAGAGTTCTTATCACTGAGGACCTCGTTTATGATGTATTGGAAAAGATAAAATACTAATAGGTTAAACAACAACATAATAACAATATATTAAGTGCCAAATGAATAGTATAGACAGTAAATACTATGGCACTATGGGAGTTTTGGGCCTGGAGTCAGGAAGACCTAAGTTCAAATTTGGCCTCAGACACTTCCTAGCTGTGTGGCCCCGGGAAAGGCATTTCACCTCTATTTGTCTTAATCCATTGGAGAAGAAAATGGCAAGCCACTCCATGGACAACATTGGCATGCTGTGGTCCATGAGGTCGCAGAGTCAGACATGATTGAACAGCAACAATACAACAACAGAGAAGTTTAGTTGTTTGAAAAGGTTTCATGGGGAAGACTGAATTTCAAGGATGGATAGGATTTGGATGGACAGAGAACTGGAAGGAAGGACAAGCCTGCTCATAGCAAGAAGCTTATTGTTAAATTTTCAGTGTGGGCATTTATATTGTGGACATTGGTGGTGCTATAACTGTGCTTGATTTATTATTTCGTTAATTGACTTAAGTGATGGAGAAACAGTTAGTGCAGATTGAATTTAAAATTATGTCTTGTGCACATTTTTTGGGTGAAGGGCTGATTGTTAAACCTTTGCCCGCACATCTTTGGAGATTGTTAGCAAAGGTGAAGAGACAGGAATGAACAAACTGTTTGTGGGGGTGCTCTGAGTATATTAGCTGCCTGATATGTAAAGGTCTTAGTTTGTGCAGCAGGGGAGAAGGCTAGAAAGGTAGATTGGAGTCAGCCTTGAATTCTAGACAAAGAAATTCACAGAATTATTTTCTAGGTGCTCTCAATAAATACCAATTTTTATAGCTTTATGTAGGAATCCAGAAAAAAGCAGGAAGGAAAATTTTTTTGATGATTAAATAAAAAATTGTAATAAAGACATTTCATATTTTATGTCTAAGTATCCAAATGTAAAACAGCATGAGTTAATTTCAGCATAATAAATTGATTAGTTGTTAAATTAAAGGTACTTGTAAACTTTTTTTAATGCTTTGTGTGAATTTTGCCCCCAACCACAGTTTATTTAGCCATCTCTATAGGCACTTGGAGGTTCTTGAGCATGAGAGAATAAGATAAAATTTGGTAGATATAAATCTAAAGCCTTGATTTCAAAAACCCCACTGTACAAGATAGGGTAGGTAGCCCTGGCTAGACAGCAGTTTGTTTAGGGGTTTTAGAGGATTACAAGCTTAATATGAGTAAAAAATGTGACATGGCAGCTAAAAAAGCAAATTTAATCTTAGGCTATGTTAATAAAAAGCAGCATAGGATCCAGCGGGAGGTGATAGTTCTTCTGAGGCATCTAAGCAGTGCCACAGTGGATGAAATGCTGGGCCAGGAGTCAGGAAGGCCCAGACACTTACTATTTGTGCAACCCTGGCAAAGTCACTTAACCTTTAGACAAAGGTTAGTTTCCCCTATTGTAAAATGGACATAATAATGGCACCTACCTCCCAGGGTTGTGGGGATTCAATGAGATAGTATTTGTAAAGTGCATAGCACAGTGCTTGGCCATCCCCATGGCCATAAATATCTGGAGTGTATATCCACCTGGGTGCCATAGCTTAAAAGAGCATTAACTAATTAGTGAAGAGGACTGGAGACGATGCCCTCTAAAGATTACCTGAAGAGTGTCCCCAACTTGGAGAGCAGTATTTAGGGGAATACATAATTGCTATTTTCTAGGTGCTCCCCTAAAACTTGTATTGTTCCGTTGGGCCCCTGAAAGTAGAACTAGCAGCAGTGGGTGGAATTTATACAGAGTAGGTTTTGATTGAGTATGAGGAAAAAAAATTTGTAGCAACTAGCCCTGTCCAAAAGTAGAGAAAAGTAGTGGTTTCCCCATTACTGACTGTATTCAAGGAGGCTGGCAACTTTTTGTATGTTGTATAGGGGATTCTTATTAAGGTGCAAGTTTCACTCACTAACATTTAAGACCTTTTACAACCCAGGTGAAAGCATGAAATAAAAGGGGGGAAGGGTCAGTAGAATAGGTTGGTTTGGAACTTTGAAGCCCAAATTAATTATTTAAAATTAGGGGTAGCACATAATAGAGATGAATATAGGGGGTAGGGAAATTGGAAGAGGGTAAGTATGTGTTTAAGTAGCAGGCATGAAAAAAAAACTTTGAAACATTCAGCATAGACTTGAAGAGGTAAAGAATCCAGAAGAAGGGAATGAGGTAAGCAAGAGAAGACAAGGAAGTAGGAATTCCTTTGAAGGGAGAATTGGTATGTGCTCTCCTCTTCGTATGGAGAGTGTGGCTTCTTGAGGGCAAGAGGGTGATGAAAACATGTGTAGTGCAAGCATTTTTCTTTCTAGAGTACGTATTCAGAGTCTGTTCTTAAATCAGGAATAATGGTCATTTAAAAATAATTATTTTATGCCAGGTGTCAGGGTTATGGATGACAATTGTCAGAAATTTCTGCCTGTGTTTTCTGGAACAGAAGGGAACTGTTTGCTTTCATCTACTTGATATTCTGATGGTGAATGAGACACACATTTACCACAACAATCTTTTGTTCTCACTGTCAGCTCAATAACTTGGGTTTGGATTTATATGAATAGGGTTGAAAGGCCCCTCCCTCCTTTTTTCTTTTATAAATAAAATTCTTTTAGATTGAGATAATATACATTTGAAGCTGTCATTTATATCTTCTGATTTCAGGGGTCAGTGATACATGAATACCACTGATATACTTGTTGCCATCGTTAGGATATATGTTTTTAGTTGTTTTTCCAGGAGTGGTAATGAATTTAGCATTTATCCATCCATATACTTTTATCAGGTTACCCAGTTACCAGAATCATCCAGGAAAAGTACGTTTCTTGAGAAAGAAACTCAAGAAAATGTGTTTCTTGAGAAAGTTTGGTGGCATTTGATAGTGTAACTTGTTGATATGGAACACATCAAAGTTAATTGATCCATATGAAGATCAAAACTATGCTCTTAACTTTATCAATACGTAATGCTACCTATCTGATGTAAGTAACTGAAGATTCCCAGGAAAATATGGCTTCAAATACATTTAGTTTGACAAATAATTTTTAAGTTCCTATGTTGGTTTCTCCATTCCTGTGGTAGGTGCTGTATGAGATTCAAAAGAAGCATAAGTCACGGTACCTGTCCTCAAGGACATATGAGAAGCACAAATGATGAAAGACTAATATATGTATTTGTTAATGAACTCACTGTATAGTACTTACAAAAGCTTCAAGAGCTAAAAGGGACATAATATGGTCCAAGGTCACTTATGGGAGCTTCCCAGAAGAGTCAGGACTTGAGGTGGACCTTAAAGGATGTGTAAGATATGACCAGTCTTGTACAGGTGGAGGTTGTGAGTTGTATATTAAAGAAGGGGGTCTGACTGGAAAGAGGAGTTGGTTGGCAGTTGAGGGAGATAAGGGACCAATCGTAAAGGACCTTGAAGGCTAAATTGGGAAATGTTGATGACAGGATCATAGATTTGTGGCTGGAAAGGATTTTTGAGGTCATTTAGGCCAACCCCCTCATTTTATAAATGGAAACAAACTTAGCTTAAATGATTGCCTAAGGTCACCCAGGTAGTGTGTGACAGAGGCAAGCTCCATGTTGAGAGTTCTTAACACTATGCTATCTGTTACACGTTGGCCAATAATAGGAGGGGAAATGTGGGATGTTTGGGGTATAAAGCTTGGCTGCTCGTAGACTACTTTGAAAGAATTATGTAAGAGAAGAATGAAAAGGTAGTTTGGAACTAATGTCTTCTGTAAAGTAGGCATCTTGTGAGGTTATACAATTTCAGTGGTGCTCCTATTGTCCAGACAGTGGTTATAATTCCCCTTCTAGGTGCCCTAGGATGTCTTCTCCCTCTGTAGTAGATTCTTTTTTAATCCTTTATGGTGGCAAATTTTATTCTTTGAGAGTGAATTTGTTTTTTTGAAAAGAGAAGAGATTCAGAACTAAGTTTACTGAAAAAATTGTATTTTTGAGATTGTTAATGCCAATTTTTGGTAAAGGATGTGTGATTATAAAACATTGGAACTGTGTGTGTGTGTACGTGTGTGTGTGTGTGTGTGTTTTGAAAGTGGAATTCAAAGAATATTTTGAGAAATGAAAGCATTCATGTGTGGCCTCCAGTCTGATAAAATGATTCACTTTTTTGGTTGAGTCAGGGTGTTTTTATAAAATATGATTATTTTATAGTTACATCTTGTTATATGTTTTTATCTAAAGATAGTCCTGAATGAGAAAAATTGGAATTTTTGAGTTATGTCTGCCTAATGTTATTCATTGTAGTGAAGATTTTTTTTAGCATAAGTACATTGCTTTTCATTAGAATTTTCACACAAATTTTCATTTGTTTTTAGAAAATATATAATAAAGAAGAAAGTTTATAGAAATGGCAACCTGATTATTAAATCATCTCTTTGGCATTTTTTTTCCCTATCATCATGCAGAAAAACATAATAGGTTTTAATTGGATTATACTGTTCTCTTTATTGTAGTTAATCCATAAAAGCCTAACAGTCTTAAATCTTCTCATTAGCTGCTGCTAAACTAATATGTAATTACTTTGATTGGAAAATAATATACTTTGATTTATATAGAAACCTCTCCTTAAGAGGGCCGACTGCCTCTTATTTGTCTTTATGATATTTCTTTGAAGAATCTTGAGGTATGCATGCCTGTTTCCCATTTTGCAGTTGGATATAAACAGAATGAAAAGGTAGGCAAAGGGGCTAGGTTAGTAAGGGCACTGAATTCCAAAAAGAGGATTTTATATTCTTGGAGGTAATAGGGAGCCACTGAAGTTTATTGAAGTGTGGGAGGAGGATCACACTTTAGAAAAATCACTTTGGTGGCTGAATGGAAAACAGATTGAAGTGAGGAGAGATTGTGGAGTAGAGGATGGGTTGGAGTGGTTAGGGGGACCAACTAGCAGGCTATTGCAGCAGTCTAGATGTGAGGTGATAAAGGTCTGCACTAGAGTGGTGGCCGTGTCAGAGAGAAGGGGGTGTATTCCAGAAATGTTGCAAAGCTGAAATTGACAGGCTAAGGCAACAGATTGCATATGCAGGGTGAGAGATAGTGAAGAGTTAAGGATGAGACCTGGGGGACTAGGAGGAAGGTGTTGTTCTGGGCAGTAATGGAGAAATATAGCCCACATAAAACAAAAGTTATTTGAAGTTCTCAGTAAGTTTTAAGAGTGTAAAGGGTCTTGAGACCAAAAAGCTTGAGAGCCATTGCTTTAGAGGAAGGGTTCTTATAACTTTTTTTTATGTGTATAACCGTCCCCTTTCTCAATCTCATGAACCCTATAGACCCCCTCTTCGAATAATGTTTTTAATAAAATAAAATACATAGGGTTACAAAGGGACACAATTATAATATCATCAAAATCTTTTTAATAAAACTAAGTTTGTAGATTCCAGGTTAAGGTCATCTGCTCTAGAGGCACCACATTCTCCTTAAACCACTTCTTTCCATCTACTTTTCTGATTCTTTATCCATCTTTTTATCTACCCCTTAAGCTGTGTTCCTTGCTGTTTTACCATTGATCCTTAGCTCTTGGCATTCTTATTCATTCCTCTTAGTTTCCACCTCCCCTTCTGTGGAGATAATTCTCAGATCTCGATGTCTAACCCTACCCTTGCAACATCTCTTGCATTTTCCCCCTCCTCTTTATTTTGGCAGAATAATCTTAAATTGAATTTTTTTGTAGTTTACTAATATAATACTGTATATTATCATTATTTTATATATGTTTATCCTCCTTCTGGAGGAGGTCCATAAAGGTCTAAGCTACCAATGCTCCATAAATGTCTGTGTCCTTCACACATTAGTATATATTTGCTGAGTGGTCATGATGTTCCAACACTAGATCCAGCAATCAGTGATTAGATTGGGCTGCTGAATTTTAATGAAATACATCAGTGAGAGAAATATTAGTAAAGAAATTGCTAGGACTTCTTAAATAGGCTGTGCCCCTCTTATAAGAAAACCCAGTAGAGTAAACTGTTTGGTTGCAATCTTCTGAATAGACTGAGCAAGGAGGCTGTTTACAGAGTTCTGAAAATCTTTTCACCCACCCTGTGAATTAAAAAAAAATCTATTTCTACCACCTTGCCTAAAGTTGCCAACTTTCAATCTGTTATATGTTATCCTTAAGGAAGTGGAACACAAGACTGGTAAATTCTAATTGTTAAAAAGCATTTGGAAGCATTAGTTATGTTTGGGGTTGTTTGAATGCCATGTGTGGGTTCCTGAGCTCATTTTCAAGAGGATATCAAGTATGTAAATTGAGGAAAACTGGTATTCCTGGACTTTAGATATAATTTGAAAGCAATAATTTCCTGGCTTTCTGAAGAAGCAAAGAACGCTGAATGAAAATTTGATAATCTAAAGTAATTCTCCCTGTGATGTATCAGTTGTATAGGGTGTTCCAAAAGTCTAAGCTACCAAAGCTCAAAACTGTACTAAGACTTTTGGAATAGCCTGCATGTAGGGAGTGTCCCCAGGCCCAGCCCAGATTTTATTATGATGTCATTGGGGAGAAAGCAATAACTGATGTGTACATAGCAGAAAATCTTGTTTAAGATGACTATTTGCTGTTAAATGATGACTCACTTGATGGTTGGGTATGCAAGATTATCACAGCTGTTGATGTTTTCATCTTTAACCCAAGGAATTAGCCCTAGAAAAGGACCTCATTTGTTTGGCAAATGCTCTGGGATCTATTATTATTGTTGTTATTATTAACAGAAACTAATTATTAATAATGATAGCACCTGACCAAGATATAGTGCTTTAAGGTTTGTAAATGGGCTTTATGTACATTATATCCTTTGATCCTCACAACTTCCTCTGGTGCCCAAGTAGGCATTAAACGTATTATTATCCCCATTTTATAAGTGAAGAAACTAGGGCTTAAAGAGATTAAATTACTTCCCTATGCATGGTCAGATAGCTAGTAAGTGTTGGAAGTATAATCAAACTGGGTCAAAGGTTTATCTGGATTCAAAGTCCAGCACTCTTTTTTAGAATAAATGTTTGTGGCCAATTCACTGTCATACTTTTAACTAAAAAAAACAATCCAATCAAACAAAAAACATTGCTCTCATTGATTTTTAGATAGCTCCCCCTTTTTTTTTTAGTATTTAATAGATCCCATATGTAACATTTAAGTCAATCTTAACCTATATTTTATATACCTAAATGCTGAGAAACTGCTATTTATGTGCCCACTGTATTTCGATAGGTGTGTAGATACTGTATTATTTTAATAAGGTAAATGCATATTAATTGGAGTCTGGATCTTTTACATTTTAATGATGTCTGGTTTGGGGTTTTGGAGGGGGAGGTATTTTAATTTTAAAATTGAGGCTTATAAAAGAATCACACAGAAATTCATTAGAAGGATTGGATACAATTTTTCACTTCCCATCTTTAACCTTGATAGTTTGTATTTATTCACTACTCGTGTATTCTGGGTATTAAAAAAGTTTTTGTTTTTTGTTTTTATCAGTGGAATCTTTGTCCTATTTGGCATTTTATTAGTAGCTTAATTTCATTCAGACAGTTAATAAAAATATCTTATGGTTCTAGCTCTGAGAACCTTAGAATCTCACTGTTAGAAGGGATCTTAGAAGCCCATCCGGTTTAAAACCTATCTGTAACGTCTCTGACATTTGGACAGGTAGCCTTTGCAGTTTGCCAGATAGCCTTTGCTAGAAGACATTTCGTGAACCTGCTAACTCCTGTGGTGGCCCATCCCACTTTAGGATAGCTTTAATTGGTAGGAAGCTTTTCTTCACATGGAGACCTAATCTGCCTTCCTGCGATTTCCACCTATTGTTCCTACTGCTGCTTTCTGGGAGCTAGCAGAACAAATCTAATCCTTTTTCCATGTGACAATCCTTTATACTTAAAGAAATCCTGTTCTCTCCACCCCCAGCTTTTGTTTTTCTAGGCTCAACTTCCCAATGTGCTCTCCAGTTCCTTTACCATTCCTGTTAGTTACCATTGATCTGCTTCAACTTGTCAATGTCCTTCCCCAATAAGTCACTGAGTATTTTTTAAGTATTTACTGCGTGCCATGTACTGTGTTAGAAATGCAAAGACAGAAATGAAGCAACCTCTTTGCTCAAGGAGCTTATATTCTCTTGGGGGACACATGTATATAAACACATACTGAAAATGCATTGCTGGAACTGAACAGAATATTCCAAATATATTCCTAGAATCATAAATTTAAAGCAGGAAGGACCTTAGATGATATTGACTAATTTCCCTCATTTTACAAATTAGGTGAGTGTAAACTAGCTCACTTAGCTGATAGGGCAGCAGGAAGCAGCAGACACTAGGCTTCAGTATTTTAGACTTTTGGAATACCCTCTATAATTTATGTATTACAAGGAAGAATTCCTTGGGATTACCAAAAGGCCACTCCCAGCGACCTTTTGGAGGCACCGTGATTCCAGGACACATGTCTCTGGAGTGAGAGAGTGCATACTTGAATCCCAGCTCTGCCACTTACCACTGGTTTGACTTGGGCCAAGTAACTTAACCTCTCTTGGCCTCAGTTTCCTTATTTGTAACAGAAGGTGATTGGACTTTACATGTTCTCTAAGGTCCTATCAGGTTCAAAGTCTGTGATCTCATTCTGTTGTTTTTTTGCTTGGGCATGCTTCACTGATGTCATCTCTTCTATCCACACACTCAGAAGTCCTAGATAGGAAACTTTTTGCTTTTTTTCCTTAACATCCCTAAACAGAAAAGGATTAGCAGTTTTGCTTGACTCTCTGACCTGAGATAATGTAGAAGAGGTTACAAACATAATCTAACAATAATAGCTAATCCAAACACCATTTGGCCCTGACAAGCAATCAGCTGTGCCCTCTTCATTCATTTAGTTAGTTCCCAATTTATAATAGGCTGTGTTCCAAAAGTACGTTTGTGAGGTGGTTCTCTGGAACTTCAATCATATATTCCCAAAGAAACAATATTATAAATGGTACTTAGGTTCCCAGATCTGTTCACAGGAGACTATTTAACCCATGATGTAGCTGTTTAGTACTTTTCTTTCTTCTCATTTTTATTGGAAAATGTTCCAAGTTCCAACTGTGACTTTGGAGAAGCTAAGAATACATCTCTCCCAGCCTCTGTAAAAGCATTTCTTTGACTTTTCCCCACCACCCTTGTGGTGACAGGGGATCCTGTTCCTGTCCATAGCACCCTAGCCATAGAGGGTAGTCTTTAATGCCATCTCCATTCCCAGCTGCCCAAACCTTGAGAAATTATTCCCTGCTCTTCTCCATTCTCTTTTAATTTATTTCAAGTAAGTGAAAAATTATTGCCTCTCCTATTAGGCTATTTTCCACTGGCATATTACACAGTAATGCTTTTTGAAAGGAACCCTAGGTTAGCCCTGCCCTCACAGTTCGTAATTTGGATTTAGGATGGGAATCTTTCTCATGATTGAGTAGTGGTAACAAGAGGGGGCTCCTGTAGTGACATTTTGTGTGTAAGGGATGTTTTTAAGTTGGGTATCAGTGTGTCAGAGACTGACTTTATTATATATTAAATTTATGAAATAAGTTATTAGATAATTATTAAAATTATAAAATGATTTTTATGAGTTTCAATTCAGCAAGCATTTATCATGTGCTTACTATGATGGGTACTGTGCTAGGGACAGAGATTCAATGACAAAAATAAGGCTCTGCCTTCAAGAAGATTAAATGGGAAAGGGAGGAGGGGAATACAGTATATACACTGATAAATAAATTCCAAATATATAAAATAAATACCAAGTAGTTTCTTGGTGATCGGTACTAATAATTGGGAGAAATCAAGAAAGACTTGTAGAAGATGGCATTTGAACTGAGAAGCTCCAAGCAGTGAAGGTGAACATTAGGGACAGAATGGTGAATGGACATAGAATGTTGTATACAAAGAGTAAGTAAGTAGAACTTGTAATGTATTAGGGGAGTACTGTGTAATCATCCTGGAAAGACAGATTGGAACTAGATTATGAAAGGCTTTAAGTGCCCAAATTGAGAAGTCACATATTCTAGAGGCAATAATGAGGTTTTCTGAGCAAAGAAATGACATGGTCAAATATGTCCATTAGTGTTGTCAATTTGGCAGCTGTGTGGAAGATGGATTGGGAAAGATAGAGGCTAGATTCAGGGAGACCCATTGGACTATGCAGTTGTCCAAGACAGGGACTGTGAATGTGAGGCAGAACTAGGGTTTCTTTCAAAAAGTACTATTGTATAAATATAGGAATACAGGATTTAGGTTACCCAAATTTGATTTATTCACAATTTCTCAGGAATGGATTTCTTTACATAAATCAGGATATACCATACTTCATTACACACACAAGCTCCTCTGCTTAGATTCATCCTTTTCAAGTAACTGAGTTCCTGGATATTTAGTTTGTGGTTTGAATCCCAATGAGTAATCCACAATCACTAATATAATTATGGTCAGCTCTGATTTTATACAGGTATTATTGGATTTCAGGATTACTTGCTGTGACTCACTTATCTTCCATCTCTCTTTATTGCTGGCTTCTCCCTTACTGCCTGTGAACAAATCTATGGCTCTCCCATCCTCAAAAATCCTCATTTGATCCTTCTTTGCCCAGTGTGATCCTGTATCTTTTCTGCCCTTTGTGGCTAAACTCTTTGGGAAGGTTGCCAGCAACAGATGCCTTCACTTTACCCTCATTCTTCTTAACTCCTTACAGTCCAGCTTCTCAGCTCATTCCACCAAAACTTCCCTTTCCAAAGGTTTTTGTTTAGTCATTTTAGTCATATCTGACTCTTTATTACCCCATTTAGGGTTTTCTTGGCAAAGATATGGGAGTGTTTTGCCATTTCCTTCTCCAGCTCATTTGATAGATGAAGAAACGGTGGCAAACATGGTTAAGTGACTTGCCCAGGTTCACATAGCTTGTTAAGTATCTGAGGCCAGATTTGAACTCAGGAAAGTGAGTCTTCCTGATTTCAGGCGTGGCATTATATCTACTGTGCTGCCCTTCTCCAAAGTTACCACTGATCTTTTAATTGCCAGATCCAGTGGCTTTTTCTCAATCATCATTTTTCTTGCCTCTCTGCAGTCCATGACACTGTTGATCACCTTCTTCTTAATACTCTCATCTCTAAGCTTTTGGGATACCATTCCTCCTGGTTCTCCTCCTACCCAATTGACCACTCTTCCCCAGTCTTCTTTGCTGGATCCTCATCCAGGTTATACCCTCTAACCATGTGCTCCCTAGGTCTTTGTCCTGGTCACTCTTCTCTCTATATGCTAGTACATTGCTTGATGATCTTTTTGGCTCCTGTAGATTTAATTCATCCCAATGCTGTTGATTCTCAACTCTGCTTATTTCTGACCTAAATTCTCTGCTGACATCTAGTCCCATATCTCTGGATGTCTTTCAGACATCTTAAATTGGATGTCCAGCAAACATCTTTAACACGATGAGTGTAAGAGATCACTAAATGAGATAGTATGAGAAAAGAAGAGCCCAGGACAGAGTCTTAGAGATCATCCACAATTACTGGATATGACATGGATGAAACTCCAGCAAAGGAAATTTAAGAGAGGTCAGGCATAAAGGAGATGAACTGAGAGAGTAGAGTAAGGTCACAAAAACCCATGGAATAGAGAGTATTCATTTAGGAAGTGAGAGAAGGTGTTTAGTAGTTTCAAATGCTGTAGAAGGACTGAAAAATCCCTTAGATTTGGCAATTGAGAGATCATTGGTATCTTTTGAGAGCTCATTTTCATTTGGATCATGGGGTTGAATGCCAGATTGCAGAGAGTTTCGAAACGACAGGAGATAAAGTAGAGATACCCAAATGTAGACATCTTTTTCAAGGATCAAGAATTTTAGCTGAGAAGAGGAATAAAGCTATTGATTGAAAGCAGGCATGGTAATATCTAGTGACGGTTTTTGTTTTGTTTTGTTTTAAGAATGAGAAGACTTGGGTGCTTTTGTAGGTGGCAGGAAGGAATTAGCAGATATTGAGAGGCTGAAGTTTGGAGGGAGAAAATGGGCAAAAATGCTGGGGAAGACAGATGCATCTCTGGGGATTACCTTTGGCAGGAGGAAAGGGATGGCTAGACATACATCAAGTGGGTTAGAAAAAATCTATGTTTTCTAGATGGTGGGAATATGTGGGATATGTGGGAAACTAATGTGAAGTAAAAACAAAAGACACTATTTAAAAAAAGACCCTGTTAATAGGACATTGCTAAAAAAAGAAAGATAAAAATTAACTCTCTAAATCTTAATACAATAGGACTAATGTCCATACAAATTAAGGTATAGCTTGTTAGTCATCTTCTGTAGGATGATTTTAAGGTTGGTTTTGTTTTCTTCTATTTAAAAATTTCTTTTCAATTCATGATTTGTTTTTCAACATGAAAGATTTGATGTAAATAACAAATTTTTCAAGAAACATTTGTAGGGATTTAGAATTGTTAAAGCTATTTGTATGAGAGTGCTGGACCTGAAGTTAGGAAAACTTGTTTTCCTGGTTTCAAATCTGGCCTCAGACACTTACAAGTTGTGTGACCTTGGGCAAATCATTTATCCCTGTTTGCCTCAGTTTACTTATCTATAAAATGAATTGGAGAAGGTAATGGCAAATCAGTCCACTATCATAGCCAAGAAAACCCCAAATGGGGTTACAAAGAGTTTGATAAAACTGAAAAATGGCATAACAATTGCTTAAAAAAACATGTTTTTTCTATTTTTTCTCCTACAGAATTTGACCTGCATACCAAATGTGTGGTGGATGTAGATGCAAATAAAGTTATTCTTTACCCTGCAAATACTAATCTTTCCAAAGGAGATGTCAGGTAAGATAAGAAACAAAATCAGAATAGTTCTTTTTTTTTTTTTTTTATGTTTGGTTTGAGTTCTCATATCACCTGTGATAACTTAATTCATCAATTAGGTATTATGGAATGCCCCCTGGATCTGTGATACTATGCTAATACATGATATGATATTATGCTAAACCATGTGTTGGTTGCAAAATTAGTAGATAATAGGTGGTACAGTTGATAGTGTGCTGATCCTTGAGTCAAGAAGATTAATCTTCATGAGTTTAAATCTGACCTCAGACATTTACTAGCTATATGACCCTGGGCAAATCACCTAACTCTGCCTCAGTTTCTTCATCTGTCAAATGAATTGGAGAAGGAAATGGCAAAACACTGCCATATTTTTGTCAAGAAAGTCCCAAATGTGGTCACGAAGAATCAGACATGACTGAAATATGACTGACCAGAACGTCCTTGTCCTAGGGCATGGTAGCCAACGCAAATAAAAACGAGGTCTCCCAATTCTATTTTCATCTGTTTTGGGCTGCACTCAGGCAAACCATGTTTGCTACCACTGCCTTAGAGGAAGCTAATAGTCTTCTTGGAGAGATAAGGCCAACTCATGAAACAGTTTAAAGGTAATATAAAGGGAGTGTGTGTTTGAGTGCCAAAAGGAGTGGTACAGAGAGTAAAGTGCAGTAGGAGCTCAGAGAAAAGGGAGTGAACCATGCAGCTGGAGTAACTGGGAGGGAGGCTTTGTGAAAAAGGCCAGACTGAAAAGAAGTCCGGAAGGTTGGGCAACGTTTGAAGGGGCAGCAGTATTGAAAACATTCATCTTGTTCCTCTTGCTTGGAGTACACCTACCTCTTTGCTTGTCCAGTGTCTACTAATCCTTCAGGGCCCAGCTGGAGGACTTCTGGGCCTGTTCTTTCCCTGTTATAAACTCCAGCAACAGCTCAGTCTGTAGAATACAACTTAGCCCCTGTGTGCGCTTATGTTGTTAGCTGTAATTTGTGTCCTGTGTCTCCAGTAGATTGCAGATTTATCTAGAGTAGGAACCATTCATTACATTTCTTATGTTACATGCCTCCTCTACCCTCATTCCCCAAAAGGGCTGAGAACATAGTTAAATTTGTGTTGATTTGATTATTTGTGGAAAGAACAACTCGAACCAAAGGTAGTGAGTGAGGGGTGGGGTAAATGCCCAGAAAGTGTGCTGTACTCGGAAAATCTTGAGATAGACCCAGCTAGACTGGTTTGTGTTAGAGATAAGCAAATTTGTGTTAGTAATAGCAAGAGATAAGGTTGTGTTGGTAGATTGGGGCCATGTTGTATAGCACCTTGAAATGTCCTTTACAGGAATCTAAGCTGCCTTTTGCAAGGGAGCTATTGAAGATTTTGTAACAAAGGCAAATCCATGATCGAATGAGATTTTATTTATATCTGTCTATCTATCCAATTAGATATACCTACTACGCTCTGAAAGTGGGACGCCAATGGGCCCCTGCCAAGGGCTCCTGGACCCCCCCTAGCTTTAGAGTGATTATCAATAGTAACTGTTGCTGTTTCCTCCCCCCCTCCCCCCCAGCCTGATGTCTTTCTTTTTCTTGACCTCATTAAAGGGGTCATGCCCTGCCAACTTCTTAAGCAGGCCTATTCAGTGAATGGGCGTTGCCTCACCCTAAGTGAGTACCTGCAAAGACCACTGGATTCAGATGGCTCTGGAGGAGAAGTGAGGCTGGTGACCTGCACAGCCCTCCCTCACTCAAAACAAAGTCAAGTGAAAGTCATGTCATCGTTTCTCTGATGGCATGATCTTCTTTGGCAACAAAGGACGAACACGATAGACATGTTAAGCAGACCTCACCACAAAATTATGTAAATGTGAGTTGCTCATAGTGGTGGTAATGATAATTTTTTTTTGTTTTTATTTTTTCCTTTTTATTTTGCATTCCAAATTCTCTCCCTCCTTCTAGTCTCTCCCCTACCCGTTGAGAAGTCTAGCAATATAATACCCACTTACATGTGAAATTATTCGAAACATTTACATATTAGCCATGTTGCAAAAAAAGGGCAAGAAAAATAAAGTGAAAAAGATATGCTGAAATATGCATTCAGATTTGATGATGATAATTTAAGTGCTTAGAGGGGAACACACACTGAATCTTACCTGAACTTTGTATCTCCCCCAATACCTACTGTAATGCTGTGAACAGAGTAGTAGGCTCTTAGCTGGCAAAATTGAACTGAAGATTTTTCTGTTGTAGTTGCAATGTGTAAGACGGATTGATGTGGGCCAGCTGAGGGCTTGGGAGACCAGTTGCTAAGATGTTACTATAGTTTTGACAAGGTGGCTTTTGAGGAGTTGGACTAGAACTGAGGGCACGGAGAGGAAGGGACTGACTGAGTAACTTGTACGTAATGAGTATTCAGTGAATGTTGATTGACTTGATTTGAAAACTTTAAGGAATTAATGGGAAATATTAATAGAACTTTGCTATTAACTGGCTTATCAAAGATGAATATAAGCTTTGGGGCCTGATTTAGCCATGTAGTCTTTAGTTCTAGTTAGAAATAGGTACTTTTTGGTAGCATTAATCATTGTTAGAATAATTTTTATAATTTTCCAGCTGAAAAATTCAGTTACTGCTATATTTGATTTGATAGGTGACCTCATCTAGAGTTAGAGAGTGTTTTTGTCTGGAGATGAGAAGCTTTTATTTAGCCTTTATTTACTCTAAATGGTGATGTTTTTCTCAGAAGATGAACATATTCTCCTTTTCATCTGGAAGCAGCCACTGCTGATTCAGTCACTTCCAAGACCTGCTCCTGGTTTGCTCTGTTTGGGGCTATGCTGGTGTGGCCTATGCTGGACTGGGCTCTACTCTTACCCAGGTGTGACAGACCTTTCCTGCTGATCTTTCAAATTGTCTTTGGCATCTGTACACTGAGAGTTTTGGAAACTGCCACTGCAGTGATTCAGTCTCCCCATGGCCTGTTACAAGTTTGCTGGGACTTGGTCCACTGCAGCCTGTGCCGGACTGTGTTCACTCTCACCCTAGCGCAACAGACCTTTCCTGCCAACTTTCTAAGTTGTCTTGGGCTGGAAATTTGTTTCAATTTGTCTTTTTGTGAGTTCTGCTGCTTCACAATTTGTTTAGAGGCATTTTTTAAAGGGACTTGCTCAGGTGAGTCTCTGCCTTTACTCTTCCATCTTGGCTCCATCCAGGGATCTATTTGTAATTGAGTTTGATGCCACTGGTCTAGTGTGAGGCTGTGGCACATATATAAGTAGTACCAAATAAAAGGATGGGCATGATGGATGAGTGAATGTGCTCTAACCAAGCTCAACTCCATCACTTCAGGTAACAGATCACCCAAAAGGAATAGACAAATAAGCTAAAGCCCTAATAAGGGCAGCTAGGTGGTGCAGTGGATAGTGCAGGAGTCAGGAGGACCTGAGTTCAAATCTCACCTCAGACACTTGACACTCACTAGCTGTGTGACTTTGGGCAAGTCACTTAACCCCAATTGCCTCATCCTGGGTCATCTCCAATCATCCTGAATTCAGATGGCTCTGGAGGAAAAGTGAGGCTGGTGACCTTGTGCAGTCTTCCCTCACTCAAAACAAAGTCAAGTGCAAGTCATGTCATTGTTTCTCTGATGGCATGGTCTTCAGCAATGAAGGAAAAACACGCACACACACACACACACACACACACACACACAGGAAAATTGCCTCACACACACACACACACACACACACACACACACACACACACACACACTAAGGAAAATTGCCTGACTGAAAAAAAAAGATTGAAGAAATGAGTAAGCAAAAAAAAGACTCCAATCCTTGAGTACATATTATAGTGTTAAAGGAAAGAAAGCTTAAAGAGAAGATATTAGGAAGGGGAAAAGTTCCCAAAGACAAAACAGGTCTATTACAAGTCTCTCCAGAGGGACTAATAAGTTCACTAAGAGAAAGGAGGAGAATTTGGCATCTCAGGAAGATGAAATTCAGATTGGTGAAGCAAGAGAAAAGATACAAATAAGAGACAACTATCTGGAAAATGCTTTGGAGGTATTTTTAACAAAACAGTATGGAGAATAGAATGGTCCTGATTAAAGAAAAAATAATAGAGATGGCCAAATAGTTAATAAAACAGAATCACAGAATGATTCAACTAGAAGATATTAGTGATACAAATGAATTTATTGTTAAAACAAACAAAAAGTTCCTCAGAATGCAGTTTTAAAGAAAGATTGAAAATATATTGGCTCTGGAAAGTCTAAATTATTGGAATATCTAGAGATTCTAAAATAAGAAGTTTAATATACTTTTGCTGACCAACCCCCTGGCCCAAAAAAAGCAGGAGCAGTAGCCATTTTTTCAAGACAAAGTAGAAGTAGAATTATTAAACATAGAAAGAAAGAAACGTGGTTAATGGAACAAAGATTTAGAATTAGAAGAGCCATTATTAACAGTCATATATTATAAACTCCTGTTTTTCTGATCAGAAAGTTGAGGCCTAGAGAGGCTAAAATTAGAAGTGGTAAATGCTAGAATCAGGATTCAGTTCCATGTTTTCTGATTTCAGAGCTAGTTTTTTTTTTTTTTTTTTGTACTTTTCATTGTAGTGAGGAAAATGACATCAGTTTCAAGTATATTTCCTGCAAATGGCATGGCAACCAAATATATGAAAGTCAATCAATTAGATTTATTAAGTCAACCATTATTTATTAAATGCTTACTGCCTGCCAGGATACTGTACTATGTACTGGAAAGTTTTTTGGTAATAGTTAATTGAAACATGAATAAATGGAAAGTCATTAGGTATTAATAATAGGAGACTTTAATTTCCCTCTCTCAGAACTGAATGAGATAAGTAGAAAAGAAGTTAACTTGGAACAGAATACTGAAAAAAACTAGAGATAATATTGAGAGATCTGAATGAAAATATCAAAAAGTTTACTTATCAAACAGTTGTGAAACTTATACAAAAATTGATCATGATCAAGGGTATGAAGGCAGAAATTTTAAATGCTTTATATACATATAAATAATGAGCATATTAAATAATATTATAGAGATGCTAAATTATGTTAACGTATAAATGGTGTCAAAACAGTATAACAATGTGTGGTATATTTAGCAACAGCTAAATAGTCAGCAAACATATCCCTAAATGAGTAGATTAACAAAGGAGAAAAGAGAACAGTGAACATAAGGAGAAAAAATAAGTTAATAAACCAAAGAAGCACAAAAAAAAGAACATTTGAAACTTAAAGATGAATAAATAGAATAATAATAACTACTATATAAATAAATGTAAATAAATATGAATTATACATAGACACATAAATATAATGAATGAATATATAATAAATTAAAATAGGTAACACATGTAAATAAAGAATAAACAAAATAATTGCCCTGTATTAAAACAGCTTATTTTTAAAAATAAGACCATCAAACTGAGAAATATCCAGTTTTTATTTTTTTTAGAGGTAAACCAAATTGCAAAAATAATAACAACAAATGAGAAAGGGAAATCACAACAAATGGAATAGAAATAAATTTATAATTGCGTGATAGCAAAACAGAAAATTTTAATGAATTGGATTAATAAGTATTGAAACAAAATACATTTGACAAAACAGGAAATAGATAAATTAACTAATCTTAGAGAAATATAACAAGTTAGGCAATAAACATTTATTTAGGGCCTAATGATTGCTGGGCATTATGCTAAACTCTAGGAATACCGAAAAAGATCAGACCTCTCTCCAAAACAATCGTAGTTCCTGCTCTCAAGGTTCTCAGAGTTGAATGGAGGAGACAATATGCAAACATCTGTACTGACAGGGTTGATGTAAGCCAAATCCAGTGAGAAATACTCATTATGGACTAGAAGAAGGGAAAAGTCTATGTAAATTCAATTATATGTACATACATTTGTGTAATACTATGTGCAAATAAGAGATATACAGGATAAATTGGGGGTAGTCTCAGAAGGGAGGCCCTAAGCACTGTGTACACCGTAGGGAAAAGGAAGATAGTGGTGTCAATCATCTAGCGTTTATTAAGCACCCTTCATGTATCCTTGTGGACACTGGATGCAGCACTGGACTGACACAAAGGTATGAAGAAAGGCAAAACAAACTAACAAAACAAAATGCGTACTCACTGACTTTAACCAATAGCATCAGATAATTAAGAAGCATTTAATAAATGTTGACTATATGTCAGTAACTGTGCTAGGTTTTGGAGATATTAGAACAAAAGTGAGATGGCCCCTGCCCTTAAGAAACATAAATGCAAATCATAGCAAAACTCATGATAAATTTAGGAGACAGCTTTGATGCTGTTTGTTCGAGTTAATTCTCACAGTCTTTTTTTTTTTCCTACAAATCAACTGATAGGTATACAAGGTCGGAGTTGCATGGAAGGTCATTCGCAAGAACTTTTATTTTGCTTAATTGCTTAGTGGGTTTTTTTGCTGTTTATTTATACTTAGTCTGTGATTGGTTTCACTTGGGGAAAATATTTGTGTATATGAAAATAAAAGCAGTAACTGCATTTCATTGTTACAGGGAAAGATGCAGTTTCTGGTGGAGTGGTAGTACTTGGTGAGCTCAGGATCAGTAAGCATCAGTTCATGGGTTTTTGGTTTGTTGTTGTTCACCTTCTTTTGGATTCTGGATGTCCTAGACCAGGTCTGCACAGCCTGCGGCTTGACAAAGTATGGTGGTCTGTGAAAAATGGAGAGGACATTTTTTGCAGGCCGCCCAAAATCCTTTGGTGGCTGGCAAGTGGCCTGTGAGCTGCAGATTGTGCGGGCCTGGTCCTAAACTGTGGAGACTCAGCTGAAGTTGCTTTATCTCTGGTGCATATTTTCTTTTTTGGAAAAGTTTGAGAGGGCATGGGGATCAGTGAAAGTGTCTAGTTCCTAGCTATTTGTCAGAAAAATACATGGAGAGTTTAATACATCACTAGTGCAGTATGAGTCCTGCATTGTGATATGGCAGCCATAAAAGCTGATTTTGTCTTGGCTGCACAAAAAGAAGCATAGCTTACAGAACCAAGGCATTGGTGCTAGAAGCAACATGACACAGTGGGTGGAGTGCTAACTTTGGAGTCAGGAAGAACTGGGTTTACGTAGCCCATCTGACATAGTCTATCTATAGGGACTCTAGGCAAGTTTCTTAACCCCTTGTTTGCCCATGGCAACTCTGTCAAGCTGTACGTTGCTGAACAGACGCCAAATGCCAAATTCCAATTAGGGGTTTCTAATACTTGTGAAAAAGATCCAGGCTTTAAGTAGGAAAAAAAGTTCCTTTGTACTCTTGAGTCCATGTTATATGAGGATAAGTTGAAAGAACTGAGGATGCCTAATTTGGAAAAGAGAACACTGTGTTATAAGAAATGGTAGCTGTATTCAGGTATGTGGAAGGCAGTCATGTGGGTAATGTTAGACTTGGTCTGTGTGACCCCGAAAGGCAGAACCAGGAGTGGTGGGTGTAGAGTTGCAAAGAAGACAATTGAGGCTGGAGAGCAGAAACAACTTAGGAATGCTGAGTCATCACACAGAGCAGTGGGCTTCTTCTGCAGGTGGAGTGACAGAGGCTGGACAATCATGTGGTGTAGCTGGGATTCCTTTTTGGATATGAGTTGGACTCGAAATACGTCCTTTCTAAAATTCTATAATTGGTAGCATACAGCAACAACAAGAGCAGTTGTTGGCCCTCAGCAATCCTTTATATTCTGGGAAACTATCCAGTCTTTTCACTGGAGCTCATTCAGGTGCATACATTCACCCCAGCTTTGGCCATTCCACCATACTACCCTTATAAGGAAGATTTGTCACAAAGACAGTGCTAGGTCTTCTTGAAAACTGCTTCCATGGACCTCCATGTGGAATAAAAGTTCCTGGCCTAGCCTTCCTGGAAGAGCATAGCTTCTGTAAATTATTTATTCAAACTGTATTTGCGTCCCTTGGACATTCAAGATCTTTAGAGTTCTGAGCTAGACTGCAAATTAAAGTTAGAAAGGAATGAGACTTCTGCCTTCTGAGGCCTTCCAGTCTCAGAGGGATGATTAGCATCTGCTGAGTTAAAGGCAGACTGCGATTAGAATACCAGGGAGTCAGCCATCAGACATCTTAACTCCAGGAGGTGTTAGAAATCACAGAATGTTAGTGTTCGAAGCGTTGGAAGTCCACCTGCTTCATTTTACAAGTGAAGAAACCAAGATATGAACTGACTTGCTCAAGATTACTCTTATTCATTATACTCACTGTTGCTTTTTCAGCATACTGTAAGAGAAGGATGGGGTTCCTAGAAGATAAACTCATTTATTTCCCAATGTTTCCTGGGACTAGCCCTGATTAGTAGTAACTCTGAAATTGAGACAGTATTTTGATGCAATTGAGGATGCTTAAAAATAATATTGCTTGCTCATTTTCTTTTGTATTACTTTTTGGTTTGTTTTATGATTTCTTCCATTCATTTTAATTCTTCTATGCAACATGATTAAGGTAAAAATGTATTTAATAGGAATGTATGTGTACAGCCTATATAAAATTGTATGCTGTCTCAGGGAGGGAAGGCAGGAGGTAGGAGAGAAGGAAGGGAAGGGAGGGAAAAATATACATTATTTGGAAGTGATTGTGGAACACTGAAAACAAATAAAATAATAATAAAAAAATTGCTTGAGGATCCTTCCGAATAAAACAAGCCAATGCTATCATGAAAATATTTTTATTTTGTATTTTACTGTATGTTATTGGCCAGTTTTACTTCAGAAACTATAGAAGGAACATCTCATTTTAAATAGTTTTTTATTTATAATACAAATAACGTAAATTAAGTGGAAAAAATAATTGTACAGTTGAATAACTATTTTTTGGTCAGACTTAATGAAAACAAGTGGGGTATTTATTTTTGTAACCCATATCTCCTTCCTACTCCCCTTTCCTGACCCTTTGTTAAATATTTTTATCCCCAAATGGAGAAAAAGGAGAATTATACAGGAGGAATTCAAGTGCCTCCATATAAGTTGAAGGCCCATTTGGGAAGTGACAGTTCTGTAGCTTGTAGAAATTATAGAAGGGAAGAAGCTGGTCAATCAGAAGTTGAGGTAAATGAACAAATAAAAAACCAGCTTCCTTGTACCTTATGAAGAGGCAAATATCTGACTTTTTTTTAATACCCTATGACATTGACAAAGTACATGCTGCCCTGAGATATGTGTGATAGCAGCAGTGGTTGCTGTTTTAATGCAGAAGGCAAGGTATAAGGTGAATTACATGGGTAAAATATTTTAATTTTTCTAATCATAATGTGGGAGGATTCATAAGGGAAATATGCAAGTGTATCTAGTAGTTCAGCAGGTCCTGATGCCTGGGGAAAAGAAGCAGTTAAAAAAAAAGAAGGGATGAAATCAGGAAGTTTACTAACCTGAAAATCCTGCCTGTTCAGGAATATTCCATGCATCATGTTCAACGCAGCTGCCCCCAAAAAGGGAGCACCTGTTAATGAAGTTGCTTAATTTGGGCCACCAGATCATTCCTTTGTTATACTGCTTGTAGTTTGTCGTCATTCTTATTCTCTGTGTAATGTGGAGGAAAGAGGAAGAACTTAGAATCTGAGGGTATAAGCTCAGTTCTGATTCCTCCTACTCCGTTTGCTTTTAGGCAAGGCATTTCACTTTTTTCTGTGCCTCAGTTTTTTCATCTATAAAATGAAACAGTTGGACTATATCAGTAGTATGAGACAAATCCGTGCAGCTGCGTATTGGCTTCAGTAACTACAAATCAACATTATGTTGTATTTTTATTTATTTTGTTAAACATTTCCCAGTTACATTTTAATCTGGTTTGGGCTGTACTCTTGAGTTTGTCCTCAGGACCAGAGGAGAGCAGCTGGCACCTTTGGGCTACATGATCTCTAAGACTCAGCTCTAAATCTGTGATCCTAGGAATATTATTAGATACTAATCCCAATTAAGATCTCCATTATAGCCATTCAGTAACAATTGGTTAAATTTATGAGAACCATGATACTTTAGGTTTTTCTTTCAAATATTTTTCTGTAACTTTAAATCTGTTGTTTCAGATACTGTGTAATTAGAAAGTATAACCCCACATTCACAGTGCTAAGTCATTCTTTTGTTCAGTGCCTCCTTTTTGTAATGCACTTGTAGATAGATGCAAAGATAAATTATCATAGTCCCTTGTTTCATGGAGTTTCTGCTTTAATAGGGAAGACAGAACATGTACATAAGAAGCTCCTTGGGAAGTTCATAGGAGACAGATCATTTTCACCTAGTGCATGAGAAGCCTAAGGGAGAAATCAAAGGTGATATGTGACTTGACTTGGAGCTTGAAGGAACTGGAAAGCATTTCATTAGATGAAGATATGAGGGATCGAGGCTGGGGAGAAGACATTTCAGCCATGAAGGGTAACCTGAGCAAAGTCATAGGATCCACGACTTAGAAGTCAGGTTCATCCAGTTCAGTACAACAGTTGAGAGGCAGCAGACCTGTTCAGGGATCCTTGGTAATCTGTTTTAACTGGAGTATTAAGGGTCTGAAGGGAGAGGAGGATGAGATTGGTATTTTGGAGTTGTTATGTCGGGGGTGTTTTAAGCTCTCACATGGTTGACTAGAGAACTGGGAAGTTTACTAAGGGCTTTTCCTCAACAAGCCTGTGGTGAGGTAGGTAGTGCAAATACTATTATCCCCGCTTTACAAGGGAGGAAACCAGACCTCTCAGGTTGTGACTTCTAAGATTATATAGACAGTAAATGGCAGAGCTACAATGTAAACCCAGGTCTTCTGACCCTAAGTCCAGTGCTTTTTCCACAATATCACATGATTTCCCCGTAACATAAATTAAAATTACCTGTGAGTATTAGCAAGAAGTAGAATTTAATAGAAATATTTCTATCTTAACCTAGCTTTAAAAAAATCTTTTTAAAAAGCTTATTCGTAACTAATACGGACTAGGCATAGCTAGTAAAAATTAAAAGCTGTCTCATCTGATCAAATTAATAATAATCCTCTGTGACCCGAATTCTCTGACATTTTAAAAGTATATTAGAGCCAAGGCCAACCCTTTGTATTCCTACGTAATTTTCTCTGGGGAATAGTTGCCATCAGTCTTTTAGGTGTTGTTTCATTGATCCTGAATGGGTCATTTGACCCCCAAATATATTCTTACCTTCTCATAACTAATTTGAGGTAGGATACTATCTCTGGAAGCCATTATTAATATATAAATGCTATATATATTATATAAATATATCACATAATATATGACAACATACATTATATATAAATTATAGCACCCACTCACATGTTAGCAGAGATTATTAGTTCTTCAGATTAACTGGAGAGCAGTGTCCAGGAGTCCAACACAAGTAGGAGGCAGCAAGGTAGCCCAGTGGATAGACCACTGGACTCTGAATCTGGAAGATCTGAGTGCAAATCCAGCCCCAGACACTTACTAGCTCTGTGACTGGGCAAGTCACTTAGCCTCTGTTTGCCTCAATTTATTCAATTGTAAAATGGGATTTATAATACTTAAACTTACCTCATGGGGTTTTTGTGAAGATTAAATGAAATAATCTTTATTCCTCTTTTATCATCTGCCACAGTCTGTTTTTTAAGATGTTATTTTCTTCAGTATTTTTTTGAGCCTCCTGTACCAAGTTGTTGACTCATTTTTCATAATTTTCTTGCATCATTCTCATTTCTCTTCCCAAGTTTTCCCCTACCTCTCTTAATTGATTTTCAAAATGCTTTTTGAGATCTTCCATGGCCCGAGACCAATTCACATTTTTCTTGGAGGTTTTGGATGTTTTGACTTTGTCTTCTGAGTTTTGTTTTGATCTTTCTTGTCACCATAGTAACTTTCTGTGTTCAAAATGTTTTTCTGTTGTTTGCTCATTTTTCCAATCTATATTTTGACTTTTAACTCTTTGCTAAAGTGGGGCTCTGCTTCCAATGTGGAGGGGGATACTGTCCCAACCAAACTTCAGGGGTTTTGTGCAGCTATTTTCAGAGATACTTCTAGGGACCTCTAAGTTTTCATTTCTTCCAAGGTGGTATAATCTGAGAAGAGGCCTGTTTATTCCTCTCCTGGCCTGTGCTCTGGTCTGTGAGTTGTGAGTGCACAAGCATTCTGTTCTGTCTTGGAACTGTGATGAGGGTCGCTGCTCCTACTGCAGCTGCAAGATATGGTTTGCTAATGCTCCTCCTTGCCCTGAGACTGCCTCCCAGAACTGTGATCCAGATTTGAGTATGGGCAAAGCAAGAGAGTCCTGTCCTTGGTGCCAGCAAAGAGACCTCTGTAATCTTCTTCTGACCAGTTGTTTGACCTCCTTACCGTCTGTGGGCTGAGAGCTCCAGAAGCTGTGGCTGCTACTGTTGATTCAGTGGCTCCCAGGGCCTACTCCTGATTTGTTATGATTCTATCTGCACTGGCAAGGCCTGTACTAGATTGTGCTCCACTCTTGCCCATATCTCACTTCTAAGTCATCTTGGGCTGGAAAATTATTTCACCCTGTCCTTTTGTGGGTTCTATTGCTCTAGACTTTGTTTTAGGGCATTATTTAAAGGTGATTGGGGAGAGAGATCAAGAGAGTCCCTGCCTTTTCTCAGTCATCTTGACTCCACCTCCTTCTATGAAATAATTTTTGTAAAGAGTGCTTAGCACGGTGCTTGGAACATAATAAGCACTAAATAAATGCTAGTTATCTTGAAATTTGGAAAAGATACAGATCATGAACACTATTACTTAGGGTATTTCCAGATGTGGGGGGATGTCACTTAGGGAGGAGGAGACAGAAGGGGAGAGATGAGTCTTAATTTGCATAAAGGTTGCCTCAAAAAGGGAAATAAAGATTCCCAAGAAAATTTTTATCTGCTTCACAGTTTTTGCAGTGTCTGGCCCTGATCAAAAGGTACAGACTAAATCTTCTTATATCGTAATCCCCTAAGATTGGTACATCTAAACATGCTGATATCTCTATGGATACTGAGGTGTGGATTTTGCAGGTCTGAACAAGGAACAAGTAAACTTTCATATATGCTTTAATTTGAAAATGTAATTAAGAAACTCATTTGTATCCTAGGTTCTGAATGTCTTTTCTGATTTGCTAAGAAGTGTGACCTACCTTTGTATTGTAATAAATTATTGTATATTTTTGTTCATAGATCTCTCTTGAAGTTCCTCTTACTAATTTTTTTTTTTCAATTCAGTAAGCATTCCTTATCCTAAGGATATCCTTCTCAATTCTTGTTTTTGAGATATGCAACCTAATGGGTTAATCTTTTTTGATCAACTAAAAAAAACTAAAAATTCTGTCCACTTTGGAACTTGTCTTGCTCTAGAGGTTTCTAATTTACTTCCTAGTTGTTTGCATTTTCTGCTTCTCAGATTATCTTGAATTTACTTGACTCATGTTTATATGCTGTATCCCCAGGTAGAATGTTAGCTCCTTAAAAGCAGGGGCTGGTTTTTATTTTGCATTTGTAATCACAACGTCAGCCCAATATCTTAAAGATAGTAAGTGCTTTTATGTTGGCTTCTCATGCTGGTTCCAGGATGCCACTATCTTCATGATGATCTGTGACTTTCAAAACAACTGCCAGGACTTTTTTTGGACCCTGGAAGCTAGCTTATGGTGGCCAAGATGCATATCATGAAGTTGGCTGATGTGGAGAAATTAGTTGATGAACTAGCTATACATGTTGTCTCTTCATGGAATGATAGTTGTGAACAATATTTAAGAATCCAGCATGGTTCTGGTTTTGGAATGTTCAATGCAACTAATGCTTTAAAACATACAAACACCTACTAAAGAATGTTTAAGAATGGTAGGAGAGCAGGACAGATTGTTGACCCATATGACTGAAGCCATAGAGCAGATTACAAAGGAAGGTGACTTGACTGATTCACTTGAGTTAAAATTGTGCCTCTGAAGATCACATTGACATGGAGGAATTGAAAGTGAGGGAATAGATTAAATTTTGGAACTAGTTTTGTTACCCAAGAATGAACTTCACAATCATGGAGTTTCAGGTTTATTTGTAAAATTTAAAGCAATACCTTCTAGCCTTTTCCTGCTATTAAGATTTTTCTTAATAATTGATTGTGTACTCATCAGGATGGGAGCACAAAGCTTTACTAGGAGGCTGATAAGACTTACATGTTAAGAGAATACACTTTGTGTGAAAGTGACATAGCAAGTTTAATGCATATTTACAGAACCTAACAAATGCTTACCTGTAATGGGGGGAAGTATATGAGAGGCAGGAGTTTGCTTAACCAGTGGTACCTAACCTTGTGGCTGCATATGAAAGTATTATGCATATAATCTAAATGAAGTACATCATAACATGGAGCCCTCACTGCAGATGACTGTTGTGGGCTGGGAAAGAGTTATTTGGAACAAATAATAAATAATTGTGTATCATACATATCACAATAGATAACTCCAAGTCCAAGATAGTAAGTGAGTGGCCCATTTTCTTTAGCCTAAAGCAGGACTTCTTAAACTTTTTCTACTCAGTACTTCTTAAACCATGGATTGCGACCTAAGGGAAAGTAAATGACAGCTTACTGTAGACAGATTCTGCTCACCTGCTGTTCGTATCAACTGGACATATCTCTCTGTACCTAAAATTCATTGGGAGTTGAGCTAAAGTTTTGGATTGACATTCTGTAAGACTTCATAGGTTTTTATATGCCTTAAGAAACAGTTGAAGGCAGTGGGCTTATAATTACCACAAGTAATTATTGTCTAGCATGAAGAGATTAATTAACTGAATCTAGTGGTTCCTTATAACTTTCATAGGTTTCCTGGAAAATAAAAGATTATGTATTTTGGAATTGTTCCAATTTTAGCTTTGCAAACAGAAGTCACTTGTTGAAAAGCTAATCTTCCTTTTTTGTGCTTACAGAGTAAGTTTATATTTTTCCCTGAAAAGTCCTTAAATGGACTTTTAAGACAAATTTGTTCAGAATTAGAGTAAAAAAATTATTTTCTGAATTTCAAGGTATGGCAAACAGTGATATAGTGATTAATAGTGTGAATCTCTATTCTTTTCTGTCATCTGTTCCTGGAAGTCATGGTATCTGAATCGTTTTATGGCTTCGACTCATTTTGTAATGACAGATGCCTTATTTTTGGTTCTGTTGTACTGATTTTTTTGTACTTTTACTCCATTTGAGACCTTAATATTGGTGCTAGTACAGAGAAACTTCTGGCATATAGCTTTCTGTCGGATCTGGTATTGAGGGGAAATATGCTCTGTATTAGGTATTAAAACTAGTTTTGTGTTGTTTTTTTTTTTATTGGAGTTTTAAAGAAGAAAATGAGGGAAAACATTTTCAAAATAAAACTTAGTTTTTGAATTATATTTTCAGGTTTCGTTTATGACAGGAGACCCAGTTAAAAAAAGAATAAACTTGGGACAAACTAAATAACTATTGGATAGCTTTAGTGAAGTGCAAAAAGTAAATGAAAATTTCAATTCATTGAACAGTTATTAAGTGTCTACTAAGCACTAGACACTCTACTTAGCACTGGGGATACAAATAAGAAAGAAGACAGTCCCTGCTGTAGAGAGCTTACAGTCTAATGGGGGAAGACCGCTGAAAAGTGAGGGGGGTGGAATTTGGGAGACCGAA
Organism: Notamacropus eugenii; assembly: GCF_028372415.1. Lineage (NCBI taxonomy): Eukaryota > Metazoa > Chordata > Mammalia > Diprotodontia > Macropodidae > Notamacropus > Notamacropus eugenii. The sequence goes on along the minus strand of NC_092872.1, from coordinate 608,953,975 downwards.
GGCTTGTAGTTATCTATTGTGATGACATATAATTATGTCTTATTGGTTCCAAACATGATCCCCTTTTTTTGTAATTGAATAAGCAAGCAGTTACTAGCCTCAAAAAAGGAAAAAACCTGTTGATGAATTTGTTGAATGTATGTGCAGGGAGCATAACAGGGCCTTGCACAATTTCATATGGTGACTATCCAAGTGCTAAACTGTTATCTTGCCACCAGGGGAGAGTTCCTTATTGTGTTAAGAACCATGAATCACAAAAAGAGGTTAAAGAAACTGGCCAGATCCCAGATTAAAGAGTTGACTGGAGAAGTTAGTTTTAGCTGTGACATTACCTGAGTAACAGCTCAGTTGAACGAGTAGGTCCTGGCTGAGCATTGAGGGAGAGAAAAGGAGGAGATATCAGGAGATATCAGATATCAGGGTACCTGGCATATGGGAATGAATCTTAGGCTGAAGTTGGGGCTAGTGTCTGGCTCTTGAACGAGGAAGAAAAAATGCATTCTGCTTTCTGACAAATGCAATTCATCAAGTATTTATAGAGCCCTAAGTATGTGCAGGGCACTGTTCTGGGGAAGCTTTAGGGATACAAGGACAAAAAAATGAAAAGCAGACTCTGCCCCTGCCTTCATTTTACTACGGGTTTACAGTTAGTAAACAGGTAAATAAATCTGTGATCTGAGGGAAGAAAGTGTTAATTGGGAGAATGAGGAGAGGCATTTTCTTATAAGGTATTAAAGGATTCTAAGAGATCAAGTCCAGAAGGCACAGAGACAGAATGAAGAGTTGGAAATAGCACAAGGGATCATTTGGCCAGAAGGTAGTGTGTGGATGAAAGGAAGCTATGTGAAATGTCTAGATGGAAGGTTAGGTTGAAGTCTCATTGTGAAGATGTTGTGCTGTTTCTTCAAATGGGACTATTATTGTCTTTGTGTATAGGTGAATATGGTCTCTACATGTGTGAAATGGAAATTTATTGCCTTTTCTGTAACTTTTCTTCAAGTTGAGTCTGTTAGTGACACATTTGCTAACAGTAAGCTTTTCTAATCGACTCATTCATTGTGCTTCTGATTTCTTTTGATCTATAGTTTTTGCCACGTTACATAGCATTTTATTTATTACTGTAATTTTTTAAATTAGATTTTAGCCGTGTTAGTTAAAAGGTTTTAAACAATGATAACTGGACTTGGAGGCTGTTAAAAGTTAGGGAACAAAGAACACAAACTGATTATTAAGCTTGTCTACTCTGGTTGGACCTAGGATATTGGTAATACCTTCCCATTGTTCTATTGTGACATCACACAATGCAGCAAAGAAAATCATAAATTTTTTAAAAAAGCGTTTTAACCCAGTAGACAAAGTACTTGATGGTTCTTTTCCTTATCAGTAACCTTCTATTTGATGACCAAAATACTTAGCCACTCCAGTTTTTGTCTAATGATACAATAGCCTCATCCCTAACAGATCACTATGTACATTATTAGCATGTACTTGGTCCAAGGTTGTGAGGCAGTGCAGTGCAGCAGAAGGAACCTTGGGCAGCATTCTAAGAGATCTGGGTTCTGGTCTTGTCTCAGTTACTAACTGGTCTTGTGACCTTGAGCAAATAGCTTTACTTCCCAGAATTTTTGTGAGTATACTACAAACCTTAAAGTGTTGGATAAATGAGAGTTGTTATGATTATGATCTCTCTGGGACTGTTTCTTCCCTTATACAATGAAGGAATTAAATTGAATGCTAACTAAAGACCATTCCAGTCACTGAAGTTTGATGACTATGGGAAATTTTATCTTCAAATCCACATTTGCAAAACAAAGTAAGCCAGGGCTTGACAAAATGATGCCAATAGTAATATTTTCAGTGACTCAAGAAGAGAATGATAGTTCATGTTCTTAAAAAGCCAAGTAAAATAAACTTCATAACTATAGCTTTTCTTCTTATTCTTTGGTGAGAGTGTTTAAAAAGTAGTTATAATGAAATTCTCAGGCAAAGCATTTTTTGTTCTAAGTGGAGTACAGAGAAATTGGGTTTTCTGCCCTCCCAGAACAGATGCCTTTTCTCACAATGCTCCCTTCATCCACTGGAAAGACCTTCCTGCCTCTTTACTCATCTATATATGCCAGCTATTTTGGAAAGCCCAGATCAAGACCCTCTTCCTCCACAAAGCTTTCCGTAGAAGTTCCAGGCCCTACTGATTGTATACTTTCTCTAATTCCTTCTATTGTACTCATTATATGCATCACAATGAGTATTTCACTATACTGCTTTCTTCAAATAGTTCATTTACGCATAGATATTTCTATTTTCTGTACCATTATAGTTCCCAGCACCATCCTAAGCATGGCAAAAGTGCTTGAAAAAGACTTTTTGAATGATTGTTATTTGTTACTAAGGAGGATAGGATTGAGAGAGGGACCACCATAGCAGAATTTGTGAAATAAAGTGGGTTGGCTTGTGCTTCCAATTTTCTTACCTCTCATGGAATGGCTAATGAGAAACATAGAAAATGTTTATAAAGGTTGAGTGTATCTATAGAGAAGAAAAAAAGGATAAAAGAAAGCTAAGTTACAATTCAACTCTGCCAATATGCTGATCAGAGCAGTTGCCTTATTTTGGAGGTGGAGGAACTACGAGTAATTACTAAACCTTACGGGAGAGATTTGTTTCTCCTTTCCTGCTGTGGTTGACAAGAAGGGGCTCCCATGGGGGGAGGGAGAGGAGGGCTCAGGCAGCTGAGTTCTTTCAGTAGCAAAGCCCCCTGTCCCTCCCAAACACTCTTAGAAGGACGGTGAAATGAGAAATGGAAGACACAACATTATAGATGTAAGTGTATCTTTGAACAAAACTAGAATCTTTAAAAAATACTCACTGATGAGCAGTGTTGTACAATTTAAAATAATTGAACTTAATTTTTTTTATTAAAAAAAAAACAACCCCTGTAATATCAATCATTTTTAAATGGCCAGTTAGGTGGCATATGTTCAGGGTACAAGTGAGGGTAAGTCCTTTTGTGGGATGTTTGATAACAGATTTAACATTCTGAATCAGGACTCCCACTGACCATTGCAATATGCCGCCTCTCATAAACACTAACTCAGATTTCAGTTCTAGGCCCTGTGATCCTTTGCGTGAACACATTCCATTTATTTGTGCCTGTGCTTTTCTGCCTGTTGTGAATCACTGGATGCTAATATCAATCTTTTTACTTGGACAAAGCTTCTGCGGGTGCCCCCATTTAGTCTGGATTCCTAGACACTGTCTAGAATTGACCTGTTTAGCCTCTGAACCTTTCCTGTTTTCTGTTTGGCCAGAGATGCCAGACTGACCTTGCACTCTCTCTACTCATTGTGCCTGATAGTGAGTTCTTTTTGTACAAGACTGTCCTCTGTGCTCTGTTGGGTTGTGGTTGCTTTCCTAAGACCTTGCTCTCCTGTCTTTTATTGCGGCTTGTGACTGAGTATGTGTAGTGAAGACTTGAGCTTAAGGATTAGTGAGAATTTAAATCTGTGCTTCATTTACTGGGGCCAAAATTTCCTAATTTGTAGAAAGGCCATGGCATTGGGGATTCTCTGCCTGGTGCTAAAAGGAACAGGATAGCCAGGATGACCAAGCTATCATTTTCAGGTGGTACAAGAGAATGCTGGGAAGATTCCAAGGTTTTGACTTTCAAATAAATTCTTTGCATTCCTGTATAAATTCAGTCCAAATCCTATGACAACTTGTGTGTGAGTAACCAAAGTGCTTCTATAACCTAGTCAATTGCTAATAATTTCTCATAATCTGTATAACAAAAGATCCCTGGAGTCTCTTACAGTGAAGTTGGGCCTGCAGTCACTTTTCATTTATTGAGAACACTTGGGTGTTTGTATAACTTTTAATTGGTAATAACCACAGTGACTCAACCTGGTGTGATGGCTGCCACCCCCTAGACAGAAACCACCCAAGTGTCTGCTTCAGCCTTATGACTTTTTCCTCTGCAGTGTAGCAACTTGCATAATGTTTCTACAGTTCTCTTTAGAATCCAGGGAAGAGGGAGTGAGTTATAAGCTGTTGTTTTTATTGGCGCCCAGTGTTCAAGGTCATCTTCTTACTTTAAAGGAATAAATGATGCCAAGTAGAGGATGGGATTTTTTGAAATGCTATAAATGAAAGCCATCTTCCCTAAAGGTGATTTTGACTTTGAATCTCTCTGTTTACAGAAACTTGTTTGGTTTTGTAAGTATTAGAAAGATTGTGAGGTAACTAGGCTAGGATCAAAATGATGTTTGAAATAAAGGCAAGAAAATGGAAAGTATTCTCATTGGGTTTTATAGGAGCTTAAAAAAAAAAGACTGGCTAGGAATGCTTTCTTCAGTCCCTCAGGTAGCTTGTTTCATCTTTCAAAAAGGAAAACAGCTTATTATCCTTTCAGTGTGAAGTTATTGAAGAGAGTTCTGAACAAAGTATGAAGATGTAGCTTCTAGTCTTGGCTGTATGACCTTGGTCAAGTCACCTTCCCTGTGGGAGCCTCAGATCCTTCCTTATATGTAAAATGAAGTTGTTATACAGAAGTATCAAACTTGTGGGCTGTGCATAGGCCTATAAAACTCCTGAATGGGTCTGAGTCGGGATAAAGTGTAACTGGGAAATGTTTAACAAAATAAACAAAAATACAGTCCAACATAGATAATCTTCATTTGTTTTTCTACATTAATTATGGTCTGCAGAAGTCAGTTTCTATTTGAGTATGACACCATTGGACTAGATAATCTTCAAGGTCTCTTCCAGCTGTAAGATCCTATGATCTTAAGTATGTATTTATTCCATGATCCTGCCAAAGCAGTATTTTTTTCAGCTCTTGTCCTTGTGCTGCATTCTCTAGTTTGTCTCTGCTCATGCTACCCCACCTCCCCCACCACTGCCTTCCATTTTTGAAATATATGATTTCACAGGAGGGCTATTTATGGAATATGGGTTAGATTTTAAAGTACTATAGATGAAAATTGTCTCATATTTTCTCAATCCTTATCTTGTTGCTTCTCTTTCTTCTCTGTCATATTTGGGTCTGTTCTAAGGTATATTTGTTCTGTTATGACCAAAAATCAAATATTGATATTGATATCTCTTTGAATTATAACAAATATTAGAATAAAATCCACGAAGATCATGAGACCATAGATTTAAAGCTGAATGAAACCAAAGAGATCATCTCGTCCAGGAGTGGGGAATCTGTGGCCTCAAGGCCACATATGGCCCTCTAGGTCCTCAGGTGTGGCCTTTTGACTGAGTCCAAGTTTTACAGATCAAATCCTTTTATTAAGGATTTTTAAGGATTTATTTATTATTTTGAGGGTTCATTCATTCATTTATTTACTTACTTATTAAGGATATTTAAAGGGCTGCACTTGAAGACCTAGAGGGCCACACGTGGCCTTGAGGCTGCAGGGTCTCCACCCCTAGTCCATTTCTCTCCTACTTGCAGCTAAGTGGTGCAGTAGATAATGCGCTGTATTTGAACCTCTCTGCAGCCTTTGACACTGTTGATTACCCTCTCCTTCTCGATGCTCTCTCCTAGTGCTCCTATCTGTCTAACCATATCTTAGTCTTCTTTGCTTTATACTCATCCAGATCACACCCTCTAATTTGTCTCCCAGGGCTCTGTGCTGGGCAGTCTTCCCTTCTCCTTCTCTGCTTCACTTGGTAATCCTATCAGATCCCATAGACTTAATTGCTCATGATTCTGAAGTCTAGCCCTGATGGGACCTCCATTCTTACACCTCTTGCTTTTCAGACATCTCGAACAGGATGTCCAGTAGGTGTCTTAACCTCAACATTTCCAAAACAGAATCTTCCCTCCCTTCACCCAAACTTCTGTTTCCATCTGAGGGCTCCACCATCTTTTTTATACCAGTGTCCCAGGCTGTCAACCGAAGAGGCATCCTCAACCCTTCATTATCTCTCATTCTCCATCTCCAGTATGTTACTAAGGCTTGTTGTTTTCATTTTTGCAACATCTCTCAAATATACTCTTTTTTCCCTGCTGCTAATTCTGGTACAGGTCCTTATCATCTCACACTGAAAACTATTGCCATAGCCTGCTGGTGGGTTTCACTGCCTTTTTTTTTTTTTTTTTTTTGGACCATTTCCTTGTCTTTCCTCACTCCAGTCTATCCACCATTCAGCTGCTGAGGTGGTTTTCCTAAAGCATGAGTGTGACCATGTCAGTCCCTCCCCACCTTCATCATTGGCTCCCTATTGTGACATATAAAAAATTTGAGAGCCATAGTTTCTGAGTAATTAATCATTTTATTAATCATGCTAGCATATAATTAATAAAAGAGATCAGTGACAGACATTCTTGAATGCCAAAGACCCCTCATGAAATCACTCAATGCTTATATGCCTTTGGAAGAGTAGATGTTCCTGAGGGTGGCAATCAGTTCTGATTGGTTAACAGGTAATGAGAGAATGAATATTATAATGAGAGGTCGGCTTATTTTAATAAGGGTCTCAGGGATGTGATTCTGATCTCATAGTTTGGTCAAAGAAACTTATCTATACCCACATCAGCTATCTAGGGTAAGCAAGATGAAAAGGAGGATCCACATTTTCTCAGACCTGTCTGAGTAAACCACAATGGGCCAGAATCCATCAGCTCATCTAAACTAAGCTTTTTTTACCTTTTGAACAGATTTCAATTTTCCCCACCCATTATTAGTCCTGTATTTCAAAGGCTGCCTGAATAACCTACAGGCTCATTTCTGAATGAGGAAGTAGAAAAGGGGAAAAACCTTGGTCCCAATTCAATAATTGGCTGTTAATATAGGAGAGAAATTATAATTTCTCTCACCATCACCTTCCTGACTTCAGACCAGATACTCTTATCAACTTCACCACCTAGCTGCCTACCTAAGCTTTGATTAACGTTAATTATGGTGCTTTTTCTCTGTTCTGTCAACTGTGTGGAGGATGGTTTGGATGGGGAAACAACAAAAGTGGGTAGACTAGGAGACTTTCAGTAGTCCCTGGAAGAATTGAGGAAAGTTTGAAGGAAACTGTGAGATCTGAGATTTCATCAATCTGAATAGTTCCTCCACCGGTAGAGATCACTCTTTTTACCCTTTCTCATTCCTGTCCATGCTTTTCTATTAAATTCTTCATAGAGAATCTATCCTACTTAGTTCTGGTGCTCTTTACACCTTTTCTTATCTTTTCTTATTTTATTCTTCAGCCACTTAGGATTTTTACTTTATATTTATGAATTATCTGTATACAATGAGTTTCTCAGGCTAAAGATATAGAAGACACTTGGCAATCCTAGGCGAATTCCCTCTAGAATATGGTGATTTCCGGGATAGATGTCTTGTGCATTTTATCTTGTAGTAAGCACTTGCTTTCCTCTTCCTCCTTTTACCTTCCATATTCAAAACTCCCCTTTATAGATTTAACTTCAGCTGCCTATTTTTCTGCTTAAGGCAATTAGCAGAAATGTTTGAATGATGAGTAAATAAGTTTAAGCCTCCCTAGCACTTAAGATGCTTCTTGGTGGTTTGGAAAGAGCCTTGTATTTGTAGTTAGAAAACTTGTTTTAATCCTGACTGCCATTTATTAACTTTATGGTGTATGGAAGTCACTTATCCCCTCTAAAATTTAGTTTATTTGTAAAATTAGATTGATTAGATGGTGTCTGAGTTTCTGCCCAATATTTAAATTTACTTGAGTATTCTTATCCTGAAATTCTTGTTAGACCCAGTGAACTTTTTTAGCTGGGGGTCCTTCTGATGGTTGTTTAGAAGTTGTCACTCTCCCAATGTCAAACCAGTTCAGCAAGGAGTTTATCGCAAATGAAAATTGTTTAGTAGCCCATAGCTATATAGCATCTACTTTCTATTTACCCACTAAAACTTTGCTAATGACTATGTACCAAGTGTGTTACTCTGTCCTAGGTAAAGTCAGCGTTGCTCTATATTACAACACACCCTGTACCATCCCACCTTTGTACTTTGCTCATGATGGTCCCTTTCTCTACAATATCTTTCCTGTTCTGTAAATTCCTAGCTGTTCTTTCAAGCCCTTCTCAAAGGCCACTTCTGTGACATCTTCCTTGTTCTCCCCCAGCCATCAATGATATGATCGCCTGTCACCAAGTTATAAACTTCACAAGGGCATAGATTTCATTTTAACCAAACTTTGAATTTCCAGTGCTCAGCACAGTACCCATCAATTGGCAGGTATTGATTAAACTCTTACTGTGTGCTTGGCACTGGGAATTCATATTCTTTGCCCTTATGAATCTTACATTCTGGTGGAGGAAACAACATGCACATACAAAAATAAATAATATAAACTTTATATATATATGTACATTATATATGCACACACATATGCATACTTATTGTGAATATAAGGAGGCCTTTGTGGAATCAGAAAAGGCTTTATGGAGGAAGGGGTAGTTCTCAGGTTGAACTCTGAAGGAAGCTCAATCTTCTTAGAGGCGGAGGGGTGGAGGGTGTGCATTGTTACATGTGAGGAACAGCAAGAAGGCCAATTTGACAGACCACAAAGTCCGTGAAGAGAGGTGCTAAGATGTATAACAAGGCTGGAAAGGTGGGGTGGGGCTAGCCATGAAAGGACTGCATGCTTCATGTTTGTTTCTACAGTGGGTTTCGTTGGACTACAAAGTTATGTGTGGAGGATGCGTTGGGGGAGAGGGAGAGACCTGAATTAGGGAGACCAATTAGGAAGATATTGCTGTAGTTCAGAGAAGAAGTGATGGAAGTGATGAAAGGTACTGTAGAGGTAGAATTGGCCAGATTTAGCAGCTGATCAGCTACATGGTGTCAGTGAGAGTAAGGAAGTGATAACACACAGGTCGGAACTTGGGTGACTGACTGGAAGCATGAGGTACACTTGACCATGGCTTCATAGGGGTGTTTACAAGAGGTTGATCTGGGGTGAGAGGAGATGAGTTCTGCTAGGACATGTTGAGTTTGAAATGTAAGTTCAAAATATCTGATAGACAGTTGGTGATACAAGATCGGAGCTCAGGAGAGAGACCAAGGCATAGATCTGGGAGTCTTCTGCATAGGAGGGAGATTGACTGCGTGGAAAACGATGAGAGTGTAGAGAGAGGAAGGGCCAGGGCTGGGCCTTGGAGGACATCTACAGTTGAGGCCCCAGCGATAGATCAAGCAAAAAGAGCCTGAGAAATATTGGTCAGACAGGTAGGAGATCCAAGGGAAAGCAGTGTCACCAAAATCCAAAGAGGCATATCCAACAGAGGGGTGACCAGCAGACTCCAATGCTGCAAAGCAGACAAGAAGAATAAAGCTGGAGAGGATACTATTAGAGCTTGCAATTGAGAAATCATTGGTGGTTTTGGAGTAAGCAGTTTCAGTTGAGTCAGAAGCCAGATGTCAGGAGATTGAGGAGCAAGTGAGAGGAGAGGAAGTGGGAGGAAAGTAGTGTAGACAGCTTTTTCTAGGGTTTTGGATTTGAAAGGAAGGTGAGATATAGAATGACAGTTTGAGGAAACTTGGTAGGTACTTACTTCAGTTTTGAGTTAAACCAAAAAGTCCGCTTTGAGAAAGATTATGGGTAGGTGCAGCTCCTAAACCTTGGTGGAGACTCCGCTAGTCAGTTACCATCTGTTTCACTGATCAGTGTTTCTGCAGTGTAGATGCTGACTCATCATGTGTGGTTTTTATGCCTTTCTTTTCATAAATCTTCTGTAAAGACTCCACTCAAATTTCTGAACCCTTTCCTTTGACTCTGAATATTTCATGTATCCCTGTGCTGCAACTGGGTTACCATCTGTTATCCTTGAGTTTTGCATTATACCCTGGAGATAGGGTCTTAGGCTTTCAACGGAAGGGAGGTGGAGGGGAACCACCCCTTTGCTTGCTAATGATCAATAGCCTTTTAAATTACTGGAATTGTTTTTTGGGGCAGGGATTATTTCACTTTTGTCTTTGTATACCCATAGTTTAGCACAGTGTCTGGAACATACTTGGTAAGGTTTAAGTAATGCTTATTGATTGATGGAGATTGCAGTGTGCTTAGGTGAGAGAAGTGACTTGCCCAAAGTCATAAAACCAGGATGTTTCACAGGTGAGGCTTGAAACCAAGTCTTCTGGACTCTGAAGTCTGCTCTCTATTCGCTATGCCTTGTTCCTTCTTTCTATCTTACTTTTATCTCAATTTTCTTCTTAGCTCCAAGGATAATCTAGTATAGTCAGTGGGAACTCAGTAGATACTGTTGTTTGTATTAGAAAGGATATCGTCTGTAGATCTTTATTTGAGGAATATGAAGTTAATTTATCTGCTGAATTTTTGTCACTGCAGGTTATTGTCAGTTGTAACAAAAACTTCCTCAAACCAAGATTCAGATTCAGAATCATGGATCTGTAAAGCTATAGACTGAAGAAGTTTAAGCTCTTGTTCAAATAAATTTCCTTAATTCATCCTATGTATTCTTTCTGTCGACAGAAAAAATAATCATGATCAGTTTACTTCAGCAGGTGGTTGCCCCGTAGCTTACTAAATTTTTTGCTTCTGTCACTACATAAAATAATCTTGAATTTTTTGTAGAGTTTGGAAAACATATTTAAAATGGTTTACAAATATAAGCAGTTATTTTCTCTTGAATCTTTCTCTTTATACTGACCCAGTAAAGCCACCGATAGACAGTGGTAGCTCATTAATTTGGGGGAAGCAATTCTTTTTTTCAGAGTTGTGGAGAGTTAAAAGCAAAGTTGACCAGCCTGTAAACATCTTGCTTTCATTCATTTGAGGGATTTCTGCATTGTGTATATGTCATTTCTAAAATAATCATCTTTCATTGACTTTCATTTTTTTATCTTTATATGGCATTTTAACATTTACAAGGAACTTTCCTCAACAATCCTGAGGGATGTAATATAAGTATTATCCTTAGTTTGTAGAAAAGGAAGCAGAGGCTCCTACCAGTTTGCTTAGAGTAACAAAAATTGGTAAATGTCAGAGCTGGAACTTGAACCCATGGTTCTGACTCTTTCTACTATATGATTTCACATCTGTGAGTTACTTCCCCTGTCCATACTGAGTTGGTCCTTGGCAGCTCATTGGGAATGGGGGTGGGAGTGGGATGTCTCTTTAAAAAAACAAACAGAAATCAAACATTTTACCATCTGCTGACCTACCTTTCTGATCAAGCCCTAACGTTTTATAAAATCATTCTTAAAATGCTATATACATTTAGAAAAAAGGTTTGATTTTTAATGAGACATCACTAGTCATCAAATATTGCAGTGAAATTCAACACCGTACAGTAATAGAAGCTGTGTTATTGCCAGTAAGATGTGGGAAAGGAGAAGCTTCAGTTCCCTGGATAGGGCTCTCAGGCTTTTAAAACCAAAACTAAAACCTCTGTTCACTGAAGTATTTAAAGATAGCTGCTTTGAATGTCTCTCATTTACTGGTTTTTGGAAATTGTTATAGGCATATAATAGTTTCCTCATCTGTAAAATAAGAGGGTTGACTTCACAATTTTTTGAGTCTCTTACAGCTTTCTCTAAATCTGTGTTCTTTTTAAGAGTTAGGACTTGGCTTCCTTCCCTCCATAGAAGTAGTAGACTATGGGGATTGAATAATTCATATACTGTCAGCCAGAATTTTTGTGTTGATTGGTTTTACCAAATTACTTTTTCTCTCTTTTAAATTTTTGTTTCAAGGGATGGCTGTCCAGATAAGGGAGGGATGCATTAAAAAATAAAGATGATGTGAAAACAATGATGTATATTATAATATTTTTAAAAAGTTAGTGCTTGGCAGAGGAGAGTTCTCCCTAAAGAGCTTATTGTACATTCCCCCCGCCTCTGAATAAGGGGTAGAAAATTTATAAGGCAGAGTTCTTGTACAACAGGAAAGATTTTTTTCTAAAAGCAACTGTTTGCACAAAAATTCACAGCTTTGTGTGCCTGTTGGAAGGCAAATGACACACACAAAAAAATTTTAGAGGCAGTTGCTTACCTCTTCAGCAGGATACTGGAATAAAAAGGAGAAGATGGAAAAGAGGCAGGATGGAAGAAAGGAAAAACAGCACTCAAAATATCAATCAATATCATTCAGTAAACATTTCTCCTACCAAGTGCCAGGCACTGTTCTAAGCACCTGAGATACTAAAAGAGGCCATAGACAGGCCCTGCTCTCCAGGAGCTTAGAGCCTAATGGGGAGACAACAAGCAAACAAAATATATACAAAGCGTTGCATATACAAGATAAATAGGAAATAATTAGCAGGGGGAAAGCACTGGAATAAAAGGGATTGGAGAAAGCATATCTAACATTTATGTAGCACCTTAGAATTCCAGAGTGGAACTTGGATGTATTATCTCATTTGATGTTCATAAGAACTCTTTGAGGTAGTCAGAGCAGGTAAAATAACCTCCATCTTACAGATGATAAAACAGGCTAAAAGTGTTTAAATGACTTGCCCAAGATCATATAGCCCATTCAGTGGCAGAACCAAGACTCAAACCCTGGTCATCTGATCCCCAGTCTTTCTCCATTAGACTAAATTCCTTCTTTAGGAAGGCAAACACACTGAAAAAACAATTTTATAAAATTACAGTAAACTGAAGAAAGTTTATTCCTAGCCTATTACTATTGGAAAGAAAGTAGCTCTAGCCATGGATGATGGAATTCTCTTCATACTTTCAACTGGAATGGCTGCCTGCCTCACACTTCCTCCTCATAGACCCGTATAAAAACTCAGCTCCTCCAGGAAGCCTTCTGTGACTACTGAAGTATACGTGAATTACTCCATTTTATGAATCGTGTTTCTGAATTGTCTGAGATCGTGTTTGAATTCAGGTCTCTCTGACTCCAGACCCAGGGCTCAGTCCTCCAAACAGAAGCTCAGAATAAAGTGATTTATCTAAAGTTACGCCGCGATTTAGTGGCAGAGCCAAAGTGTAACATATTACCTTTTATTCTTTAATTTTTAGGTAAGTCTTATGTCCCCAGTTGCCTTGCATATATGGTGTAGGCACTTAGTAAATACTTGATTAATTGATTAACTAGAAGGTAAAATGACATTAACAAAATTACAGTTCTCACTTTAAGTACTATGCTAAAGCATCTCAGATAATGTGCTAATATGAATTTCTGCGTGTGAAAGATTGCTCAATAAGGTTGTCCTAAACAGGGTGGAAGCTTAATAAGTCTAAAATGCTTATTAAGCATATTAACACATTAATTAAGCATATTAGCATTATTAACTATATAATGCTTAAATAGCTTAAAATGCACTAAGACTAGCTTAAAATGCTCTAGCACTTTTGGGATACCCTGTATATGCAAATGGGTAATTCACAATATGTAAATATTAAATATGTTGACTTTCATTTAAGAGTGGAATTTAGTCCTAGGTAGCTTTTATAAAAAAATTCTTCCTTAAAAATTATTTATTTTTAGTTTACAACATTCAGTTCCACAAACTTTTGAGTTTTAAATTTTCTCTCCCTCCCTATCCTCCCCCCTGCCCCAAGACAGAGTGTAATCTGATATAGGCTCTACATATAAATTCGCATTAAATGCATTTTCACATTAGTCATGTTGTAAAGAAGAATTATAACCAATGGAATGAACTATGAGAAAGAAGAAACAAAACAAAAGAGAGAGAGCAAATAGTATACTTGGATCTGCATTCAGACTTTGTAATTCTTTCCCTGGCTGTGGATAGCATTGTCCATCATGAGCCTTTTGGAGTTGTCTTAGAACCTTGTGTTGCTGGGAAGAGCCATCGCTTCTTTTTTTTTTCTTTTTTTAATAATTTACAGTAGGATTTTTCTTGCCCATGCCAGTCTTCTTACCGTTTTAATGAAAATTCCAAGTTAATTATGTTTGGATAGTGTTAGCCCTTTCTGTGTATCCTTTTGATGTCCAACTAAGTTTATAAAGTAAATTAATCAGCTATGGAGCTGAAAAATACAATTTTGATTGTTTTTATTTATTTAAAATTTTTTCTTTTTTCGTGATGAGCTTGATAAATATTGACAAATATGAGCATTTTCATATACAAAGAACAGAAAGAATTTTGTATATGATAGAGTTAATTGTTATTCTCTTATGTAACAGCTTCAAGTATATATTAAATTTAATAGGAGGACCACTACTGCCTTGCCTACCCAGATCTTCTTTTGAACTTCCTTTTTTTTCTGTGTATTTTTTAAATGTTTGATTTATACTCTTTTCTTTTGCTTTTTTGGCATCATGACTACTACCCTCCTCCCTTTCCCCACACCCATCTATCTTCCCCAGAATTATAGAATTTGAGAGTTGGAAGGGACTTCAGTATTCATTTAATCTAGCCTGTACTTGAAAGGAATTCCCACTGTCACATACCCAAGAATTAGCTCTCTAGTCTCTGCTCAAAAACCTCTTAAGGGAGGAGAACCTCTTGAGGAAGCCCATTCCAGTTTTGGACAGCTCTAATTGTTTCTGAGTTTTTCCTGACATTTGCTGAATTTGCTCCTTTGCAACTTCTACCCGTGGCTCCTTGTTCTGCCCTCTTGGACAAAAGAGGACAATTATAATCCCTCCTCCACATGAAAAACTTTCAAATAATTGAAACTCCCTTGTCCCTCCTGAGCCTTCTTCTTTTACAAGATAACTATATTTAGTTCCTTCAGCCAATATTCATTTGATATCAACTCAAGTGGCCTTTCACCATCATGAGTCCTATCTTTTGTGCACTGTCAATGACCTTCTTGAACTGTAGTAGCCAGAGGTGAGCACAGTATTCTAGATGAGGTCTGATGAGGAGTGTGCAGTGGGACTGACAATAGCCTCCCTTTTCTTTAAAGAGACATCCTCTTGATGTTGCTTAAGAATACATTAGCTTTTGGGTTAGGAAATGAAGAGGGACTGCAGTCCAGGCCTGTGCAAAGGGACTGAGATGGGAGATGGAGCGAAATATGTGAGAAATGGCCAAGAAGGCCAGCTGGAAGTAAACTGCAGCACAGGGAAGGGAGCAGTATATAATAATTCTTGAAAAGTTGACTGCAACCAGGTTATAAAGGTTTTTTTTTAATGTTGAGCTATCATTTATCTATTTTTCTTTAGCATTCACTTTTTCAAATTTGAGTTCTCCCCTCCTTTTCACACAGTTTGTCATCATTACAATATTGCTGGTACTATGTACAGTGTTATCCTGGTTTTGCTCACTTCCTTTTGCATCCGTCATAGAAGTCTTCCCAGGTTTGTCTGAAGCTATCCGACTTATACTTTGTGAAGTCTTGACATGCTCTTTATAGGGAAAGCCAGTTAAGAATTTGCCGTATATTATACAGAGGAAGGGTTAATTAAATAGTCTGAACTCTACTAGTGGTTTCAAGCATTGTAATTCAGTTCCCTTAAGTTAGGGATCTTTAACCCTTTTTTGTGTTCTGGTTCCCTTTACCAATCTCGTAAAGCCTATGGACCTCTTCTCAGAATCATGTGTTTTAATATACAAAATAAAACGCATAAGATTACAAAAGAAACTAATTATATTAAAATATAACTATCACAGTATTTTTTAAAAAACGTTAATTGTTCCCCATTTAAGAATTGTTGCCCTGAGTACTTTATCCCGCTCCCCTTTATGTTGTTATGATGGAATAATAACAATAAGGTACATATTAAAGTTTGGAAAGTCGTTCACAGATATTGTTTCATTTTGTGCTCACAGCAGCCTTGCTAGATTGACAGTGTTGTTATTCTTCTTTTACAGATGAGAAAACTGAGGAAGATAGAGGTTAAGTGCCTTGCCTAGGGTCACACAGTTAGTTAAGTGTCAGAAGCTGGATTTGAACCTCAAGTGTTCCTGACTCCATGTCCAGATTTGATGTCTCACTGTTTTATGTTTGCATTTGAATTTAATTTCCTTGCTCCTTAGTTAAGGGTTAGGGTTTTATTTTAGATATTGTAACAAACAAGCCCCTCTTTTTTTTTTATTTCTGTGAAGACTTGGTTGGGAATAGGGTTGAGTATAAGTAAGGCTTGTAATTTAAATGCCATGCTGTATTTACAGGAAAAATATTTTTCCTAATTCTGTGACAGACAATAAATGGAAGCCTGTGTTTTTTAGATTTTCACAGGGAGTCTCTTCCTCTGGGAACATTTAACTTTTAAACTGCTGAAAGGATAATTAGAGGCAAGTAGTAAGGCTTGGATATCAATATTATTTTTCCTTTTTGCTCAGAAGTAAATGAAAATCTCAGTCTTCCTAAAGAGTAATTGCATTAGAAAGAGACTCACCAAAATTGGGAACTTGACCAGTAGAGAGGGAAAAGACTAAGTAAAAATGGTAATTCATCTTCTTATTGATGTTTCCACAAACACAGATAGTATCAAATTCTAACCATCTCATTTTGTTCAGTTAAAAAGAGAAAAAAAATATCTTTTTTATAAACTTGGGAAAATGACAGATTTCCCCCAAAGCCTACTAAAATTGTGCTCCTTTCACCTGTTGGGGGTGGGGATACAATGTTGTTCCTCCGCCATCGTTCTCCTTGCCACCCTTAGTAATCCATGCTCCTTTCTCGAATGCCCAATTCAGGATGTTGGACAGACAAGCAAAGGGAGAGTTCATTTCTGTTTTTCATAACACTTCAGCTGGGAGTGGAGAAGAAGTTCCAAGTCCTAGTTCAAGGTTTCCTCTTAGCTGTAAAACAACATTTCCCCAATGCAAAGCTCAGTAAGCTATTACCAGTTTATTTTAGATGTTGTATTTTACAGAATAATCCAGAGTTCCTCATAGTTTGTCTCTAGGGAATCTGCCTCTTAACTTGGATGCTTTCTGGGATACTTATTCACCCAGTACATGTTGTCTAAGGAATAGCCCATGTGATGGGAGCTCCCCCCACCCCATTAGGAGGTCTGGTCACCTGACTCTCCTTTATGTCTCTGATTATAGCCTTTTCCTCATGATTATTTTAGGATCCATAGCAATAAAAGGTTTGTTAAATTCATCCAATTTCTAAAGCTAGCCAAACCCAGGAGACGCCCATGCTTCATTCAGAATCATCCTGCAGTAACCACAAATTGATACTTTAATCCAAGGTTAGCATCCCAAGACAGCACTGCAGTTTTAGTCTTTTTGGAGTTGCAATACTCAGGATTGTTCAGGAATCCCTGGTCCCCTACTCAAACCTTGGAGAAAAGCAACGAATAATATGCACACAGTATTATCTCATTTAACCTATTGTGGTTGAGGAATTCTGAGCACATGCATTTTCATGTAAGGAGGCTTATCTTTATCACTCACAAGGAAAGCTTTTGAAATTTTCATTGGTTTTGACAGAAGTCTTTCTGAAATCTGTTACATATTTGCTAGTATAATTTAAGTTTTTATTGATGACTCAGGGTCATTGTTATGAATATAAGTGTTATGTAAAGGCTAGAAGTTAGTTCAAACTAGGTTTGATCCTAGCCCAAATATTCAGTAGTTGTGTAATACTGATCAGTTCATTAACTTCCCTGAATTTGTTTTCTCATCTGCAAAATGGGGATGATATTATTGATTATTTCTGAGGAATTTTTGAACTTGAAGTCACCTATAGTTATTAACTTATGCCAGTAAGAATGTCAGGTTCTTGAAGGCAAGAGCTATTTATTGTCTTCTTGCCCTTGTGTCTTTTGGGCTTAGCTAGCACAGTGCCTTCACACAGGAAGTGCTTAATAAATATCTTTTTAAAAATTGTGCTTAATTATCCCCAAGTTTCTCAGTAACAAGGAACCATTAGGATCGTCACTTCTCGGAAATGAGGGCTAGATACAATTAGAATCTTTCTGTTTCAAGATAAGTAATACAAACTAAGCCACATTATAGTTCCCTGAAGGCCTTTTGGAAGTAATTCTGCCCCCTCCAAAAGCAGAATTAAAGCAGTGTGTACCATTGTGCCCTGTGCATCCTGTGCATATATTATGCTAACTTCAATATGGCCATGCTTGTGCTAGTTGAAGACTAAATCTTCCTCCTCCGTTACAGGCTGGGGCGCTGGGATACCTGGATTTGTATATGTCAGTTTCTCCTTCCTGGAGGGAGAACCAGAGGAGTGCAGTCATTGTAGCTGTTCTATTCCCAGTCCTCTCTTCTTGTCTCTACCTAGGGCTAGTCTTCTGTTTTGCCTAAAGATTTTACATGGGTATTTTCAGCTGATGAGGCATGCCATACAATCAGAATCTTAGATCTAGAAGGGACTTGAATAATGAGAAGCACTATCTGCTAAAGCATCAGTGAGGCCAGGAACAGTGGAGAGGCAACTTAATGTAATGGCATTGGACCTGGAAGACCTGGCCTTCAGGCTTGGCTCTGATCATGTCATCATGTGACCTTGGACAAGTCACTTTTCTTCTCTGTCTCAGTTTCTTCACCTGTAAATGGCAACAATATTTGCTCTAGCTAACTCTTAAAGTCTTTGTGGGGAAAGTGCTTTGTTAACTATAAATATACTATATCAATGCAAACCATTACTTATTTTAAAAATGATATTGACGTATTTTGTTTTTATATCACATAGATTTCTTTCTATATTTCTCTTCTTCTCTCAGAGAGCCATTCCTTATAACAAAGGATTTTTTTGGGGGGAGTGGGGAAGAGAAAAACAAATTAGCAAAACTGATCATTGTTGGATATAACAGCCAGCTGTTGTGTACTATGCCTTCCCTCCAAACTCTGAAAAGGATTGGGTGATGAGTTGTTATTATTATTAATGACATAGGGGAACTTAAAACTGGAAGGGGTCCAGGATGGCTGTGACTTGTTCAGTGTCCCACAGCTAATTAGTGACAGGCAGAGTTGGTGTTAGAATTGGAACCCAGTACTTACTGTAATCTGGTGCTACCACACAACAATCTTTGATCTCAAAGCGCAGTCCAAACTTAGTGATTCTTATGCACTTGAGAAAATAGATAAACACAACAATAAAGTATATTGTTTACACAGTTATGATATGGTGCTAAATGACACCTCAAGATGTGTGCCTGCTTTTATATTTTCTAATTTAAATTTTCATTTTTGTTATATATTTAAGAAACATTGATATTTCAACATCTGTATATGAAACTGTGAACTTGTTACATAGTTTTTTTTTTAAAGTATATTAAATTTACCAAGATAGTAACTAAAGTACCTTGCTGGGCTATGTCCCCTTCTCAACTTACTCCTGTTCTTCTGAGTATTTTTAAATGTTCCTTCAACTGTTTACTTGCTTCACTATTACTGTCCCCAGCTTTCCATCCCATCCTATGCAGCCACACCAAAATCAGATCCCTCTCTTCTAAATAGTTAAATATAGTTTGGAAAAACAAGGTAGTATATTGGCTGTGTCAGAAAATGTGTCTCATTTTGTACTCTTTTGTCCACTTATTCTAGAAACAGCTGAGGAATGCTGTGCCCTTGAGCAACATAGAAACAAGTGGAAGTATTAGCTAATGATGGGATAATTTTAAGTGTTCTGGGTACCATATAGTGTTGTGCAGAAGATTTAGAGAGGGTAGAAGGAGAAAACAGGCATTGAGTACCTGTTATATACCAGGCATTTTTCTAAGTACCCTCCAGATATCTCATTTCTTCTTCACAACAACCCCATGAGGATGGTGCTGTTATTCCCATTCTACAGTTGAGGAAATTGAGGTAGACAGTGGTTAAATGACTTAGCCAGGGTCACACAGCTAGTACGTGTCTGAGGCTGGATTTGAACTCACATTCTTTCTGAGGCCAGGCCCAGCACTCTAACCACCAACCTGCCTCTAGAGAGAGGCCAATGAATAAGCAAGAAGTTTATTAGGACAGGTCAGAGAACAAGAAAAAAATAATGAAGAATTGGCATTCTAGAAGAAAGTGTAATCATATTGTTGTTCCATTCTGAGGCATGATATGACAGTTTAGGAAAGGTTTTGAACTCATTAGGCAGAATGCTGTTAGGCTTCAAGTTAGGAAGCCCTGAGTTCAGACTTTATCTTTTTACGCTGTGTGACCTTGGGCAAGTTATTCAATCTCTTGTGTGCCTAAGGAACCATGGAGATTTATCTAAGATTAATCTGCAGTGGCATGTGGAGTTTCCATGCTGGTACTTGCCTACAAATTTGTACTTGAAGCATTAATTTATGGCTCTCAACTTACAACGTATGTTTTGCTTTTCCAGATCACTAAAATTAAATTGAACGATAATTCTATTTTTTTAAATACGTTTTCCCCTATTTTCTGCTGGTTGCTGTCTCAAATCTCTCCCAACTGGAGCCCATTCTCCAGCTGTCAAATTGATCTTCCTAAAGTGCAGGTCTGACCATGTCATCTCCTAGTCAGTAAATTTCAGTGATGCCCTGTTACCTCCAGACCAGATATAAAGTCCTGTCTTTTGAAGCCCTTCATAACTTGGCCCTTTTCTGTCTTTCCAGTCTTCTTTAATCCTGTCCACATCCTCTGAGAAATAGTTCAAGTTTCCTTGAACAAGATACTCTTCCTCAACTGTAGGCATTTCTACTGGCTGCCTTTTCATGTCCACCTCCTGGTTTCTCTGGCTTCCCTTCAAGTATCAGCTAAAGCTTCTTCTTCAAGAAACTTTTCCCAGACCTTCTTAATCTTAGTGCCTTCTCTGTGAGATTATCTCTCATTTACCCTGTATGTATATTGTTTGTATGGAGTTTGCATGTTGTCTCCCCCTTTTAGACTATAAACTCCTTGAGAACAGGAATGATTTTATTTGTGCCTACAGTGCATGGAACATAATAGGTGCTTATTAAATGCTAGTTGACTTGTTTTGTTTGGGAGAGGATGAGATTGAGCTAGTTACCCTATGGGTGCAAGAGAGAAACTGCATCCTTCTGGTTTTATTTCATATCCAGTATTCTCCTTCTGTCCCTTCCTAGAGGAGAGAGTTCTTTGA
Source organism: Notamacropus eugenii (assembly GCF_028372415.1). NCBI lineage: Eukaryota > Metazoa > Chordata > Mammalia > Diprotodontia > Macropodidae > Notamacropus > Notamacropus eugenii. The sequence continues at coordinate 608,933,087 of NC_092872.1, read as the reverse complement.
AAAGATAATTATTGGGAGGAACATGGCCAAGTGACTTAGATGTTAGAGGACTCACATTTAACCCTAGTTCTGTCACCTAGTTAGCTGCCTAACCTCTCTGGGTCTCAGTTTCCCCATCTGTAAAAGGAGGGAGATGATTGAACTAGATGATCCCTGAAGTCCCTTACTGTTCTTAGTCATTTAATCAGTAACCATTTATTATGTGTAACTGTTTAGAAAGCTGTGATCTTAAGAGTGATAAGCATAGTCTAATCTCTCTCTCCCTCCCCTACTCTCTTTTTCTCTTCCTCTCTCTCCCCCTCCCTCCCTGCCTCCCCCTCCCCCTCTCCCTCTCTCTTTATCAGAGATAGGACAATACTTATGAATCTTTGCCATGTAGTTCTCCTGGGGGTTTGTGGCTTCGGGTCATTTGAGGCACAAAGCCAAAGTATAGCCGTCTAGAAAAAGGATCAGAATTCTGTTGTGAAAAAAGAAAACCAAAGTGGGCCAAGATTGGTAAGGAGAGAAGTAGAAAATAAGGGAGGAATGAACTGGTAGAGAACTTTGGAAATTTACTGTAGTTTTTGTTTGGCAGCATACAAGTCCATGTTCCAAAATTGCTGGAGAAATTAGTCACCCTAATTATATACCACCGATTAACCTCATCCTCCTTCTCTTGTAATTATCTCTGAGCAGTGGGGAGTCATTGTCTTTGCTGGCATCTCTATGTTTTATCTAAGATCTTATTAATATAGGTTGAGGGAAAGTAGGAGCCCAGTTCCACCCAGGGAACTTGAGAATTTAGTCTAACTCATCTGGATTAGTTTAAAAAAAAAAAGGTGGAATTATTTTAGTAAGCAAAGAGATATTATACAGCACCATCTTTCCCCCTCTACCTCAAAGGCATTCCTTCTTTTCTGCTATCCCCTTTCTCCAAATTGTCAGAGATTTAAAAAAAAAAATGCCATGGGTTAACCAGAGAATTACAGTTTTTTTTTAGTTATAAACTTATCATAAAAACCTAAACAAATAGATATAAAAATTGGGCAAGCATTAACCCTACAAGGCAGACCCAGTGAGCAAACAACCAACAATGAATGAAGATGCTTTTGGTTATCTTTAATCCCAGTTTTCCTTATTCTTCTTCCTTTAATGTATGTGTATGTATTATTTGTAATACATATAGTTTGTGCATAAAGCTGCACTTTAAGAGTTATGAGCTACTTCATAAAACTAGTGGATTAGCTTATTGTGATCTACTACTCGACTTCTTCAGTCACTTAATTTTATTAAATTTAATAAGTTTACTCAGTAAGCTTACTTTGTGCAAGGTATTATGATAAGCATCAGTGGATAGAGATACAAAAAAGGGCAAAAATAGCCATGCCTTCAAGGAGTTTATATTTTCGTGGAGAAGACATTTTTAAATGAACTTTTGAGGTCTATCATGGAAACCTCACTACTACTTATAACATTTATATGTAGGAAAATGCATTTTAACTTCTAAACAGATTTACAAAAGAGCTTTTGCAACACAGTTCATTTGTAATTTGGGGATTACCTTTTTTTTTTTTTTTAGAGATAATTGAATTAATTTAAAACACTAATATTGAATGCTAAATTAATAGAATTGACCTCAGTAAATATTACAAAAGCTAAAAAAGTTTATTTGCTTCTTATTTTTAAAATGAGTTGTCAGGAGTAATAGTTTTCTATTGGTAGAAAGTTAAGTAACTTTTGGACTATTTCCTAGAAGTGATGGCATTTTCTGCTTTATTTTATAAATGATTGCTGTTGGTTTTATTATCCTGTAGAGTTTGTATTGTACTGTTTTTCAGGGTTTTCATTGTTTATATATGGTCTTCTTGACTTTTCCCTCAAGTAATTTTAAATGGTTTTATAGGAGAGGATTCTTAGAGACAATTGACTTCTGTTGCAAGCACAAAAGATATGTAATGCTTTTGTTTACTTGGGTGTTATAAAATGTGAACAGTAGGAAAATAGAATATAAATTTGAGTCATCTGCTTAGAGATTTAATTAGATGCAGGTGAGATGATGAAATGAGAAAGTTTAGAGAGATTAGAAGAGAGACTGGGACAGACTCTTGGGATAAATTGCCCTTTAGGGGGCAGAGGATCTGGATTCACATACTACCTGTGATGTTTACTGCCTATGTAACTGAAGACAAACCTTTGCTTTCACTCTCCTCACTTAATAAAATAATGATTTCTGAAATCTCTTTCAGCTCTATCTCTGTGATTCTATGACATGGGTTGATGCAGCAAAAGAGACTGAGAAGCAATGAGCTGACAGGTAGAAACTAAAGAAGAGAGAACATGAAGTCAGAGAAGAGAGTAGCTAGAAGGAGGGTAGTCAACAATGTCTAATGCTGCTTCTACAAGAATGATAATTTAAAATGGCTATTGAATTTGGCTGTTGATTGATGATTGGTAAGTTTGTAGGCATCAGTTTCAGTTGAGTCCTGAGGTTGGAAGCCAGATTGTCATGGTTTGAGATGTGAAGGCAGTAAACATAGCTTTTTCTAGGAGTTTGACTATGAAAGGGAGACACTGAGGACAGTAGCTTAAGGGGATAGCATAGTCAGGTGTTTTTTTGAGGATAAAGGAAATCTGAGCATATTTGTGTACTATAGAGAAGTATCTAGTAGATAGGGAGGGGTTGGGGAATGTATGCTGGGGTATTCTAGGGAGGCAGGAAGGGACTGAATCAAGGGTACAGGTAGAGAAGTTGGCTTTAGAGAAGAAAAGGCCCACTTCTTTAGAAACTAGAATCAAAATGAGAGAATTGGGGACGATAGGTTAGAAGAGGGAGCTCATGATGGCTGATGGCTATTTTTTTTTCACCTACAATATTTTGTATTCCATGTGACAGCCTTTCAGATATTTGAACTCACTTATCATGTCTTCCCAAAGTCTTCTTCAGCAAAAATGCTCCCAGTTCTATCATTTGTATGGTTTCCAAACCTTTGTCCTGGGCACAATTTTCTGTGCCCAGGTGTTTTACTGCCAATGTTTCTCTTAAACTGTAACACTTGTAGTTGAATCACAGAATCCTAGATGTGTGGTGAATAATGACATTAGGAAATTTTAGTGATTGACTTTCTATGAAAATAATTGACTAGGAGATAATAGATTAATAAATTCTTTCTCCAATACAAGCCCAGTTTTCAATTTGGCTAGCTTTATATTATGGGTAAAGAGTTTGTGGGGGGGCAGGTAGGGAGCTAAAATACTAGTAATTATGCAGATCATAGCTCAGTTACTGGTACTGCCTGCTGAGTTGGGAAAAGCAATAGCAATACAGTTTACATATTATGGGTGTATCAGAATAAGCTCTTTGTGATGTAAACATTCATTGTAGCGTGGGTGAGACTAGGCCATCTTTTGGAAACAGACAGCTCTGATTGTGAAAATTCCAGTAGCATTGAAGTGGAAAAGTTTTGAAGAGTTACAAAAATACAAAAATAAGTGATATTATTTTATATTGGTTTGAGAGATGGCAGACATAGTAACATAATGAAAGCATGTTTGTACTGTGAGATTTTCTTTGGCAAAAAAATTGTGCATAACTCTTGTAAGTTGTGTCAGGATTAGTATTCTAGCCCTTTTACCAAAAGAGGTTCACTAACATCAGGGCATTCCACTGGTAACTAATACCCTGATCATATTCTAGAGGACTTTTCCCCTCCCTTTCTAATCTTCTTCAACCTCACTCCTCCTAGCAGATTCTGTGATCCCAGTGACACTGGTCTTCTTGCTATTTCTTACACAAGACACTCCCATCTGAGAATTTTCACTGGCTTTCCCCATATCTGAAATTCTCTGCCTTCTCATTTCTATCTCCTGTGTTCCCTGACATCCTTCAAGTTCCAGCTAAAATCCTGCCTTCAGCAAGAAACTTCCTGATCCCCCTGGGTGCTCCCTGCACTGATAAAGGCCCTCTGCCACAATATATGTCAGTACTGTCTAGCTGTTGTTCATGCCCTCAAACATCCATAGGCCATCCGTGGTCATCATTCATTGCTCATGCCATATGACTAGCACATCTTTTGTGATCATAAATTTTTTTGATGATATTCTTTGTTCTGGTAACTGACCCTTTAAGGTATACTCTCAAACATTCCTCGAAAATTTGGCCACTTTGTAAGCTTCTTGCTACTCTAACATCTTTCACTTGGTCAGTCAAACATTTATTAAGGGCCTGCTATGTGCCAGGCATTGTGCTAAACATGCTGAGCCTACAAAGACAGGGAAAAGATAGTCCCTGCTCTCGAGGAGCTCACTGTTTAATGATAGAGATAGCATGCTAACAATTATATCCAAATAAAGTATTTTCAGAATAACTGAGAGATAATCAACAGAAAGAAGGCACTCAGATTAAAGTGGATAAGGAAAGAATTCCTGTAAGAAGCCAGAATTTTAATTTTGGCTTGCCAGCCTGTATTTCTAGTTCTTTATTATTACAAAACATGCTCCTCCAACTTTTTGTGCATCATTTTGTCATGGATACCTTTGGGTATCCATGGGATGTATGGGATATATGACTAGCAGGAGAATCTGTGTCAAAGGTATAGGCATTTTAGTTACTTCTCATAATTACTTTCCAGTATGTTTGGACTGATTCATAGCCCCACCAACAGCATAGCATACCTGTCTGTCTTCATACAAAACCTCCAGTATTGATGATTCCTGTTTTTGTTTTTTTGTCATTTTTACCAGTTGCCAGGTTGTAAGGTATGCTTAAATATTTTCCTTTATCACAAAGAAGGGCTCAGTTTGACATGGGAGAGGTTTGTTAAGACAAAAAACATCTGTTGAATGTATTGTTTTTTTAAAAATGGGAGTGATGCTATTGGTTATTTCTAGTCACTGTTGCTCCACCACCCTCCAAACCAGACCACCAGAGACCATGTGTGTGGGGAGCTAAGCTAAGCCACTGAGCACTGTTCTCCTTAGGACCATGTGTGCTCATTTTCACATTTCCAGAATCCCTTTCCTCTTTTTCCTCTCTGTGACCTTTCTTTACCTCTTGCTCAGAGAACCACGATCAAATCTACCCTAACATTGCCTCTGGAAAAAGTGTGTCAGTGACTGCCCCATTATTATTCTGTTCAGCATCTTTGTGACCCTCCAGACTAGAGCTCCCTTCCTTGGACCCTCCTTCCCCATCTGGGTTATCTTTCCTGTTAAAATGAAGGCTTCTGGAGGACAAGGGTTGTTTCCCTTTTCTATTTGTATCCTCACTGCTTAGCACTCGGTATGTGACTTGGTAAATAGTAGAGGCTTTTCTTTCATTCATCGATCCATTTCTGGCATTCTTTTGGAATCTTAGTCATTTTGAAATGGAAATGAATTGAAAAAGAACTTGACATTTCAAGCAGATATAGATAATGAATAAATGGCTAAAGGATGTCAAACAGATTTTCATGTGAGGCAATACACTTTGTTAACTATTTGAAATGTTCTTAGGCTCAGCAATAAAGGGAAACATATGAAAATAAATCTTTTAGGTACCCCCTCACACCTATTTAATTGTTAAAATAGTTAAAATAATCGAAAGCTTGGAAATTCAGTACTGGTGTTTTGGAGAAACAGGTGCACTCATTCATCACTTGTGGAATTGCCAGTTTGTAGAACCTCTTAGAATCCCTCAATTTCCTCCAGAACTCAAGGTTAAACACAGCCTTTTACATGAAGCTCTACCAGATCCTCTTAGCTGCTTGGGTCTACCTTGTGTCTGTTTTGCATCTAGCAGGCCAGCATATATTTTTTGTCCCTTGAATAGTTTTCATTTGTAAGCTCCGTAAAGGCAGAAACTGGTTGACTTTTGGTTTTGTTTTTCCATCACCTAGCACTTGGCACAGTGCTTGACTCAACAGAATACTGCTTGTTACAAGATGGATTCTGGTAATGTGTTGTAAAAAGTTTTTTAAAATTATCATACCCTTTGAATGAGTAACTCTCTTGTCATGAATACATCTTGTGTTATCAAAAACAAAGAACTGTATTCAAAGATTTTTGTAGCAGTCTTATTTATGATTACAAAACAAAACTACAATCAAGTGGAAATGCCCAGCAATAGGAGAATGGCCAGATAAATTGCGTTACCTTCATATAATGGAATACTGTAATGGAATTAAAACAGACAAGTGAAAGAGCAGAATTCTGGAAAGATCTTTCTGAACTATTTCAAAGTGAAAAGAGTAGAACCAGCACACACCAATGATAATCATATAAGAAGAAAAATGAAAGAGAATTGATGGATAGTAAATCCTGTTAGAGGCATGAAGGGAGTAGCTGAAAAATGCTAAGTCATGTTAGGGATTTATATTAATTTATTGAAGTATAAGGGTTGCAAAGTAATTAGTAGTTGTATTGTGCTTAACACTGTTTTTAATAATTAAAAGTCAGTTGGAAAATTCTGATTAGTATAGCTTTATAAATTGACTAGATTATAACTTTTTGGTATATAACTTTCATATATAAATACATTTTTGAATTATCTTATATCTTTAAGTAGGATATGTTTATTAACCATATTTGATGGAAATTATACACATTACAAACTAATATAAATGTATAAAGTTCTTTTCTGCCTTCTTAGAGTGTATGGCATACTAACTCATCTCTTCTCTTTTGCCTATCTTTTCTTTTTGATAACTAAATATCCTCATGAACTTGAGTTATTAGGCTTTTTTCTTTGTTTTGACACATCTATTCCTGGGATGTTCCTCTCTTTAAAATTTTTCTGTCACCATGTTTCATGCTAGGGAATCACACAGTTACTTTTTAATGAGTAACTTTTTAGTGAGTAACCATCTCCTCCTTCATTTTTTGGTTTAAATCTATGCTGAGCTGGCCAAACAGATTTCCACACCTGTTAGAATTACATGTAAATCGAGACATTTCAATTCAGAAAATATTAATTAACTGCTATGTGCAATGCACTGACTGGGTACTGGGGAGGCACAGATTAAAAATGTAACATGTGGTTCACATCCTTAAGGAGTTTATAAATCTATTACAGTATAAGTATAATTTGGAATCAGAGGAACTGGATTCAAGTCATATCTCTTATACTTAATAGATGTGTGACTTTTGGGCAAATCTTTGCATTTTTCTGAGTTTTAGTTTCTCTCTTTGTAAAGTTCAGGATTTGTACTAGATGATCTTCAGGGTCTTGGCATTTCATAAGTCCTATGAGATGGTTTTGTATGTATTTAAATCAAATGTGACAAGAGCAAAGGTGAATGGTGCTGTGAAAGCACAGTCAAGATCACTCTGGCTTGGACCAGCCTTGGTGATGTGATGAACACAGCATGTGATGGGACTTGAAGGAAGGGCCAATTTCACCAGATGGAGATGGTGATAGAGAAGTCTATTCCAGGCATGGAGGAGAGCATGAGCAAAGTCATGAAAGAGGAGAGGGCTGGGCATGAATGATGGATAGCAAGTAATGACTGTCAGAAATTTAAAATATGGGAAGGGAGTAGTACGAGATAAAGCTGGCCCAAATAGATTGGAACTAGATTGTTGAGGGCCATGAATTCTGGGGAGATTCTGGGTAGGTAGGTGAAAATGCATAGTTTTTCTCCATGTTTGGGTTGTTTAGACACCTTTTTTGCTTAGGAGCTAAGGATTTAGAGCTGGAAGAAGTGTTAGGCACTATCTTCATTTTATAGGTGAGGAAACTGAAGGCTAAAGAAGGAAAATAATTTGCTAAAGGCCATGCAGGTAGCAAATGCAGATTCAAGACGCAACCAGTTCCTCTGATTTAAAATCCAGTGCTCTTTTCCGTACACTGTACTCTGCTGCTTGAGTCTTTTCCAGGTAAGTGAGGCTATTAGATGCACGACCCCCAAATAAGTGAAGTGTTATTGTATTGGACTATAGCTGTACTCTTGTGTTGAAGGAGGAGTTTGAAAGAGATGTAATTACATCTTATGGTTTCTTGTGGCTATAGAAGTTACTTGAGCTTCACTTGTATAGTCATAAGAATCCCAAACTGGAAAGTTAGCTCTGTAATTAATTTACTGGTCTGTTTTAGTTCTCATTACTATGCTATGAATTCAGGGCAGTGTGTTCATCTAGGTTTGACATTTGATTATGGTTTCTGAGCTTACTATATAACATCCCTCTGAGAAGAATGAATAATTCTTTACTCTGTGGAGGATAGTTTTATTTCAGCTGTCCTCAAAATGTTCTAAGTAGCAAAACCTTTTCTCTCAGGAAAATAAATGAGGAAGAATTTTTGATCATATAAATATTGTGAATAGTAAGTTACATCTGGAGACTGAGAAACACATGATTTTTTTTCTTTAGTGGAAATCAGAATGGAGGAAATTAGTGAATTTGAAGTGTTTTGGGAAATATTACTGGTAGCAGAAACAGTTGCTAATAGTGTGAATCACTGAGTCTTGAGTCTGGAAGAAACAATAATAGGTTACTTTGTCCCATCCTCACTGTTAGGTAGATCCACAGACATAGTCATATGAAATGGATGAGAATATAATTTAAATTATAAAGACCAATGGAAAGGGGGATTATATAACTCTGTTAGTAATTCATTCCATTTCACAACTTTGCCTTAAGGAAATTCTAAAACATTCAACTCAACAATCACTTATCAAATGCATTGTATTTGTAAGGCAGTGGAATACAAAGCTAAAAATGAAACTATTCCTCCATTCAAAGAGACTGTTATATATCTATATATATACATATATATATATGTAGTATGTATATGCCTGTATCCAGAATACGTGCAGATACTCATAATGCAAGGTAATTTGAAGAAGGAGAGAACACTAGTGGTTGGGGGACGTTGGGAAAGAGGTGACCTGAAAGTTTCAGGGAGGAGGTAAACTTTCAAAAAATTTATGGATTTCTATTTTTAGATTTAAGGATTTTAAGTGGAGATGAACTAATGCAAGTTCCTGAGGTGGAAGTGGGGAGTGTGTGTGTAGGGGGTTGGGGGAGGCAGGGTTACTTCAGCCTAGCATACATACTTGCATGGCCACAGAAATTCCACTGAGAGGCTGTGTGAAGAATGATTGGAAAAGTAGAGATCAGAGGCTGGGATACAAATTAGAAGTCAATTAGAATTGTCTGTCTAGCATAGAATGAATGAATTAGTGAAAGAATAATAAAAAAAAAGAAACAAACACATTTAACAGGTGCTTACTATGTGTAAAATATTGTACTAAGCCATGGGGAAAAAATAGAAAAATAAGACATTTCCTGCTTTTGAGTCTTACACCCTAATAATAGTCCTAATAATATGTTAGGGAAGACATAAATGAAAATGTTCAGCTGCAGAGGTTCAGGGATTCTTAGGGTGCTGTGGCAGTTGATGGTAGTAGTAGTGAGAATGATGGGCCCCTTCTCCACAAGATTACATCCTTTTATTAATCAGAAATGCTGTATCCCCTTCCCAGGGTTATTGGGGTCAGGGTCCTGGAGCTGTCTCCACTACAGTCTAAGGCAAGGTGATAGTCAAGTTAGGGGCAGTCGTTTGACACAAGTGACACATGCTGCCTCCTGTCTCTTACTCAGGGTTCACTGTTTTATCTGTTCTAGCTTGCCTATCTGATAAGTGACTGAATTAAGGTAGTAGCCAGGTAAAACTGACAGCTAGTTGAATATGGGGGTGATGAGAGAAAAGAGTCAAAATTATAACATCTGAGGGCAGGCTCAGTCTTACAAATTGTCATTAGAAAAATCTTAGTCATTTGTCGCCTATGTGGGACCTTTTCCTCCAAAAAAAGAGTGTCAACTAAGTTTTCTGTTAAGTTTCTAAGTTAGAACATTTCTCTGGATATTTATTTGTACAACTAAGCCAAGGTCATTTGATATACAGGTTTTTTTGTTTTATTTTAACCTATTTCTCCCTTCCCATGCCCTCTTTTTTGGCTTCCTTTCCCAAAGAGATAGGGAAAAGAGAATTTTTCCACTTCTTGTATTCTGTTGATATTTGCAGTCCTTCATATCTTTTGAAGGTCTCTGTCCCAATTCTCCTTTGCACTGATGAATCGGGTCCTCTAGAGCAAGGTTGCTAGTTGTATCTCCCTTTCACTGTTCTATGGATAGTCCTGAGGGGATCTTTTTTCTCTGATGCTGTCAGTTTGAACTTCTATTCTGGTGTCTTCCCAATATCATTCATTACTGTCTCCCTTATATCTTCTTCTCGCCAGTGAGTTAATGTACCAGTATTGTAACCAATGTCAGCTAGCTTTTAAAAAGGAATTATTTACTGAGAAGTATGTCGGAAAGTCACAGGTCTCTTTCCTTCAACACCTAGAGGCACACTCTTTTCTATACTACCTTGGTCCTTTGGGAGAGTGGATTCAAACTTAAATCAGTTTCTGTAAAGCATGTGTCCCACCTAGACAACTTCTGAATACTGCATACCAATTAAATGAGTCACCGTTCACTTCCTTTTGAGTGTCTTTTATCAACTACTTTGCTGAGTCAAGCAAAGGCTAGATTTTTCATTAAAATCTAGCATGGACTCTAACTACCAGACCTCTGATAGACTGCCCTCTGTGACTTTTTTGGGGGGAGGCGACGGTGGACAACGCAGTTGAAGTTAAGAGACATAGCTAGTAAGTGTCAAATATCTGAGGGTGGATTTGAACTCAGATCCTCCTGACTCCTGGGCTGGTCCTCTATCCATTGTGCCACCTTGCTGCCCCTCTCTGTAACGTTTTGAAAGTCACGAGGTTACTGCCTAGTCTCTTAGCTTTTCACCCAAAGAGGTAAAAAATAATGGACCACTCTTTGGCCTGAGTGGGGAGATAATCTCCCTACCCAGAGATTTACAGTTCACAGTACAGCATGTTTTCCTCAAAGGAATCAGTCAGATGGGGAACTAAGGTGAAAATTGCCCCAGTAGAAGACTTTTATGCATTTTGGTTCTGGCTCAGCAGCCAACCAAAAAGGTTCCTCTTCATGTAGTAAGCAGTCAGGAAACGATTCCTGTGTATGCTCCAAAGTCTGTGCGGGGTTCCCATCAGGCAGAGCACATCATGCATGCCAATAAAAACAAGACTCTTAACTGGCCAATCCTAGACCCTGTTATACTACAAAAACCAAATAAAAATGAGGAAATCAATATAACCAGCTGGTTCTTTCTCTCTTTATCTTTTGAATCTCCTATTCTATCTCTGTTGGAAGTGACCCAGTAGACTATATTTTAGTGACTTAGTATAATATAGCTAAGGATCCACTGTTTTCCCCTGCTCCTATCTATTCTAAAACTCAGAGGCAAGGCTGGTAGAAAAGAATAAGATTGAGATTATTCTTTTGGGTGAGTCTTGGTTTACTATTACCTCAACAACTTTCATAAATCTTTAATATTTTCACTTCGATTTGCTAAAGTAGACAAATACATCCAGAATTAGAATAATCAGCGACAGATTTAATTGAATCTAATCTCTAACCTTTTTTTATTATTTTATTGGGCAGGTGATTTATAAGTAATAGAAAAGACATTTATATTTAGTTTTTCCTTTCCTTAAAATCCTTTAATATATGGGAGGGAGGATCCATCCTGCCTTGGGTCAGATGGCAGCAGATCCTTTACTATGTCTGGCAAGGGGGAGTTAAGAAGGAGAAAGAGAATCTAAATGGGGATAGACCAGTTAGTGATGACTCTAGATCTCCTCCCGCAAACTGCTTTCATTTAGTCCTTTGTCTGAAGGACAGTACTCCTGTGATATTGCAGAGTTGGGGGGAAAAGGTGGCAAGTTAGTTGAAGATGGAAAGTAAGTATTCTTCTTGGTTTTCTTAAAATGTATAGAGAGATGGGTATTCAAGAATGAAAAAAGTAATGCAATTAAACCTTTTATGATTTATATTTTAGATTTTTGGCTTTGCCAGTCTTCGATGTTTATTCACTCAAATACTAGTTTTTAGAAACTAATAAATTCTTTGTCAGTTACTTTCTTTGAAGAAGTTGAAATGTTTTTCTTTAAGTTGACACTTGTCATATTTTCTGCATGGTTGGTAATGCTCATTGATGAATTTATTTTTGTAAATGTTTATAATCTCTTTAACCTTTAGAAACTGTTTTGACTAATTTTTTTTCTCTTTTTTTCTCTTTTGTGCCAATGATCACCCTTTTAATGGAAATTTCAGGGGCCAGTCAAAGGTAAGATGTTTGGATTGATTACATTTGAGAGTTGACAGGCTATTTTCTTTGTATTTTTTAAATACCTGAGAGCTCTTCCAGTAGGAGCCCAGTGATATAAGAGTGATGTGTGTTGTCAGCCTCATGTGTGATCCTTACTTAATTGTCACATAAAGAACTAGACAATTTTGGAAAGTCTGGTATTTGTATTTTGATCACTGCTGGCCTGTTGCCAGTAACTGCAGGCATGAATTCTATTTTGCTGTGCTCTTCTGCTGATGGGCTCAGTGATTGTAGATTCTTACACAGCCCTTTAAAAGTGGCTTCTACATACTCTCTAATTGGCACCCTAAGCCTCAGAAAGGCTGTAGGGACTTTTGAGGATACAGATACAGACCAAAGGTGATTGTCTGTATAGGCAGCTAGGTGGAGCAGTAGATAAAGACCAAGATCAAAATATATTTCCTGGCATCTGTCATGGGATGGAAAAGGAAGAAAGGATACAAACATTTATTAAGCATCTTCTGTGTACCAGGAACTGTGCAAAGTACTTTGAAAATTGGGTCTGAAGACAAGAAGACTTGACTTCAAATCTGGTCTCAGACACTTCCCAACTGTGGGATCTTGGTCAAGTCACTTACTTCCTATCTATCTCAATTTCCTCAACTGCAAAATGTGGAAAAGAAGAGCATCAATCTCCTAGGCTTGTTGAGAGGATCAAATGAGATCATATTTTCAAAGTGCGCAGTCCCTTGTACACAGAAGGTACTTTATAAATATTTGTTTCCTTTCTTCCTGATTCATCCCACAACAGTTACAGGAGATGTATTTTGATCTTGGTCTTCTCCCTAAAGGATAGAAGGAATCCCAGAGATTTCTTGCATTTCTTGGGGGATTCTGAAGTAATATCTGAACGAGATATTCCCCTTGGATTGCCTTTCCAATTCCCTGAGGATTCAGGAAGCTCCCCCCCTATATTTCTCTGTTTTCTTTAAAGTAAATGATGATGAGCCTCTATTTTGTTTCATTTTTATCTTTAAAGTAATGTGTGTAGATATAAAACAATATAGAGATAGAAAAAATGACTACCATATTTATTTGATCTATTCATAAATCTACATTTCCCTTTATTTTTTACCTGAGATGCCAGATATTCTTTTGGGGGTAATATTCAGGAGTTAATGTATCAAAAAATCACTGTGTAGTTGTTAACTTTGTATATTCCATTTTGTTAAATGTTTGAAGGGAAGAAATGTATTCTTTTAAGAACTCTGACAAAAAAGATACCTGTAGCAATTTGCAATAGGAGCTATAGCTGGGACAAGTCCATTCTTTGTTGATATTTGTACCAGATTAGTAACTTAACTTCTGGAGGGAGAAGAGAATTAGAAGTTAGAATCAGGACTGTGTGATGGGGGGAAAAGACTAGGGGGATGAGGGTGTAGAATGTTATTGAATGTCATCTCTCTGATTACTCTAAGTAGATAGTGAAGGGCCTTTAATGCTGGATTTGGAAGTTAATAGGATTTGATTCCTGAGCATAGATCAGTGTGTATTCAGATTAGACTTGTTCTGGAGAACAGGAATTAAATTAAGCAGTGATAGGTGAAGTTTAGAGGGAAAAGTTATTTAGTTGGTATCTGTTTTTTAAAATCTTGTTTCATAGTTTGGCTTTTTGTTTACAGCTAGTGGTCAGGAAGAAGTTAATTCTGTATGGCAATAAACACTTAGGAAAAGCATGAGATGTCTGCTATATTCTATTCCATTGGTACCAAACTCAAATAGAAACACAGTCTTGCAGGCTATATGACTTAAAAAACGCATATTAACGTTAGCTATGTTGTATGTATTTTTCTTCATTTCCCAATTACAATTTCTGTAATAAAATAGAATAGAGCAGAAACTATATTTCTCACTTGAGGAACTTAGGCAATCTAACTCAAGATACTGTTGTTATTTAAGATACCCAAGAGCAGAAGTTTCAGGAATAATGCATCATGGATCCACAAGATCATGGAGCTAAAAGGGACCTCAATAATCACATGGCCCAAATCTCATTGTACATATGGGGAACCTGAGGCATCATAGAACATTCAACTACATTAACACAGTCCTTTCTTGTTCTCAGAGAATTTATATTCTTTTTTGGTGGGGGTAGAAAGAGATAAAATGTACACAGCTAAGTATAATAACAGGTAGAAAGTAATGAGGTCAAAAGAGATATCTAGCCACCCAGTTTTCTAGAAAAATTTGAAGGGGAAGAGAGCATTTGTTTTTTGTTTTGATTGGGTGGGGAGGAGGGGATGATGATCTTTAAGAAAGACTACATGGAAAAGATAGCCTCTGAAAGAAAGATAAGGATTAAAGAAAGATAAGGATTCTAAGAGTTAGAGAAGAGGGAGTACATGCTGGGCAAGAGTCATCTTGTCAAGTTCAGGAAACAAGAACTAGTCCAGTTGGGCTGGAATATGAACCATATAAAGTGAACTAATATGTAATAAGCTTCTAGATTTAGGTTGGAATCAGATTGTGCACAATTTCAAATATTAGACCTTGGAATTTGTATCTTACTGTAATGTAGAATTTCCTAACCATTTTTGTGTCCTTGATCCCTCTGGCAGTTTGGTAAGACTGGACCCCTTCTCAGAACGTTGTCTTTAAATGTATAAAATAAAATACATAGGATTCAAAGGAAACCAATCATATTATGCTACAGTCATTAAAATACATATTAAAAAGCACAAAGCAAGTTTATGGCCCCAAGATTAAGAACTTCTGTTATAGAGTGGAGTCCAAAGAGTTTGAACTGGGGATTAATGCGCTCCAGACAACTTAGTTTGGTAGAAATGAGAAGGATGAACTGGAGAGAGAAAAGCTGGAGGTGGTGAAACAGATAGGCCATTATAATAGGCTAGATGATGAATGGTGAAGGTTTGAAGAAGCATGATACTTAGTTGTTAGTGGGCTGAGTGCAATTGATGTCAGAGATGTTGCAGAGGGAGAATGGGTAGTTAGCAAAAACTTCTCATTATATTAGGTGTTGTGAGGAAACTCCCCCCATCTCACTGAAACAGTGTTTATTAAGCATCTACTATATTTATGTGCCAGGCATAGTGTTAAGAACTGGGGATACAAAAGAAGGTAAAAAGACAGTCCCTGCTCTCAAGGCGTTCACAGCCCAATGGGGAAGATAATGTGCAAACAATTACATAGAATGTGCAAACAATTACATAGAAATGAGATCTGACACCAGTGTTAAGGAGCATTGGAAGGGCTACTCATAGAAAGTGGGGTTTTAATTGGAACTTGAAGGAAGACAGAGAAGCCAGAAGATAGAGAAAAGGTGGGAGAGCATTCCACCCATGAGGGAGAGTCAGAGAAAATACCCAGACTTGGGAAATGGAGGAGGATAAGGCCTAAGAAAGCTGGAAAAGCAGGAAGGGGCCAGGTTAGAAGGGTTTTAAAAACCAAATGGAGGATTTTTCTTTTGGATGTTGGGAGATGATAGGGTAGTTGCCACATGAGAGGAGAGAAGGGATCATATAAGAAGAGAGGTTGAGAAGATAGAAATGACAGGATTTGGAACTGTTTGGATGGGGGAGGGACAGATTGAGGAGTGAAGGATAACACCAAGGGTGGGAGCCTGGGGCACTGGGAGGAGGGTGGTGCTCTTGATAGTAAGTAGTAGGGGAGTTTAATTTGTATACAGGTCATCTAGTTTGAGATATTTAATAGCTGTTAATGCAGAATAGGATTTCATACATGCATTTTCAGGTAGTGTTCTGGGTTTGGATTTGTAGCAACTGCATTGAAGGTTTATCAGTTCTAAATTGATTGGCATGATAACACCAGTGCCAACAATAATAATAATAATAGCTAGCATTTGTATAGTGCTTTAATGTTTACAAATTGCTTTACATGCCAATTACATTTGATACAACAACCCTAGGAAGCTCATATTACCCTGTGGTAACCCATCTATTGAGTGTTTGAGAATGAATTTGAACTCATGTCTTATCCCAGGTCCTACACCCTATCCACTCAGTTACCTAGCTTCCTCTCAAGAAAGTACACATTTTTCATTATTTTTAAAGGTAGCATTCTTATGTATATTAAGTGTTCAAACATGGAGACCCTTTTAGCTTTATGTAGTCAGATTATTTTGATGGTATGGGATCATTTCCTTAAGATTTCATTATTAATGCATACTTTTATTTAATTAACAGGTATTTGCTTATGATCATTGCTTCTGGTCTATGGACGAATCTGTCAAAGAAAAATACGCAGGTAACAGTCTTGAACTGTGACTGTTATACTTAACAGTCTGTAATTTCTTGGATTTGGATTGACCCAATCACAACTCTTCCCTCAGCCTTAGTACATGGCCATGCAGTGTTGGTATTTTCCCCTCCTCCCCTTGATTCATACTCTTTGGCCTTTCTCATGTTAGCAAGATCAGTCATTGAATTATAGCTCAGAGCCTTTCTAGTTTGACAAAATTGCCAGAGATTTCCCCTTGTTGGCATAGCCTTTGAGAACGCATGTTTGGAGGATCCTGTGAGAGGTCGGACTTTGCCATGCCCATTATGAAGGATCAGATGAAAAAGTAGTATTTCCTGGTACTTCCTTGAGAACTATCACAATTCATCCTTCTAATCTTTTCTATGTAAAAGTTTTGACATAGGAAGATGAAGTTACTAATCTCAGTGTGTCTGTAGTTTTTACATAGTTTGCCTCTCTGTACGTAAATGCATAAAGGTGTGAGTAGCAAGTAAGGTGAATGAGCTATTCTAATTCAAGGTAATATAATAGTGATGATAACTAGTATTTATATTGTACTCTAAGGCTTGCAATGCCCTTTACTAATATAATTTTATCCATACAACAACCTTAGGAGGTAGATGTTATACTCATTTTACATTTGGGAAAATTGAGGCAGTTGTAGGTTAAATGATTTGCTCAGGATCACAGCTAGTATCTGAGGCTGGATTTGAACTTCCTTACTCCAGGTCCAGTACTTTATTCCACTATACTACCTACCTGCTTCTTATTTTAGTTCTCATATATATGTTTATTTTCATATAATCACTGTGTTTTGGTACTTATGACCCTTAGTTGGAATGTGGCTCTGGAAGGAACCTTATTTAGAAAGAATAAAATGGGTAAAGGGAGAGGGAGAAAGAGGACTAGTATTGTAGTATTTATTGTACAGTTACACATACACACACACACACACACACACACACACACATACACATACACATCTACACACCCACACATATACTTGTGAGGAAAAGAAGAAACTCAAGGGTCTTCCAGGTAAAGAACATTTGGATGAAGATCAACAGAACAAAAACAGAATTGATTGTCATCAGTATTCTACAGACTGCCTATACAGAAATAGGAAACAGGTAAAGAATTTAGGAAATAGATCATAGCTTGGCACAGTGGTATGATGTCCTAGCAAACAGGGAACTTCAGTTACTTGACAGCTTTTGGAGCTCACTGTCCTTCTGTTGAAAGCAAAACAACTGTCAATTTCCTAATTTGCAATAATGATAATTTCAGCCTTCAAAAAGCAGAGGAACCGATGAGGGAAAATGCTACCTTGAATCTCTTTCTCACCAGTTAGCACTGGTTGTTGGAAAGGAAATGGTGGGAACCTTGGGTGAGTAGGGGAAAGTCATCCCTCTGTCTTAAAATTTGTGATAGACAGAAATCTGTACATAAGTCTGACATGCTCACTTGAATGTAGGACATGGATTTTAATAGATGTACTAATTGTCTGATATAAGTGCTATTCTACTGGCACTAATCTTTGAAAGATTGTGGGAATCAGAACCAAGCGCAGAGCAAGATTTCACATCTAGCCTCTGGCCCAGCCTGAAGAACCAAGGCAAGTAACCCAAATGAAAGGGAGCCTCCAGTTCTGCCACTCTGAACCAATAGAGCTTTCCAGAGGACTGAATCCAGCAGCTGTCCACTCTGGCACAGACCAAATCCTGGTGAAGAAGTAACAGACCCCAAACCTCAGGGGCAGCAATCAGACTTGATGTTGGAGCAGACCACTTTAGGAGTACTAAAAGCTTGTACACCAGCCTGTCCTTGGAATCACAGAACACTCAATATCCCAAGAAACGTGACCTGCCCAGACCTTCTGTCCTGGAGTATGACAGAGCCCAGTCCTAACATCTAGTTCAGAGTCAGAAAATGTGCTGAAAGAATGAGCAAGCAAAGAAAAGACCCACCATAATGAGATGTTATGGTTGCAAGGACACTCAGGACACATGCAGAAGAGAATGACTCTAAAATACCTACAAGCCATGCCTCAGAGATATGCATAGATTAATCTAGAATTCCTGGGATAGGTGAAGTGAGAGTACAGTTTGCCCAGAAACCATAAGGGAGAAAAAATATAGGGAGCCAAGATGGCGGAGTAGCAAGAAGCACATACACTAGCTCTTCCCCCATAGCCCATAAAATACCTGTAAAGAATGACTCTTAACAAATTCTAGAGAAGCAGAAGCCACAGAACAATGGAGTGGAGGAGACTTTCAGCCCAGGGTGACTTAGAAGGCTGATAGGAAAGGTCTGTCACACCGGACGCAGAGTAGAGCGCAGCACAGCCTTGGCTGTGGTGCCGGGAGGAGCAGGGCTGGAGCATGCTTTGGGGGTGGGATCCCCAGCAGCAGCACAGATCCCTCAACCCACAGGCACCAAAGGTCAGTGAGACGGCTTTTTCAGCTGGCCAGGAAGGGAGCAAGGTCCCTCCCATAGTTCTGGCCCCAGGAGGTGGTGGCAGAGGCTTCAGTGGGCAGCAGCGGCTCCCATGGCAGGCAGCAGCAGTCGACATGGGTTGCTGGAGGCCTCCTCATGAAGCCCCTGGGGGAATTGAGCAGCTGAACTGAATCTTAACCCTCCAATGCTGGCTTGGCAGAACTGGGGGCCAGGTGGTTGTGAAGAGGACATTCTACTACTCGCAGATTCTGGGCACAGAAGTTTTCTGGTTGCTCCCAGATGAGTGTGCAGGCTTGATTGTGCCACCTTGGAGGAACTGAGATCTTACAGGGCCCCAGAGTATACCCTACTCTTGACAGAGAACCCAAAGGTCAAGTGACTGGTTGGAAAATGCCCAAAAAAGGAAAAAAAAAAAGATGACAGAAGGTTACTTTCTTGGTGAACAGGTATCTTCTCCCATGCTTTCGGATGAGGAAGAACAATGCTTACCATCAGGGAAATACATAAAAATCAAAGCTTCTATATCCCAAACATCCAAAATAAATATTCAGTGGTCTCAGGCCATGGAAGAGCTCAAAAAGGATTTTGAAAAGCAAGTAAAAGAGGTGGAGGAAAAATTGGGAAGAGAAATGAGAGAGATGCAAGAAAATCATGAAAAACAGGTCAACACCTTGCTGAAGGAGACCGAAAAAAATGCTGAAGAAAATAACACCTTGAAAAATAGGCTAACTCAATTGGCAAAAGAGGTTCAAAAAGCCAATGAGAAGAAGAATGCTTTAAAAAACAGAATTAGCCAAATGGAAAAGGAGGTTCAAAAGCTCACTGAAGAAAATAGTTCTTTAAAAATTAGAATGGAACAGATGGAAGCTAATAACTTTATAAGAAACCAAGAAATCTCAAAACAAAACCAAAAGAATGAAAAAATGGAAGATAATGTGAAATATCTCATTAGAAAAACAACTGAGCTGGAAAACAGATCCAGGAGAGACAATTTATGGGACTACCTGAAAGCCATAAACAAAAAAAGAGCCTAGATATCATCTTTCATGAAATTATCAAGGA
Organism: Notamacropus eugenii; assembly: GCF_028372415.1. Lineage (NCBI taxonomy): Eukaryota > Metazoa > Chordata > Mammalia > Diprotodontia > Macropodidae > Notamacropus > Notamacropus eugenii. Next base: position 608,913,157 of record NC_092872.1, on the reverse strand, counting down.
AAACTGCCCTGATGTTCTAGAACCAAAGGGCAAAATAAATATTGAAAGAATCCACTGATCTCTTGAAAGAAATCCAAAAAGAGAAACTCCTAGGAACATTGTAGCCAAATTCCATAGTTCCCAGGTCAAGGAGAAAATATTGCAAGCAGCTAGAAAGAAACAATTCAAGTATTGTGGAAATATGATCAGGATAACACAAGATCTAGCATCTTCTACATGAAGGGATCGAAGGGCATGGAATATGATATTCCAGAAGTCAAAGGAACTAGGATTAAAACCAAGAATCACCTACCCAGCAAAACTGAGTATAATACTTCAGGGGGATAAAGGTCATTCAATTGAATAGAGGACTTTCAAGCATTCTTGATGAAAAGGCCAGGGTGGAATAGAAAATCTGATTTTCAGACAGAAGAATCGAGAGAAGCATGAAAAGGTAAACGGGAAAGAGAAATCATAAGGGACTTACTAAAGTTGAACTGTTTATATTCCTACATGTGAAGACAATATTTATAACTCTTGAAACTTTTCTCAGCATCTGGGTAGTTGGAGGGATTACACACACACACACGCGCACACACACACATACACACACACCTGGAGCACAGGGTGAGTTGAATAGGAAGGGATCATGTCTAAAAAATGAAATTAAGGGTGAGAGAGGAATATATTGGGAAGAGAAAGAGAGAAATGGAATGGGGCAAATTAATCTCTCATAAAAGAGGCAAGAAAATGCCTTTTCAATGGAAAAAGGGAGGAGGTGAGAGGGGAAAAAGTGAAGCTTACTCTCATCACATTTGGCTCAAGGAAGGAATAAAATGCGTACTCAATTTGGGTATGAAAACCTATCTCACAATACAGGAAAGTAGGGGAGAAGAAGATAAGCAGGGTGGGGGGAATAATGGGAGGGAGGGCAAATGGGAAGAGGGAGCAATTAGAAGTCAACACTCTTGGGGAGGGACAAGGTCAAAAGAGACAATAGAAGAAATGGGGGGCAGGATAGAATGGAGGGAAATATAGTTAGTCTTACACAACATGACTATTATGGAAGTCATTTGCAAAACTACACATATTTCACTGATATTGAATTGCTTGCCTTCTCACTGGGGATGGATGGGGAGGGAAGAAGGGGGAGAAGTTGGAGCTCAAAGTTTTAGAAACAGATGTTGAGTATTGTTCTTACATACAACTGGGAAATAAGAAATACAGGTAATGGGGTATAGAAATTTATCTTGCCCTACAGGACAAAAGAGAAGAAGGGGATATGCCAGGCCTAGAGGCCTGAGGGCTACCCGAGTCTTCTTACCTCTGTCCCGAGGTCTTCGGTTGGCCAAACCGGATGCTCGTATGAGAGAAAGGACGTTCCAGAGTCGAACAAGGGTTGAGCTTTATTTCAGGGTCTAGTTACAAGTGCAGGGGAATTCTTCCTTAGGAGGGAGCGAAGAATCTCCCAAGGAGGCAAAGATCTTACAATAAGAGATTGGAAGTAGAAGTATAAGTGGGGAGAGAGGGGGAGGGGAGAGAAGAGAGAGGAAAAGCGGAGCCTTGTTGTCCTCACCGCTCCGCGCCCCTCCGCCCAAGAGAACTTTCACGCTTTCCTGATCCTACTTAAACCCTCCAGCAGCATAGTTTGCATCTGAATACCGTGCTGTTAGATAACAATAGTGTGCCCAGATCCGGGACAATCTCGAGGGCGGGGAGAGCTCTCTCCCATCACGTTTCTCACGGGAAGAGGCGGAAATACACGAGATAGCTCGGTTCACCTCGATTCCCAGTCGTTTCCTGGGGGGTCTCGTGAGAACTCTAAGATTTAGAAGTTCCCACCTTTACCCGCCCGAGACTGTCCACCTGGAATTGAGCTTCCATCCCCAACAGGGATAAGGGAAGGGAGGGATATTAGAAGGGAGGGCAGATAGGTAGTAGGGGTAATTAGAAGGCTTGGCACTTTGGGGTGGGAGGAGGGGAGAGATAGGGAGAAATTTTGGAACTCAGGATTCTGTGGAAATGAATCTTGAAAACTTAAATAAATAAAGAAAAAATGTGTCATTGGGATATGTGAACATCATGACCAAAAAAGGAGCTTAGACATCCTGTTTTAAGAAATCCTAAAAGAAAACTGCCCAGACCTCTTAAAACCAGAGGGCAAAGAGGAATTAGCAGGAATCTACTAGTCACCTGCTGAAAGAAACCCCAAAATGAAAACTCCTAGGAATATCATAGCCAAAATCTCAAATTTCTAAGTCAAAGGAAAAGTACTGCAAGCAGCCAGACAGAAAGAATTTAAGGACTGAGGAGTCACAATCAGGATCACAAATGATTTAGAAACTATTCCTGCAAATGAATGGAGAACTTGAAATACAAGAAGGTAAAGGATATGGGCTTACAACCAAGAATAACTTACCCATTAAAACTGATCCTACAGGAGGGAAAATAGACCTTTAATATAATAGAGGACGACTAAGCATTCCTGATGAAAAGACTCCAGCTGCGGAGAAACTTTGAAGTTCAGGTACAGAAGTGAAGAAAAGTATAAAAGGCTCAAGTCCTCCTCTCTTTCCTACTCTTTGCACAGCCTTCTCCCATAGAAATCAGAGGTAGAATCCTAGAAGCTACACACCCAGCTGAGAATCTACCACAAGACCAGCAAAGCTATACCCAGCTGAGTGTACAGGCTCAGTGGTTCAAGAGTCAATCAGGAAGGGCTGCATGATGACATCACCAGGAGACTTTCTTAGTCCTACAGCACAAGAGACAGAAATTTCCCTTCTGTACACTCACACTGATTACATGCTCCTCCTATTTGTGCCCCTCTCTCTCTCTACTTTGGCCATGTGCTCTCATGAGCATTTCAGGCCTGGAATTCTTTCTCTCTGCTTCCTGGCTTCTCTGTCCTCAGATCAAACTCTACCTGCTGCTCCTACAGACCTTTCACAGTCCCTTCCACTGCTAGTGCCTTCCCTCTGAGATTACCTTTCAGTTGCACTGTATGTATCTCGTACAGATGTAGTTATTTGCATGTTTTCTCCACCTGTTAGAATGTGAGCTCCTTGAGGAGAGAGATTATGAGTTTTTCTTCTCTTTATATCCATAGCACTTACCATAGTGCTGGGTACACAGTAACCATTTAATAAATACTTGTTAACTGACTCATGTATGTTCCTTACATGCCTACTCTTTCCATTCATGGTGTATATTTAAAAGAATATACTCTTGGTTTGTAGAGAAGCAGCGTAGGAATAATATTTTATTGCTAATTTAATTTCCATGCTATTTCATTAAATCTTTCCATATAAAACACACACATACACACACACACACACTGGAGAGTTAAATATCACACTTGAATTTTAAAAAATCATTTTCATAATCTAGTCATAATTAATATCTCATGGCCTGAAATTCTAAGAAGAGAAGTTAGCTTTGGAGGTCTGGCATAATATGAGGAATGAAATTCTGAAAAGTGAGAAATAATTTTGATGAAAAGGAAGGGGCGGGGTAGAGGAAGGTGTGGGAGTTGTTTAATGAAACCAGTGAACGTTCAAGGAAGTCATCAAACAACTTTTAAAATACATGTTCAGAAGATTGGAGAAAGAAATAGGCAATAGAGAATAGCAAAGATCTATAATTGTAGTGTTGGACTTGCTGAAGCTAAGAGCAATAAGGAGGGGCAGTTTTTTATTTTCTTAAACTGTTTTTGGAGAAAGTGAAGAGAGGGTAGGCTCTGTGGTCAGGGTAATGGGTTAATAGTAATTGGGGGTGGGGAGGAGACACAGAGACAGAGAGAGAGAGAGAGAGAGATGGATGGATGGATGGAGCTGTTCAAATCTTGCTTTGTTTCTAAGGAAAACAAAATCTTTGAATTTTAAAGGAAAATAATGGCTAATAGGAAGTTGCCATGCCAGAGAACTAAGGAGAAAATAGTATCCTGTTGCCCTTGATAGATTCAGATCACAAGGCTCAGGTGAACTATATCCCAAAGTACGGAAAGAATTATCTGATGTGATTGTTGCCTACTACAGTAATCTTTGAAAGACTTCGGAGAGGTACAGGTTTACAATTATATTTTAGAACTATCAAGTTCTGTGTATGGGGGACAGAGAAGCTAATTTGATTTTAATCTGCATTGAGAACCATAATTTCCAGAACTAGGAAGTTGTAGTCTTCTTTTTTTTTTGTTTTGTTTTGTTTTTTTTTTATTTTGTAATGTTTAACAATCACTGCCATACAATTGTGATTTTATCCCCCCCACATACCCCCCACTCCCCCCCCTCCCTCCCCACGACTGCATACAATTCTGTATAGATTCTACATATACTTTCCTATTGAGTATATTTTCACTATAGTCATGCTATGTAGTCAGACTAAGATAAATGAAAGAAATCGTGTAACAAATCAGAACATGATACACAAACACATACACATACACAAACATGATCTGCTACAATATGTGAGTGAAGTTGTAGTCTTGTTCTTGACTCTGGTCAGACCACATCTGGAGTATTTTATTCAGTTCTGGGGACCAATTTTAGAAAAGACATTGGTAAACTAGATAGCATTCAGATAAGACAACCAGAAGGATGAAGGGGCTCTAGTTCATGCCATATGAAAATGAGAATGTCTATCCTGGAGACAGGAGGCTTAGGGGCTACACCTCAGTTTCTTTTCCTAAATGTCTGACTATACCTTCTCACTCTGTTTTGACAAATTGTCCTTCATGTCAGTCCTTCTAACTGTGGGTGTACCCCAGGCCTCTATACTGGACCTCTTCTCTATCTGTATTTTCTTATGTAGTGAGGGAGAAAGTTTTGATGAGCTGAAGTTTTCTCCTCAGCTTTCATGAGTTCAGTTATTATCTCTTAAGCAGATGTTTTCAGAACTATAAATTCAGCCTTTATTTCTTTCCTGAAGTTAGTCTTGTATTGCCAGCTGCCTACTGGATATTTTGAACTGAAATGCCCTGTAGGCATTTCAGAATCAGCATGTCCAAAACAGAACTCACACAACTCACTCCTTTTTTGAACTTTCTTATACCTGTCAAGGGCAGCATCATCCTTCCACTCATCCAGATTTATAGTGTAGGTGTCATTCTTGACATTTCACTCACTTCACATATTCATTACATTGCCAAATCCTGTGATTTTTACATTGACAATGTTTTTTATATTCTTCTCTTCACTCACACAGCCACCATTGTTATCACTTCTCTCCTGGACTATTGCATAGGCCTCCTAATTGGTCTCCCTGTCTCAAGTTTTTCTCTACTCAGTCCTTTATGTAGCTGCTTAATTGATTTTCCTTAAGCTTGTATCTGGTTGTATCACTCCCATATTAAATGAACTCTAGTTGCTGCATATTGCATCTAGAATGGAACATAAATTCCTGTTTGTCTTTTAAAACCCTTCACCAATTTTGCAGCTTGATTAAGCATTAGTCTCCTTCCTGCACTTTAGGATTCACCCAAATGGGTCTTTTCTCCATGCATCACACAAAGCACTCCATCTCTAGTCTCTGTCTTTTCACTGACCTTTCCCCATACCTGGAATGGACTCCTTTTTTTTCATAGAATTCCTTCACTTTTCTTCAAGAACCACCATCCACACAAAAACTTTGCTGGACTTCATTCCTGCTAGTACCTGTCCTCCCTTCCTTTTACCAACTTGTATTTGTTTTGTACTTAAATTCTTTATAAATAAATATGCACATGTATACTTAACGATTTTAGTTCTAGAACATCATCCAGTCAGTCCCTCTCAATTTACGTAAGAGGATATTGAGGCCTAGAGAGATTGTGACCTCACAAGGATCACAGAGAACCAAGTGGTAGAGCCAGAATTCAAACACAGATCCTCAGAATTCAAATTTTGCACTTTTTCCCATCATTTCTTTGATTGAATATAAGCTCCTTGAGAACATGGACCATTTTGGGGTTTGTTTTTTTTTTTTGAGTCTGTCTCTCCAGGAACTGATACTGTGCTTGACACTTAAGTTCTTGTTGATTCATTAATTAATCCAGGACAGTTGTGTTCAGGCATTTGAATGCCTGTTATGTGCAAGTGCTATTAGGCTTATTCTTTCTTAGAGCAATGAAATTTACAAAGTGGCCAAATATTAGAATTCTCAGAAATGGTATGGGCTTCCTCAGGAAATACTAAGTTCTTCTTTGGAGAGAGGAGACTTAAAGGTATACTTTCATTATCTTCCCCGTCTGACTGCACCTTCTCATTCTTCTTTGATCTTCATCTTTTGCGCTCACTAATTATGCAACGACTAAATTATTACTTATTGTAAAGAGAATTCCTGCTAAGGTATGGCTTCTGAGGTCTTCCTACTCTGAGCTTCTGTAATACTTTTTCCTTGTGATAGAAAGCAGGAGTTGCATGATGTTTTCTTGGCAGTGGTGATGGATTTGTTAATTCAGTTTTATTGGTTCCACTTGTGGAGAGTAGCACGCTGCCTCAAGATAGCTTTTTAGGGAGGTGGTCTTAACCTAAATCTCTCATGCTAAATCTAGTCTTCCAGAATACATGGATTATTTCAAGTACTCCTAATCATAAATTTAGGGCTACAACTTAAATTTCTTAGCATGACCTCTTTTTTTTCCTTCAAAAAATATGAGCACATAATATACATTAAAAATACAAAGGCATGATTAAACACTCCAAGAACATATATTGGTGAGAAAGAACATTACTAGAGTCACTTCTATCAATTAGCTTCACCTGCTTCTGACTTCTCTGGAAACATGGCATTACCATTGAGTTCTGCCAAGGTGGCAAAGTCTTTGAAGAATTTTCTTTAGTATAGCATCTCATCAGTATAATCTGTCTTTATGTAATCCCTTTCTAATTGACTTTAAGATTTCATTTTATTTTATTATGAGAGACCAAAACTGCAACATTCTTAAGCAGTTTGGGCCTACCCAGAATACTCTGAATGAAAGCAAAGAAACATCAGTGACCATCAAGTCCAACTCATAAATAATTGAATCACTTCTATGACATGCCCAACAGGAAGTTGTCTAGTGTATACTTGAGATTTTCAAGTAGGGGAAATTTAAATTCACAGTGGATGCCATTTTTGGACAGTTCTAAATGTCCAAAAAGATTTCCAGGCTTCTGGTCCTAGTGTTATTTTTCTTTCATTTATTTTCTTTCATGGTTTATTAGAAAAAAGCTGGAAGATGTAAACCTTTTAAAAGTATATTTTGAATCTAAAAATTTTGTTTGGGAGTAGAAATTAACTGTGTTTACTTTCTGTGACTCTTTAAGCTTGTTCACATGTAGGTTTTTCTTATAATAGTTTATTTTTTGCTTTTATTAGGTCAAGATGCTGTTTTTCAGTGCCTTGGAGAAAATATCCTTCAGAATGCCTTTGATGGCTACAATGCCTGTATCTTTGCGTATGGACAAACTGGTAAGGCTACATTACATGATAACTCCTTGAGCAAATCGAAGAAGAGAAAATAAAATAAAAACAAGCTTATTTACTGAAACAAAAAATTAGGCAGTGTTATTCTTTAGAGAGATATATAACAAAGGAAAAGTTGTTTTCCTTTTCCAATTCATATTTCATTATAAATATAAGGTGGCAGAACTTATTTTCCACGTGAAAGCATGCCACCCCTGCCTAACTCTACGGTTTAGCACACCTTGACATATCCATAACAGAATACATCTGATGTTGCATGGCCAGTAACTGTGGTCATCACTGATTAAACCAAAAATGCTATGTAGCTTAATAAATTTTTATGGTAAATAGGAAATTATGTTTGGTTTCAAGCAAATTAATGATTGCTATAACATTATATCTTGTAATTCTTTGTCATGATTTTGTGATTATTTACTGTTGTTGAAGTCAGTTGTGTGTGTGGGGCAGGGCAGGGGAGAAGGGGTATGGTTTGTCTAGTGATGAGTGGGAGGAGAATTTCTGCTATTGTACTTTGTAAATAGTATTTTATTTTTTCTAATTACATGTAAAGATAGTTTTCAGTATTCACTTTTATAAGATTTTGAGTTTCAGATATTTTTCTCCTAACCTCCCTCTCATCCCTCTTCCCCAAGGTGGCAAGCAATCTGATATAGGTTATACATGTGCAGCCATATAAACATATTTCCACATTAGTCATATTGTGATAGAAGAAACAGAACAAAAGGAACAAAGCCATGAAAAAAACAAACCAAAAAAAGGGAAAATAGTATGCTTCAATCTGCATTCAGACTCCATAGTTATTTCTCTGGATATGGATAGCATTTTCCGTCACGAGTCCTTTGGAATTGTTTTGGATCATTGTATCGCTGAGAAGGGCTAAGTCAATCATAGTTGAGCATCACACAATGTTGTTGTTATTGTGTTCAGTGTTCTCCTGGTTCAGTTCACTTCAGTCAGCATCAGTTCATGTATGTCTTTCTAGGTTTTTCTGTAACCCACTTTCTTACAGTCCATTAATATTGTATTACATTCACATATTACAGCTTGTTCAGCCATTACACAATTGATGGGCATCCCCTCAATTTCCAACTCTTTGCCACCACAAAAAAGAGCTGCTATCAATATTTTTGTACATGTGGGTCCTTTTCCCCTTTTAATGAACTTTGGATATAGACCTAGAAGTGGTATTGCTGGATCAAAGGATATGCACAGTTGATCGACCTTTGGACATAGTTCTAAATTGTTCTCCATAACCAACAATGCATTATTAATCCAATTTTTCTTCATCTTCTTCAACATTTATCATTTTCCTTTTCTGTTAAATTAGCCAATCTGATAGGTGTGAGGTGACACCTCAGAGGAGATTTAATTTGCACTTCTCTAATCAGTAGTGATTTAGAGCACTTTTTTATACAGCTATAGATAGGTAGCTTTAATTTCTTCATCTGAAAACTGCTTTTTCATATGGTTTGACCATTTATCAGTTGGGGAATGACTTGTATTCTTATAAATTTGACTCAATTCTCTATACATTTGAGAAGTGAGGCCTTTGTCAGAAATGCTTGCTTTCCTTCTAATCTTGGTTGCATTGGTTTTGTTTGTGCAAACACTTTTTAACATAATGTAATCAGAATTACCCATTTTGCACTTTATAATGGCCTCTGTTTCTTGTTTGATCATAAATTCTTCCCTTCTCCATAGATCTGACAGGTAAACTATTCCTTGCTCTACTAATTTGCTTATTGTATCATCCTTTATGTCTAAATCATGTATCCATTTTTACCTTATCCTAGTATACGTGTGAGATGTTGGTTTATGCCTAGTTTCTGCCATGCTGTTTTCCAGTTTTCTCAGCAGTTTTTGTCAAATAGTGAGTTCTTATCCCAAAAGCTAGTCTTTGAGTTTATCAAATAGAATACTACTCGTTGATTATTGTGTTTTGTGTACCTAACGTGTTCCACTGATCCACCACTCTACTTCTTAGGTAGTATCAGATAGTTTTGATGATTGCTGCTTTATAAAATAGTTTAGGGTTTGGATATTTTTATTCGAAGTTTTTACCTCAATATTCATTAGGGAAATTGGTCTGTGATTTTCTTTGTTTTGCCTCTTCCTTGTTTACCTGTCAGCACTATATTTGCATCATAAAAGGAATTTGGTAGGACTCCACCTATTTTTCCAAATAATTTATATAGTACTGGAAATAATTATTATCTAAATATTTAGTAGGATTCACTTGTAAATTCGCCTGACCCTTGAGATTTTTACTTAGAGAATTCCTTGATGGCTTGTTCAATTTCTTTTTCTAAAATAGGGTTCAGTATTTTATTTCCTCTCTGTTAAATCTGGGCAATTTATTGTTTTGTAAATATTTATCCATCTCACTTGGATTGTCAGATTTATTGGCATACAGTTGGGCAAAATAGCTCCTAATTATTACTTTAATTTCCTCTTCATTGCTGGTGAATTTACCCTTTACATTTTTGATACTGGTGGTTTGATGTTCTTTGTTTTTTTAAATCAAATTAACCAAAGGTTTATATATTTTCTTGTTTTTTTTTTCATAAAACCAGCTCTTAGTTTTATTTATTAATTCAATAATTTCTTCCTTTCAATTTTATTAATCTCTCCTTTGATTTTCAGAATTTCTAGTTTGATGTTTTCCTGGGAATTTTTAATTTGTTCTTTTTCTGTCTTTTTAATTGTATGCCCAGTTCATTGATCTCTTCTTTCTCGTTTTATTCATGTAAGCATTTAGAGATACAAAATATCCCCTAAGTACTTCTTTGGCTGCATCCCATAAATTTTGGTATGTTGTCTCATTATTCTCGTCTTCTTTGATGAAATTATTGATTGTTTCTGTGATTTGTTGTTTTACCCACTGACTCTTTAGGATTAGATTAATTTTTGGTTTATCTTTCTATGGCTGTTTATTACATTTAATTTTTATTACATCATGATCTGAAAGGGATGCATTTAAAATTTCTCCCTGTCTGCATTTGATTGAGTTTTTTTTTGCCCTAATACATGGTCAGTTTTTGTGTAGGTGGCATGCACTGCTGAGAATAAGGTATATTCCTTTCTATCCCCATTCACTTTTCTCCAGAGGTCTTCACTCAGATTCTTTTCTAAAATTTAGTTCACCTCCTTAATTTCTTTCTTGTTTATTTTGTGGTTAGATGTATCTAGTTCTGGGGGGGGGGGGGGGGTTTGAGGTCCCCCACTAGTATAGTTTTGTTGTCTGTTTTTTCCTGTAACTCACTTCTCAAAATTTGGTTGCTTATGCCACTTGGTGCATATATGTTTAGTATTGATATCACTTCGTTGTCTCCTTCCTTTTCCCTTTTAATTAAATCTGTTTTTGCTTTTGCTTTGTCTGAGATCAGGATTGCTACCCCTGCTTTTTTTTTACTTCAGCTGAAGCATAATATATTCTGCTCCAGCCTTTTACCCTTATTCTGTGTGTGTCTCTCTGCTTCAAATGTATTTCTTGTAATCAACATATTGTAGGGTCCTGTTTTTTAATCCACCCTGCTATTCACTTCTGTTTTTTTAGTAGAGTTCATCCCATTCATATTCACAGTTATCAGTACAAACTGTGTATTTCCCTCTGTCCTATTTTCCCTACTTATACTTTTCTCTTTTTCTCTCTCCTTTCCCCTTTTCTCCACTTAACAGTATTTTGCTTCTGACCACTGACTCCTTCAATCTACCCACCCTCCTATCAGCTCTCACCCTTTCTTCTTCCCTCCCCTTCCCCTCCTCCTTCCCTATAGGGTAAGATAGGTTTCTTTACCCAACTGAGTGGGTATGTTATTCCCCATTTGAGCCCAGTCCAACGAGACTAAGGTTCAAACAATGCTCACCCCCTCCCTTCTTCCCCTCTACTTTAATAGGTCTTTCATACATCTTCATGTGATATGATTTACTCCATTCTCTCTCCCCCTTTCCTCCTCTTCCATTGCAAACCTTTTTTTAAAATCCCTTAATTTTTTTTTTGTTACTGCATCAAAATCGACATATACTCACAACCTCTTATACTCCTTCAAACTGCAGTTCTTAAAAATTTTAAATATTATCTTCCCGTATAGGGATATAAACAGTTTAACCTTAATGAATAACATGTTCTGTTTTGTTTTTTTCATTTCTGTTTACCTTTTTATGCTTCTCTTGAGTCCTTGAAGATTGAATATTCTGTTTAGCTCTGGTCTTTCCATCAGAAAAATATGAAAGTCACCTATTTCATTGAATATTCATCTTTTACCCTGAAAGATTATATTCAATTTTGCCAGGTAGTTGATTCTTGGTTCTGGTCCAAGCTCCTTTGCTTTCTGGAATATTGTATTCTAAGCCTTCCAATCCTTTAATATATAAGCTGCTAAGTCCTGTGTAATCCTGACTATGGCGCCTTGATAGTTGAAGTGTTTCTTTCTGGCTGCTTGCAGTACTTTGTCCTTGACCTGACAGTTCTGGAATTTGATTACAATATTCCTTGGAGTTTCCATTTTGAGATCCCTTTCAGGTGGTCATCAGTGGATTCTTTCAATGACTGTCACCCTCTGGTTCTAGGAAATTTCTTGAAAGATGCTGTCCAGGCTCTTTTTTTGATTGTGGCTTTCAAGTAGTTCATTAATTCTTAATTATCTCTCCTGGATTTATTTTCTAGGTCAGTTATTTTTCCAATGAGTTATTTTACATTTTCTTCTATTTTTTCATTCTTTTGATTTTGTTTGACTGATTCTTGATTTCTCATAGAGTCTTTAGCTTCTATTTGCCCAATCAGTTAACTTTTTCACCTCCTTTTCCATTTGGCCAGTTCTACTTTTAAAAGAGTTGTTTTCTTCAGTGTTTCTATTTTTCTAATTTGGCCAATTCTGTTTTTAAGGAGTTGTTTTCTTCAGTCAATTTTTGTGCTTCTTTTTCCAAAATGTTGACTCTTTTTTCATAATTTTCTTGAGTAACTCTCATTTCTTTTCCTCATTTTTATTTTACCCATCTTACTTGATTTTTAAAATCCTTTTTGAGCTCTTCCAAGAAGACCTTTTGGATTTGAGATCAATTCCCCTTTGAGGCTGTGCATGTAGGCATTTTGACATTGCTGTCCTCTTCTGAGTTTGTGTTTTGATCTTTCCTATTACCATAGTTGCTTTCTATGGTTAGGGCTCTTTTTTGCTTTTTGCTTATTTAAAAAGTTGAACTCTGCTCCTTGGGTATGCACTGTCCCAAGCTTCTTGCCCTGAGATCCTGGCTCTGGTTGCTGACTTTCTGCACCAAGATCTCTGGGACTGATGGCTTGCCCACTGATCTGGAGTGGCTCAGCATAGTCTTATCTATTGTACCCTGGCTTCTGGAGCTTGCATTTTGCCTGTTGCTATGGGGCTGGAGACCTCACTACTGGCCTACTGAGCCTATACTGTGGCACCTCAGTTGCTGATCTTTGCTGTGGTTAAAAGCCTCCTGCTAGCTTGCCTGGACATTGCCAGGGCTGGACTGAGCTCTCCTTTTACCATGGTGAGACAAACCTTTCCGTATGTCCTTTCAAGTTATCTTGGGCTGGAAAGTTGTTTCCCTCCATCTTTTTGTGGATTCTGTTGCTCCAGAACTCTATTAGAGACTTGATTTAATGTTGTTTCTGAATGAAACTGGGGAAAGTTCTGGCAACTTTTTGGCTCCTACCATCGTGGCTTCTGCCTTTGTCATTCTACTTTGGATAGAAGCAACAATATGTCACACTTAGAAAATCTACTTAGTGTTTTCAATTTGAGGAACATTCTTGGCTTTTTAAAGGGAAGTCCTCCAATTTGGCTTGTTACTTTTCATTTACTTGAAGTGATATATTTGGTTATTTTTATATGTGAATTTTATGAGAGAAAATATGTTTTCTTTATTAAGAATTCTCTTCTTCCAAGCTTAGTAGTGAAGCTTGTGACTTGTTATCATTGTTACTGTTAGCAAGCATAGAGTCTCTACATTGTGTTTTTGGATGTATTGGAAATGTAACACCAAAGAGTTTATGAACTGTACCCCTCTCTAAAGAAACTATTATGACCATGTATTCTCTTTTTTTAGGGTCTGGAAAATCTTACACAATGATGGGCACAACCGACCAACCTGGATTAATCCCAAGACTTTGCAGTGGCCTTTTTGAAAGAACTCAGAAAGAGGAGAATGAAGAACAGAGTTTTAAAGTTGAAGTATCCTACATGGAAATCTATAATGAGAAAGTTAGAGACCTCTTGGACCCCAAAGGGTACAGAAATTTAATTAAATAATGTCATGTGACCTCTTTTTCTTTCCCCCAGACTGTCCTGTTTGTTTAATTGACTTCACAAAAGTGACATTTTCTTAAGGGACATTGTGAATAGATTTTGTATTTTTAAAATATATTTGCACTACAGTATATTTTTATTCAGTATATGTTAGACCTAGAGCTAAGTATCTTGGAATGGATAAAGAAGAATAAGACACAGTCCCTGCTCTTAAATCTACAGTGCAGTAGGAGAGATGAGTATGTACAGAAATAACTAAAAACTTATACATGAAAAAGGTGAGAAAGGCATTAAATATTTTGCAGGTTCAGAAGAGGGAGAGATGACTCAGAGAGTCTCTCAGAAAACTTCATGGAGGAGAAGCAATTTAAATTAAACCTTAAAGGAGGAGCAGGAATTGGGCAAAAGTAGAAGTGTGTTATGAAAATCAGCAGTATAAATAGAGATATAGAGAGGGGATAGTGAGTGCTCTGTGTGGTTAATTGTATAATTTGGAGGATGTGAGGGTGCATATTGGAACAGCCGGTTTTGGGCCAGGTTTTAGAGGTCTTTGAATGCCTTGTAAAAAGAGTCTAAATGTTATCTTGTAGGCAGTGAGCAGCTCATAAATGCTTTTGAACAGGGGTTGCTATAACCAGAGCTGCAGTTTCTGGTGACTTGGGGTTTCTATTCACATTTCAGTCTTGTTGAGTAGATCTCCTGTATAAAGTAAGGCTGCGTGAACCGGGAGGGAAGTTTGGGACCCCTGGGTATTGGGCATGAGTAAAAGCGTGTATATGAGTGTGCATTCATATTTTTATCTCCCACCGTCACTCTCAGCTTTCAGTCTAATACAAAATATGATAATGACTTAGTTAAATTAGTACTTGAGCAACTGATACTTTAAAATAACGACCATCTTTATGAATCTAGTAGCTACAAGTAGAAGTTGGAGAAAGCCAGGATTGCCAGTGAGAGTCAAAGACAAAATTAGCAGAAGTCTGAAAGATAATGATAGTGACCACTGTTGATGTATTACTTAAAAGTTTTTGGAGTGCTTTGCTTGCATATTTTACCTCATTTGGAATTCACAACAAGCCCGTTTTATAAATGAGGACGCTAAGTTTGAGTTGTTAGGTGGCTAGCACATAGTGGTTTATCTTCTGTCTGTCAGAGGCAGAATTTGAGCCCAGGTCTTCTGACTCTCTCCTTAACGTCTTCTTGTGTTTAATTGATTCACAGATCCAGAAGTTCCATCGGGTAGGCAAAGTTCTGATTACTTGGCCAAGTGATTGAAGTTGCTATAAAAATAAGATGTAATGTGACTAGAGAATAGAGAATCGAGTTATTTAGATGCAAATAAATGAAGAAGGAAGACTGTAAAACAGCAGAACAGAATGATGAGGGGAAAGAGAAAAGTTTGTGATAGTATAGGGGAACCATGATGGCGGGGGCTGATATGTTAGTCTCTTGATTGAACATCTGAAGGGATCAGAATGAAACCTGAGAGAAGAGAAAAACTCTCCATTGGGTTGGAGGTGTGTTAGCTTGTAAACTGAAGTGGAGTGTGAGCCTCCATCGGAAGCTAAGCCTGAAAGATGAAATAAGGCCTACTTCAGAGTAGGAAAACTGTGCTGTTTATTCAGTAGGTACTAAGTGGATAGAAACTTGAAAAAAACAAGCAAACTAAAATAAGATTAATATCTTGTTCATGACAATCATGGAAATGTTATACAGCAATTGTTTGCCACATTATTCCATCACGTAAATATCATGCAGAATGTTATTTGTTGTAACAGAATAACGGTGGAGAACCTATGACCCACTACCTGTTGAGTCCAGGGCAAGTCCAAAGAGATGCTGCACTCATTTGTACCTTTATTTACAAAATTGCAATAAGCACCTCAAAATCTTTAGTGTCAGTGCTCTATGTTTAAGTTTTATTGTTGATGTTTGCACTTGTGTATGTCAGTATCTTTCTCTAGGTATTTTCTGTCTGTTTTTTTGTTTCTCTCCTTATTTTCTTTTTTTCATGCCATAATGTAATATTGAAGTATTCACCCTGTTCTGTTAATTTTCTTGACTGGAGTCCCATGTTTCTTGTTGTGAGAGGAAAAAAATGTAGATGAGTGAAATGTTGATTCCTTTTACCCGAACTAGATACCATTTATTTGTGTGACTCACGATCGATATTTTTCTCTTTAATTCATTTACTACCAATGGACTAAGCCTTCACCACTACTGACATAGAGACTGTAAGCTTTATTGCTTCTTGTCCTTAGATGTTGTTAAAAGTAAAAACATCAGAAAGAATTTGGAGAAAATGTGGAATGTTATCATGTTTGCAGAAATATCAATCCTTAATTACAATTGGAATGGAAAATTTTAGCAAATTGATCAAAGCCTAAAAATAAAATATTAGTATCATAATAGTAACAATAATAATCATAGCTAACATTTATATAGTACCAACTATGTGCCAAGCACTGTGGTAAGCATTTTATAATTACTGCCTCATTTGATCTCCTAAGACCTCTGGAGAGTAGCCGCTGTTATTATCTCCATTTTACAGATAAGGAAACTGAGGCAAACAGGTTAAGTGACTTGTCTAGGGTCACATAGCTAGTAAGTATCTGCAGCTGGATTTGAACTCAGGTCTTTCTGATTTCAGGCCCAGTGCTTTTATCTACTGTGCCTCTATGAAAAGGTAAAAAAAATACTCTTTCATGTCTAGTTAACAAAAGAACAACAAAAGAAAGTGAGATTAAAAAATGGGTTGTTGTGAGGAGATTCAAATATTCCTGATGCAAAAATGATTAAAATGCTTGATTATTGAAGCTAAAATCCCCTGAAGAAAATAGAGAAGAAGATTTTTAGCCAAGGGAGGAAACATAAGGAAAGATGGTTGTGTTATGCATTTTTTTCTTGCTTTTCATTAGAAAGCTATTAATGACAAAAAAGAAACCAGTCAGGGTTTAATTATAAATAATTCCTAAAAAATTCCAAACTATAAATAATTACAGAAAATTTGGGGCCAAAAGATTCAGCTCAATGTCATACACCTTTTGTATCGGTTGTTGAAAGTAGCAGCTGATTTTACTAATGGTAGCCATGAGGCACTGCAAGATGTTGAATTATTGGAAAAATATTCAGTTATATTCTGTCAGCAAGCATTTATTAAACCTTTGCCTTGTACTACGCACCAGGGATGCCCGTGAAAAGAATGAAACGATCCTTGCTCTCAAATTGCTTATATTCTGACCAGGGAGATAACATATATACATAAAAACATAAAGAAAAAAGTACAAAATAGATATGAAATAATTTATGGAAGGAGAGTATTTGTAGTGGAGAAGATCAGGAAAGATGTCATGTAAAAGATACAATAGAGTAAATATTTATCAGGCTCCTACTATGTGTCAGGCACTGTGCTAAGCACTGGATATACAAGCAGGAAAAATGAAAACAGTCCCTGCCTTCAAGGAGCTTACATTCTAAGGGGGGAAGACAGTAAACAAAAGGAAGCTATAAAGGAGGGTAAAGAGATGGTGGGGAGGGGGACAAGGTGCCATGATGATGATGAACAGGCATAATGATTACGGTGTTAAACAAAGAAGAGAAGTTGGTGGAAATGATGAGGCTGTTGAACTTCTGGGCCCTCTTTAAAATGAGACTTGGGGAAGAGTATTTTACTCTGCCCTCCTGCCCTCCAGTCAGAGAGACAGAGGGAACTGATAGTACTGATGAAATGTGAGGGTAGTGCTTGAGTCATGTCTTGCAGGAAGTAAGAGACTCTGAGGCATAGCTGAGGGGAAGGTAAGAGAACATGACCATGCAAAGGCATGGAAATAGGAGATGGAGTGCTGTGTGTGAAGAAAAGCAAGAAAACCAGTTTGGCTAGACCATGGAGTGATAGATGCAGAGTAATAATATGTATTGAAGTCAGCAACATAGGTTGAGGTCAGGTTGTGAAGGACTCTAAAAGTTAAAAAAAGATTTGTCCTGGCAATAATGTGAGGAGAGGGGGCACTGTAATTTGTGTAGGAGTGTGCCATCATCATCTCTGCACTTGAGGCAAGGGAACCATTAAGAAGCTGTTACTAGAGTTGGGGAAAGGTTGTGAGAGCCTGTACTATGATTGTTGCTGTGTGAAGAGTGATAAGAGGATGCATGCAAGAGATGTAGAAGTATTCGATATGCTATCTTTACTAAGGCCAGAATAAGTACAATTTATAGTAAAAGTTTTACTTCAGTATTAAGGCTGTTAGGGATTAGAAGCAATTGAAGCTTTTAATTGCACAAAGACTTTTGGGACACGTTATAGAATGATTTTCAGGAGGCTTTGGGTAATAAAGGGTATCACAATTAAACAGGTGAATTTCGTTAAGTGTTTATTAAGAGTCTGCTACATAAAAGACACTTTGCTGGATACTAAGTATATAAAGAGAAAAATAACAGTTCTTACCCCAGGAAAATTTATAATCTATATATTCTATATAAAACATAGGGACAGATGACTTAATATAGGTAGATGTCATAGAGCAAAAGAGGGATATAGATAAAATGTTTTAAGAAACATGAAGAGGGAGAGAACATTTTGGGATAAATGTATTAGGGGCCTCATCTTGGGGGAAGAAATACCTAATCAGATCCTTGAATTCATTTTTTAGTTACACTGCCCTTGCTTTTGTCTTCTAGTCACTCTTTAATTTTAAATAAATTTTTATTGATAGTTTCATTTTCTTATATTACCATAGTATCCCATATATCTCTCTTCTACCCTCTCCGAGCTAACCCATATGATTAATAGAATTTTTTTAAAATTAATTTATTTAACTTTTAACATTCATTTTCACAAAATTTTGGGTTCCAAATTTTCTCCCCTTTTGTCCCCTCCCCCCACCCCAAAACACCGAGCATTCTAATTGCCCCTATCACCAATCTGCCCTCTCTTCTATCATCCCTCCCTTCCCTTCTCCCCATCTTCTCTTTTGTCCTGTTGGGCCAGATAACTTTCTATACCCCTTTCCCTGTATTTCTTTAGAATTTTTTTAAAGAGAAAAAAAGTTAGTACAGTGGATTGCTAAATCCAAAACATGTGCAATGGTAATATCTGTGTACTTCCCCCCTTCACAAAGGATCAGGTAGAGGGTATCTTCTCATATCTCTTTATTTGAGCCCTGTTTGATCTTTATAATTTTGTTATATTTACTTTTGCTCTTTTTGGTCTGTTCATTCCTCATACATTTTTGTAATTATTGTGTATGTTTTTTTCTTAGCTCTACTTACTGTACTCTATATCAGTTCATATAGATCTTTCTGTACTTCTCTGTGATCACACCGTTTCTTACTAATATTCCATTTCATTCATGTTCCATATTTGGTTTAGCCATTAGTCACTTGATGAGCATCTACTTTGTTTCCAGTTCTTAGCTATCACAAAAACCGCTGCTTTAAATATTTTGAAGTATATGGGGAATTTTTTCTTATTGATGGCTTCCTTAGGGTAGAAGTCTACTAACAGAGACTCTGGTTTAAAGGGTATGGACATTTTAGTTACTTTATTGGCCTTTTTGCTGATTTGTAGAGTGTGAGGTGAAACCTCAGACTTGTTTTGATTTGCATATTTTTCATTATTAGTGATTTGGGATCTTTTCTAATGTGTTTATGAATATAGTTTTTCTTTTGTGAATTATTTGTTCTTATCCTTTGACCATTTAGCTATTTGGGATTGGTTATTAGCTATCATCCTGTCACACATACGTTTATGTTTGTATTTATATAGGTGTGTGTTTGTATGATTGTTTATATATCTTGGATGCCAAAGCCTTATCAGAGAAATTTGATAGAGATTTTTTTTCCCATTGACCACTTCTTTTCTTATCTTTAAAAAAAATTAATTTATTAATTAATTTATTTTTAGTTTTCAACATTCATTTCCATAAGATTTTGAGCTCCAAATTTTCTTCCCATCTCTCCCCTCCCCCCACCCCAAGACGCTGTGCATTCTGTTTACCCCTTCCCCCAATGTGCCCTCCCTTCTATCACACCCCTCCCTTCTATCACACCCCTCCCTTCCCTTATCTCCATCTTCTCTCTTTTCTTGTAGGGCAAGATAGATTTCTATACCCCATTACCTATACATTTCCCAGTTGCATGCAAAGACAATTCTCAACATTCGTTCCTATAACTTTGAGTTCCAACTTCTCTCCCTCCCTCCCAACCCATCCCCACTGAGAATGCAAGCAATTCAATATAGGCTATACATGTGTAATTATACAAAAGACTTCCATAATAGTCATATTGTAAAAGACTAACTATATTTCCCTCCATCCTATCCTGCCCCACATTTATTCTGTTCTCTCTTTTGACCTTGTCCCTCCCCAAAAGTGTATACTTCTAATTACTCCCTGCTCCCATTTGCCCTCCTTTCTATCATCCCACCCACACCCCACTTATCCCCTCCTCCCCTACTTTCCTGTAATGGAAGATAGATTTTCATACCAAATTGAATGTGCGTGTTATTTCCTCCTTAAGCCAAATGTGATGAGAGTAAGCTTCACTTTTTTCCTCTCACCTCTCCGCCTTTTCCCTCCATTGAAAGACCACTTCTTTTCTTATCCTAGATGCATTAATGTTGTCTGTGAAGAAGCTTTTCGATTTAAGGAACAGATTGTATGGTTTTGTTTTCTTATCCAATTACTCTTTTTCATTTTATTGGATTGTTTAATCCATTCACATTTAAAGTTATAACAGGTATATATTTTCCTTGCTCTGTCTTTAAATTTTTTTCAAGTTTTGATTTTTTTCCCCCTCTTCTGCTATAAACACAATGTTATATTCCTTCCATTACTTTATTTCAGTTCAATAAGGATTTATTGTGTCTATGTGCCAGGCATTGTGCTAAGTGCTTCAGTCTTTTTAAGGTGACTTTGTTCCTGTTGCTGTGCTTCTCCTAACCCCTGATCTTCTCATTTGTAACCCCTTTCCCTTTAGAGTTTTGTTTATTAATTCCTTTTTCTTGCCTGCTTTTATTTGGTCATATATTTCTCCCCTCCCCCCCCCTTTTTTTCCTCTTACTCAAGTAGATTTCCCCTTCCTATCCTTCAGCTAGTCCTATTTGTTTGCTTTTTTCATTTCATTTTTTTGTACCTCGTTCCAAAAAAGACTTCCCTCTTTTCATTCTCCTTCTGTTTACTCTAGACTCTTAATCTCATTCATGACTCCTGTAATTATCTGGCAGCTCTCTTTTTTCTGTATTCTTCATGCAGTCAAAGCTTCCAAGGTTTCCATTCTAGGCTCTCCCCTCTAGATGCTTCCTGCCACTGAATAATAAGGCTTACCCCATAGATTCTTCTTTTCCTGTGTCTCAGTCCTAGAACAATCCCAATCATTTCAGTGTCAGAAGACATTACCCCATAGGGCCTTCTCCCACCATGTCTTTGTTTATATCTCCCACCATGTCTTTGTTTATATCTCCCATTACTGATCTATAACTTCTCTTATTGACCTTTTTTTCTGCATCTGCCTAGAACTCTCCTCCCTGTGTCAATACTCTCCCATTCTTCCAGGTGCCAGTTTCCTTAGGGGTTCTGACTCCTCCTTTCCAGTTCAAGTAGACTTTTCAGGGTCCAGATTCCTTGGGCCTGATTCAGTATAAGTTCCTCATCTCCTTTCATGCACCCTCTCTCTTCACTCATAGGACCATTCATCAATGGAACCCCTTCTCTCCTCCAAAGTAAGGCCTCCTTCCTTTCCCACTCCTTCAATCTTTTCACCCCCATCCTTGCCCATTCTCCTTTCTGAAACCACAGTGGTTACCTTCCCCTCATTGCTAACCCTT
This sequence comes from Notamacropus eugenii, assembly GCF_028372415.1. Classification (NCBI taxonomy): domain Eukaryota; kingdom Metazoa; phylum Chordata; class Mammalia; order Diprotodontia; family Macropodidae; genus Notamacropus; species Notamacropus eugenii. The sequence goes on along the minus strand of NC_092872.1, from coordinate 608,891,641 downwards.
GATTTGAACTCCACACCCCCATCTACCTTCCAGCTCACCCCATGATCCACTCCTCTCTGTTCTCCTGCTTCCTTCCTGTTGCACCTTCTAAGTACCCTCCTATGTTGTAATCTGTTCCTGTGATTCATCTCTTGGCAGGTTTATCCCCATTCTATGGTCTGTCTTTGATGCTCCCATCTGACTCATCACTGTTATCTCTTCCAGAGATAAGAGGTCTCTTCCTAGTGTGTCCGTGGTCTCTTGGCAGTTACTGTCCTTAGGCTGCATTCATTCTTTCCTCTTGCACTTCTTTTGTTTAGAATGTTTGAGAAGCAAATCTCTTCAATTGAAGTCTTCTTTACTGAATGTCCATCTTTTGTCCTGTATGATTAAGCTCAGATTTGTAGGTTTCATCACTTTGGGCTGAACACATTATTCCATTGCTTCCTCCTTTTTTTGGTAGATTCATAGTTTTGCATTATTCAAATGTCCTTTCCTTTGAATTTGAAGGTCTTTCTCCTGTTGGCTTTCAGAACTTCTTGTTTCTGAATTTAATTGTTAAATTTAACCACTCTGGGTTTGTAGCATTGGGTTTTCTTCGGGGGGTGGGGGGTGGGGAAGATCTGTTAACCCTTTACATTGGAATTTCATTTTTTATGTTCAGAAATTCTGGTCAGTTCTCTTTATTATTTTGTTCACTATGGTGTTAAGATTTTTTGTCCTATCCTTTTTCTGGGAGACCTAAGATCCTTAGATTGTCTCCACACATCCTGTCATCAAGATCTGTATGTTTTGCTTGCATATTGAGCAAATTTTCTTTTAATGTTTGTGTTTTTTGCTTTTCTTCTAAATTATCCTTCACTTCTATGTATTACATTTCCCAGGCTATTGTTCTCTCTTTTGTTTTTTTGGTGATGATTGCCAAGTTTTTTCTTGAACTGCTCATTTTTTTTTTTTTCTGTGTAGGACATAAATTTTGCTCTCTAGATTCTCACTTTTTTAAAACCACTCAGCAACAGTGTGTTGTGGTACTGCGTTCTCAAATTCCACAGAGTCCTCTATCTCATGAAGTGTTAGATCATTTGTTTCACAGTATTCATTCATAGATGCCTGAAATCATTTCTGGAGGTTATATCTCTTTGGCGGATGAGTGAAGGGTGCTCTGGAATAGGGAGAGACTTTTGCAGGGAGATCATCCAGTAGTCCATTGCAGTAATCTCCTTTATGAGAAGAAGAGGAAAAGAAGTAGAGGCATCAATTATAGATTGCTTTCTGAAGGACTGTTTAGCTACAAAAGAGAGAAGAGATATGGGATGATAACTAGTGGGGATGGATGGATTTTGTAAGGATAGGAGACACGTTTACATGTCCTAGGGAAGCAGCCAGTAGACAAGGAGTTGAAGATAAGTCAAAATGGAAACTTAGACTCTACTTGGCTGAAGATGTTGTGTAGACATACAGGTTCCAACCACTTTTTACCTTTTTTCTTCCCTGTCTGCTGTTGACTTCATACACTCTCTACTCCTTCCTTACCTATTTTCTGTCTCATCAACTTCTGAACTTTTATGCTGAAATTAATGCTGTCACTTTGGAGCATTATGTTTGAGCTCAATTCTTCAGTCTAATTTTTAATCTTTTAGCACTCTTTTCCCAGATATCACAGTTGAATGAGAAATTTCCACTTTTTAAACAAAAAAACCCCAAACCCTTTAGTTAGCATTAGGACAAAATAATAATAATATTACAGATACTAAGTATATAAGCAAAGTTCATAAATAACAAAGTACACCACTATCCACATATAAAACTCATTCACACTTTGTCACTAGGGCACTGTCAGTGTCTGTGGTAGAGTAGACACGGATGGAAGTCTGGCAGCAAAAAAGCACATGAGCAAAAACTCATGTTCTTGGGATACTTCAGAGTTCTAGACTGAATATTTTGATGTCATTCTGCACCACATAAAACTGCTTCTCTGCTTATTGTTTGTCTTTACCTCTCTTCATCTGGGTAAATCCTACTCCTTTTCTCTCTTATACTGTAACCGTAGCATTTACAAGCTCTTTGAATTTATTACCATCCTTAAAAGGATGTTTAAAAAGTGTTACTTTTTACTATGAATACCAGTCCCCCTTAAGCCAGAGAAATCCAAAGCTTATCACATTATCTGTCACTGGCCTCTATGGCCCAGGTCAGCCAGGTAGATACTCACCTAGGTGCTTTGTTATCCAGTCTGATTAGGGCTCATATATGGCCCAGGTCAGCCAGGTGGATACTCACCTAGGTGCTTTGTTATCCAGTCTGAATAGGGCTCATAGCAGCCCAGCTCAGGTTGATTCCATAAATGAGATAAACCTGACACCTTAACAGACTTTAGAATAGCTGTGATGCTTGTCTCTTCACTCTTGTTTTCTTTTTTAAAATTCTGAACTTAACCCCATCCCCGAAAATATGTTTCTATGACACATCAGAACACAAAACAATATTCTTTATAAAACCACAAATCTCCATTTAATACCATTTGTATGTTTTAAATACATAATAAATTCTATTACTTTTAAAACTGCTGCTTGTCTGTACTCTTTTTGGTACTTCTCCTTTGTTCTCTGGATCTTTAAACAATGTGTTTATGGCTCTCTTCATCATTACTATTGCTAATCACTTCCCTCTCCAGTGTTTCATGGTAGGGTGTCATGAGACATAACTGGTAATTGCATTAATCAGAATTCCTAAGTCTTTCTTTTAAATCTTCAGTTATCTATCTATCATCTATCTACCTATCTGTCTATCTCTGTATTCATTTGTTACATTTTACATTCCAACTGTCTCCCTCTCTCCCTTCCCACCTTGTGTTAGAGAAGGCCACCATTTGATACAGATACATAGGTGTACACACACCCTCGCATGAACACACATACACACAATATATGTATGTAAAATCGTACTATGCATACTTCTGTTTATCAGTTCTTTTCCTCTGGTGGTGGATAGCATCTTTCTTCATAGGTCCTTTGTAGTTGATTTATAGTACTCTTAGTCATTCACAGTTGCAGAATTCCTAAGTCTTTCAAAGTTGTTTTTCTTCATAGCATTGCTGTTCTTGTATAAATCATTGTGGTTTTTGGTATTTTTTTTCTTTTTTTGGTTTTTGGTATTTCTTAGAGCCCAATAATATTCCATGATATTCATGTACCACCACCATTTGTTCAGCTATTCTTGATTTGTGTAATTGCATCACCCTCTATATTACCATATATATCTTATCTTTATAATAGTCTTTAAACTATATTAGGACAGAGTCCATGTATTATCTAAACTCTTATTTCCCTAGTGCCTGATGGAGTCACTCCATAATATTATTCCATTCTGGATATATGTCCAACCTTATCTCCCTTACTTCCAACATGAACCCTTTAGTGTTAGTGGGTTGGTGTAATCGCTGCCCTCTAGAAGTCTGTGTCTCAGTGTGCTTGTACCACTCATTCACAGCTTGGCTGCAGTCTCCTCCCATTCTCTTATGACCTGTTTAAAAGCCTTCCATTATCACCAGGCTTGATGATCTTGTTTGGAGAGAGAAAGATCCTGATCTCAGAACCTTTTACTTTGGGATATAGAAGTTGAAGAGGAGGAGGAAGACTTAAGGAATTCTGTAGCTCTCATCTGTACAACTCTTGACATCTCTGTACTACCATGTATTATAAGTTATTTCGTGCACATGCATGTGTCTGTGTTTGTCTGTGTATCTGTGTATGTGTGAGTCACATAGACACGTACACGCACACATTTAGTTCCTTGAAGTCAAGGCATATATGCTATATTGTGGTATTTTTAATCCTCAGAGTGCTCATAAATGTTTTCTGATTGTTATTAATCCACATAAAATGTTAATGGTCCAGTAATTCACATTTGTATTGTACTTTAGTGTTCGCTGAACGCTTCCCTAAGTAGCCTTGTGAGTTTGGCCAGCTAAAGCGTTATTATCCCCATTTTTAAGTGAGGAAATTTACCCTCTATGAGGAAACTGCTTTTTTTTTCTTTTTTCTTTTTTAAAACAGAAAGCTTCCTAGAATAGAAGTTAAGTCACTTACCTATGGTCATAGAGTTGTAAGAGTTAAAGGCAGGATTCAAACTCATGTCTTCTGTCGACAGATTGGTACTGTTTCCATTTTGCTGCCCAGCCTAACGGATTAAAGGTGTCTTAGGAATTAGACTGAAGTGTAAATACTTTTTACCCCATATTAATTTTTTCTCCTCTAGCTTGTTGTATATGGGTTATACATGAAGTATATGTATTATACATATTTTGTATATAAATATATACATACATGCATATATATATATATAAATAAAATGGATTTTTCTCATCTACAAATCCTTTTGTGGAAAGAATTTTCTATACTTAGAAATAAATTAATTTAAATTAGAATAGTCCAAGAGAAAAGTTGAGCCATAGAGATTGGATATTCTCAAGCTACCTGATCCCTGTGACAGCAATGAAACCTTTTAGATTTTAGATTTATGATGACCATTTATTGAACCTTTGATGTCTGACAGTATATACGTTCCTCATGGACTTTTTGGGCTGATTTTGCATTCTTAGCCTTCCTTTGTGGTGATAAAGTCATCTTGCAGCTTTCCTTTGGAGTGGCATGCTACCTCATCACAAAGGATTGCTGTCAGTCAGAATTTTCCACTTTGGATTTTCTGGCAACCATAAATTCTTCTGGGATCAGACCAACTATTTTTATCGATTTGAATCTTTGTTGAATTAAGAATCCTTTTTAATGGACCTTTTTGCACTTTTCTTTTTAAGATTAGATTACTAGAATTAGTGGTTTGATTTGAAGTGAATTATTATTGTTATTATTATTTTTTGTGAACAGAAGCCGTCAGACATTGAAAGTCAGAGAACACAATGTACTGGGTCCTTATGTTGATGGGCTTTCTAAACTGGCTGTCACAAGTTACAAGGTAAAGACCATTTATGTGAAATTCTGATTTATCATTTGTTGTATTTTGTTGTTTCAGCTTTTCCTGTAACCAATGATAACTTTTATAAGGGTTAGGCCTCATTATGAAACAAAACCTACGTACTGTTATCACATAACTAACAACAGGTTTTCCCCCAACAGAATTCTCTTTTCCTGTACCCTTCCCCCCTATCTCTCATTCCCAACTCTTCCTTTATTTTCTACAGGTAGACTTTGCTGATAGGACATATGATGGAGAGTAATAATTCTGATGAAGGTGTGTCTATATCTGGGCTAATTTACATTAACTGTTAGTTGATTATTTAGGATTCAAAGTCTTGTTTCCAGAGCTGGGAGTGTTCTTACTATCTAACGGTGTTTTATTGTTTGTCTTTTTGAGGATCACATGGAATACAATGTATATGGAAGTATTTCAGAAAATGGTAAAGTGAGGCAGCATGTTGTCAAGTCAGCAAGCATTCATTCATTCATTATTTTCCGGTAACCTTGAGCAAGTTATTTCATCTCTCTGAGACTCATTTCCTATTTTAAAACGGAGGGTATAAAAGGAACTAATCTCAGAGGTTCCAGGGGTTTTTGTTTTAATGGTATTATTTTTGTAGCACAAGCCATTTGAGAATTACTAAAGAGTTTGCGTCTTGCCTCAGACACTTAACTACTTATATATTATCCAGGGAAAGTCACTTAAGCTCTCTCAGCCTCAGTTTTCTCATCTACAAAATGAAGATAATAATAGCACCTACTTCACAGAGTTATTATGAAGATCAGATGAAATAACCATGCTCTGCAAACCTTTTAGTGTTATATAAATGTTAGTTATAATGGAGACAGTAGTAAGAGGGGAAACTTTTTATAGAGACCTCAGAGAAATTACAAAGTTTAAAAATATTTTGATTTTTTAGAAACCAGATACTAGTTCAGATAGTGGTATAGGTAAATGTAAGCTGAGTAAAATAGTACATAACACTTGTCATTATCAGATTTAATTCATCTTAAATCAAGTTTGATAATTTCCAACTGCTCACCTTATTGGTTTTTATTTTGCTGATCTTTCCCCCCCCTCATTTTTCCATTCTCAGATCCTATTTATATGACCTTTTATAGTTAATGTTTATGATTCCAAGAGTGTCTTTCTGTATCATGTTGAGTAGTTTTCCTCAAATATCTTTTTTCTCATTCATCATTGTCTTTATTTGCAAATACTATTCTGTTACAAGAAATGCTGTTACGCTGAATATCTCTGTATAACAAGAGATTATTGGATCCAAACCCTGGACTGGGAAACAAAAGATACTCAGTTTTTTAAAAAAATTCATTCAGATAGAATTTGAACAATTTCTAGAAGTTCTTTGGAGTGGTGTTTTATAATTTTAACTTTAAATGATTTCATATAATTTAACTTCATAAAGCCTCTTGCTTTGTTAGGCTCACCTTTTAGTTTATTTAGCAACGTGTGTGTGTGTGTGTGTGTATGTGTTGGCCTGTTTAAAAACTTTTGTTATAAGTACAGTTATTTTTTACAAAATTTTACACTATTCAACATGTTGAGCCTTCCTTGAATTTCTTCATTTCCATATCAGTGGTAAATGAAATACTTAACATAGCTGGTATAAATTTTATTAAATAAAAATTTGAAACAGGCAGTTTACTCTACAACTTATGTTTTCCTCACTGGACCATTTTTATTATTAACATGAATTTTCTTTGTTAATGTCCATTGTGTCTCCACATTGCAAAATATTTCATTCATTGGGTCTTAACTTCCTCTTCTCCAGAGCTCATACCCCCTCTAAATTGTCTCCTTTTCTCCTTTTTCTTGTTCTGATCTCTGAGGAAGAGGTTGCTCTTCTTGCCGAGGCCACTTCATCGTTTCTGGACCCTTGATCTCCTTTGCCCTTCTTTTCTCCTGGAATCTGTTCTTTTGATGTTTTTTTATGTCTTGTCAATCTTTTCTCATCCACTGACTCCTTAGTTGCTGTGAACATGACTGGGTTTCCATCCTTGAGACACCTTCACTTGGCTCTGCTAGCTGCTCATGTTGTCCATATCTATCTCTTCACCCCCAAACTCCTAAAGTCATCTGTATCTCCCATTTCCTGCTCATTTCTCACCCCTTTCTAATCATGCTTTAGATGCCACCATTTTGAAACTGCTCCAGCATTACCAACAATATCCTAGCTGCCAGTTTCATCAGCTCTTTTTCAGTACTTGTTATCCTTGCCACAGCTTTGGATAGTGTTGCCCATTCCCTCCTTCATACTGCCTTCACTTTTCTTCAGTCCTTGTAACCACTCCTCTTCACTTGCCTTTGCTGGCTCATCAATCAGTAGGCATTTAGAAAGCACCTCCTGTGTTCTGGGCCCTGGGAATAGTCAGCTCCTCACGTGATTATGTTCTAAATGTTTCCTCCAACCTGCGCACTGCAGCCCATCCAAGCTTACCCTCCTTTGTGACTCTCCTCTGCCAGGCCTAGAGGCCTGTGTGGGCTACCCGAGTCTTCTTACCTCACCTCCGAGGTCTTCGGTTGGCCAAAACCGGATGCTCATATGAGAGAAAGGACGTTCCAGAGTCGAACAAGGGTTGAGCTTTATTTCAGGGTCTAGTTACAAGTGCAGGGGGGTCTTCCTTAGGAGGAAGAGGGGGAGATTTCCTAAGGAGGCTAAGATCTTAAGGGATTGGAAGTAGAAGTACAAGCGGGGAGAAAGGGGGAGGGGCGAGAGGAAAGAAGAAAGCGGAGCCTACTGTCCTCTTGGCTCCTCACGTGCTAAGAGAGCTTTCAGGCTTCCTCAATCCTACTTAACCTTCAGCCACACAGTTTGCATCTAAATACCGTGCTGTTAGATAACAATAGTGTGCCCAGATCCGGGACGACCTCGAGGTCAGGGAGACTCCACCCATCACGTATCTCCCGGGGAGAGGCGGAAATACCCGAGCTAGCCGAGCTAGCTCAGTCTGACCTTCTCGAATCCCCGCTGTTCATGGAGGGCCTCGTAAGACTCTAAGATTTAGAAGTCCCACTTTTACCCGCCCGAGACCGTCCACACGGATTTGAACTTCCAATCCCAACACTCCTCAATCCATGTCCTGATGGAAGTTCACCAGAGGGGTTCGACCCAACTTGGTGAAAGCCTTCCTTGCTTTCCCCCGCTCTTCCAAGGACGGAGTGGAGCTCTCAGGTTCTTTGCCTGTAGTCCCAGCCCATCTTTTCTTCCTGTTGTTCATTTCCTTGGTGATATCTTTTACCCCAGTTCTTCAGAGTTTCTTGTGGATTCTGTGTTGCAGCCTCCTTATCCACCCTGTGTACCTCTCCTTTGTCTTCATTATGGGTTCCTTATTCCGATGTGTCTTCAAGCAAAAGTTTGTACACGTGTCAGGGATAGAGTAAAGGCCATGTGCTGTGTTCAGCAGAGTGCTGGATTTTGAGCCAGGAAACCAATGAAGTTTCAGTTTCTTACTCAAATGTTTTTTAGTTATGTGGCCATGGAGATTTCACTTAGCCTTTCTGACTTCCGTTTTCTTCATTGGTAGAAAGAGGTATAATAAGGTTGTGAGAGTCTCCTGAGATGACGATGTATACAAAGTACGTAAAAAACAGTAAAGCAAGATATAAATGTCATGCTTTTTTATTATTAAAGGAGATTGCTCTTCAGTTATGGATTGGACCCCTGAGATCCATGCAGACTCTGTAACCCTGTGATCACGGTGTGACAGGCCTTGAACTGTCACTACCTGTAAGACTTAGTATAAATCACTTAATGACTGGAATTAGTATTTTTCTTTGCAATTGGAATAATAATACGTGTCCTGTTTGTCTCATGAGACTATTTTTAAGTTCAAATGAGATAAGATTTGTGAAAGTGCATTGAAAAATCCTCCCCCCACCTCAGTAATTTAATTTACTTCAAAACTCTGATCTGAAGTTAAGACCTACAGTACTTCAATTTTTTTCTCTTATGGGCTTACCAAACATCAACAGACAAACATTTCACTATGCAAAAGAGAACAGAAACAAAATTATATATGAAGCTATAAACTTCTATTAGAAGTGTATCTTTAATTTGAATTAAATTTTTTCAGTAATCAGACATTTATTTTTTTCTCCCTCACACACTTTGCCCCACTGGATTAAAAAGAAAAATCAAAACCCTTTAAAATAAATATGCATAGTCAAAACTAGTTTCCATATTTGACCATGTCCAAAAATATATTTTTCCCTCTGCATCTTGAGTTCATCACCCTTCTGTCATAAGGTGAAGTAGCATTCTTCATCATCATTCCTCTGGAGTCATGGTTAATCATTGTGTTGGTTTAAGTTCTTAAATCTTTAAAATCATTCATTTTTGCGGTTTTGTTGTTATCACATAAATTGACCTCCTGGTTCTGCTCACATCACTCCATATTAGTTCATACAAATCTTGAGTTTTGGGGGCATTCCCACTGCTCTGTGACATTGCTACTCTGGGCATTATGGAAGTGGAGGGGAGCAGCATCTTTAATCTTATTACAGATATATTTATTTTATTGAATTTTATGATCCATGAACATTTTATTGCATTCCAAATTAGAATCATTGGACTGGCCTAAGGCAGGCCTGACCTGGAACAGCTGAAGTATAAAAAATATTGACCAAGTGTTTTCAGTGTTCAGAGGCATTAGAGGAAGCCTTAGTGGAGGGCTTTGGTATTTTAGTCAGTCTTTAGAGGCATGTTTTTCAGTCGTGTCTGACTCTTCATGACTTCATTGGACGTTTTGTTGGCAGAGATACTGGAGTGATTTGCCATTTCCTTCTCCAGCTCATTTTACAGTGAGGAAACTGAGGCAAACAGGGTTAAGTGACTTGCCCAGAGTCACACATTTAGTAAGTGTCTGAGGCTGAATTCACTGCACTGTCTCCACTGCATCATCCAGCTGCCCCCTTTAGAGGGTAGATAGTACCAGTGTCAAACTTTCATAGCAGTCAACTGACCTAGCCAGCAGCAGAAAAGAGAATAGAAAACTTCTCTTCTACTCCTTCCTTTTAGGGGAACAGTCATAAAAAAAACCCAGGGACAGATAGACATAGGAAGATTATACCATCATATCAGGTTGGCATGCTACTAATGAACTATTTCCAGATTTACACTGATCTATTAGTCATCAGCCTTCAGGTCCATTTGTTCAGCCAGCCATGTATACACCTAACTGCATATCTTCCAAGCCACAATGACATTTATCATTGTTGTCCCCAAGTTTATCTTGGTCGACTTTGTCACATGTTTTGCCAAAAGACTTTCCCGGATTTGGTGTCAGAGGACTTGGATTCTACCCCCAGTTCTGCCTCTGGGATCTTGCACAAGTTGCTCAACTTTTCTGTTTCCTAATGGTAAACTTCTACAGTTTCCTAATCTTTGAAATGAAGGGGTCTTATTAACTGGCTTCTGTATCTATGATTCTAGATATACCATGTCTTCCTCAATTGCCAGCTTTACCACTGTAGCAAGTGATAAAAAGAGGCTATTAGGGTAGTTTGGTATGATTCCTTACCACGAAACTATACTGACTCCTAGTGATCTGGCATCACTTTTGTAAGTGTTTACAAACCATGGTTAATAGTCTGTTCAAGAACCTTCTTTAAAAATAGAAGAAACAAACTTCTTGACAGAAGTATGACAGACTAAGTAATAAGTAAAGTATCCTTGGTGTTACTATGAAATAGATCTAAGATAAGCTTTAACTTCTCTAAGAGATTCAAGATGAGTTAGTTCTTGAACCTGAAAATAAAGCCAGTGTTAAATTAAGCAGTGATTGATAATTGTATAGTAATTGGATGTTTCATTAAGAACATGTTTTAATGTTTATGCTGTTATTTTAATGATGAGGTATTTTTTCCTTCAAAAAATAATTTTGTATAAGAGCATTTTAATCTTTTTCTGTTCTTCAGGCATAGCCTCCTAGTGACATGAAGCCATAGCCAAAGCATCACCACTCACCCGTTTGTGGCAGCTTACTTCAGTGATAGGCAGAGCAGGAATCAGTAACTTTAGTGTAAAAGAGAATTGCTTACATTTCAGTTTCAGTTCATATTTGTAAAGCTGAAGGTCCTGCTTAAATTTGCATGCATCTTATGCATGTGGTGTTTTTTTTTATCATTTAAAAGTTATCATTAAAGAAGAGGACATTTGATTTTCATACTTACTACCCCTCCTCAACCACCTTCAGAAACTCACAAGATTATTATTGCTTACATTTCAGGCTCCTACTTCAGTGAAATATAATCTTTCTGTATTCCAAAGGGTAGCATTCCATTTTTCTAGAACTATACCCAATATTAAGACTCTTTGGAGAGACCTCCAGGTCTCAAATAACTTTTCTGACATACATTAGCAGTATGTTTTTAGATTTAGATTTTAGATTTTACATACTAAAATACAGTATCAACCATCTTAATAGATAACTTTTGAAAAATTTGAAAACAAAGGTAAGAAATATCAAACAGTGAGCTAACTTCAAAGAATGTAGATATTTAGATATTTGTGTCCTGCAGTGGGCATGTACAAAGAGAGCACAATCTTAACTATTCCTTAGGTCAGTACAGCAACATCATTTAAGGAGCCAGTGCTTAAATTCCTGCCAGTTTCAAGTTAAATTTAGAGCACTCAAACTAGATTTTATTTAGTTTTCAACGAAATCATCAGTGGGTACTCTCTTGGCTGGTGCATTTTGAATAGTCAAAACATTTTTATGAGCAAATGAAATTGATTGAACTGGTTTTGCTGTTGTTTTTTTAACATACAGTTCCATAGGATGTTCGGTGTTCCTTGGACAAAGAATGGAATGATTCATCTAATGTTTTAAAATTTCTGTATAGGATATTGAGTCCTTGATGTCAGAAGGCAATAAGTCCCGAACAGTTGCTGCAACCAACATGAACGAGGAAAGCAGTCGATCCCATGCAGTATTCAAAATTATCCTGACTCATACTTTGTATGATGTGCAATCTGGGGTAAGTGCAAAAGAACTGTTATTCATGTACAAGGCTTTATTCTTGTTTGTGGTATAAAATCACCCACTGCTTACCTCACTCATGTAGTAAAGGATTGTAGATTTAGAGCAGTAAAGGACTTTAGAGGCCATCTAATGTAACTTCCACATTTTTTTTGATTGAGGAAGCTGAAACATAAAGTTCACATAGGTGGTAAGTAGCAGTACAGACATTTGAAGTTAGGTCTCCAAACTGCAAAACCATTGTTTTTTGCATTACCTATGACCAGCAGAAGATGTTTTAAAAGATAAAATCTGAACTAGCATGTATCTGAATTTAAATTGCTGTGATGGCTAATTTGAAAAACATTGATATGAAAGTGTGAACAAAATTATGGTATCAGATTTAATGGTAATAATTAAGAACAATTATCCTTCCAAAAATAGTTACATTGAGCTTGCATAAGGCTTGAGAAGACAGGAAGTGAACTAAGGAAAATCAGTTCTAGTCTGCATCTAAGCATATTTAGCCAAGGCACAGTGCAAAGTTTTACAGCAGCTCTCCAAGTTTTAATGGTGATCTACTTTTAGTGGTATTATTTGAAAAGACGACAATATATTATAGTACAATTTTAGATCTATTTGTAAGGTACCTTGGAAGTTGTAGGAAGAGGGGAGGTAATATTTGAATTGTAATATTTGAATATTTGAATATGCCATAAAGTCATATTTTTTAAACTTATTGAGAAATTTATTTGGTTCCAATTCTTGTTTTTCTCTTCTTTGTAGAGTGAATCAAATATTTTCCTTTCCTCCATCGAATGAATTTCAAATGCTGTAAAGTTAAAAATAAATGTCTTGGCCATTCAATTGAGCAAATTCAGCAGAAACTCATTAAGCACCTACCATGGGCAAGGCACTTTAGCAAAAACTACTATATTTTAGGATAAATGTCTTGGTTTCTATTTAATCTAAACGTAAAGCAAACTTATACAAAATCAGTTTGTAGGTGAATTCACTTAATGTATGTCTCTCTATTAGGTCAGATGCGTTATCTCATTTCTGAGAAGGATTTGCTATTTGGCAACAGGCTGTCATGTTCTCTGTGTTGCTTTTGAATGTGTATGTGTGAGTGGTTCATCTTACCTTTTTTGTGTATGAGTGATTCTGTCCTAAAATTTTAGGTTTATTCATAATTCACTTTTGTTTCAGAAACTGTAGCTTTGCTAGTCCTTCTCTGATGACTCATTGTGGTGTGGAGGCAACCCTTATGTCTTGAAAACTGTTTCGAGCAAGCTGTGATTGGTACTAACCAAATGAGAAAGGCTTAGAGTGCGAGTCTTGTGAGAAGCTAAATTGAGAGAGCCTCATTGCCAGAATATTGACCACCATATAATGAATTGTTTTTGATCACAGGAATTCAGGAACGTATATGCTAATAATACTCAGAGGACTGTGACTGATTTCTCTGTATAGTAGGTGGAATATCCATTCTATTGAAATCACAGCTCTTTTGAAGAGTTGAGTTAAGAAAATAGTAGTCAGAAAGTCAGCATTTCAACTAAACTGGTACTTTTCCCTCATTCCACTTTTCTTGTTCCTTTGTTTCTACCTCTGTACCCTTTGGCACTACAGAAGGGGAAGGATGTTCTGTGCAACATTGTGGACCATTTTATATTTTTCTTTGTTTCGTGAGTTGCCATGGCCAAAGAATTCATCACCAAGAGGCCAGTCTCATGGTCTTCAAAAAGCAGTCACAGTCTTTTGCCAGGATTTTATCTGAAGCCTTTTCAGCATGATGGAATCTGCTAGTTATTTAATGCTTTTTTGCCACTAACTAAACAAACTTTATTTTCATTCCTCAGTGAGGCATCAGAGTAGGTCTGGGTGGAAGAGCTGAAGGTTGTTGAAAAACATTCTTGAAGTTATTGAAGATATTTGTGAATATGTAGATGTGATTTTAAAATATAAAAACATTTTATGTTTAAATATCAAAGGTAGTACTCTGTCTCCTTTTATAGGCAAATTTATTTTGGTAGGTTAGTGAGCCTCTGTCTTTAGCAAAGACCCTATCTCTTGCACATCTTTTCTAAGATGTTTCTATTTACTCATTATAGTTTAATGTTTTATATAATAAACTCCTTAAAATTGAGATTTCTTTTAATTAACTAAGGTTTCTAATGGTAACTTGATGTGTTCATGAAACTGTCTATGATAGATACATATTAGTTTTTACTTGTTTTTGATAAAGAGACCAGATATCCACAAAGAGTTCGGTTAGCAAATCTTCCAGGTAGGAAATAATCTACTTCTTTCTGAATAAATGACTGAGTTCTATTTATCAAAATAGGACTAACTTGTTTTTGTTACTATTTATCTTATTCTCCAGACATCAGGAGAGAAGGTGGGCAAACTAAGCCTGGTTGACTTAGCAGGCAGTGAAAGAGCCACAAAAACAGGCGCTGCGGGTGACAGGCTGAAGGAAGGAAGCAACATTAACAAGTAAGGGTTTTAGAAGCTCACTTTCCTGTTTTTTGGGTAAGCAGCTTTGAAAATTTGGTATATTTTAAAAATTTCATCATGGTTTCTATTAAGGCTTAAGGGTCTAATAGATGAATCTAGGAGCTGGGAATCAGTGTTACTTTATACATACAAAAATATATGTATTGACCCCATTTCCAGTGGTAACTGAGCTTTGAGTGTTTTCTAGTGATGGTGGCATATTTATACTGATCCATCCTCACCATCTTCTAATCTCCTTCATAACCAGTGACTTTTTTTTTTCAGTGGCACATGGGTTAGAATTGCAGTTTAGTAATCTTGGAGTGCAGTAAGATAATTGGTCTATATAAAGATCTATACATTAGACTTTACAGCCTTGTGTATTAACTAAGTTAACATTTTCTAATCATAACCATCCCATATTGCCTTTGTACTTTTGGTCTATAAAGAGCAATGAGTACTTTCATAATATTCACATAATATATTCACTAATTCCTTCCTGTGCATAGAGGTTGTCCTGATTCTGCCATACTGTCTTTTCTGGGGAATTTAACAAGCTAGGTTGGGAGCTCATGATCAAGTAGGTGCCCAGTGGGGATGGGGCCTGGCTGGCATAACTAATAGGGCAAATTCATAAGCAGTTTGCTTCTATTCCTTGTTCTGTACTAGTTTTCCATCTCCTGGGTAACCAGAATTGTGAAGGTAACTGATAGCCATTATATCACTCCAGACTGCCCATGTCCTTCTTGTGACTGGTGATCTCACAAGTTAGCTTTCTCCTCCAGCTTCTTCCTGTTTGTCCTGAACCCTACAACATACGTTAATAGTAGACTGATCATGAAGTAGTGATAGGATGGCCCAATTGGGGCTTTCTCCATGCTGTTCATATGCCAACTAATTCCAGCTAGGGAGGAATACAAAAAACTTTTTTTAAATGGCCATACACCATCCTCTAGTCCTTGGAGCCAGTGTCCAAAACAAACATGGATAGGACTGATTATGTCATTGTGTTAATCCACTATAACCTCCTGCCTCCTAGGCAGCAGAGAATTCTCCCCTGGTGTCTATATGTCTCCAAATAAATCTTGGAGGAAACCTTTCTCTTTATGATTGGAGCCCTTGGACCTGGAATGACAGACATCTTCTACCCATTCCTTTAGATCTTCCCATTTCAGTCATAGCACTCAACATAAGGAAGATTTTATGGTTTTGGCATTGTTCCACATTTGGGGACCCCTGTCTCTGAAGAAGAGCAGGCAGTGGTATCTTCTCATATCTCCCCTTTGGGGCCAAGCTTGCTGCTTAAACTCTTGCAACATTACTTTCAATAGTTCCATATTGGTCTTTCCATTTATATTGTAATCATTTTTCTATTAAAATTTTTTATTGATGCTTTTAACAATATATAGTATTTCACTTTCCAGTGATTCCCCCACCCTAATCCGATCCTTTCTTTTTACAAAAAAATTATATTCAAGCAAAACAGATTTGTTAGCCTTATGCCCCATTCTACGACTGTAGTCCAACATCTCCTTACTGACAGATAGAAGGCATGCCTCGGATGGTGTCTAAAATCATCAATCACTGCGCTGATCAGAGGGCTGAAGTCTTTTAGTGTTGATTTACTTTAATAGAAAAATTGTGAAAGATCATTTTTCTCAGGGAAGTTCTCTGACGTAAGCCTCTCATTGTGTTGGTCTTGTTTTCAGTGATTTCTTTCATGTGTTATCTACATTAATGGTAGGTAGTGTTGTAAGTGTGCAGCAGGCTAACGATTTCCACTACAGATTTGAACGGAGACTCTTGAAGAAGCAGTTTGATTTGCTCAGCGATAGTAGAAGTATTAATTTGTAGTTTCCATAGGCTTGCAGTGGAATGCCATTATGCTGACCACAGTGTCACTCAGATGTGGGCCCAGTCTATCTTGATGAATGTGTTAAGACATTTTATCTCTAGATTTTTTTTTTTATTTTTATTTTTTTGCTTACCGGTATTCATGATTCCCTGCAGGTCCCTTACCACCCTTGGTCTGGTTATCTCAGCCCTTGCAGATCAGGGTGCTGGAAGAAACAAGAACAAATTTGTTCCATACCGTGACTCTGTCCTCACCTGGCTCTTAAAAGTAAGTGATTTTTTTCTTCATATTTTTAATGGAAGATATGGAGCAAAAGAATAAGGATAGAATGTTTTGGTGTCTAGATTCATAGTCAGAATCCTTCCTGTGTGTGAGACAAAAACCTCTGGATGAAGTGCCTGTAAACCCTCCTTGATTTTCTCCTGTTTGGAAGGCAGTGAGGTGGCACAGTGGATAGAGCCCTGGACCTCAAGTCAAGAAGACCTGAGTTCAAATCCGGCCTTGGACACTTAATAGCTCTGTGACCCTGAACAAGTCACTCAGCTTCTGCCTGCCTCAGTTTTCTTAACTGTGACGTGGAGATTGTAGTAGCACCTACCTTGAAGGATTGTTAAGAGAATGAAATGAGATAATATTTGAAAAGCACTTAAGCACAATGCCTGGTGACATTTAATAAATGTCTATTCCTTTTTCTTCCCCTTTTTCAGTGGAAGCCAGTGTCATTTGAGCAACCTCTCTCAAAGCTCTCATAGTACTTTTTTCTGTACTCCTCTAATATGCGTATTGTATAACACTGTGTTTTGTAGTTAACTGTTTCTGCCCCCAATGAGGGCAGCAGCCATGTTTTTTAGATTAAAAAAGAAACAAAATATAACTTTGTGGTTCTCTCATTACAGACTTTAGCTACAGGAGGTGCTCAGTGTTTATTGAATTTACTGAGTTGGGTTTTACTGTGCTTTTTGGTTCCAAGTTCACCACCTTTTCTCCCATAACATGCTCCCTCTAGGTGTGCAACAAGTAGTACTTAACAGTTATTTTCAGAAGAAAGAGAGAAACTGAATTAATTTTCTTCATGCTAGAATGTTTTTCTGTGCAAAAATTTTATTCTAATGTGCATTAGTTATGAATACTTAATCATTGACAGGCTTGTTTTATTGTCTTTTAAGGAATACATGCATTCTTATGTATGGGTACCATATCAAATAGCTTTTTTTAGGCCATTTTTCATCCTCTTCCCCCCCCCCCTTTTGCTAGGAGACAGCGTAGAATAGTTGAAAACATGCCAGATTCAGTTGATCAGGAGACCTAAGCTCTGCCCTCAGCGCCTATCGCTCCTATCGTTCCTAAGCAGCTTTTTGACCTCGGATGAGTCACTGAGCTCCTTTGACACTTGGTATTCTTTCTCCTCCATCAAACTTTAAGCTCTAAAAATCTTAAGATTCTAAAAGTTCAGTTCTTTTCATGTTTAACTCCCTTTGAATTTGCTACATCTGAGACAGAATTTGTCTAATTCCACAAACAGAGTAATTGAAGGACTTTGCTTTTTCTTTGAAAAAGTGCCAATTCTTTTGTTGTTATTTCCTTTTTCCGAGCAGTTTCAGCTATTTTCAGTGTAGGCAGAATATTTTGTTACTTTAAAAGTCACAAAGGGCTTTTAAAATATCAAGTATTTGTTGTTGGCCAGGTTTCCTTTCCTCAGCATAAACTGAAGCACAATATGTGCAGTTTTTCACTGTGACAGTTATTGTTGCAAATCTCCTCATAGCCAGTGGCGTTGGTAGCTCATGGGGCTGACAGTATGTGGTGGTGAAGGGCTCCACCCACCCCAGTGCTGCTGGTGCACAGATTGGCAAACTGAGTTGGGATCTTTAGAGGCAGCTCTTGAATCTCATTAATGTGTGTGGGACTCTCGTTAACATTATTAGGATGTTGCCAAATGCAAGTGTGTCAGAAATGTTACATTGGCATCTATAAATGAGGCAGTCATCAAGCTTGGGGACAGAGGGCTTCTCAGAAAACTGTGATCCTTCTAGCCCAAAATAACCAGCTTTACCATTCTTTCATTCCTTCTGGTATATTTTCTTTCAGAATGGAATGCCTTTATTTGTGTTTCTATAGCAAACGGAATTGTTAGTAGTGGATGTGTAAATAGATTTTGAAGTATTAGCTATTGAATCTCTGTGGGAGCAGGAAAGGGTAGGAATCATCTGGTCTAACCCCCTTCTTTTACAGATGAAGATAGTGATGCCTGAAGAAATTACATGATTTACCTAAGGCCAAAGATTTAATTTTCTGGCAGCACCAGGATTAGAACACAGGTCCTTGGACCTACAAATCAACTACGGCTAAAAGGAGTATATTCTTGGAATGAGACAAAAGCATGTATGAATACAGAGAGGTGTGAGAGAGAGAGCAGTTTGAGTTCTGGGTGCAGCTAGAAGTCCTGTTTGGCCAGAATTTAGCGTGGACTATAATGTGAGATAAACTTGGGAAGAAAACTCAGTGGTAGAATATGCAGATCATTAATTATTAGACTAACAAGGTGGTGATGGTGTTTTTTTATAGGTAGTGATGGTAGATTTGGTGGTGGCTGCAGCTGCAGTAGTGGTAATAATAATAGTCATTGTAACAACTAATCTTTAATTTTGCAAAGCACTTGAAATAGATCAGATAGTCACTGGTGAGGCTAGCACCATAAGTGTTATCTCATTTTGTACACATCTAGTCAGAGGCTTGGCCAATGACTTAACCATTCTCATACAGCTCAGAAGACAGGCAAGACTTGAGCCCGTGTATCCCACCGGGCCCACCGTTCTTCTTTGCAATGCAGGTGAGTGACACAGGTAGACCTTAGTGCCAGGTTACTTGCCATCTTACTTATGTGGGTCCCTTTCACTGTAGTGACTAGTTCAGATTTAGCTGGAAAAGCAAAAGGTCAAAAATTTAGAGCTGGTACAAGCCTTTGAGGTGGTACAGACCAACTCCTCATTTGGCTGATGGGAGAGCTGTGTCCTGAGAAGTCTCCAGGGTCTGGTACAAAGTCCTGCAAGTGTCAGACCCATGTCATCTAACTCCATATATCTTGTTCTGTATCGATGTCCAGGTGAAGTCAGTTTATTTAAACTAATGTTTATTAAATGTTTACTGTATGTGAAGGAGGTATGTAAAGATAAAAAAACTAGCCCCTAGTTGTTGGCCCTTTCATGGAGGTCAAGGATGGTGGTAAGGAAAGGTTTGTGTAGGATGTCATTCTTGGAGTAGAAATTTAAAGGAAGCTGTGGAGGGAGTGCATTCCAGGCACAAGGGTCGTGTAGGGCAGAGCCTTGGAAAGATATGAAGATGAGATGCTGAATTAGGGGAACAGTTAGACCAGTTAGTTTGGAACAGAAAGTATGTGAAGAGCATGATATGAAATGACTGTAAAGGTGGTTTGAATCCAGACTGTGGAGACTTTAAATGTGAGACTGAGGAGTTGTTTTTTTTTTTTTTAATCCTAATGGCAATAGGGAGCTAAATTAAATTTTTGAAAAGAGATTTGAAAAGAAGTTCATGTGGTCAAGCCTGTTCCTCAGAGTCATTATTTTTCTGTATGTGTTGGGGATAGACTTCAGAAGTGTAGAATCTTGAACCAAGGAGAACCAGAATATGAATTTATATCAATAAATAGTCCTTTAAAATGTACAGAGTACTTTGTACCTGTTTCTTTTTTTGAGCTGTACTTATTGAGTAAGTGGTATAGGTATTATTTTTCTCATTTCACCAAGTCTCATTTCAAACAGTCTCTGTGAGGTCAAGTGACTTGCCTGTGGTCATACAGCTAGCAAGAGAGACCCAGAGGCAAGCTTTGAGGGCACAGTTTTCCTGACTCCAAGTCTGGTTTTCTTTATCTCACATACAGCAAGCCTTTTCTGGATTTAACTTTTGTAGGAAACAGGTGCTATAGAGCATGAAGTATTTTATACTTTAAGATTTTAAAGTGAAGTGAAATGTCTCGATTTCATCTTTTGGAATCTTGCTGATATTCTTGTATGTTTTGTTGTATAATTTCAGAGATTCAGATAAGGATTGTTGGTGACCAAAAGCTAGCAGTACTTTCTTGTTATACCAATCTAGTACCATAGAACCCACAAGATAAGAAAGGATCCTTTTCACAATTGTGGGAGGAGGATAGTCTTTGACAACATCATTTTGTATGGTAGCCCAATCATAAATGAAATGGTGCTTTGGTTATTTAGTACTTTCTTGAGAGACCTCTAACACAAATCTCAATTTTATAGGAAAACTAGATAGCAGTCACCTGCCAGTGAATATTTGCTGATGTATAATAGTTTTGTTTATTTGTAATGGATAAATTGGCCTTTCTAATGACTAATTATGCCAGTCAAACCAGTTAAATTTTTCTTTCTTTAAGTATAATTAAGTGGAGAATTCCATCTGATGTAGTAGAATGCTCATTGGATTGTGGGTTAAGAAGCCTGAATTTTAGCCTGACTCTGCCCTTAACTGACTGTGGCCTTGGATAAATCATTTCACTTCTCTAGATTTCATTTTTCTTCTCTGTAGGATGAAGCAGTTCAAATAGTTTTTCTTTGAATCTACTGAATTGGAGCATTCTATGATTTTATTATTTTTTTCTCCTTTAGGATAGTCTTGGTGGTAACAGCAAGACAGCCATGGTGGCCACTGTCAGCCCTGCAGCTGATAATTATGATGAGACCCTTTCAACTCTGAGGTATGCTGATAGAGCCAAAAACATTGTGAACCATGCGGTAGTGAATGAAGACCCCAATGCACGAATCATTCGGGACCTCCGAGAAGAAGTAGAAAAGCTCCGAGAACAGCTAACCAAAGCAGAGGTACGGGCTCATTTTAATAACTGGTTTATGATCCCTGTTGTTTCTATGAGAGTCCAGTAAAGCCAGGGTTTGGGGTGTCCATCAAATAATGACCTTTTCTGTTTAGGAATTCTCTATTTGTCAGACTTTGTGTATGAAGTGGGAGTTGATGTGAATTTTGAATAAAAGAAGGAAAATTAATTCTAATACATAACACAGCAGGTTGTTAGTCACCACGCATTTGTTGATTCCTTACTGTGTGCCAGTCCCTGTGCTCCGGAGAGAAAAGACAGAAATGAAGCAGACCTTGCTTTCTAGAAGTCTACATTCACAGGTGTAGGGGCCAGAATAGAACAAAGAGAAATAAATTATCTTTGGGACTAGAACGAAGGCAATGGGCAATTCAGTTTAACCAACATTTATTAAATGTCTAGTGTGGGTTAGGCATTGTGGATACAGGACCAAAACAAAACTGCCCCCTTGCTCACACAGATCAATCTAGCCTTGAAGGATGCACACACAGATACAGATACAGAGTGGATACAAAATCATTTCGGGAGGAAGAAAGTTCTAATCTCTTATGTATGGTAGGCCTGGGGGTCAAAAAAGACTTTGTTCAGTAGTGGTGTTTGAACTGTGCTTTGATGAAGGCTAGGATTTCATGATTGAGGAGGTGATATATTCCAGTAATGAGAGAACATTTGTACAAAGGTAGGTAAAATGGATTTTTTTTTTAAGTAGGGAGGATGTGGCATGAATGGGTATATTTTAGGAATATCACCTTGTAGTTGTGTGGAGGATAGATTAGAGGAGAAAGAGACCTGAGAAGCTCAAATTTAAAGAGATCTCCACTACAAATGTTCAAATGGACTGTTTGTGCCCAATCTATGGTAGAGTCTTCCCAGATAATATTGGTCTGATTAGCCACAATGAGGTACACTGTAACTTGACTGTAATATTGTGATGTCCTTTTGGTCCTCTTTGAGTATGAAGGACAACAATGGACGAGGTGAGAGTTAGTGAGAATTTGAACTAGTATAGTATCTCTGTGAGTGGAGAGAATGGGTAAGATGTCCTCATGCCTAAAATGTTCTCCTTTCTCACCCTGCCTCTTCAAAACTCAGCTCAAACATCTTCAGATACCTCAGATGTGTCTGCAAGAGGCCTTTTAGAGCTCACCCCACCGATAGTCTCTTGCCTCTGAATTAACATTCCATTATTTACTCTACAGCCTGCATGTGTGATTTTTTGCATACCTTCTTTCAGTGGGCTCCTCGAGGGCAGGAATGGTGTTTTTACTTTTCTGTGCCTGGCACTTAATAAACTTCTAATAAATGCTTGTTGACTAACAGCTACGTGAAAAGATTTGGAGGGACAATTGGCAAGTGTTGGCATTTGATTGGCTATTGCGAATGAGTCTGACCCTATGGTTTTACCCCAGGTGACTGAGAGGAAGATGGGTGCCATCAATTTCAACAAGGAAGTTTAGGTTACAGTGCATTTTGGAGGAAATATGAGGTCTATCTTAAATATGTTGCATTTGAAATGTCTTTGAGATACCTAGGTGTGGAGCTGTCTGTCATGCAGTTAGCAATAGAGGATGGGACTTCAGAAAAGAGAGTAGAGCTAGCAGTGTAGATTTGAATGTTACCAGTATACAGATGATAAATGAATCTATGAGAACAGAAGAGATACCAAGGGTTAGACTAGAGAGAGAGAAGAGGACCCAGCCTTTGCTGATGGGCACAGTTAGTGGGTGGGAGTTTCAATATAGGATGCTGAGACTATGTCACCAGGCAGGAGGAGAACTAAGAGAGGAATGCCCCCAAAACCAAAGGGAGAGAGAGCATCCCAACTACAGAGTAAAAACTTTAGAGAAGTCAGGAATGATGAGGACCGAGGAAAATGCCACTGAATTTAGCAGATATGGTTGATATCCTTGGGGAGAGCAGTTTCAAGCCAGTCCTTAGGCACTGCAAATGAAATTGTAAGTGATTTGAAAGGAGTGAGTATAAGGAAATGGAAGCAATGAATGTGGATAACCCTTTTTAGAACTTGGCTGTGAATGATGATGATGATGATGATGATGATGATGATGATGATGGCAGTAACAGCATATAGCATTTTAAGGTTTGCCTAGCACTTTACAAACAGTCTCTCATTTCATCCTCAAAACCACTCTGGGATGTAGGTGCTGTGAGAAGATCTACAATCCCATTTTACAGATGGGAAAATAGAGAGAGACAAACGTTAAAATAAAGTGTCTTAGGCGGGACTTGAACCCAGATTTTCATGACTCCAAGTCCAGTGTTTTATCTACTGCAACACCTTAGAACTCAGCTTAAGGGGATGGCAGGGTTAACTGAAAATGTTTGATAGATTAATGAATGAATAAATTAATGGAAAACATTTATTAAGCACTTACTATTTGTTAAAATACAAGTAAGATGGTTGCTTGCCCTCAACGAGCCTTTTGTCTGATGGATGAAAAAACAACTCCTCATAGGTTTCTCCTTCAATTTACTGTCTAACTAGTTAGCACTTAATTATGTATATCCCCTTTTATTGTGGACTAATTTTTTTCCTGTGTTTAACTTCCCCCAGTGGACTATAAGTCTTTATAGAAAGGCAGCATGTCTCATAATTCTTCTATATCCTCCAAAGTCCTTTGCATAATACTGAACAGGCACACAAATCCTGATGGGTACTTTGTATATCCTGAGGGAATGATTGCTTGACTTAATGTCAGTAAAGTGTACCTCAGATAGCCTACCTCGACCTCTCATTTACCTCAAGGAGCACTGCAATAGACCATGAGATCCTCTCAGGAAAGCATAGACAGTATTTATGTTTGGAATGCTGCAGGTTTCCAGTCTTCTGTCATGTTGTACTAAGAATTTAACCTAGTGCCTTCAAACTTAAATAGCACTGAGCCATGCAGAAGGATCTCTGTGGGTCACACATTGACTTAGAAGATCATATTGACATAATCTGTTTTTTATTGTATTTTTAGTTGTTTTGTTAAATATTTCCCATTACCTTTTAATCTGATTTGGGCTGCTGGTGATACATATTTGACACCTCTCATCTGATCGGTGTAGAGAGTAGAAGAAAGAACAATCTAGTCCTTAAATGATGTGATCTCAGTGTCTTCTGTTACCATGTGCCTTTTTTTCACTATGGCACTATATAGGAGATACAAACCATTTATAATCTGTAGTGACAATAACAATCATAGCTGACATACAGCCATCTAAATTTTATAAAGCACTTCATGTAAATGATCTCGTTTGAGCTTTGAAATCACAACAAATTGAGTATTGTTGCTTCACTCATCTTACAGATGAGGGAGGTGAATCTCAGGGAAGTGGCTTGTCCAGGATCAGGGAGCTAGTTAGTATTGTAAACAGGTCTTTGTAACTCCAGATTTGGAGGTCTGTTCATTACACTGCCTCTTATGACACCTTCTTTAAAGTATTAAAGTGTTTCTTCAGACTGGGTTAAGGCTTGCCAGTCTTACTAGCCTTATATAATTGGTCTCTAAGTTCAGTAAGCAAATTATTGATTCTTTCATTTAGTGTACCATTTGGCATGGAGAGAGACAACGTGTGTTAGAGAGTAGTCTAGACTTGAAGTCATAGCCCAGCTTCCTCTTTCTCTCTCTTTTTTTTTTAATTAAAAAGTTTTTTGGGTTTTTTTGGCATTGACACCAGTTTTCAGTTCATACTGTCCTCTCGATGTGGTTGGAAAACTTAAGAGAGTAACATGAGGTGGATTTGGGGTTGAAGGTCCAGGTCCCAGGTAGAGGCCCGTCCTGATCAGACTGGGGACTCAATCTGCTACCCTCTTTTCCCCTCACTGCACACATAGACCTTGGTCCCATGACATGTGATTCGACCTGGTCCCTACCAACCCAGAGTTCTGGGAACCCCTGTAGGCCCAGGGTAAGAGCACCAGTGGGTGTGGGGGCTGGGATCTCTCTTTCTCTGTCTTCTGAGCAAGGCCCAGGAAAAGACATTTAGTTCTGAGGAGTGTACTCAGGTAGGGGTCCCCCATCTCCCCAGAGGGAATTCCCTGCCTCCTCCTCAGGGAGCCCTGTAGCTTAGAAGGCTTGGTGGTATTGGTGGTTGTGGTAGAGGCGGGTAGAGCTGGTAATGGACACACACACACACACACACACACACACACACACACACACACACACACACACACACACACTACTAATTGTGTAAGCAAGCTTTGAGCCATCTCTGAATTTCTAACCTGTAACATGGAGATTGTAATACTAATCTCCTAGAGTTGTTTTCAGGATCAAATGAGAAAATGATGTGAAGTTTGTTGTGAACCATAGAGTAGTCCTGTTGTTATTAATGGTAATATAATAAGTTATCATTGTGACTCTAAATGAACACCTTCCAGAATAAAATCATTAACACACTAAAATTTTTGTTTACTTATATTAATGTAACCCACTATTCCATATTTTGCCAAATGGCTCTTTAAAAGTGATTAATTGTTTATTTACAAAATGGTAAGAAAAAAATAAAATCTAATTAGTTATTGCTCATATAGATCATAGAATATAGATTTGGAAAAGTCCTTAGAGCCCTAGTGTAACCCCATCATTTAAAAAAATTATTTCATTTTTAAAGTAAGATGTATTAATTTTTTCCTGATTTAAAAAAAAATGGAAAATCCTTGTAACAAGTATATATAGTTAAATAAAACAAAATCCCTCATTTTCCATCTCCATAAAAACAATATGTCTTTATCTGGGTCTTGAATCCATCACCTCTCTGTCAGGAGGTGGGTAAAATCATTCACAGCTAGTACTCTGGAATCATGGTTTGCCATCGCATCGTTCACTCTTTCAGAGTTGTTTTGTCTCTACAGTGCTTCAACCCCATCATTTCACAAACTCACTCTTAAAAATGAGCCAATTGAGGCTCGGAGAGTTTATATGATTTTTCCAAGGCAACACATTTAAATGGAAGCAGAGCTTTATTTTGAATGTTGGGGTTAATTGTATCAAAATCGACTACATTTTCCCTGTTGCCCAACTTAATATGCCTTACTAATTTGTCTTGGATTCATGGCACAGACCGTACAATAGAGATTCTGTGTATCAGTGACAGTCCATTGTGTGTTTTTGCCTAGGTCAAAGACCTCGCTGTACTGTTGAGCTGAGATGAGGCAGATTGTTACTTTTGTCCCATTAGGTTTAGCATCTCATTTTTTTCAAGGCATCTCACATTTTAAGATTAAAATATTTTCTCTTTGTAGGCCATGAAATCACCAGAGCTAAAGGATCGGCTAGAAGAATCAGAGAAATTGATTCAAGAAATGACTGTCACCTGGGAAGAGAAGTTAAGAAAAACAGAGGAGATTGCCCAGGTTAGTATTTCTTCATTTAAGGGGAGATGGAATCTATTACCTTTAAAATATTCTGCAAAAACTCCTTCAAAATACTCTACAACTCTTACTGAATATTTCTGATTAGATTGAAATGAAGTTTCTTATTTTACTGCAGTCCTTCCTTTTTCTTTTGATTTTATGTGTGACCAACTCTGTGCCAGTGATGAGCATTCAAACTCTAAGTCACGGGCTCTGTTTGTGGTTGGTGGCAGTCTTTTTTTTTTTCTTTACAAAACTGCTTTCCCCGAAGAAGCCTGAGGCAATATGGCAGTACTGTTCACAGTGCAAGAGACATATTTTTCCAGCGTATCATCAGGGTAATTGCACTGGAGGGGAACTTACAAGTTTTCAAACTGATTAATTTATAGCTTCTGGTTTTCATCCCTTAAATTTCAGTGAAATATACTCCCTACTGGTGAGCATTTTTATCATTTTCCTAGGTGGGTTTGTAAGGAGCTTAAATAAGACTTGCCCAAGCTACAAAATGTTTAATGGTACTGCTTAGGCTATCACATTTATTGCCTGCCAACTCCTATCATTTCTGCAAATTTGCATAAGCCTTTCAAAAATGCGTTTATAGCATTAGCTGATTTTGGTGGCGTCATTATTAATGTGCTAGAATGAACAGCAAGGTGTTAAGAAAAATTGTCAAGTAGGTGAGATTTGTCTTCATTCTCTCCTCCTGCCCTAGGTAGGTTCATAGGGGCACATCACACCTAATCAGGAACACATGCTGCATCCTCTCTGCTCCTAGCCACACAGGGCTGCTTTTCACTGTTCTCTCCACTTCTTTCCCTTTACTGAAATGTCGATTTTATCTACTCAGGCTACGCATACATTTTCCACTATGCCCAAGGAAACAATTAGTTTGTCGCGTTTTATAGAACTTATCACATTCTATTTTATAATCATTCTTATACATATCTCATTGGATTGTAAACTTCTTGAGTAAGAACTGAATTTTAGTTCTCTCTTACTCTTATTTTCTTAGCACCCACAGAGGAATATATTACACATAGTGCCCCCCCCCATAAATATTTGTGGAATGAGTACATGAATGTTGTTGAATATTGATTTGACTAAATTTATTGAGCAAATTTGTGTCGAAGCACTGCAGTATTCCTGAGGATAGTCCTCTCAGGTCCTTCTTTTTTTCCCCTTCTACCACCTTGTCTTCATGCAGTATACTGTCATAGGAGCATAGTAAAGTGTCTAAGGACAGTGTAAATCTGGTTTTCTTTAAAACAAGTAGGGAATAATAGTGGATGAGTTATAGTGTTTTTCCATCTCCCACCAAATGATTTTAAATTAATATTGAATAGAAACCAGCAAATGATAACATTTTCTGGAGGGATAAATTCCTTTTCAGCAAAAAGTATTGTATGATTACTAAGATTTTATCACATTTACTGATAATGTGAAATATTTTAATTGTATAAAACACAATAATCTGTTCTAGGACTTTTAATTTTATGTAGGTGTATATTAATGAGAACAAAGGATGATTAAAACAGGAAGCTATTTGGTGAATAGTACACCAATCTTGAAATTTAATCAGTTTTGGGTGTTTTTTGGAGTACATTAATTGAATCCCCATTATGTACTGGGCCAAGCCAAGTGTCAAACTCAAATGATCTGTTGGCATATTGACTTAGAAAACCTCAAATTAACATTGTCTATATTGCTTTGTATTTTTATTTATTTTTGTTAAACATTTCCAATTATGTTTTAATCTGATTTGGGCCACAAGTGTGATACCTCTGAGATAGAATATGCAACAAGCCATGTCTCTGTTCTTGATGACTTTACAGTTTCACTGAACTAAGAAAATATGAAGTTATCATCAGTTATATGTGAAATAGATAGTAAGTGCTGTAGGATTTCAAAGGATAGAGTGATTAATGGCTGTAAAAGCAGAGTTTATAGAGAAGGTAGGACCTGACCTGAATCTTGAAAGATAAATAGGATTTGACTTGGTAGAGGGAAGTGGGGAGGACATGAATGAAGTTATGTGTAGAAAAGAGTGATTAAACCAGCCTTGCAGGAGCAGAGGGCTCAGAGGGACGTTATGGTGGAGTGTTAGATTAGAACTAAACGATAGCAGATGTTATATACCAGTTTGTACTGGACCCTGAAGGAAATGAGGGGCTATTTTTGTTCATGTACTTTTTCTTACATGTTTAGCAAATGACACAATTTTTGTAGACATATCCTTGATTTTGTACATGCTATTGAGAATGTTAACCAGGTAGGTTCTTTTTAAATCTTTGTTTAATGTCAGTGGTCACTGTATGGGGGGAACATGATAAAGGACTATATGGAAAGGATACTTCTCATGTTTTTTTTTTTAACTTGATGGAAATACTTTGAGAGATACTTTTATCATTTGAGATTTACTTTTGAGTTTTTAAAATACAACTGTCTGATGCTTAGTGTTTATATTTTCAAAATTATAAGGCACTGAATCGATGTCGACTGTTGGTATTAATGCATATTTAGCATTCTGTGAAAACTAAGGAAACTTTCTTAAGCAGTTATATTTTTTCCTGTTTTTTTGTGTTATTTTTCTCAATGATGACTAGATATTTCTTTTGAGTTGCTCTGACTAGTGCTAGAATTTTCCTGAAAAGGCAAGCTGGATGTATTTTATAAGTTTATTTGTCTTAAGGAGAGCCACAGAGCATGTAAATGTCTTGTTCTTTCTTATGTATTTTTGGTTTTCAAATGAGTATCAAGAGAAAATTAACACGACACAACGCATTTGCTACAGTAATTCATGTTTAGAATCAAAGAATGTTATTAATATGACTAGTATGCCAATTAATCCTGCAAGCTTTTTTGGGGGGGGAGGCAATTGAGGTTAAGTGACTTGACTAGGTTCACACAGCTAATAAGTGGCAGAGGTCAAATTTGAACACAGGTCCTCCTGACTCCAGAGCCAGGGCCCTATCCACTGCGCTTTCTAGCTGCCCCACCTGCAGTTTAAAAGACAAAGAAAAAGAGACTTCTTCCTTCTCTCATGGATCATTAGCCTAATCTGGCTAAGGTGAATCAATTAGGGTCTTTCGCTCTTATCCATGCCTAGAGAGGGATGAGGAATGTACTGTTTCAAACTAGAGAGTGAATAAGTTATTAGGCTTTCTCTTTCACACTAATGAAAACGCCAGATTAGGATTCTATAAAGCCTTCTTCTTAGTAGTTCAGGTTTGGTTGATTCCACTGTAGTGTTAAATCTTCCCACATTTCAGTGGCTATCTAACTGTCAATATCTATTTAGATGCCAAAGTTTAGTAATCTCTATGTAGTAGGAAAGCCATATCGAGTTGCTGAAGGCACACAGTCTAATTAGTAAATTGTCACCAAGCATTTATCCATTCTGACCTTGTGCCAGGTACTATACTAAGTACTGGAGACACAAAGAAAGGTGAAAGACAGTCACTACCCTCACGGAGCTCGCATTCTAATTGAGAGAAACAAAAGCACGTGAACAACTATGCACATACAAGTTATAAACAGGGCAAATTGCAGGCAGTCTCAGAGGGAGAGCCCTGGCAATGAGAGGAATCTGACAAGGCCTCCTGCAGAAAGTAGGGTATGAGCTAAGTCTTGAAGGAAGATAAAGCAGACAGGGAGGAAGGGCCTCAGTTGTAATAAAGCTCTTAAAGCCTGCAGAGAGGTCAAGAAGGATGATAGAGGAAAGCTGATTCGATTTTATAGTTAAGACTTTTTGTTAACTTTGGAGTGAGCATTGTGATTGAATGAAGAATTTGGAAGTCCGACTGTGGAAGAGAATGAGAGAAGTGGAGAAATTCACTGAAAAAGTCTTTCTCAAGGAATTTAGCCATGAGAAAGAGTGGAGAAACCAAAGAGAACAGTGTGCTAATGGGATCAAGGGTACACATAAAGGAGTTCTCCTTGGCAAGGGGAAGGGCCACCTCCTCAGGTGAGACAAGGGTGAAGAAAGAGAAGGTGATGAAAGGAGTGAAGAGGGAAGAGGGCACTCAGTGAAAGGTCTAGTTTTTTCATTGATGAAGCAAGATTCTCAGAAAGGAGGGGAAGGGTTTATTAAGTGCCTTCTCTTAGCCAAGGCACTGTGCTAGATATGCAAAGACCAAAACAAAGTAACTCCAGGTCCTTTAGGATTGACCAAATCCATGTATCAACTCATGGAAATTGTAAACCAACCATACTGATAGATTTTCCACAGTCTGGAATGTATTGAATTTAGAATGACTTTCAGGAGGACTTTATAAGTAAACATCCTGAGCTTTATTCTCTAATATCAATTTATCATGAATAATTTTTGAGATAATTTCTTTTCTCATTCACTTATTAGAATTTTTGGCAGGTGTGTACTGCCCCATTGGGGCAGCTAGGTGACACAGTAGAAAGAGCAATGGGCTTGGAATCAGGAAAACTCATCTTCCTGAGTTCAAATCCAGCCTCAGACACTTACCAGCTATGTGACCCTGAGCAAGTCACTTAACCCTGTTTGCCTCAGTTTCCTCATCTGTAAAATGAGCTAGAGAAGGAAATGGCAAACCACTGTAGTTTGTATTTAGAAAACCCCAAATGGGATCACAAATAGTCGGACATGACTAAGAAAAATAATTGAATAACACTGCCCTGTCAGAGATGTCGGCAATAATTGTTTTAATGGCAGCTTGTGCTCAAACACACCCAGAGGTGCAGGCTGGCAGTTGGAGGCCTATTGACGTGTTGTGGAGAGCAGCACTGATGATAGAAGCACACCATTTACACTTAGCCACTCACTAAGATCTAGCCCTAGCCTTGTTCCACATGACTACTTTTGATAATGACAGTGGCAACTGACTTAACATGTACTATTTTATTTGTCTCAACAACTCTATGAGACGAGTACTGAAGGGATTACTATTCCAGGAATGGAGTTGCGACTCAGACCATTCATATATATTCCTTCTCTTGCATTTTTATATGCATAAAAATAATCTCATCTGGAAAAATGCATGAACATAACACATATACTGCAGTATACAGATTGTCTTCCATATGCAAATGTAATTCTATATATTAGCAAATGCACATATGAGGACACTTGTTCATTAACACAATAAGTCAGAGTAATGGTAACAGGTGCTACTTATTACATGGCAACAGCCGGAGAGTCCAGTGTAGTACTTGGGTTAGTGTTTATAATGTGCTTAAAAAATATAAATGTACATGTAAATCACATCAGTTATCAGTTCAGCGTATCTCCTAAATTTTGTAGCATTAATAGTTCTTAAATATCCTTACAGGAACGACAGAAACAACTAGAGAGTCTTGGAATCTCTCTTCAGTCTTCAGGAATCAAAGTTGGGGATAATAAATGTTTTCTTGTCAATCTGAATGCTGATCCTGCCCTCAATGAACTCCTGGTTTACTATTTAAAGGTAAAATAATTTACTTTTCAGTTTATTTATTGCAGTAAAAAAGAGTCATAACACAGACTGTCTCATCTTCCTGAATTCAAATCTGGCCTCTAACACTTATTAGCTGTGTGATCCTGGCCAAGTCACCTAACCCTGTTTGCCTCAGTTTCCTCATCTGTAAAACAAGCTGGAGAAGGAAGTACCAAACCACTCCAGTATTTTGGCCAAGAAAACCCCAATAGGAGTCATGAAGAGTCAGACATGGCTGAAATGACTGCAGAACAAATAGCTTCCTTGAGAAGTTGTTATCTAGATCACTTAAATTTCTTATGTTTCAATTTTTTTATCTTAAAAATGAAAGCATTTGGTCAAGATCCTGAGTTTTGTTCTTGGGATTTGTATTCTTGTATTTTAAATATTTTGATGACCGTATTTCAATATAATTGGTTTTCTTTGTAATCCCATGTATTTTATTTTATGCATTAAAAAGCATCATTCTGAGAATCAGTCCATAGACTTCAACAGACTGCCCAAAGGCGGAGTCCATAATACAAAGATTAAAAATTCCTAAACTCTATGATCTTTAATGCCACTTCCTGCTCTAAATCTTGCGATCCTAGATCCTAAATTAGGTAGTATATAAAACGCACCACAATTTTGCGTTTAGTTCCCTTCTTT
Organism: Notamacropus eugenii; assembly: GCF_028372415.1. NCBI lineage: Eukaryota > Metazoa > Chordata > Mammalia > Diprotodontia > Macropodidae > Notamacropus > Notamacropus eugenii. The sequence goes on along the minus strand of NC_092872.1, from coordinate 608,859,033 downwards.
GTCTTTACATTCTGGGAGCAATGGTTTTTGAGATCAGTGGTGATAATTACATATTCAAAAAAGGTTCTTATTAACTTTTTCCAAGCTTGAGTGCTCAGAGAATGCTATGAAAATCATTTAAATGATTTTATCTCTCAGGATGCTTTAGAAAGAAATCAAGTGTTCAATCTTGATTAAAATTTAAGTCATCAACTTATCATTTATGGATTAAAATAGTCAGTAGACTAATTTTAAAAGCTTTTTTGGTTATATGAAGTACATGTTTTTTGCCATGGTGGTGATTTGTTAGCAATAATATAGAAAAGGTACAAAGCAAGGGTAAGGAGTTATAAGGAATTTTCATATGTAGATTATATTTTCTTTTACCTGTAAAAAAAAAGGGTAGGGAGGGAAGGAAGGAATTTGGGTGGTAAACCGACAGATGGGAGGGTATCATAAAATCTAATGTTTAGCTAATGGTGGAAATAAGAAGCCATAAACTGTTAAGTAGCAAGTTGGATCTGTAGCAGAATCCTCTGCATGAACTGGTAAAACCAAGTTCCTGAATCTGCAGAGCTAAGGATCAAGCATTATACACAGTGATCACCATTTTAGGGTTGAATGACCTTAATGTTTTCTGACTTATGAGTTTTAAAAGATTGTGGATACTACAGATGGTGATTATTTTGTTCAGTAGAGGTGGCATGTTATGAATCTTAACTAAGATTATTTATAGAAGAAATGATAAACTTAAATAGCAAGAGCCTTGTGTTCGAAAACAATAACAAATTATAAGACTTAGTCATAGTTTACCACAGTTTCTTTGATGGAAGATGTTTTATTTTAAGAGGTTAAATACAATATCATTTGATGTTGACTATAGAATAGTTAAAAATCAGTAAAAACAGTGATGAATTTGGCATCAGAAGACCTGACTTTGAATCCTGGCTCTTCCACTTACTGGATCTCATCAACTCCTTTGGATTCAATTATCATCTCTATGCAGACAACTGGCAAGTCTGCTTGTCCAATTCTCACCTCTCTACTGTCCTCCATTCTTTGGTTTCCAGTTGCCTTTTAGATGTCTTGAACTGGATTCCCCATTGACATCTTAAACTCAACATTTCCAGAACTGCACTCATTATCTTTTCCTCCAAGTCTTCCCCTCTTCCCTACTTCTTATTATTATTGAAGGTAATCCTCCCAGTCATGTGACTCACAACCTCGGTGTCATCTTTAACTCCTTAATCCCATCATTTCTCCATGGGCTTTCCTTCTGTAATTAGCTCCAATTTATCTTATATACGTCTAGTTTGTACATAGTTGTTTTCAGTTTGTCTACCCCTGTGAGCTTCTTGGAAGCAGGAATTGTTGTTTTGTCTCTTTTTTTGTTATCCTTAACACATAGTATAGAACATGGTACATAGTAGGTACTTAATAAAGGCTTGTTCACTGATCAACTTCCTTTGTGTCTTTGGGTAAGTCCCTTAACCTCCTTAAACTTCTGTTTCCTCATTTTAAAAATGAGATGGGTGGTAGTTCACTTCTAGAGGTCCCTTTATCCTTAAATCTATGATCCTGTTATTAGGTTATGTCCTACCTTCAGTGTCTCTAATGATGTATGGTGCATCTCTCTCACCACAACGAGAACCCTCTAACAAGTGTTATTCTTGTGTCTCTCCTTTTGTGTTACAACATTGTTCTACCCCTTTCAAAGGTAATATGAAGAAAATTTCAGTTTACAATTGCATTCAGTTGCTTTTAGAGCCTTTTTGTATTGGGGCATAAATTACTTAGCTTTTTTTTATTTCTCAGAAGCATGTGTTATTTTTCTTCCTGATGTCACATAATACAAATGAGAGCACAGAATTAGAAAAAATCCTGACTCATTTCTTCTCTAAGTACATTTAAAAGAATCAAACAAAGACACTGTTGATAGACTTTTGGAGAAAAATCCAAATATTTCCTGTCATCTTGTGTGTAGGTGTTTGGATATTGTTTCAGTCTGTGTGTCCAGCCCAGTTCTGGCAGCATTTGAGGTAGTGTTGCTTTCATGGATTTTAAGTTAAACTTGTGAAAAAATATTTTCGTAGACGTAGCAAGTTGATAAAGATGACCTCGGTTCAGTAAAGAGATTATGAAGTGTTGTGCTGCAAGAGTTTTTCATTTCACCCCTCCATTTAGATTCCATCTTTAAGTCACTGAAATAGTTGACTCTGGGTGAGTGACCTATGATCTCTAGGTCTCGTTTTCCTCATCTGTAAAACAGTAGGGTTGGTTCACATGATTGTCTCTTCTGATGTCTCTTTCCAACTCTGACATCTCCCTATTCCCGACTGAAGTCCTTTTCATTTACTTAAGGTTCTATCTAGAAGAGGTTCACTTAGACAGATATGCCCCAGAGTTGAATGCAAAGTCATGTTGCATTCCATCTTACTCTGTGTTCTGAGGGCAGTTCTGAATCTATATGCTACCTATCAGCGGACAAGGAGGCACAGTAATCTGACTCCAGCAGCTGTTTTGAATCACTAACTGCATATTCTTAAACTTGCCTGGCTAGAGTCAAGTACATATACAGTCTCTATATATTCTTTGTAACCAAGTAAGACTTACATTTACTTACTAAGAAGCCAAAGTTGGAGATGTGACTGGTATAAGAACCAGTACTCCTTTTGTATTAGTGGGTTGTCTTTCTTTCCTAGGAACTTGATCATGAGCAACAACTTAGAGAACAAGGGTAGCGCCAGGAGGAACACAGAGAATGATGTGTGTGGGGGATGTTGACTCTGTTTGCATGATTCAGCATCTTCTTCAGACAGCTTGTTTCCTCTTCAGCATACCTCCATCTGAAGGCAAACTTTGATTTGTAGGGGAAAGGGAACTGCCTTTGCATGCTTTGATAATTAATATCCCTGGCTTGCTCACAGCCTCATGGTGTTGTGGGGGATAGTGATGAAATGCAGAGAGTCAGCGCAGTGAGGAGAATGAAGTAAAGCCAGTCTGGGCTAATCCCACAAAATGGGGAGCTGCAAAGGAACTTAAAGTGGAAGAAGGGGGCTGTGTGACTGGGGGTAAACTCCAGGATGAGAAGGTCCAAGAGGCCAAGGGAAGTTCAAGGGCAAGAAGGCAGCTGGGTCATAGTGACAGAGTTTGGAGAGTGGGAAGCACAGCCTAGAAGGAGGGATTGCAGCATGGCTGGCCTTGTCCCTCAAAATCAAAGCCTCTAAAGGAACTCACCAGTAGGAGAAGGGGGCCAGCATGGAAGAGGGATGTTCCAGGGTGAGAAGTGATATGACGGATGCATTTTGAATAATTCATATTAATTATGCTTTGAGTAATTTGTAGATATCAAACATTTTCCTTTAGACTGAGTTCTTAACCAAGGCCCTGTGAGGTTTAAAAAATATATATTTTTTGATATTTATATTTCAGTGTAATTGGTTTCCTTTGTAACCTTATGTATTTCATTTTAAGCATTTAAAAACATTATTCTGAGAAGACATGCATAGGCTTGACAAGATTGTCAAAGGCATCTATGACTCAAAAAAGGTTAAGAATCCTTTCTCTAGACTCTAAGCACCCAGTATCATTTGCGGGAAATACAAATTATCTAAATGTGAAGTAGGGGATGTAGCACACATCCTTTGACCCTGTGATTCTTTTACTGGATATATATTCCTCAGGAAGTCAGAGACAGTAAGAAAGATCCAATATATGCCAAAATTTTCCTAATAACATTTTTTGTGCCAGGAAAAAACTTGAAACAAAGTAAGTATCCATTGGTGAATGTTTGAACTAATTGTTGAATGTAAATACAATAAAATACTACAAGTATTCTATTAGTAAAAGAATAGCTTAAGAAATAAAATATGTAAGGAATTTAGAGACATTCAGGGAAAATGCAGGAAAAAAAGCTCTGACACCAAGTAGGAATCAGGAAAACAATATATACGGTATTTTTTATGGACCAATGAAAACAATGAAAACAACAGGCATGATTAGTGGTATTAACCACTATTAGTCCTAGAGAATAGGTGATAAAACACACTTACTTCTTTTCAGTAGAGGTGATTGATCACAGGTACACAATGTTGCATATCTGCACATCTTTGTACCTGCTGATTTTAATTAACTGTTTTCTTACTAGGGAAGGTGAATAGGGTGGTGGTGTTTGTTGGTAAATAGAGGACATTTCAGGAAATTACTCTGATGTAAAAATAAAGGGATCAATAAAATTCGAGAGGAGCTAAGCCTGTTGGCATAAGCCTGTATAATCTCTGCTGCTGCTGCTGAAGGCTAAGACTGGTTGATTTCTTGAGTTCCAAGTTACAGCAGGAGTGAAACTGATAGTTGCCCATGCTAAGTCTGGTGCCAACAGGGTAATCTCTGAAGAGAGAAGGGCCACCAGGCTGCGTAAGGAAGGACAGACCAGAGCTGGTGAAAACTGTTATGCTGATCCATAATGGCACTTGGCCTGTGAGTGGCTATTGTGCTTTTAGCCAGGGAGAGATAGAGAAACCCAGCCTTTATAAACAAAAACAAGAAGCCATCAACAACGCAGAGATGTGTAGGAACTTTTTCTCTTCTTTCCCTTGCCTTTGGGTTTTGTAGTCCCTGATATCAAGAAAATAAAAACATGTTTCCCAGAAGACTGTTTGTCTGAAGGTGCATGGGAGAGTTCATAGATCACTGGTAATGATTAGGGGAAAGAGGTTTGGGGAAAAGACAGGGAGCAGAAGAATCACAATGGCAGATAAGACAAGAGCTGCCCAGCTTTCCAAGGAGCATACAGAGCTCAAGCTTGGGCATCACTAGCAGAGGTGGTGATAAACAGTGGCAATAAGAGAGATGGATGGCAGCCAGCAGCTGAGGAGCTCTGTTTGCCTGGGCACTAACAACTGCAGTGTGTTCTTGCTTTGAGGACTTTCCTGTGATGCTGTGAGTTTGTTTCTTCCTGCCGGATTCAGGTTTGAGGACCACATATGATAACCTTGTCTATTTTTGTAATATATTTATGTTCAAAATGAGAGGCAGGATCGCATATCAGAGAAAGAACTTGTCTTGGAATTTGGAAAACCTTGGGGCATATGTTGCCTGTGACACACTGGTTGTGTGATCATGGGCAGATCATTTACTCTCACAGTTTTCAAGCCAGCTCTCCAAGACTAAGGGCAGAACAAGTTCTGATAGACTTTGGTTTTGAAAAAATAAAAGGGTTCCTCACCTGCCATTCTCCATACTGATAAAATGATAGATCGTAGTCTAAAAAGAAGCATGTTTTAGATGCTTCTTGGTCACCTCATTTCCTAGCATATGAGCTCACTTGAAGTAAGATAAAGTCTGCTGCATCTAGGAGAAATCCTGGAGATGGATGAAGTAGAACTCAGACATTCCTGCAGAGAAGACTTTTGGGTTAAGGGTATAAGCCAGGGAGTGTTAAGAGAGACTCTTGAGATGAACCCACATATGAGTGCAAAACCTCAGTAATGAGCTATGTATCGGCTTATGTTTCTGGCAGATTCCCCTACAGTGCTACAGGGAGCACTGGGGGCAGGGGTTAGAATAGCTCATAAATAGCTTTGAATGAATAAACAAGATTCTCTTCTGCCTTCGGCATTCTGTGAGTGCTAACTTGTTTGGTTTGATTCTTCAGATTCCAGACAAACCAGATTACTTGCTCTTCCCCATTTAACTGACCTTTCCAACCTTTTTTTGCTTTTACACACAGAATTTCCCTTTCCTAGGGGGATTTCTCCCCACATCTCAATTTCCTTCTTCTGGCCTTAGACTTTAGTTCATCAGTAAAACTTTTTGTGATACTTGTCATCTGTAAGTAAGATTTTTCTCCTTGAATTATTCCTACTGTTCATTGTAATTAATATATTTTTCTCTTGAGCAAGTAGAATGTAACTCTTTTCAGTCAAGGGCTACGTTTTGTTTCTTCTTCCTATATTAAACATCTGGCTGAGTACATTCATGTAGTAGTCATTTAAGAAATATTTATTGCATTTGTTGAATTTACTTGAACCTAGTAACACTTGACTTATAGCTCTATATATCTATATATACATATATCTATATAGGCTATATATCTCTGTAGCTGATAGCTAGCTAGCTGTCTCTGTAACTTCTTTTGTTTAAGGAGTCTTCCTTAAGTAGGAAGATTACCAGCATTATGTGATTCCTTCCAAGATGTTCCATAGCATGTGAGCCCGAATCCCTTCCCACGAGAAACAGACTGTCTAATTGGAGAGTTAAAGATAACATGAAGATAAATGTGTCAATCAACAAATTAAAATTTATTAACCACCTCCCATGTGCCAAGCACTGTGCTAAGCCCTAGGGATACAAAAAGAAGCAAATGACAGCCCCTGCCCTCAAGGAACTTACAATTTAGTAGAGGAGACATTTTGCAGACAGATATATATGAAGCAAGCTATACACAGGATAGATAGAAAATATGTAATAGAGGAAAGGCACTGAAATTAAGAGGAGTTAGGAAAGACTTCCTGTAGAAGGTGGAATTTTATTTGGGACTTAAAGGAAGCCAGAGAAGTCAGTAGTTGGAGTAGATAAGGGTGAGTATTCCAGGCATGGAGAATAGCCAGAAAGAACACCCAGAACTGAGAGATATAGGGTCTTGTTGGTGGAACAGCCAAGAGACCAGCGTCACTGGATTGAAGAGAATGTGGTGGGGAGTGAGGTGTAAGAAGCCTGGAAAGGTAGGAGGGAGCTAGATTATGAAGGAGTTTTGAATACCTAACAAAACATTTTGTATTGTTTCTGGAGGCAATAGGAAACCACTGGAGTTGATTGTCAGGGGAGACAGGGAGTGTTGTGACATGGGGGTATGTGACATAGTGGCTGAATGGAGGATGGATTGGAGTGAGGAGAGACTTGAGACAGCTGGACCAACTGGCAGCCTATTGCAGTAGTCCAAGTGTGATGTGATGAGAGCCTGTACTAAAGTGGTAGCAGTATCAGAGAGAGGATAGAATTAAATGCTAAACAACTGTAGAACTTGTTTTAAATATAATAGGTATGTAAGTGATCCCATTCCATCCCATGTTCTCCAGTAGATTGTCCCCACAATCATCCCTACTCTCTCACTAATTATCAGTCACTTCCTGTTCACTGGCTGTTTCCTCCTGTTTGCCTCCAAACATGTATGTATCTTCCCCATCCTCAAAAACATCCCTCACTTGATCCATCCATCCTCAGTAGCAGGCATCTTGTATCTCTCCTCTGTTTTGTGACTCAGCTCCTGGAGAAATTAGTCTATATTTGGTGCCTCCTTTCTTTTCCTTTTCTTCTTTTCTGCAGTCTGGCTTCCAACTGAAACCGCTCTCTTCAGAGTTACCAGTGGTCTTTTAATTGCCAGATACATTTCAATCCTCATTCTTTTTGACACTCTTTAGCCTTTCATACTGCTGATCAGCCTCTTCTCTAGTTCTTATTACACTCTTTTCTCTAGGTTTCTCTGACACTTCTCTCTCCTCATTATCTTCTTATTTGTCTGATCATTTTTCATCTCCTTTGCTAGCTCTTCATCCAAGTCATGCCGTCTAACCAGGGTTGACCCTCGTGCATCTCCTGGCCCTTTTTCTCCTGCTATACTTTTTGGCTTAGTGATCCCATCAGATTCCAGTTATTATCTCTATGCAGATGATTCTTAGATCTACTTATCTAACTCTGACCTCTGGCCTTTAGTGTTGCATTTCCACCTTCCTGTTTATCAAAACAGATATCTTGCAGCATCTTAAACTCACCATGTCCAAAGCAAATCATTTTATTCGGGGACCATCCCTCTCTTACCACCCCCCGCATCCCCCCAAGCTCTCTTCCCTTTTCCTGATTCTCCTATTACAGTCTAGGGATTTTTGAGCAGAGCTGTCAGTGTTGATTCCCCAATGTGGTCTGAACCAAATTCAAAGGTAATTGAGGAATGTTTAACAAAATAAATAAAAATACAGTAAAACATAATGTAAATTTGTGGCTTTTGAGTCAATAGGTACCCTGTTTTTATTTGAGTTTGATACCATTATTGTAGAGTATTGCCACCATCCCTTCAGTGACCCAGGCTTGTAGCCTAGATGTCACCCTCAAGTACTCATTTCCTATATGCAATCTGTTGCTAAGTCTTTTCTCTTTTACTTACTTTTGTATATGTCCATTTCTCTCCTGTGACATTGCTGCCTCCCTGGTGCAGGCCCCCATCACCTACCTCATGCTTGGGCAATTGCAGTAGTTTGCTAGTTGGTCTTTGTGCCTTAAATCTCACCCAACTCCAGTCCATCCACCATTCTGTTATCAAAATGATCTTCCTGAAGTGGCATGTCTGACCTTGTCACTCCCCGATTTAGTAAGCTTCAGAGGCATTCTGTTACCTCCAAGAATAAATATAAAATCCTGCTTGACTTTTAAAGCCCTTCACAACCTAACCTCTTCTACCTTTCTGGTCTTCTTACATTTGATTTTCTCCCCCATTCCCAACATATACTCTTCAAGCATTCCAGTGGGACTGGTCTCCTTGTTGTTCCCTGAACAAAATATTCCATCTCCCTATTCTCTGCCTTTTTGCTGTCTTCCGGAAATACCTTCCTACTGGTCCCTCTTCTTGGCTTCCCTAGCTTCATTCAAGTCTCAGATAAAGTCTGACATTCTGCAAGAAACCTTTCCTATCCCTATGAAGGAGAGAGTGAGGCTAGTGACTTTTGCTCTTAAATCCAGTTCACTTGCAAGTCATGGCATCATCTTCCTGATGTCTTGGTCCTCTTTGAGATTGAAGGACAAAACCACAATGCTTATGACTTCCCTATGAGATTGCCTGTCTTGGGTGTGTGTAATTTGTGAGTTGTCTTTCCCCATTACATTGTGACTTCTTGAGGGCAAGAACTGTTTTTGCCTTTGTATCTCCAGCACTTGGCACTATCCTGTTAAATAAATACTTGTTGACTTGGGTGTATTTAGAGCAAGGAAATAGGGCAGTAAATGATCATTGATTGAATGACTGTTTAATGACTGGAGACTGGAGAAAGTGTCGAAGAAAATAGGATTTGAAGTGAGTCTTTAAAGATGAATAAACTTTAAATTGAGGGGAAGACAGGTTCTTTCAGGCAGGGGAAGCAGCATGAGTAAGAGCAAAGAATTAGGAAGGCTGAGGGAAGGAGAAAGGGACCAATATTTATTAAGTGCCTGTTATGTGACAGACACTGTGTTAAGCATTTTACAAATATTACTATTTCCTGGGAACAGGGAGGAGAGAGGATTGGTATGGGGAAGTACGAGAAATAAAATTAATTGCAAGGGCAAGGGTAAGATCAGATTATGGAGGATTCCAAAAGGCAGATACAAGACTACTGCTGCTTCACCTTCAAAATGGACCATAGGATCATGGACTTGGAGCTAGAATGGGACTGTAGAGAAGTCATTCAATCCAAATGCCCCATTTTTCAGATGGAGAAACAGAGCTGATAAAGATTAAATGACTTACCCAGGGTCACAATGCTAGTGTCTGGGGTCTTCCTGACTTCAAACCAAATGCACCATCTGCTTGCCTAGGTTCACTCCCTGCAAACATATGTTTTCATCTTCTGCCTCACCATTTTTGGGCCCTCTACCTCCCAACATTGCCATTGCTTCAGGATAGGGTGTGTCTCTTGGCTTCCCCATAGATTCATTATCCCTCCTCTGATGATTGCTTTCCTATTGTATTGTCTCTTCCTATTAGAAAATAAGCTCTTTTAGACTGGAACTGTCTGTCTACTGTATTTATATCCCCAGTCCTTAGCCTGGTACTTGGCACCTTGTGAGTATTTCTATGCTTTTTCATCTATTCATTTAGTGCCTTTAGGAAAAGGAATGAACTGCTTAGTGACTAATGGAGTTTTGGGAATTTGGCAATGGAGAGGGGAGATAACTCCAGGATTTTTAGTTTTGGGGACTAGAAGAATGGTAGCAACATTGGTAGAAATAGAAACGGGTTTAGCAGGTGGGATTAACTTTTATTGGTGGAAGTAGGAGCAGGAATGGTTTTATATTTGAGCTTATTTCATTTGAAGAAGATTAAAGTAGAAACAGCCTGTAGGAAGTTAGAAATATAGAACTGTGCCTTAATAAGACAGTTGGATATAGAGAATTTTAAGAGTTTTGCATGTAGCTATTATGTGAAATAAAGGGATTGTATATGTAGTTCTTCTGATGGGGACGGGATTCATCCTTGACCCATAAAAGGAAAAGACTGTGTCTTTCGGACCTGGACCCCAAAGCCCCTGAACCCAGATCTAGTCAATAATCCTTTCAGCTGCCCTTTCATTGTGGCCCTTGTTATCTGCACCTGGCCCCACCCCAGGCTACTTTCCACTCTTTAATCACATTCAGATCTTCCCACAGTCTTTCTGTATAAAAGTGCCCATCTTGCCCCTGTTAAGTTGCGCAAATTCTTAAAAATCTCACCCACTTCTGTTGGTGACGTAATAAATCTGGTCCCTGACTGAAAGAAGGCTTGAGTGGTCGAATTCTTTCAAGGCTGACCTGCACCTTGCCCTGTCATTTTGAAGTTATTAGCACCACTGCACCACAACACTTCTTGAGATGAATTTATAGAGAAAAGGGTAGAGGACTATAGTCATAGCCTTGCATGATACCACCAGTTAGAGAGTGAGAGGAAAAAGAGAAGCACTGCAAAGAAACAGAGACCAAAGTACCAGAAAAGTAGCATCACAGAACTCAAGAGTTGGCCATATTACAGGGGTAATAGATGGATGGGAGGTAGAATCACAGTTCAAGATCACATAATCAAAGAGTTCGGCCACAAAAGGATGGAGGGAGCTTAAGGGATCCAATCATTTTTGTGTTTGTGTTTCTGAAACAGAAGAGATCAAAGCATATTTGAGCCTGGGAAGAGGAAGCTCACAGTAGGGACAGGATTCTGGAGGCAAAGAAACCACTTGTAGATTTGACACACCAAAAAGTGGGATCAAGTGTATTGTATAGGTAGAAAGATTAGTTGAGAGAAGAGAGAAATTAAACCTGGAAAAATGGATGACAGTCAAGTGTGCAGGTGAAGATAGAAGATGCTGCCACAGTTACAACTTCCGCTTTCTACCTCATGTTTTGAGAACGAGGATCAAGTTTATAAGCAGCAGATTGCTCCGCTGTTTTACTCTCCATCCTGTGACCTCCCAGACTCTACCCTTCCCTGACTACCACTTCTCTGGGTTATCTCTCCTTATTGGAATATGGGGCCGTGGTTTTGTTTTTATATCCCTGTGCTTAGCACAGCATGCTTGGCACATACTAAGCTGTTTTAAAAACAAATTTCTTAATGCTTTTATTTTTATAGCACCTATATTCTCTACTGTATCTCTTTCCTTCCAGAGATCCACTCTTATAATAAAGAATGTTTTTAAAAAACAGGAAGAAAAAAGTTCCATGAAAACTAACAACAGAGCAAAAAAGTTTGATATGATATGCAGTTTTTTTATACCCACAGACCTTCACTTCTGCAAAAGGATGGAGAGGTTGAAGTATTTTCTGATATTTCTTTTTTGGGGCCAAACTTGGTCATTATTTTGCAGGATCCAATTTCAACTGTTTTGTTATTGCTGTTCATGATAAGCTTCTAATAACTGGGCTTATTTGTTGTTCATTTGAAATGAGTTTGTTTGAGGGAGGTCACACAAGTCTGTCTTTTTGGCCAAGTGTGAGGTAGATTTTATGGAACCAGAAAGTCATCATAAAGGAAATGTATGACTACACAAGGAAAGAGGCCCATCGTGTAGCAAGAGCTAGAACTGTGCAGACTGAGTACTTAGAATAGGCTGAACCTCATTCTGTATGACCCTTAAGTAATTGTGGTTTAATCCTGGATATTCATCCAACAACAAAAAAGATTCACTTATTTACATCTTACTTTTACATAGAAAGAATTTTTAACCAGGAAGTAGTATTTAGATGGATAGAAAAGACCCCGTTGGCACAGGTTGTGGTGACTTCCTGGGCCTCTAGGTAGACCTTGATCTCAAGGCTCTTTTATATCCTTAGGTGATCCAGAAGTAATGTTAGTACAGGTAGGTAGAGGCCACCAGGAGTCTTTGCCCCCTGGCTCAGGTCCATAGTGATCCCACCACAGTACTTTATTGGTATGTTATGTGTTGAAAGAGCCGAAGAAATTTCATCTGGATTTGTTGGCTGGTTCTTCCATAAAGGATTTATGGAAGGAAGAATCATAGGATTCTACAGAATCAGAGGACTTGGATGGCTTTCCATGTAGACTGATAGAAAGGAGATTACACATCCTTCCAAGTCTTGAGGTGAGGTTATCTGGAGGAATTGGGGCTTTGAGGAAGGGAAATCATGGGTATGTTTGGAAGTGAGAGATGAGGTCAAGATTTTTGAAGTTGATGATTTGGTAATCATTTTACTACAAGGATGGTTTTTAAAGAAAAAGTTTAATTGATAGCATTTGGTTTTTATACCAGTTATTTCTAATATACCCTCCCCCATCCTTCCCACTCATTTCCCCTTGAGCTTCATAAATAACATGAAAAAGCATTTAGAGCCAGTGTGGCAACCATGTCTTCTAACATATGTAGCATTAATAGGGAATAACAAATGCTACAGGGAGTGAAGGTTATTTATTCCCCTTTTTACTAGATAGTTCATCTTCTGTCTTCTGGAACTAATAGTAGTCACTTCATTTAATGATACAAAGAAGTTTTTTTTAATTTTTGTAGTTGAGTTTTCATGGTTTGGTGGCCATTACATAATATGTAGCTTTGAAGTACAGCTTTTAGTTTAGGAGGTATCTATCCTTCCAGCTAAAGTTTTGTGAAGATGATAATTTTTTAAAGGAAACCCAAACCATAGAATTCATCTTATAGAAAGTCAGAATTTTCTACCACCCCCACCCCACCCCAAATATGTCTCTTTGCTTTTAAGATTTCAGCCAACAAATGGCAGCCTTGATATAGTAGAATTAGATAGAGAGTCAACCTTGGACTAATAGAGAACTGGAAGGGCCCCCAGACCACCTCCCTAGTACAGAGCCCTTATTTTACTGATGTGGAAACAGATTCAGATCAGTTCAGTGACCTGTTGGAGGTCACGGAGGTGATAAGTAACAGAGGCAGTATATGAACCCAGGTCTCTGACTCAGAGCCAGTGAGTGCTCTTTTCATGCTGTTCAAGCCTTGCCTCTCACATATGCTCACGGTGTGACCATGAACTCTTTCCTTAAGCTCTCAGTGCGCCATGGCAGTTGCCCATCTCTACTGGTAAAATGATTTTTGCACATTGGTAGTGCCTTCTGTCAGTGAGATCTTAGGTCTGGTCCAAAAAAAAAAAAAATACAGCCAAAATAATGGATCCATCCAAAATACAGAGTGAAAGGAGATTTGACTATATACATTAAAATTTCTGTTCTGTGCTAATCAACAAATCTCATTCTTCCTCAGGAACATACTTTAATAGGATCAGCTAATTCCCAAGATATCCAGCTCTGTGGAATGGGAATTCTGCCTGAACATTGTATTATAGACATCACACCAGAGGGCCACGTTATTCTAACTCCTCAGAAAAACACCAGGTATCGTGTGCTACAATAATGGCCATTTTTAGTATTACATTTCATATTTATTGAGAGATAGTAGTTGCAAGGTGATGTGACATGCTTTTGCTTTTTATTTTTTAAATCACTGGCTTTATGAAACACAGGTACTTGAAGGATGGAAGTTCAAGATGGTACTGCTATTTTATGTTTATGTTCCTGAATGATAAAATAATAATTATTACTTATACTTTACGGCCCAGTTGTGGTGGCTGAAGGCACTCACTTCTTTTGTTGGACCCTGTTTTTTTCACTTTTTAAGTTGAATCTTTGTAGCATTAGAAGATCTGTAAGTTGTTGTATGTTTTGAAGCAAGTAGGGCATAAATGTTATAGAAAGTATTTATTTTTGTTCTAATTTTAGTGTTTTAGATTGTTTTTTGGTTATACACAGTTGTTATGGGAAGTATCTCCTTAAGTGAACTGCTACAATAGTTCTTCAGTCCTTTTGTTGAAGTTAATTATGGATTTATTCAAAGAGATTTTTAGTTATCTGAACCGAATTCCATCAGTTATCTGAGATGGGTTTACTTTAATTTTTTTTGCTTTTTTATTTTAATTTTTATTGAACCAGTGGAAACAAAGGACTAGGATTAAAATCCCATCTCTGCCACCAACCACCTGCCTCACCTGGGGCAAGTTAACATTAAAGTCTCTTGGTCTCAGCTTCCTGTTTTTTAAAATGAGAGGATTGAACTAGATGGTCTCAAGAATCCTCCTAACTTTAAATCTGTGATCTATAATTGACATGTTTTGTTTTAAATCACTTTCGTTTCCTGTCACACAGAATGTTACACCTTCTAACAAAGAATAGAAAATAAACAGAAAAAAACCCAGTTCAGGAAAACTGAACACACACACATACACGCCCGCGCGCACACACACACAGAGTATACCACCTTTGCAAAAGGAGGAAGGAAGGAGATGCATCCTCATATCTCATTTTCTCTACTGGGCTTGCTTATTATACATATACTTAAATTGTATTTAAATTAACTTGCTAAACCTGTGATTCGTGTTCATCTCATTAAAACATTTATAATGTCTTCTGATTAGCCACAGCTTCTCAGGAGGAGACCACACTTCATTTGATCCTAAACTGTCACACAGAAATGTTATCTCTAACAAAATAATTATGAGGATGAGGAGTTGAAATTTGGTGGTGTGCTGCACCAGATGTAAGACTTTAATTTTTGCCCATCTGAAGTACCTGCTCTTGGCAAGGGATGTGGTTATTAGGTTAGGTTGGGGACCCTCTCCCCTACTCCCTACTCAGTTTTTGTAAAATGCGTTGTATCATGCTTGCCACAAGTTAATATTTTACATGGCTATTTGGTGTATTATAGACTGGAAAATTACTATGTTCACCAGAGTCTGTATATGCTACATCTAGTGTCGAGTCGTTTTTTTAATTTTCATTTTACTTCGACTACCTTCTCCTCAAAGTTTTTGTATTGAAAAATGTCCTAGTTTATTTTCTGCTTGAAAGCAGGAGAAATTCCAGTTAGTGTGTTTCTGCCTTCTGAAGTGTACTGGGTTGGACTAGCTAGGTGTTACGCTCTGTAGAGTTTTTTTTCAAATCTCTAACTTAAAAAAAAAAAAGTTCTAGAATTTCACCATTAGATGGCACTACTTTATTTGAAGGCTAAGACATTATTTAAGTCCCTTTATAAGGCACAGTGATTTAAGAAAGCCATTTTAAAAAACACACCATTAATTAGGGAAATGTATATGACTACAACTTACTTAAGTTCTTTGCGTGAAGTAGGCATTCAGTACATACTTCTTCATTTGAAATATGAGAAAAGGTCTGAAGCAAGACATAAAAGAATAAGAATTGCCTTCTGCCAGTATTGGGTCTCCCCTGGATGAGTTACATGACACTTAGCAAGTTTAAATGACCCATGATCACCAAATATGGAGTCTTCTCACCAAGAGCTCCCTGAACCAATGAAGGTGTATACCTCTCACGACATATTTACTCACTGACTCAGATTCCTAGTCTCAGCTTCTTGCTGCACCTGCAGTCCCCCACACTGGCACTTCTTCCAGGGTGAGAAGCACAGGAAGCAGCTGCCATAACTTGAGACATATATGCTTATTTATCATAGGGTGCATGACAAGTTTCTCTCACCTTATTCCATTCGTCCCCATAATTCAAAGTGATTGTCTGCCGAGGTAAATCCTTTCCTCTGAGAATTTATTTATTCTAACAGTTACCCCTGGCTACCCCAACCATGCTCCTCCTGAGTCCAAATCCTCCTTTGTTCTCTTATTTTATTATGCTCTCTGGAATTCCTGTTCTAATAATAAATTCTACCTTGTCCCAAATAGATCACTTCAGAACCTGGCTGTCTCCAAATGACACTTGGCCACCCTCTTCACTACAAGTTGTTCCTTTTGGATTCCCAAAATCCAAAAAGAGTAAATCTTTTCCTTTCTACCCTCTGCATCTTCCTCATCCTCCCACAGTGACCATTCAGTTCCTTTCCTTTTTTAAGGTTCACTTCATCCATCTAACCAAACCAGATTGTTATTGCAGTAGTTTTCCATGGACCAGCCTCCAAGTCACTCTCCTTGAGGATACTTCATGACATTATAGTAAATTTAGATATCACTTAGAACACAGTGGTGTCTTAGCCTTTCAGTGTCCTCAGTTCCCATTATTCACATCTTCACTAAAGCCTCGCCAGTCATAGAAGTGGTCATACCTTAGCTCTTGTAATCGGAAATTTCTCGGCTTCCATCTACCCTGCTTCCTCACTTCTCCTAATCCTGTCGTTTGTCCTTGCCATAATTTTCAGTCTCGTTAGGTTTTCCTTGACCATTAATCGCGCTTTAGCTTCACTTGGTAAATTACCTTCACTGTCTTGCCCCTGTGGTTACCAGTTTGGCATGACAATGTTTTCTACTCTTGAATCTCATGCCGCTTGTCATTTTGTTAATCTTAACCTCAGGTCACTCCCCAGCATTCCTTTCTCCACTTCTTTCCCCGTATTGCTGAGTGTATCTGGAGGGAGTCATGCAGCAGGGTCTCACCACATCCCTTCTTTGCTCAAGAAGTTTCACTTGCTCTCTGTTTCCTATAAAAAACACGGACTCTCTTGTTTGGCACTTAAGGCCTTAACAATCTGACTCCAACCTATCTTTCTAGATTTATTTGTACCCCTCATTCTCTCTGCCTTCCGTCCAAACCAGCCACTTTATTCATATCACACGGCACTACGTCTCCCTCCTTTTTTCTTCTCCCACTGACTCTTAGACTCTTCAGATTTATTAAAGGTTCAACTCAGATGTCACCTTCTATAGGAGGACTTTGCTGATCTCCCCAATTGTTCCCACTGTACTTTCCCCCTAAAATTACTTTGCATTTGCCTTGTATATAGTTTGTGTTTATTTAGCTGTGTGCATCTGAAATCTCCCAGGATCATGTTACACTTTGTGGTCAGAGACTATTTTATTTTTATCTCCCTTCTCTAGCACTGTACCTTGCATACGTTAGGCACTTAATAAATGTTTGTCCAAGTGACTTGAACCCTCACTAAAAATTTTTATTATCTGTTAACTGGACCCTTACTGTTACATGTGAGTCATTTTATTTTTTACCTGATAATAGATCCTATCATTGTTCTCAGAGTAATTTTTCATAACTTTATTTCCTTAAGCTCCTAACACCTCCGTCCCCACCAGCAGATGATCTGACCTGCTAGTTTATTGAGAGATATGAGGCCATCTGAGATAAACTCCTCTATACTAATCCATACTTTAGAATCTCTCTACATCTTTATCCTCCATGTATAGTCTCAGAGGAAGAGATGTGCCTGGCCCAGGCCCACCCTCTATTTGTGCCTTTGATTTATCCCTTTCCTGAAGTTTGTCCCATTTACTGTTTATTCTTTCCCTCTTTCTCATCTTCCAATCTCCCTTTCTACTGACTCTTTTTCTGTATGGGTTTTTTCTGTCCTTAAAAGCCTTTTCAATTGAGCTATCCTCTATCCTCCCTTTGATCACTAATCTCTGGAAAGAGTTGTCTATCCTTGCTGCTGCTTTTCACTATCTAACCACTCTCAGCTGTTTTTAGTCAAATTCTCAACCTTAGTGCTTTGCTGAAACTTCTATCTCTCTATCACCCATCATTTGACTCCTAAAAGCAGTGACCCTTTCTCAGTCCTCATCTTACTTACCTCTTTTTAGCTTTTGATATTGTGGATGACCCCATTCCATTCTATATTCTCTCCTTCCTTGGCATCTTGCCTAGCTCTCACCTGGTTCTCCTTTTAACCATGTGTCAATTTCTTCTCAGTGTTTTTTGCTGTTTCATCATCCATCACCTGCCCTTAAGTTTTGATATCACTCAAAATTATCTCCTGGGCCATCTTTTAATTTTACATTCTCCTCTATAGACTCAGTTACCGTCTCTTTTCAGATGACTCCCAAATCTGCATGTTAAGCCCTAATCTCTCGTCTGTGCTCCAGTTTCATAACACCAGCTGCCTGCTAGACATCTTCACCTGTGTGTTCCATTGGCATGAGTCATAACCTTGACAATCCAAAAATGGAATTTGGCATCTTTGTTCTTAAATTCAAGTCCCCTGTGTTCACTGCTGGACTCCCCTGTTTCTGTTGAGGGCTCTGCTCCTTGATTCAGCCTTTTCTTTTCCTGTTACCCTCCCTTTGTTGGGGTTGCTATTTCTTTCTTCTGTCTATTCACATGGCTACTACTTCTTGCCTGCACTGTTGTAATGGCCTCCTAATTTGTCCCCCTACTTCCAGTCTTCTTTTTCCTTCCCAAACCATCATCTGTACACACAGGTGCCAGAATCTCTTCTTAAACCTTCAGGTCTTACTGTGTTATTTCCCTGCTTAATAGCCTTCCAGGTCTCCCTTCTCCTGTAGGATAAAATATAAACTCCCCACTTTAACTTACACCTTCCACAACCTGGCTGTATTAGGCTTTTCGAACCCTGTTCCACATTATTCCCTTCTATGTACTCTTTAAGCTCAAGCTATATTTGTATTAGAAGCCAAAAGAGTGAGGGAAAGAGGACAGAAGCCTATAGGGACCATGCTGGTAATGACTGCTTGCCTGCCTAGGTGGCATGGAAGGTAGTGGTCTATCCAGTCCACACTGGGTAGAGGTGAAAGGAAGGACGTCAGCAGAGGCAGCCTGTGGCTGCAAGTGTGCATGGTGATTGGTCAGCAGTTCTGTATGCTCTTTAGTACCTCCATGATTTATCTTGGATACTCCACTTTAGGAACCATTACTCTAGGGCCTCTCTGATTGATCTGATGCTTATATTAAATGTTATCACTGTGCTTAGCACATTGTAAGTGCTTAATAAATGTTTGTTGATTGATTAATTATTTTAATAGTGACTTTTATTGCCCTATTTAATTTTTTTAAACATTCAGCACAATGTATTCGTATATATGGGACTTTTAAATCTGCTAGTAGTGAACTTAATGTTATAAACTTCCAGATTGTTATATAGAGATTGGTAGATTTTATGGTTTCCTATAAATGGTGTGTGTGTGTGTGTGTGTGTGTGTGTGTGTGTGTGAATTTTAAAAAACTACTATAGGCTATTTCTCCAGTAATGTTTTATCATTAAAATATTAATGGAAATTATAATTCATTTGTAAATTTAGTCTCTTCTCCACACAGGACATTTGTAAATGGTTCTTCTGTTGCAAGTCCTATACAGTTACACCATGGAGATCGAATCCTATGGGGAAACAACCACTTTTTCAGGTATGGAAGTTTTGTACATTTTTTGTACATTAGTACATTTTTGTACATTAGGCCTCTGAGAAGGGCCCGTAACTATTGAGCATCTTAATCTGAAGCTAAAAAATATAGATTTAGAATTTGACTCATCTTAGTACAGCCACACTAAGCTTTTATTAAAGGCGTAATATGTGCAGAGCATTATGTCTGATCCATGAGGAGATACCGAATTTAAATTCAATGAATTTAAAAATCACAGATTATATAGCTAGGCAAACATTTTTCTTTGAATATTGTAATAGTTATTTATCTTTTAGCATTATTTTTTTTTTAATTTTGAGTTCCAAATTCTCTTTCCAGTCCCTCCCCCACCTATGAAGAAGGAAAGCAATTATACAATTATACCAATTATACATGTAAAATCATACAGAACATATTTCCAGGCAAATATAAAATGGGTAGTACAGTCAGGAAAGATAGTGAATGTATTCATCTTCCTTCCTTTTTTTCCCCAAATGATTTGTTTGGGTGATTGAAAAGAAGGTAGAGGAGATAAATAAATATATTTTCTGACTACGTAACTGTCATGGTATCTACTAGGCAGGACATTTAAAATGAAATTCTAACTATATTTTATTAAAGAACCATGAATTATCTAAGGTTGTGTCATAGTGAAAAAGGAATCTCTCTGACATGCACAGACAGCTTCTCTGGGCCATAGTTTCATCACCGGTAAGATACAAGGGATTGTTGAAGTTTTTCTTTGAAGTTATTTCCACTTGTAAGATTCTGCGATTCCACAAAATTAGAACTGAACTTTCTCCTCAGAGTCTTCTTTCCTTTATCCTAGCTGGTACTCTTAACCATATTGCCTTTCTTTAGACATCAAATTAAATCATCAAATTTCAAACAGCTGGGGAGCCTCTGCTTGTAGAATGATTCCTTTTCCTAACAGGAAAAAGGAAGAGCCTGGATTTGGAGTGGAAACTGTAGAAAGACATTTTCTCTGTATTTTCTTTTCAAGCTGTTATGACTCTTAACTTTAGCCCTTGTTGTTTCTCTCCCTTGTGACTATATTATATTCACGTAGAGCTTGAGCTATGGACCCCTAACTTGATGACTCCCATATTCCGTGTGAGAGACCTATCCCTGGCATGCTGTTCCATGTCATCTGGCTTTCATCAAGACTCATCTTGCTATGGGTGGGAAAAGCCTTTTCTGGTCTCCCTCATTTTTGGTGCTGTCTCTCTGAAATTAACTTTTACCTACTCTTTGTACTTCTTGTGTGTATATATTAACATGTTAATTCCCCGGTAGAATGTGAGACTCCTGAGGGCAGGGACCATGCTTTCATTTTTCTGTCTCCAACACTTTAGCATCATGCCTATCACATAGTAAGCACTTAATAAATGCTTATTAGCCTATTGACTGAGATGGGATTCTTCATTTGTCCCTCTAAAATTTTATCTGAAGATTTTAATGCTTTGTACAAGCTTTAGAGATCTCTTGGGATCTTGGCTTTTACTCAGCATATTAATATCTGTCTCCGGTCTTAACTTCTCTTTCAAGCTCCAGTCTGCATTTCCAGCTCTCTACTCTATACTCTACCTGTCTTGCTTCATTTTCAAACTCAATATATCAAAAAGCCAAACCTATTATTTTCCTCTCAAATCCAAGTTCTCCTCTTGACTAACATTTCTTTCAGTTATAATACCCTTCTAGCCAATGAGGTTTAAAACTTCAGGATCCTGTTTGCCTCCTCTTTCTCCACTACATTTAATGATTTCCATAGGAATATCTCTTACATTTGTCCCCAGCTGAAGGGCCTTGTCTTGCCTCACGCTTAAACTATTGCAATGGTTCAGGCTCTTTGGGTAAAGATGTTACCCCTTCAAACGGTCTTGTCAAATTAATCTTTCTAAAGTAACAATTTGATAGTATAATTTCCCTGTTCATCAGGCTATATGACTTTCCATTGTCTAATAATAGCATGAGCTGAAATTTATAGAGTACTTTGTTAGGTGATGGTTTTTACATATATTTCATTTTATCCTTATAATAACCTTGTGGCACAAGTGCTGTTATTCCTTCCATGTACAGATGGGAAAATAGTTTTACAGACACAAGAACATAGATTTATGGCTAGAAGGTACCTTAAGAGTCATCTAGTCCAAACCCCTCAATTTACAGATGAAGAACTGAGGTGCAGAGAGGTTAAGAGTCTTGCCTAAGGTCACACAAGTAGCAAGTATGGAGAATAGATTTCAGTTTCTCTTCCCATACTCCAAATCCAACAGTCTCTTCCACAACCACACTCTAGTAACTCGTAAGAGTCACGCTGCTGGAAAGTGTCTAGTGGGATTCTAACCCATTTCTTTCCAACTACAAGCCTGTCTTGGACGACTATCCATTCTAATCAGATGCTAATCTTTTAGGTTGACTTTTAATGAAAAAAGCCCTCCAAAATCTTGACCCAGTCTAATTTTCTAGTCTTACTTTTCATCATTTCTCCCACAATAATCTTGTGTGCCAATCTATTTGGGTTGCTTGCCATTCACCCAAAATACACTCTACTTTTCTACCTCTTTAGCTAAATGTGTTCTCTTTGCCTGTACCTTTCTCTTAGTCTATCTACTTTTATCACTCCTAGCCATCCTTCAATGCCTTCCTTAAATTATACCCATTACATGAAGTATTCCCTGAATATCTTAGCTAGAAATGAATTCATGTGGTGCTTAATTTTGTAACAGTTATGAGGATGTACGTCACATAAGGGACGCATATTTACTTGTGTTGTATGTCTCTTATTTAGCTTATTGGATTGACCCATCCCTAGAGAAAGAACTGTTTTATACGCGTCTGTATTTTTCATGGCAAAAGTGCTTTGTAAATATTAAGTGCTATATAAATGTGAATTGTAGTTGTTACCTGGTCCTTAATAGACACTTTCTTCAATATTTGTTAAATAAATGAATGAGGTTTTATTGAGAAAATCATTCTTTTTCACCTTCTCAAGGCTCAATTTGCCTAAAAAGAAAAAGAAAATAGAGAAAGAAGAAGATGAGGATCAAGAAAATGTTGCGAAGAATAACAGCAGTGTGGAGCAGTTGGACATAGATGGAGACACCTCCAGCGAGGTGTCCAGTGAAATTAACTTCAGTTATGAGTACGCGCAGATGGAAGTGACCATGAAGGCTCTGGGCAACAACGGTGAGCAGTGCTCCATACTTGTGCTCTTTGGAGTCACACTTACCGGAGAGGCCTCCCAAATGGTCCTCAGAATGGGAGTGCTGGTGTTGCTTTTCTCTAAAGTTTTGACTTAGCTTACACCCAGAGCCAGATTTCCCCAAGACTTCTAGTTCAAAGCATTTCTCCACTGCCCCCAGGTTTGGGTCAGTGATATTAGAATAGAACACAAAGCTGTGGAGGACCTTAGCAGTCTTATCTGAAGTAATTTTACAGCTAGAAAACCAGCTCCTGCAATGAAGGACATTCCCAAGGTTACTGAGGGCTTAATACCCTCCTTACCCCTTCAGGTTATTGTAAGGAGTCAATTGAAGGGCCTTTAGAAAGCACTCTTCAACTTTAGCATATTATACAAATTTGGGAAGCACTGTGTAACTGGAGAAGGGCAAATATGTTCCCAATTTTCAGAAAATCTAGACTTTGTTGTTAAAAAGGTAGTGAGGGAACATCTAAAAGGGGTAGGAAACCTGTAGCCTCGAGGCCACATGTGGCCCTCCAATGACTGAATCTAAACTTCACAGAACAGAACTTCATGAAATCTGTTCTGTGAAGTTTGGATTCAGTCAAAAACCTGGAAGGCCACATGTGGCTGTGAAGCCTCAGGTTCCTCACCCCTGAATTATTCTAGAAAAAAGAGCCATCTTTCTATAGAGCTAACGTGACTTCAGCAAAAACAGATTATCCCAGGCCAACATTACGTTCTTTTTTTTTTTTTTACCAGATTTCTAAGCTTGATAGTGTTTGATAAACTGGAGATCTTGTGAAAAGGACTAAGAAATGTGCTTTAGATAACAATATTAGATGGATTTGAAACTGGCTGATTGACTGGAGTAGGAGTAATCCTTTAATTGTTCATCTTATGAGAAGTTCTCCTGTGGAATGCTCCTGGTTTAGTCTTTGACCCTCTGCTGTCCTGTATTTATATTAAAAGTTTGGGGAAAGCCACTATTTTCTGATTTACAGATGAAGCAAAGCTTGGAGGTTTGGATAACCCCGTGGATGGCAGAGTTATAATCAAAATAATTGTGACGCCAGCTTCAATTTAATAAGATGAAGTTTAATATGAATAAATGGTTTATACTTGTTTTTAAGAAATTACCCCACAAGTACAAGATGTCGGAGGACAGATGGTTAGACTGCAGTTTGAAAAAGATGTAGTGGTTTTAAATGGGCTAAATAGCTCAGTGTAAATCAGCAACATGATATAGCAATCAAAAAAGCTCAGGAGTGACTTCTAGGGATAAAGAAGTGAGAATCCTATTTTACTCTTCCCTAGTCAGATCATCTCTGCCATATTGTGTTCACGTCTGGGCACTACATTTTAGGAAGGACTGGAGAGTATTCAGAAGGTAGTCAAGGTGGTGAACAGTGCCTTGTGTCCACAAAGTAAGAAAACATCAGTTAGAGGAACTGAGAATAGTTTGGAGAAGACAGAGAAGATTGGGGGAAGCACAGTAGTTGGTTTTTGGTTTTTCAGGTGTTGAAGTCTATCTTGTGGAAGAGCTGTTAGATTTGTTCTGGTTGGCTTTCCTGGGAAGAACAAGGGGTAGTGAATGGATAGATTTTTTTCAAGAACCAAATTTATTAGGAAAGACTTCTCCATATGAGAACTGTCCCAAAGTGAAATGGGTTGCCTCTGATGTAGTGAGTTCAGCCTCCTCAGGGGTCTTCCAGCAGGTATTGGGTGACCACTTGTTAAGTATGTTGTAGTGAGGAATCTTTTTCACATAAGGTTTAAACTTGGATAGCCACAGCAGTGCCTTCCCACACTGGAATGTCAGGTGTTATCAGTTACTTATTATTAGGTTGCAGAACTAGGGTTCACATCTAGATTTTCTGATTTCAACTATGTCTAAATTGTTTAATGATCATTATCATCTTTAATGTCATCATATAACGTTTCTACCTATATCTCAGAAAATAGTTCCTTCTCTAATATAGTGAGACTGACAGAAACCTAATACTATTTTTTGCTAAGGAGTAGGAGGAAAGTTATAGGTGAAGATGGAAACTGAAAGTATGGATATTAACTTTATTCCACTTGTCTTCGAGGTACCTGTGGTGCTATGTGAAATCCATATGTAGTGGTAAAAAATTGTAGGTAAAATTTATGCCATTCCAATGTAGATTTTATAACGTTTTAGCCAAATTTTTTTTTTACTCTAAATATCCTCCTAATCGTTTTTTTAGGAATTATGGTTATTGAATTTTGTAATATTTTTATTGTTTGGACTTATTTTAAAATTTTGAAAATGGAGAAGTATTTTGAAATAAGATACAGTCAGCATAGAATTTAAACATTATATCTACAGTACTTTTGCCCCAATTTTATGGCTATTTTAGACATTGGTGGTTGTCATTTCTTAAACCTCAATTATTTTTTAATACTACCAACGTTCACATCCTGAATAGAACATTTTTACATTTTCTTCATGAAACATGAAACCAAATTCCTTTGTGAAATTGCTCACGTGACATCACTTGTAGTAGTCTTGTGACACACTGTATGCTGTCTAAAGATGTACCTGATATTTTAGTCAGAGGTTTGGTTAGTCAGTGTAACAGGATTCTAGAACAATAGTTGAAATATGTGTCTTAGGTCACTGGATTTTTAAGCCAAATCTTTATGCTATTTCAGCTACTTACCTGTGGTTTCTTGATCTTGATCAGATCCAATGCAGTCCATCTTGTACAGTTTGGAGCAGCAGCATGAAGAAGAAAAGCGGTCAGCGTTGGAGCGTCAGAGACTCATGTATGAACATGAACTGGAACAGTTAAGAAGACGGCTTTCTCCTGAGAAGCAGTCCTATCGGAGTAGTATGGACAAATTCCCCTTCCATTCTCCTAGTGCACAGCAGCGCTTAAGACAGTGGGCAGAAGAGAGGTAGGTGAAAGTTGTTGTTTGGTTATTTTCAAGCATGTCTGACTTGGGGTGACCCCATTTGGGGTTTTCTTGGCAGAGATACTGGAGTGGTTTGCTGTTTTCTTCTCCAGTTTATTTTACAGATCAGGAAACTGAGGCAGACAGGATTAAGTGACTTGCCCAGGGTCATACAGCTAGTAAGTAGTCATATACTAGCTAGTAGGCCAGGATCTTCCTGACTCCAGGCCCCCAGCTCTATCCTTTGCTCCCTACATTCCCTAGGTGAAAGATACAGAATTAATTTTGTACTAGTCAAAGAAGTGCTGGTAGTAGGCATATAAATGGAATAGACTAGAGTTATCATGTGAGTAAACAAATTTGTACAAAAGAGTAGTATTTGTTAAACCTGCAGAAAACAAGAACTGGATAAAGGATTAATTATTTAACAAATATATTTGGGTAAACTACTTAGCAATGTCTTGAGAAACGGATTTCAGCTGAATGGTAGAATTAATCAAAAAAAGAACTATAAAAATATGTAGGATATGAAAATAATGTATTTTTTTTCTGTCAGAGAAGGGAGATTTACTTTTCAAAAAGTACACAAATATAGGGATAAGACAAATATGCTTAGTTACATAAGATTGACAATATAAGAAATATGGTAAAAATAAAAATAAAAGAATGAGGAAATGTATTAGAAATTGGACAGATAAAAATTGATCCAAAGTGTACAAGGAAATAAAGAACTGTTAAATATATATAAAGACAATACCCATTCCCAGTCAATAAAAATGAAAACTTATGAACATGTTACAAAGTGGAAGCAGAAAAAATTTTTATATTCCCTTATAAAGATGTTTGACCTCCCCAGTAAATACAGATGCATGATAACTTTGAGTTATACTAATCAGATTGGCAAATATAATTAAAAGCCAGAAACTCAGTCCTGGTAGGATTGTAGAGAAACAGGCAGAACTATTTGATGCTGATGAAATTGCAGCCTAGCACAATCTTTTGGGAAAGTAATCTGGCCAGAAAAGTTAAAAAAATAATCATTCCCTTTGACCCGAAAATTACATTGTGGGAATACTGTCGCTGCTGTTCCTGGTCTGTGATTTCATCAGTGTAGGGGACCTCTTGGTGTAGAGTGATGGGAAACTTTGCCCAGCAATTTGGACGGCAGGTCATTTGTAACTTGAAATTTTTATTGGGGCCCTGAGATGTCAGTTAATTTGCCCGTGGTTTTATAACTAGTGTGTGAGCTCACTACTACACATATTATCCCCTCTTGGGAATATACCCCGAAAATATTATTAAAAAGAAAAAAAACAGCTGTTTCTTCAAATATATTTGTTGTTGTTGAGTTGTTTTGGTCATGTCTGACTCTTTGTGACTCCATTTGGGGTTTTCTTGGCAAAGATACTGGAGTGGTTTGCCATTTCCTTCTCCATAGGGTTAAGTGACTTGCCCAGGGTTATATGGCTAGTAAGTGTCTGAGGCCAGATTGGAACTCAGGTCTTCTTTACTCTCAGACCTGTGCACCATCCACTATGCCACCAAACTGCCCCAAATATGTTTATAACAGTATTATTCATGATGGTACAACAGAAAAAAGGTCAATCTATAGTGAGGACTAGTGTCCTTGGTGGGGTAAAGTGGGGAGCAGCAAGGATTGATCCATATGTGATCAGTTAGGATGGTGGAATATATCCAGTCCTTCCTGTCTGTGGTAGCCAAACTTGGGGGTTGTCTCCAACACAGCTATACTACTTGTCACCTTTTTAGCCCAGTACTCCATCTCTGTACAGACTCCCAACTTTTCCCTCTGAGTGCCAGGTTTTAGCCCCTCAAGGTGATTGTAATCTAACCCTGGCTGTGGAACTCATTTCAACCAACTAATGCTATGGAGGTGCCTTCAGGGAAATTTCTACCCCCACCATCCCTGATATGTTCTAAACTTTAAACTTTAGGCATGATCTCTTTACTCTCCTAGAAGCTGTATAAAAATGGAGTGTTATAGCTAAGCACCATTTCACATTCTCAGTTTATCATTTAAAAAATATTCAGTATTATTTATTTTCATTTCCACATTCTCTCCTCCCTTGGTTCAGCCGCTCCCATTGAGAAGGCAAGAAACACAAAGCCCATTA
Source organism: Notamacropus eugenii (assembly GCF_028372415.1). Classification (NCBI taxonomy): domain Eukaryota; kingdom Metazoa; phylum Chordata; class Mammalia; order Diprotodontia; family Macropodidae; genus Notamacropus; species Notamacropus eugenii. The sequence continues at coordinate 608,831,456 of NC_092872.1, read as the reverse complement.
CAACAACTATGTGTAGTTGTGCAAAATAGTTATTCCACAGTAGTCAAATCCAGAAAAAGAAACAAGGAAAAGAAAGTATGTTTTTCTTTTTACTCCAGTTGATCAGCTTCTCTTTTTGGAAAGGATAAATGTTACTTTTTTCATACTTATTTGTTGCATGTAGATCATGTTAGCTATGTAAATTGTTATAGCATCTTCTTTATTTCCCCATTTAGTGATCCTTCAAGTTTGACATTAACTTACCACTGTGTAACATATATAGAAGTTTAGCTGTAATTACTCTTTTCTGTTCAAAAGTTTTAGGTACTGAAGCTTAGGTCAGTGTTGTTAAAGGCAAATGAGCAACAATAAATACCATCACAGCCAACATGAAAAAGTCAGCGATTTTGGTTGATCAGTACACTTGTACCCAGAGTGTTGATTAGGCTTAGGATGTAGACTTGATCTACCATCAGTTCAGGAAAGATACCTTGTTCTGTAGCCATGGGTTATACCTCTGACCCAGGGATGGCTGTTACACAAGTGCCATCACAAATACACGAGTATCATGCCATCAGTCACGAAAGGGAGAGTACAACATCACTAGTGTATTCTTCGGCCACACACGCCAGTCTGTTTTCAAGTGTGGTAACAATTTTGAATTTCATATTGTCACTGTTATGTAATATTCTGTTTTTCCATCTTTTGTGCTCTCCCTGTTGAAAAAGAGAAGCAACATTGAACAATAGCCTGATGAAACTGAGAGAACAGATTGTTAAAGCCAATCTGTTAGTGAGAGAAGCTAGTTTCATTGCAGAAGAATTGGAGAAAAGAACAGAATATAAAGTCACCTTACAGATTCCAGCCTCCAGCCTCGATGCGAACAGGAAGGTGAGGTCTTGGATCATGGGATCAAGTATGCCATTGCGCGCAAGTGCTTTACGCTGTGTTCTTTCATGGGTGTCACTCCTAAGGTTTGCCCAGACCTCTGTTCTAGCCAGCCTAACTTCCTGACGCAGCCCTCACACGCAGCTTGCCTCTCCTGGTCTCTGCCTCTGGAGGTGCTCCTTCTTCTGCTTGCAATGCTCTCTTTTCTCCCTTCCTCCAACCTACTATAGAGTCCAAGACGTCTCCCATGATTAACTTCATCTCAGTCTGTTTACGTAGCATCTCTTTGGCCCTTGCACATTGGGCTGATGTTATGTCGTCTTTTATTTGTTGATATTGCAATCTATAAAACTGTGTACACGTGTATTCTAGATTGCAGGGAACTTGAGGTGAGGGGCAGTGTGTCACCATTTGTCCCACAGCACTTGTTCTGGTCATACAGCATTCAAATAACTCCAATTATTATTGTTTGCCTAAGTTGAGTACAAGTTTCCACCAATGTAAGGCTGTGTCTTCTGTTTCATTTTTGTTTTTTTGTGTGTGCGTGTGTATGTGGGGGTGTTCTGATTAACTCTTCGTCAAAGCCTCTGTATTCCTGGCTATTTTAATTGTTTCTTTTCCATATGTGAAAGTCTTTTAAGAAATATATTGTTTCTTTCAACTAGTTATGTGTGTAGAGGGGAAGAATTCAACTACTAGAAACTTGGTGCTTTTGGTTACCATTTACTAAAAGCATACTTAGTGTCATTGAGATCTGTGGTCATGAAAAACCATAGTTGAAATACATTTAGGACTAGTGATGTGGGAAGAACTCTGATGCAAGGATTCCAGCCATAGTCACCTTACCTGTTGTGTACGGGTAGGAAAATTGGAACCTAAAACCCTCAGTCCTCCATAAACTCACCCTATCTATCCCCAGCTGAGTTTATTTTGGCAATCTAACCTTCTCTTAAGAGCTGACCTTGTGCTAGTGCCTGACTCTGGGCTTCACCTTTTGTAGTATGGCTGTCACTATTCCTGACCCAGCTTCCCTGTCCCGTTGAATGTTGCCCTGGCTGCCTCGCCTGCACATCTGTTTCAGCTCAGCAGTAGTCTTCATCTCTGTCTCTCCCCATTCTGCTTTTACGTCCCAGCTGTCTTCCTTCTTAGCCCTCTGTATTTGGACTCAGCTCCCTAATATTCATACTTTCCCTAGAACAGGATTTGGCTTCTTTCCTTCCATCCCCTCTGCTGCCTTATCAGAGGAAAGAGGCAAATGGCAAGCTGACATCAGCTTCTGCCATCTTTTGTTCCTGGTGATCCACATATGGGAACCATCTCCTGGCCAAAAAACCGTCCAGACTAGTGGCAGGACATTCTCTTTAACCTTCGTTTGGCTAAATGGCACATGTCACTTGGTTCAGTAGAAATTACTTAGAGCACAGAATGGACTCTGATTGTTGCTTCTGAGAAGCCCCAAATAATTTTTGCTTTTATATCAAGGAGATAATTTTCTCAAAAATACCCTAGCCTGGCAGTTAGCTTTCAAATACAGTAATGACTGTACACAAGATAGCAGTGTAAGAATGTATTCATTTCACAGTACTCTGAAATTCCCAAGAGGTAGCTCAGAGTAGTCAAAAAACTCCACCTAGTCCAGAGTTAGAGCTGAAAATACTCTCTTCCTTGCCTTGTAGTGTTACTTACTTCCACACACTTGGTCATGGTCTGTGGAAAATTTTTTCTGTATATTTCAAGCTACCTCCAAATAACTTTTCCTAACTCTCTTTAATGGATTTTATTGATCTAGTTATAGAGCCAGAGAAATTTAATCCGTTGAAAGTGTTAGATGTTTTGTGACATTTTTAAGTTGGTGAGTTGATATTAAAAAGTTTTTTTGTTTGTTTGTTTTTGCAAAACCTGAAGTACTATAAAAGTGTGGCTATGTTAGTAACTTGTTATACTTTGTTTGACAAGTGTACAGTCAGAATTACATTGTGAATCACTTCAACACCTCTTCTAGTAACTACCCATGTTTTTTGCAGCGGGGCTCACTTCTCAGTGAACCTGCAATCCAGGTGAGGAGAAAAGGCAAAGGCAAACAGATATGGTCCTTGGAGAAACTGGACAACAGGTTGTTGGACATGAGGGACCTTTATCAAGAGTGGAAGGAATGTGATGAAGACAGCCCAGTAAGTAGTAATTGGTGTATAATAGCTAAATTGGTGTTGCATGTAAGGGACACACATGAATTAGGAAACGGATTTTGTAGTAAAAATCTTTAAACCCACTCCGATTCATAGCATCAGAATTTCTTGCAGATTTCTGCAGTGTTTAGGTAACCAAAAATTCTTTTTTAAAAAAATCCATTTTCTACCATTCCTTAATTCTCCTAGTTCAGAGCATGTTTAATTTCCAAAAAGCATTTTACCTCTCATTTGATTGTTCAGTTAAACCTCTCAGATTGAGATCTCCTTATCACAAAAAAAAATTCCCAGTGAAGTGAAGATGTGTTTATTTTTCATTTCACATCTGTGTCTTTATCTGTTCTGAGGTAATTTTCTAAGGAATCCAGGCATTTTGCTCTGCATTGTTACGCTTCTAAAGGAAAAGTATTGGGATACAGCCCAGGGTTCATTTGCAATTTAGCCTACCATCTCAAAACAAATATTAAGTGATAAATTATTAAACTGATAGAACTTCCATGCATTTTACGAGATTTCAGTTTTTATTGTGAATGTGAGTAGAGATATGTGGTTGTACTTAGTTGAGGTCTCTAGCTCACAGGATTGTAATAGCTTCCGTTTAGATAGTACCTTATACTTTACAGAATGCTCTCTTAATGACACCGTGAGGTTGTAAATACTATTATCTCCATCTTAAGCAGGTTCAAGGGGGTTTAAATACCTTCTTTATGATAGCCACATACTATCAAGTGTCAGAGATAGGAATCCATCCTCATCTTCTGATTCCAGATCTACGTGATGCCACACTACCTGTTGGGACCATTAGAAGCAAATATATTTCCTGATGTATTTCTCTCATTGTAACCACCATGGGTATTATTTTCACTAGTTTTAAGAAGGGAATACCTTATTTTTTCTCTTTCATGTAATTTTCCTTTTACCTCTTGGATGATGAGTTTCTGTTGTGGTGAGTAGCGAATAAGTGTTCCTCTAAAGGCAAAAGCTATTCAAGAGGTATAATGACCCTATTTGCCTCAAGTAAATGAAAGAGTTTGCAGTGATTTCTAAACCAGGTATAGTAATATACCTCCTTGAGGGACCTCTGAGGTTCCTTCCAACTCCAATATTCTGAGGTTACATTAAAAACGAAGGGTTCAGTCCCTTTTGTATATTCATTTATTGGCTTATGTTTGAATAGGTCAAGAGAAAAGCACTAATCTGAATTCGTCTTCTGAATAACTTTCTGAAGCTCTGTGTTCTGAATTTAATTAAAGGTAACAAGGTCTTACTTCAAGCGAGCTGATCCATTCTATGATGAACAAGAGAACCACAGTCTTATTGGTGTGGCCAATGTTTTCCTCAGCTCTCTTTTCTATGATGTTAAGTTGCAATATGCTGTGCCAATCATCAACCAAAAAGGAGAGGTTGGTTGTATTTTTTGTTGTTTTAGTAATGGACTGTACGCTTATTTGTTTTTTTAAGTGAAATTTTTAGTAATACCATTTGTTTTTTCATTGCCTAAATTATCTTCTCTGTTCCTTCTCTTCTCATCTCCAAGAGAGCCCGTCCTCTTCCTCTGTGTGTGTCTGTGTGCCTGGGTGTGTATTTTACACATATTTGTAATCTTTTTTTGAGAAAAAGAGGAAGAAGACAAACAATCAGCAAAACTGATCAATACATCAAAAAAAATCTGAGAATATTTATAAGGGCCCATATCTGTGGCCCTCCCACCGTTACAAAGAATTGGGTTGGAAAGGGTTTCTTCTTGTGTCTTCTTTGAAGCCAAAGTTGTTTTTGTCATTTGGCAACATTCACTTTCAGTTGGCTTGTGGTGATTGTTTTAATTTACGTTGTTGTCATTGTGTATGTTGTTTTCTTTGCTCAGTTTAAAGTGAGCAAATAAAAAACAGCTCAGATAACTGGAGGAGCATCAGTACTTATGGCTCCACCAACATTGCTGATGTGATCAGTCTTAAGTTCTTGTGTCTGGCAAGGAAAATGGAAGAATTAATAGGTAGTTTCATTAGGAAAAATAATGCTGATAGCTCTTGCTAATGTACTGCTCCAGTGCCTCATCATTGGGAGAGGTGACCCTGTGTTCTCAACTTTTCTACTAGTAGAGTGTGTTTTGTATAAGGTCCTTTCAAGGTGGAAGTATTTGGAGTGCAGGCCTGGCAATATACTCGGTGTATGCCAGGCATCAGTGAGCTGAATTAGCCTCATCACCAGATTGGCTACAAGGTGATAAATTTTTACCACAACAACTCATAAAAACCATCTACTCAGCTGTAAACAGGTGCATTGTGATCCATGCTGGTGGAGAGAGTCCCTACGCTTTATATATGACTGAGCCTTGGAGGGTTGATGATGGGCAACTATACTGGTACTTGGCAAACATTGCAAACCTTGGATAATCATGACTACTTTGTAAAGAAAATTGGAGACTTGTTTATTGGCATAATGGAGGTCAGGAGCCATAGCTGCAACCTCATTCTTTTTACTGCCCCAACCAGTGGAATTTAAACCTGATACTCACCTATAAAAGGAAAAAAGGGAAAATATTGCTTTCCTTTTCCTTCTCACCTCATCAGGTGGCAGGTCGGCTTCATGTGGAAGTGGTGCAGATCAGTGGTGCTATCGGAGAACGAATCGCAGGTGGGGATGACAATGTGGATTTTTCATTTGATAAGGATGCCCAGGACCACAAACTAGTGTGCATGGTAAGTCCAAGTTTCATTTTAGAGGAATTTTCTTACCCTAAACATGGGGTAGGTATGATGGGAACTTTTAACCACTGTGGTTCATTGTGGGGATGTTCAGATAGGTGAAGATGAAAATGTTATTTTTTTTCTTACAGTATCATAATTGATGGTAAATTATTTGGTATAGATACCTGTCTCCAAAAAACCATATAGTCATTTTAGGGACATTCTTGTATCACATATTATATTAATCTAGTGTATAAATTGGCCCAAGTTTTTTTTATATAAAATTGGAATAAAATTTAGGTTTTGATATATCTGCTCAGCCCTGCCCCTTGTGTGCACTTGGCCCAGTCTGTGTGCTCTTTATTCTCGGTGTATGCAGCGCTACTTCCTTTTTGCCTCTTGGTGTTTATACTGTTCCCTCATAGATGAGAATGAAAGCAGAATAAATGGCTTCCTATGTTGTTGGATCTAAGGCACACCAGGGAAGATCTCCATGCCCCCATCATATTTCACAGGGACCCTAAATCCCAGCACAAAGGCTTCATTCCTTTGGGACTTGAAAGCTTTTTTTTGTACCATCAGTTAAAATATATATGCCCTTGAAAGGGCATGAGACCCTAAATTGTCATATAAAGCCAACTTTGACAAATAGTTGGGAGCTTGGATAATAGATTATAGGTAGTGATTTACATAGGCACATATCCAGGACTATAGAATTCGGAATCAAAAGGAGTTTAGGTATCATTTAGTCCAGCTTTCTCATCTTACAGATGTACAGACTGAGGACAAGCAGGCTAAGTGACTTTTGCTCAAGGTCACTTAGGAACAGGTGTAGGATTTGAACCGAGCTCTTCTAATTCTAATCTCCATATACCAGACTACTTTGCCCTTATTATTCAGTAATGGTTTGTTGAACTTCATTACATGGCCTTCTGGTCTCCATCAAGTTGGGGGAAGCTAAAGTTGCTGCTAGGTAAGGTCCGGTGCCTTGTGGGGCAATTTATTATTTAGTCATTTCAGTCATATTCACCTTTCTGTGACCCTATTTGGGGTTTTCTTGGCAAAGATACTGGAATGGTTTGCCATTTCCTTCTCCAGATGAGTAACTAAGGCAAGCAGGGTTACGTGTCACATTAGTAAGTGTTTGAAGCTGAATTCGAACTCAGGAAGATATGTCTTTCTGACTCTAGGACCAGTGTTGTATGCACTATGGTGCCACCTAGCTGCTCTCCGGGGCAACCTGAGATTGTGGGTGGGGGGAGGGGGAATTGCTGTAGGTTGGGAAAATGAAAGGGCTGCTGACAGGAGGCTGCATGAGTTCAAGAAAAATGGAAGGGCCAGAGCTTAGAGTCTAGGCAGAGGTGCAGTTCTTGTCAGGCAGAACAGAAAGGGGAGGGAGGGACCTGCTCCAAGAGCAGCTTAATTATCTCTTGAGTGTGACCCAGGACCCTCCTTGTAGGGTCCTGAAGAGCAAGGAGCCTTCCTGGGAACAGGGCATCCTGGGAACCCAAGGTAGATTGGGAGGCTCCTTCATTCTACTTCATGACCAATACTCACATCCTCTTGGGGTGGCTGAAAAGAGAAGCAGGAAAAATGGGGTACACTTTGTGATAGATCCCTGCATCCCCTTCATCAGAAATCTTTCCTGTTCCCTGAAATGTTGTCTTCAAACCTACCTGATGCTAGAAACCTAGAGGTTAGGCAGGAGGACTCAAAATGAAAATCGACAATGAAACAGAAGCATCCAATAAAATAAAGGACTGGCACTCCAAGGGAGTTTTTAAATTCATAGAGGAATACCTCTAGCCCTTCCCTCCCAACCCACTCCCTCCAAAAAAAAAAACCTTTTTAGGTACATTCATAACTAATTGTTCCTAAGGAGTTTGGCTAGTGTAATGAGGTGGCTAAATAGAGAGGAAAGATGGTGCCCAGGAGAGAATGCTGAACTTGGATTCAGAGGATCTCAGTTTAAAATCCTGGTTCTGCTAGTTATTATGTGTATGTTGAAGGGCAGCCTCTACAGAAGTAGCTTTTTGGCGTCCTGTGGGCCATTGTGTTATTTGCCCTTCATGTGGTTCATGGGACTTTTCTAAGTGCAAATATATGGCTCTCCTTCTGTTTATGTATGTCGTAGGCAGTCAATAAGTAATTGTGGAACGAATGGAGAGGAGTTAGTCGATTTAAGGGAACATTTTCCCCCTTCTGTCAGGAGGCTTACACTTGCACCCTGGGGATAAATGCTGAGATATCCCCAGTATGGGTCAGGACTAGGTCTGGGGAAAGACAAAGGAAAGTGGCACAAGTAACAGTGTTTTTTTTAGAGATGGAGAAATAGGTACAAACAAGCCAGTGCAAACAGATTCAGACATTCTGAAGGAAAGAGTATTGGAATGCTTCGACTGGCTGAGGGGTTTCAGCAGTTTGAGTCATGGAAGTGGTACCTCTCGCCATGCTGTCCTCCTTCAGTCCTTGACGTGCCCTCTTTTGACTGCTTCAGTGGGCTCTACTACATGCAGAACACTGGACCAGGGAGGTCACAGTCACAAATGAAATAGCCTTTTCTGTCATTGATCTTTAGAAAGTGTCTCTTAAGTTTGTTCAGTCAATCTAGAAATATCCTTGTAACTAACAATTTGTGGATAGAACATTGTTTAAAAAAATCAGCTTTCACTCCCAGAGTGGAGATAAACAGAAGGGCAACATTGCATTTGGGAAATGCCATCTTTGCCATTGAACAGTGGAATTATAGCCTGTGTAAGTGAATTTCACAGCCTTTTTATATAGAAATGAAAAGGGAAAAAAGAAATATAGTGGATGAGAATTGCAGGTCTGCCATAGAACACTGATTTTATTTTTTAAAATGCAATTTAAAAAAGAAAACCTTACAGAATAGATCTTACTGAATTCTCTCTTGTAAGCAGGGCCTACAGAAAGTTCTGTGCTGTCATGACACCTTTTGGTGACTTTTATAACTGCACCTAAAGATTTAAGGATAAAATATTTTTGACGTATTCCTGATTTTGCAAGTTGGATATTGTCTTAGAAAGTTAAATATAAAGGAAATTTTTCTCACGGATATAATTTTTAAAATTGGAAATGTATTTCCATAGAGAGATTTGTCTACACAACATTACAGAATAATTCACTCTACTAAACGTAGCAAATCTTTGTAAACAAATAATGAGATAATTTTCTTCCCAAAGTTTGCAGTTGTATAAAGAATAAGTAAAAATATCAGTGACATAGATTAGGTACTCAATACAGGTGGGAAATAACCATAGTAATCTTGATTTTGATAAATGCAAAGTTCCAGACTCTTGGTACAAGAACTCATTATTTGAATCTGGGAAGACTGGAAAGCAGTTTGGCAGAAACTAGGTATAGACTGACACCTCACATCATACACTCCTGAAAGGGTTAAAATGGGTACATGAGTTAGACATAAAGCGTGATACTGTAAGCAAATTAGAGGATCATGGAATAGCTTACCTGTCATATCTTTGAATAAAGGAAGAATTTATTAACATAAAATGTAGAGAGCAGTACAGGGTGTAAAATGGATAATTTTTATTACATTAAATTGAAAAGGTTTTGCAAAAACAAAACCAGTGCAACCAATTGCCAGTAAATCACTGTTGATTAGAGAAGTGCAATTTTAAACAGCTCTGAGGTCCCACCTCACAGCTATCAGATTGGTAATATAGAAAAGGAAAACGACAAGTGTTGGAGGTGATCAGGGAATGTTGGGACACAACTGCACTATTGGTGGAGTTGTGAATTGATCCTACCATTCTGAAGAGCAATTTGAAACTATGCCCAAAGGGCTATAAAATTGTGCATACCTAGCAATACCACTACTAGGTTTATATCCCAAAGAGATTTTTTTTTTTAATGAAAAGGACCTATATGTACAAAATTATTTATAGCAGTTCTTTTTTGTGGTAGCCAAGAATTGGAAATTGAGGGGATGCCCGTCAATTGAAGAATGAATAAGCTGTGTTATATGATTATGGTGGAATACTATTGTGCTGTGAGAAATGACAAGTGGGTTACTTTCAGAAGAACTTGGGAAGACATATCTAAACTAATGTAAAGTGAATGGGCAGAACCAGGACATTGTACACAGTAACAGCAGTGTTGAATAATGATGCACTATGAGTGGTTTAGCTATTCCCAACAATACAAAGATTCAAGACAACTCTGAAAAACCTACGATGAAAAATGCTATCCCATTCCAGGGAAGGAACTGATGGAACCTGAATGCAGTTCAGAGCATGCTGGGGTTTTTACTTTTTTAACTTTCTTTTATTGTTCTTTGTTTTGGTTTGGTTTGTGGTTTGTTTTTTCTTTTACGACTAATATCGAAATGTTTGCATGACTTCACATGTATAACTTTTATCAAATTGCTTGCCTTTTCAATGATGGGGAAAAGGGGAGAAGAGAATTTGGAATGCAAAATTATAAAAAATGAAGGTTAAAAATTGCTTTTACATGTAATTGGGAAAGAAATAAAATATTTTTTTAAAAGAATGAAAAATTACTAAAGACTCTGATGACTCCCATTTTAGGTGCTGACACAACTTTCTATGGGAGAGCCATAGATTCAGCCTACATATTTAAACCTTGTTTCTTTAGACTCTGTTAACCATCAGAGAAGCACTGAGAAAATTTCATCCAAAATGAAAACTTTTAAATAACTCTGCTTACATGATGTACTATATTATTATTTATTTCTCATAAAACTTAATATTTATAAATCTCAGAGTTTAGAGGGGACCTCTGGATTCACCTAGATATGAATAGAATAACTTCTTATAGCATTTCCTATGATAGGTCATTCATCTTCTCCCTCAGGAATTCTTAATCAGTTTTGTGACATGGACCTCCTGGGCAGTCTGGTGAAGCCTGTGGAACTTTTCTTAGAAAAAAATTCTTTAAGTAGTTGAAGGAAGTGTTAAGTATCAATTAGAAGTTGGTGAAAATAAGAATGTAATTGTTTTTCTCATCCAGGTCCATTGGGCCCATTGGATGTCCATGGACCCCTCATTTAGAACCTCTGTTTTACCTCAACATGTCTCATAATTACAGAGGTGGGGTAAGGGCAGAGAGGAGGTAGTTTTTCCTGAGACAGCCCATTCTAAACTTTCTGATAGCTCCAGTAGTTAGAAATTTCTTTCCTGCTGCCATTGACCTCTCTGCAACTTCTACCTCCTTCTAATAGGTCTATCCTATGTGTGAAAACAGAACAGTCTTTCACATGCAAGTCCTTCTAATGCTAGAAGAAAGCAATTCTGCTCTTGCTACTTTCTTGTTGACATCGCAAATTCCTTCCATCGATCATCTTACTGGGTAGTTTTCAGGCCTCTTACTAGTTTTCCTTCAGTCATCTTGTACACATTCAATTTTTCCCAATCTCCTTCTTAAAATGTGATTTCTGTGATCAGACCAATACACCTTGCAATCTGACCTCAGACTACACTATAGTGTAGTTTGTCCTTGTGTGTGTATACCTCTGTAGGTTTCTTTATGTGTATACACACATGTACATACATATTTATACATGTACATATATTTCTTTTATATATACACTACATACATGTACATACATACACACATACATATGTGTACATACAGATATATAGACATATATGCAAATACATATACATGTGTGCTAACATTTGTTACCTCCGTTCCACTGAAAGACAAATTTAAAAATTTATATTTTAAAACATTAATATGAATTATCATCATCACAAAAATCCTGGGATATGGTCAGGTTGTGATCTCCTGTTTTTGACCTAGTTGTTCCCAGGTTAAATTATTTACTCCAGGCAGAGTAACAGCTAATCACTAATATGTCATCAACTAAAACCCAGGCTTCCTCACTCCTCCTCCTCTGCTTTTACCTTTATACCATAGTGCTACAACTGGACTAGAGGGAAGCTCTTCTAATGCTCAACTTCCGCATTTTCTTGCTGTGCTTTTTGCCTTGACTTTACTGATTTTGAAAAATTCTTTTTCCTACAGGTTAAAATACTTCAAGCTACAGGTTTGCCACAGCACCTTTCCAATTTTGTATTCTGCAAATACAGCTTCTGGGATCAGCAGGAACCAGTTGTTGTTGCACCTGAAGTAGACACCTCATCTTCTCCCACCAGCAAAGAGCCTCAGTGCATGGTGGTCTTCGATCACTGCAGTGTAAGTTTTGTTTTTCAGACTTGCTTGGTTTTAAGACTCCTAACAGAAATGCAATGTACGTATGTATGTGTGTATACATGGGTGAATGCATCTGTGTGTGTATGTTTACAAACAGGCTTTTTTTAGAAATAATTTGTCACTAGCATATGTGAAAAGGCCTCCCCAAAGAGAAATTGCACTGCTTTCTATTTTCACCCATTTTGCATTTAGCACACTTTATTATTAAGAAATTTTTACTTCTTTAAGTACTTCATGTCTTGCCAACAGTTCTCAGATTGTGGTCTGGGAACCTGTGAGAGTTCCCAAGACCCAGAACTATTTTCATAATAATACTAATATTACTAATATAATAATAATACATATAATACTACTAAGGTATCTTAACTTACAGTACAGCAAGTATCAACAAATATAGCCTACATTTGCAAAACTTTGGGGGAGATTTCTTCCTTAATACTTTCTATGAATGGTAAGAGGTGTTGAGACTAACAAGTTTGAGAAATGATCTCTTACATCTTATCTTAGACACCACAGCACATTCTATAGAGTGTAGGCCCTTGTGCTCAAGTCCTAGCTTTGACAATCATTAGCTCTAGCACATTCCTTAACCTCTCTGATCCCAAGACAGCACTGATGATATCCCCTGCTCCTTGGTATATTAGTGGGACACTTTAGTTAAAACTCGTTTCTCTGTTTTGTGCTTAGAGCACTTTTCTGTGATTTTGGCAGTTCTGCGTGTTTGCTTCCATCATTGGGATGGATTATTCCTGACAACTAGAACAGCACGTTGTCAACTCATATGCAGAGTCTTTTGGCTTATTCTTGCCATATTTGGTCTTTATAATTATACTTGTTTTCTTATGCCATTTTAAAAGAGCAACTTTATGCAGAATAAACATCAGATGTAGTTCAGATCTGTTAAGTGCCCAGGTTTTGTAGTTGAAAAGGAATTGTGTGTGTGTGTGTGTGTGTGTGTGTGTGTGTATGTGTGTGTTGTGTACACATATATATATATATACACACACACACACACACACACACACATTTTTTAATGTCAGGAATTTGAAGCCCCCTGGGAATAGCTCTTGACTGTTTAGTCTCCCTATTATAATAATAAAACACCTGACATCTTTTTCTGTTACTGTACTCCATACTAAAGAATGCATTATGGATCAGGTGTGAGCAATAATAGGGCTTTTAGGGAGAGAATATAGCTGCTTTTTCATTAACCAATCTTTTCTGTTCTGTGTAGGAGTTTTCTGTCAACATCTCTGAAGATTTTATTGAGTATCTTTCTGAAGGGGCTTTGGCAATTGAAGTATATGGCCACAAGATGACTGATCCTCGAAAAAACCCAGCTCTTTGGGATTTGGGGATTATCCAAGCCAAAACGCGGAGTCTCCGGGATAGGTGATTTTCAGATGTCTGATTCAGTTATAAAAAAAACGCAAGACATTATTTTAAGTTCACTATGAAGGGCCAGTACTGCTTTTTCTGATGACCATCATTCAGCAGGGAATCATCATTGTACCCCAGCATTGGAAATAGAACTAGTGCTAAAACAGTGTAATTAAGATGCTATAGAAAGCTGGAATATTCAGAAAAACAGAATCCATTTTAAGTCATGATTAAGATCCTCTCCAGAAGATTAATCTTCCTAGAGGAAATAAAGAACAATTACAAAAAAAAGTTAAATGAGCAGGTGTTTCAGATGGAGTGGTTAATGGTTTAAGGTTGGCTAGGGAACTTATTGGGAATTGTTTTGTAATTAACAACCTCTTAAGAGAGTACTGCAATTTCTGTACTTGGTTTCATGTTAACTAATTGAGCTTTATTTGGAAACCTCTTACTTTCATGTATTCAAGCAACGTGTGTGAAGGGAGTCAGATCTGATTGTTGATCAGAATTCTGTCCTGATTATAAGAAGGTATCCAAAGGAATTTATGTTTCTGTATCTCTCACTATGGTTAAATAAATTCCATTTTGAGCAACAAATTTTGTTTGGGAATTAAAGGAAGTATGTTTTTGAGTATAAACTAGAAGTTACCATATAGATTTGTTTCTGACTCTCTTAATTCAATTTTCAGTTCAGCAAACAATTACTACTAAGTGCCAGTTACTTGTAATATAGTATCCACTGAGGATACAAAGACAAAACCCCCAGATTTCTTTACCTCGAAGGATTTATATTCTTCTAGGAATATGATGTGCCCACAAGCAAACAAACAAAAAGTAATTTGAAAGGGGATAGAGTGCATAATAACTAGCATATATTCAAGAAGGTCATCATGCAGAAGGGTGGCTATCACCTGAGCTGTGCTTTTTAGGAAGCTGGGATTCTGTAAGGCGGAAATGCATTCCAAACTTGGACCACTTTTATAAGGTATAAGCTTACAGAACAGTGATCAGGACAGAGATCTTGTGAAGTGAATAAGATGAAATAAAACTGGAAAGGTAGGTGGGAGAAAGATTGGAAAGAACTTTAAATGGCAGATTGAAAAATGTATATATTCTTCTAGAAGCAGTAGGGAGCTACTAATTTTTTTTGTTCTGTAGGGGGCCCAGTCTGATCTATGTTTTAAGAATATCATTTTGGTAGTAGTGTAGAGATAGATTGGAAACGGTAAAGACTATAGGCAAGAGAGTCCATTAGGAGGCAATTACAATAGTCCAAGAGATCGAGATGTTTTGAACTGAACAGATTATAGACCTTCAGAAAAGGCGATAAAGGGAAGAAATGATGACACTCAATTGCATATAGGGATTGATGTGGAGGGAGAAGCCAAGGATAAGTCCAGGTTTGTTGATTTAATGGCTTTGGTCAAATCATTTAATCAAAGGGCTTTAGTTGATTTGATTTAATATGTTACTTGTCCCTCCTAACTAGTCCCTATCTACTCTAAGGTATTTAAGATTTTTGAGTGACTAGATATAGTTACACTGTCTTCCTGAAAAATAACTGAACAAACAAGTTTAAGCCTTTTAAAAATGGCACTTTTACATCAATTTGTTATCAACTCAGAAATCCTTTTTTGCTGAGATATTAATTCTGATGGAACTGTTTCCAAATACATTTAAAATGAGTTCAGCTGTGAAAATATCTTCCTTGACTTGCTTGAGTGTATGGACTCTACTACTAATTAGTAAATATCATCCATAACTTGTTCTCTGAAAGAATTATTTAAAGTCTTACACTATAAAGTTACCCATCTAGATTTCATGGGAACTTTAGAAGTGTCCAGTTTCAGTTCCTTCAAGCTCTAACTTCATTGTTTTAAAGACTATTATACTGATTCCTTGTGACATTACTGCCATAGGAACACGTAGGTAGGTAGTAAATAGCAGAGGATTCAGGTTCTGTGATGCCACGTTCATTGCTTTTTCCTTACATGAAACTGGCTTCTCTGTAACATTGTACCAAATTGTGTGTCCTGTGGAATATTAGTGATATTGCAGATTTCCTTGCTTAAGTGTAGAGTCTATAGAACTTTGTTTCAGAGACTCATTATTTTCTGATATGGATGTTGTATGGGTGATTATAGATTTTTCTTTTAGACAGTAAGAGTGCTTTATTCATCTGCTTAGATAAAACATTTTGTAAAATGGAAAATCTGATTTTAAAGCTCTTAAATGTTTGCTAGATGGAGTGAAGTCACCAGAAAAGTAGAATTCTGGGTTCAGATTCTGGAACAGAATGAAAATGGGGAATACTGTCCAGTGGAAGTAGTTCCTGCAAAGGATGTACAGACTGGAGGAATTTTCCAGCTACGGCAGGTAAGGTGATTGGAGCCACAACAGAAATGTCAGTGTTGTTTTCTTTGCTGAAACAAAGACTTCTTTCAGATTTTGTCCCCTTGAAATTGAGTTGATTAGTATTATTTAGATGAAAAATTTGAAAAAGAAAGTAAATCAGTAAACATGTATTAAGCACCTGCTATGTGCCAAATGCTATGTTAAGCACTAAGGAAACAGAAAAAATAGGCAGAAGGCATTCTTTGCCCTCAAGGAGCTGCAGTCTGCTGTTTCAGTTTGGCTACGGCCTTTCCCTTTCATGTCCACCCATTCCTCTTTCATTATGTTTTCTATAATAGCTGTAGGAGCTTCGGTTTACCATCATTTGTTGACAAGTTATATACTATTTATGAAAAGGTATGATAAGAAATAAAATATCTTCCTTACCTTCAAGGGAATTACAGCATGATTACCTAGAGTAAATAAGCAGCAAATAGAGTATCAACAGGGGCAAAATGTTATAGTGGGAAAGTAACTGGGAAAAATTAGTCTGTATACATTACCATGTGGGGAGCGGGAGCTGCAAGAGGCTATTAAAAGCATATAATACAATATGCATATAAGGTTAGGAAATAAGCTTTGTGTCACATACACATTAGTGAGATTTTTATTAGAATATTTTATTGTCTTCTGGTAACCACATTGAGAAATTAGAGAGAGTCTGGAGAAGTAGAGATGAAAATGATTCAATAAATAGAAAAGACATCTTAAAAAAAATGGGAAGAAAAGAGCGCCTCGATGAACATAAATGGTTTGTGTGAGGAAAGATGGTGAGGGAGTTATTTTTTTGTGTGCCCTCAGAAACCTAAACAGGAGATAATGGATTTTAATTGAAGCAAAAGTTGTTTGCATTGGACATAAGGTAGAATTTGAGTACTTTAAGAGGCCCTAGAACTCTAGAGCAACTGTCCCTTATTTTATTGATGAAGGAATTTAGACCCAGAAAGGCTGAAGACTTACTTAAAAGGTCTTCAGGAAGAGAGACCTCAGCTCTTTGTCCTGGCACATGAGATGCAGATCCCTAAAGGCAAGCTTAGAATGGATCGTCTCTAGCTCTGAGAGTCACTTCTTGTTGACTTAATGATTTGTTCTTAAATAAGTCGTGAAAGATCATATATTGCAAGTAAGCAGAGAAAGTTAAGGAAAACTTCCAGAAAGAAGTGAGTTTTTAATTGTGTTTTGATATTTCATGTAGGAGAAATAGCATGAATTAAAACATTGAAACTGTGGGTACAGGGACCAAATAGGCAGAATTGACATTAACAGAAGGGGCTGAATTAGAGAAGTGTGTGGATCACTTTGGAGGGTATTGAATGCTATTGCAGCTTTTTTTTTTTTTTTTACTGGTAAGTGGGATAATGAGAACTTTGTTTAAAAGAATTATTCTTGTAACCATATAGAATTGGTTGCATCAGAAGAAGATTGGAGGCAGTAGCTTCAGTTTGGTTTTTAGAATATTAGTTATGAGAAAAACCTAGTCTTTAAATTTAACCTCCTGACTGATAGCTGTGCCCTCCTGTGCTGGTCAAATTGAATGAATGAAAAAGTCCCTGCTTGCAAGGAGCTTACATCCTTATGAAGGAGACAAATACATATGCAAGTCTATACAGAATTAATACAAAGACAATCAGTACAAATATGATCGAGTATTTAACTACAAGATTCTTTGACAGGGAGAGCACTAGCACTTGGGGGAGGTACAGGAAGGTGGAAAGAAAGAGGTGTGGTATGCGTGTGAGGCCCAGGTGAGGAAGGCAGGGCACAGCCAGATCAGAGACACTGAGATCTCAGGCGGAGTATTATTTGTGAATATAAGGAAGACATTTCAGGGTGCAGGTAGGGCAGTAATGTACACTGAGGCCAGAAGGAAGGTGGGGTAAGGTTGGGAAGGGCTTTAAAAAACTAAACAGAAAAGTTTAGATCTAGAAGTTTAGCTAGATGGTTACTTAGTAAAGTTCCCATCACATTCATAGAACTTGGTAGTTAATTTGGGCTTTGCTTAAAATTTTTTTTAGAAGGTTTTCAAATTGAGAATTTTTAGTTTTGGTTAATGCAGTTTTGCCCAGTTTGGGAAATGAATTTTTAGGTTCATCATATAGATTATATATTAGGGTCTGGAGTCTATCATTTTATGTGCGGTGTAGGGAAGAAAACACAGCCTCCCAATTTTTAGCCAAAATGTAGTTTAACCTCTTGTGGGAAGTCAGGTTTTTTGGTTTGGTCAAACTTTGCTTTGTCCCTTGGCCCCTCCCCCAAAATGACAACAATAAACTGCTGTTGCAGCTTTATGAATATGAACTAAACTATGTGAGGACATTATCAAATTTATTTTTAGTTTTTTTGCAGTACATTTGATATAATATGCAAGGATAAATATTAAATCAAGAGTCATCTGTATCCCATCTGTCCAAATCAAGCTTGGTAGAATCAATCAGTGCCCAACTTGATTTTCATGATAAGACAAAGCCCTAGGCAACTAAAGACTGTTGGAAAGGGAGGAGACCAGCTTACTTGAAACTGTAGATTCATATGCTTTCTTCTCTTTTCTATTTTGAGGTTTCTAAAATTATAAGCTAATTTTGAAGAGTATAATTTGGAATGTTTTCTTTTAAGATCCTGTTTCTTGGAAAATATGCGCAAATCTTACAGTATTAGCCTTGCATACTAAGAACTAACTCCTGAAGTGAGCTGCTTTTCCTCATTGATGGCTCTTGCTACATCCTCCTTTTTAAGGATATAGTTTTTGCTTTCTGAAATGTTCAGTGATCCCAAGCCAGCAGTCTTTTGAACTTCTACCTGTAGAGGTCTCTCCATACTAAGTTTTTTGATGATTTAGGATCTTTGATTAAATTGTCTCTGACATAGGGGCAGTCACGACGAATTCAGGTTGAAGTGAAGTCTGTGCAGGATTCTGGAACTTTGCCATTAATGGAGGAATCCATAATGTCTGTTGGTGTGGGATGTGTAAAAATAAGACCTCTGCGATCCCCAAAGACTCAGGAGATTTTCCATGTAAGTGCCATTTTGTTATAATGTTCTCATT
Organism: Notamacropus eugenii; assembly: GCF_028372415.1. NCBI lineage: Eukaryota > Metazoa > Chordata > Mammalia > Diprotodontia > Macropodidae > Notamacropus > Notamacropus eugenii. The sequence continues at coordinate 608,812,683 of NC_092872.1, read as the reverse complement.
GGAAAAACAGTAAAAAAAAAAAAAAATACAGTCAAGGTCATCACTTAGAACATCCTAGAAAACTTTCCTTCTCAGGATGGTTCTGTCAGTGTATCATCCTGTTTTCCTTAAATGTATTTTTAGTTTGTAGCATTTTGATGAAATCAGTTTGCTGACTATAGGGACTCACCAGGAATGATGGCAAGATGAGAGTTAAAACATTTCCGCAGCCAGAAACCCTAGTTTCTAATAATGATTAGTCTTGTCAGATTTCCCCAACCCAGTGCATCTACCTCCTACTGGATTATTCAGACTAATTGCCAGTAGGCACTTAATTTCCTCCAGTGAGTGAGGATATAAACCCAGCAGGGAAAGTACCATACAGGTTCCTGGAGAAGGCCTGATAAGTGTTCCTTACCTTCTCTTCAGAACCTCACACATTTAATTTAGAGCTTCAGGAAACAAAAAAATCCTTAAGGGCCAAAGAGGAATGTAAATTAATCAAATTAGAAAATTCATTAACCTAACTTTAAAAGGAGATAAAATATATGAAAAGATTCACCATCAAATCAGGGAAAGAGAATGTTATGACCTGATGTTAAAGCAGCACTATGTGAATGCTAAAACAAATGACAGAGCCTGGGTCATATTAGACTGAGGCTCTATAGTTCTTGAAAAGGGGCTGCTTCAGTTCCCTTGATAACTATGGGAATATTCTGGGAAAGCAGTGACATGGACACTTAGAACCACAGTGTGCTGTCTACAGAATCAGCATGAGAACTTTCTTGCTATTCCCCTGCTCTCCTTTGGGCATAGGGGAGTTAGCTTCTCACTATTACTATTTAGATGAGTGGGTGGGAGGTATCTGAAATAAGAATGCTTTTAAAGATGGAATGAATTTTAGGACATGAAGACTTTTTAAAACTTAAAAAACTTTTACCTTTATGGTTTGTGCATAAATTCACAATTAATGGTCATAAAACACATGATTTTTTTGCCTCTTTTCAATCATAACTGCTCTCAATTTGACTGAATTTGGTCAGTGCATTTCAGCTAAAAGATAGCCTTGCAAAACCAACTTGACAGCACATGCTTTAAGAGAAGTAAAAACTAGTGTACTCATCTTTTTTATACCTTATTGAATAACTCAGCATTTTAATCCACATGATCCCCTTAGGCCATAAATAATGAGGCCATCCTTTTATAGATAAGGCAGATTTCAGGTGTTGATGGGAATTTTTTTAAATTTCATTTTTCTTTAGGAGGAAGAAGATGACATGGACAGCTACCAGGTAAACTTTTTATTCATCATTTTTATTATCAAAATGTATTATCATTACGTACTCAACTGTACAGAATTAGATGCTGTATAAAGACTATGCACACTTGGACTCATTGGATTGAATAATGAGTTAATTCAAGATGCACTTGTATTTTTGGTGTTTTATTTCTTTTTTGGATTTAGCAGACTTTTATTCTATTAAAGATGTTTAGGCCCCAGCAGATGGCATGGAGGTGGGAAGGGAAGATATATTTGGATTTTTTAATTGTTTCAAATTAATTTTTTCTGATTAAAAAGCATTTATTTTCTCTCCTTCTCCCCTCCAAAAAAAAAAAGAAAAAGAAAAAGAAAAATCTTGTAACAGATACGCATAGTCAAACAAAACATATTGGCCATGGCCAAAAATGTGTGTCCCATTAAAGTGTATTTATTCCACCACCTCTCTACCAGGATGTGGGTAGCATGCTTCACTGGTCCTCTGGAATCATAATTGATCATTGAGTGCAGGTGGTACTTAAAACCATTTTATTCATACTCAAAAAATGGCTCCAAAAGTAAACTCAATTTAATCCTTTTAATGTACTGGGAAAAGAGATCAACAACTGTATTTCTTAAAGCTCCTTGCTGTTTTAGCACAGAAAGGACTAGCCGGGACTTTTACTGCTAACGGCCTAAACCCTTGAACTTCTGGGTGGGAACTTTTGTCTTTTTGCTATCATATTCTTCCATTACTTCATGACTTATTTCCTCTCACTTTCCCAAAATCGTAAGCCTCCTGGCAAATCCCCTCTTGTCAGGAAAGAGTTTTATTTCCCTCTCTTTTCTCTGTTTGAGCATTGGTTGGGCTTTCTACTGTTAGTTTCAAGTAGGACTAGAACCCAAGTCAGTAGATCATCATCTCCTTCTGTCCCTACACTCCAAGGTACCAAGTACATCAGGAAATATAAATCTACATTATTTCTTTACTAACATTATTTTCTTAGAATAATTTCCTCCTAAAAAAATTTCACACCCTAGAATGTATTCCTGTCTTCTTTTGTTGTATCTAACATTGGTCATGAAAATTCTCATCAGGAAGGGTGCTGTTGCTCTGTGGCCTCTTTAATAGCAGAGATACTTCCGAATGACAGAAGCAGCCTGGTGAAGCCAAGTTGGTGCTAGTATCAGGAGGCCCAGGCCTACATCCTGGCCCGCTCTGTTGGGAATCCTAACCATGCCCCATAATATCTCCAAGTCTCTGTTTCTTCATCTTCAAAATATACTTCTGCTGTCTTCTTCACAGATGGCTTGCTTATGAGCAAAGGGCTGTGTACTTTTAAAGTACTCTGTAAATTATTGTGTTTACTCTAGAGATATTATCTCTAGCAGTAATAGGTACAGCCTGAGAATTAGAGTGCTTTACACATAATAGGTATCCTCTGTTTATGGAATAAATGAATAATTAATTTAAAACTTTTGCTAATTTTATAATCAAATTTGTAAATCAGTGACTTTCTGAAATCAAAGCATTAATAAAATGACATGGGTGAAAGAAGAGATTATATTTCTTCTCTAAACACTGTTAAAAATTTATTAAATGCTTAATAGGTGCCAGGCACTGTGCTAAGTACGGGGATGCAAAGAAAAGTAAAAACCATGCCAACCCTCAAGGAGCTTACACTCTAATGGGTGGAGACAATATCTAAACAACTATATACAGACTAAGTAATCCCATAGGGAGGGTACGTGGACAATCATGTATTATATTCAGCATACTGTAATGGTATTCAGCATACTTTTTTATGGTATGATTGAGCCATGAAGTGTTCTAGTTAATCAGATATTAAATTCGCAATAGTTACCATCCTTGGATTACTAGAATTACTATATGATAAAATATACTTTAAATTCAGATTAAGTATATTTTAATATTTGATAATTAAGAAGGTATTTTCAGCACCTTGTTAACTTTTAAGGTGATCATTTTGAATTTACTGTAGTTCTGTCAGCAGATTATAAATATGCTTTATTTGAGAATCTCCATGGCCAAGAGAATGTCATGTAAACCAACATGTATTATATTTATCTTCTCCTTTCTTTCATTCCCATATTTCTGAGACTATTGCTGTGAGTAGGCTTACTAAAAATTTATGTTATCTTTCATAAAAAGTACATTTTAATATGGTAGCTACCATAAGTTCCTCTGACATGAAAATTGTCGTTAGGTTTTATAAATCACTGTTTTATAAATTTGATTGTTTCTAAGATTAGCAAACTTTTTCTACCCGGTTATATGTACCTATGAGGCAAGAAAAATAATTAGATCCTTAGATGAATATAATTCTTTATCCCTCTACAGAGAAAAATGTAATCTCACTTGAAATGGAGCAGTTATTTAGTACTAAAAAAACTGCCTAATTTTCAGATTGGCATCTTTTACCCTCTAAAGATTGGTCAAGACTTGGCTGTTTTTAAGTTGTTTGTTTTGGGTAAGCTATTCTTCTCATTCAGCTTAAATAGCAATTTTTATTTTATTATGGATATAGAACAGAGTGGCTAAAACCAATGAGACATTCCTAGAATGGAAATTCCTAGAATTGTGTGAGTTACTCAGTGTGGCCAAATTTCAGCCTCTTATCCATGACAGTTTTCCTTTCTACAGCATGCCTGAAAAGTGAACCTCTGATTTCTGCTTCAATACTTCTCCAGATTCACAGCCTAACAAGGCACCACATGTGGGGTTTGCAGTAGTTTTTAAGAAAATATCAAAAATAACTAATTGATTTAGTAAAAGGAATTCTGAAATGGCATTAAGGACCAAAGACATTAGATTCTAAAAAGCTTGAAGCCCTGTCTCTTGAGTTGTTAAAAAAAACAACTGACCTTGGTCCTAAGTCTTGGCATCTCTTTTGATGCTGTAACTCTAAGATACTTTGGTATGACCAAGGCTGAAAAAAGATTTAGACTGGGATCATAGCAGGTAGTAAGCTGGAGCAAAATAACTCAGAATCAGGAAATGAGGGTTATAGTCTCTCTGGCCAAAGCTCTCTGTGTTTCTCTCATGTATAAATGAAGCCTAAGGACTAGATTCTGCCTTCCAGCTCTAACATTCTGTGAGTCATTGGTAGGGAGAAAGACTAGAACATTGTACAAGGGATCACACTTTCAGTACATTCTGCCACAGAGGAAAATAAATTAACTTTGGCTAGAAAATTTTACCTGGAGTCATGTCCGCTGATTTACCTTGTGTTTTCAGGATAGGGATTTGGAGAGACTACGCCGAAAATGGCTGAACACTTTAACCAAACGTCAAGAATACTTGGACCAACAACTACAAAAGCTTGTCAGTAAGCCTGGTAAGAAAAGGGCAGTCAGGGATATTTTTCTCAGTGAATGGTATTATTCCCACTTGAAGCTGTTTGAATCAAGATCCAGATAAATGAAATTACTTGGAACAAGTCAGAACTGCCCTTGTTTTATTTGTACCATATCATTTTACAGAGGGACATTCAACCTGTTATTAGTTGCTTGTGTTTCAATATAAGGCCTAAAAAAACTAAAATAAAGCTTTCACCCTTCTGGTTAGGAATATATCAGTTCAAAAGCAGATTTTCCCCTGAAGCACCTCCAGAAAAGTACTATAATTATAGTTCTCTATGTAAGAGAGTCTCTCTCTTGTACAACTTGAAAATGTTCCGTGAACCAGAGAAGTCCTCTTTGAGAGGGCATGTTTGAGTTTCTCATGTTTATCCTGATGGCCAGCATGGTGATAGGGCTGTTTTACTTGTGAAGAAGGAGATGGTTTGTGCCAGTGCCTAGACTGCCGTGAAAATGGCCTGTAAGATTGTCTTTCTTGATGTTCTCTCCTGCTATCACAGATAAAACAGAAGATGATGCTGACAGGGAAGCTCAGCTTCTGGAAATGAGGTTGACTTTAACTGAGGAAAGAAATGCCGTCATGGTCCCATCTGCTGGCAGTGGTATCCCTGGGGCTCCAGCGGAATGGTAAGAACAGATCAGTGGGCCCCTCGAATCCTGAATGTTAACTATTCTGTCATTCTTCATGTGGGTTTTCTGCCACTGCTTTCTCTAGTGGCAGAGTCACAACAAGTGTACAGTGGAAAAGTTGTTTAAATTCCGAGACTATGACTGATTGTCATAGGTTGAATAACTGTAACCTAAAAATGTTTTTATTAAATAATGCTATTATTGACCAGGGTAATTAAGACCTTCTGAGAATGTGAATCAATATTTAGTACCACTCCACTTAGCTTTAAAAAAATTAGTTAATATGTTAATTACTGGGTTCATTCACTTAAAAGCCTGCTTGGTCATAATAAAATTATGTCTCTAGGAGCTTTGGGTTTGGGGAAAGCTTAAGTTGTTGAGTCAGCAGATATTCCGTGTCCTTTTAGAAATGGTAAAAACAGTTAAATTAAACCATATGGAAATCTCTCTGAATTTGTATAAAAGAGTGAGCAAAGGAAAGGGCTCTTATTATAAAAAGACGTATGTTTCTTCTAAGAGCAAGTCCTCTTAGAGGATATGAAAATTACATAGGCTTGAGCTGGTGAAAAGGAAGAAGCAGTTCCCCTGAGGTCCTTGCAGCATGAGTAATGGTAAATTAGAGCAAAAAACCAATACTCAAGGTTACTTCTGACCTGACCTGCAATAGCGCTGGATGTTTTCTAGGTCTGTGTCCTGAAGGACATTCTTCATTAAATTGGCCACCTTCTCTTATGTCCTAGGACTCCAGTGCTTGGTATGGAAACTCATATTCCTGTCATATTTCTTGACTTGAGTGGTAAGTCTGGTGTTTTCAGGGGGTAGGTTTTTCATGGGATAATGAGATGTTCTAGTATGACTACTCACGATAGCTTTAAGATTTACAAAACCCCTTTATTTTTGTTGTCTTGTTTGATCCTCACAACTCCAATTGGATATTATTTCTATGGAATATTATTATTACCATTTTGCAGATGATGAAACTGAGGCCCAGAGAAGTCATAAATGGTCACAGACCTAGCAGTTATCTGTGGCAGTATTCAAACCGAGGACTCTCGTGACTGTTTCCACTACATGTTGTTGCATTTAACAGTTAACTCACAAAACATAAAATTATATAATATAGCAATCATTAAGATAAAAGCAAAGGCACAGCAACTATGTTTATGCTCAAGGAATGAAGATTTTTTTTTAAACAATAATATGGTTGTTAGCATCGAAAAACTCTTCTGCTGCTTCCTCTGTGCCCTCTTCTCATATTTCCATCTGCTACAACTCCCAGTGATGTGTATCCTGCTCCCTTGTCAGCTGATGGTGTGATATGGGTTACGCTCTCAGAATCTTTTCCTGTTTAACACTTTAGAATAGATATTTGAAAAAGAGTTTCTGTGTTTGTCCTCTCACTTCAGAAGGGCTCCTAACCATCTGCATTTTCATAGCACTTTTCCTTTTCACATTGCTCTATGAGCATTAACTAATTAGTCTTCCCATTATTCCTGTGAGTTATACTGTTTATCACAAACTATAATTCTGATTTGAAATAGGCTGTTTTTACCCAAAGTAAAAATGCTTTTTCATAATAATATTTCTGCAAAATAAAAAGTAGGAAAGGAACTTTTGAGAAATTGAAAATATTTATAAGATCAGCCAATAAACTAAAGTAGCACCCATCAGCCCCCCAAAAAGTACATTTTGGAAAGAAGCTGTACTGTGTTCTTAGCTATGTAGATCAGAGCAGTTTGGTTATACATGGCATTTTTTTTTTCTCCAAAGAGCTCAAAAGCACCATGACCAAACAACTTTAGCACTACATACCCCCCCCCCCCCCCTAAAATAGAAGGGGAGAAAAGCATTTAGTAGAATTTTCTTTCAGTGTTTCTTAATTTGAGGAAGATTTGCCTTTCCAGGTTTTACCATAGGAATTCAGTAGCCTCATGGGCTTCTAAGGATGAATTTGTCTTGATTCTTAGATTCCGTGATTCCCCACAAGGGTAGGAAGTGGTAAGTTCCTCCAAAGAGGAGAATAAAGAGGGAGTGACCATGGACCAATAAAACCCAATTTAGTACAGAAAATCTCTGATAGGATCAGAGCTATTTCACTTTGCCCAGGGAACCATAGATTGTTGTACTTCCATAGGCCCAGAAAGACAGTTCAAGGTGAATACAGGCTGTAGAAAATCTTTCCAAGGCTTTCCCCTGGTTCTAGAGATTCAGGCTATGCACTTTATTGGCATTAAGAGAACTGTGATTCCAAACTCATTTGGCCACTTGGCTGCTGTGCAGGACTAAACTATCAGATGAGGTGCCACTCCCCTCCCATCCTAATTCCTTCTATATATTTTCTCAAATTCAGAACTCAAGTGCAACAGTTAAGGGTACTGACGTTAGGTGCCTGACCTTTGTGGGTCTTGGTTGTCCGCTTAATCTTTGAAAAGGGAATAATATTTCACCTGCCTGAAGACAAGAGGCTGGACCAGATGATCTCTTGAGGTCCTTGTCGTCTCTGAGATACAGGATTTTAGTGCAGAGAATGAAGGGAAATTAAAGTAGATGAATATAGATTAATTGCATTGATTTTTAGCTGAAACAAGTGTTATTGTTTTGACTGATTTCTGTACTTAATGGTGACTTTTTGTTTTAGCTGATGATTTCAGCTCACAGGATAATCTTGATGACCCAGAACCTGCAGGATGGGATGCTACTCTCACTGGTGAAGAAGAGGAAGAGTTTTTTGAACTGCAGATTGTAAAACATCATGAAGGAGAGGTAAAAAAAAAAAAAAGACACAGGAAGGTCAAATAAGGAGTAGTTTCATTTCATTAACCTTTCCATAAGGCTCCTAAGGGAACCAGCTAGATGAGCATATGCCAGTGCTCTCAGAATGTATAGTTGAAAGCTCCTCTTTAGAAATTGTAGAAAGAATAGAGCTTGACCATCAAATTAAATTTAGTCAACTCTTGATTTTCTGCACCAGTGAAGGGGGAGTGAGTTTCAGTAATTGAAATCAGCAAATGATCTACTAAACTTGGTCAGGGACATGGCCCTGCTCCCATGGGAATTAGGAGAGTAAACTGTTCACCCATAGAAAACCTTATCTAAGTGGGAGAGTAAACTGTTCACCCATAGAAAACCTTATCTAAGTGGGAAATGAGGTTCCTGACATAGGAAGCATGAAGCTCTTTGCTTCCCAGGCTGTGTTCTCACATCCGATATTAGGGGTAAGGATTCAGGGTATAACTTCTTAAACTGAGTGGAAGGAAATCCTGTCCTAGGAAGCACTCCTCTGTTAGGGTGGGAATTTCTGTTGTCTCTCTCCTGTGCTGGGTTAGAGCTTCAGCCCAGTTGTGGTAATGCCATGGTAGGGGGTGGTATTAGTAAACCATTCAAGGTGGAGCCTGACAGGATATTCAGCTGCTGTCTTGGGCCTAGGTAGGTGGCCCACATGGGTAACCTGATAATACTTGTCATTGAAAAACTTAAAATGTTTTATACAGGGTGCTTTAGGTACAGTCTAAAAATTTGATCCTTGTAAGAAGTCCTGAGGCAAGGTAATACAGGCATTACTATCCCCATTTTGTATATAATAAGGCTGAAGCTCAGAGAGGTTAAGAGATTGGTCCACACACACAGCTAATTGGTGTCAGAGTTGTGATTCATATCAAGTTCTTTCTGAAGCCAAGTCCAGCCCTCTGGACTTTGCCGTGGTGCACTGAGGAAAGCTTGTAGGGCACATGAATGGTTAACTGTGCAGATTATTTAGACAAATAATGTGGAAGAGACTGCATATTTGGATTAATTGGGTTTTTAAATCATTGTAGTTCCAGTAAACCAGGTTTCTATTTTTCTATACAGTATTCCATGAATTTCCGGTACATATTGATGATTATCAGTAATGACTATTAGCAGAGCTTTAAATTTCCCTTCACTAAGTTTCTTGGGATGGCAGGAAATTTCAGTGTGCGTACCAGCAGTGAGATGGATTCCCCATTCCTAAGCTGTTTAGTAAATCACTAAAAGTTAAAGGACTGAGTAGATACACAGAGTAGGTGTGATCAAGGGGCAGCAGATTTAGGCCCAGCACACCAGTGCTCATGGCAGCCACCTCCTCACTCATGCCAAACTAGCTTGCTTTCCTGGCTCCTCCTCCTTGACATTTTTCAACCTTTATTGCGACTGAGTAATCAGTTCCTGAGAGTAAAATGCTCCTTAGCACGCACAAGAACTCAGACTAGGCTAGTGGGCTACTTAAGTTAATTTCCCTCAGGTGACTGAGCACTGTTTTCAGTTGTAATTTTTGCCAGTAGTTCAGGACAACCGGTTTTTTTTTTTTGGTTATAGTCTTCCCTCTCTCCATCCCCCTTCTCTTTTTCTGATATTTATTAGTCTCTGCTACTCAGACTTTATAATGTATGTCTTGGGCCTAAAATAAATGAAAGATATAAGACTGTGGATAAGAGTTTAATAAAAATGAAAATGGTCCTAGTCTTTCACTTTTTCACATTACTGATGTTTCCTGCCATTAAATGAATACTCATTTTGGTGAAGGATAAATTGGGGAAAATGGTGTAATTTTATGCTGGTTTGTTTGATTCTGTTTAAAACTCCAATCCATCACAAAGTAGGTGTTTTCAAGGACTAGTTTAAGTTTCCTGCACGTTTAACAGTTAATCTAGAGTTAATTATTGGAGCTGGAGATCCGTTACTAGCAGCTAGCATCTGCTACATTAGAATCTTTTGTCCAGCCCACAATGTAAATTAATCCATCTTGAATTCTAACTTCTGATTTTTAATCTGAACTTAAAAGAGCAGGCTTATGCCCTTTTCCTAACTTAAATTAAACCCCTCGTGTGTGTGTGTGTGTGTGTGTGTGTGTGTGTGTGTGTGTGTGTGTGTGTGTGATTTAAGAAAAAGGATAAAGTTAGGCAGGGACATATGCTTACGTGTTGTTGTCTCACAAGATGAATGGGGTTCCCTTAGAGATTTCATGTGTATTTTTTCATTCAGAAGACGACATTTTTTTCCTCTTTGTTTTCTCCAGGCAAGAGCAGAAGCCTCATGGGACTCTGCAGTACATAACTGTCTTCAGCTTAGTAAAGGAGCCACAGCTGATGAAAGAGTGTTTCTGATTGTAAGAGTGACAGTCCAGCTCAGCCATCCTGCTGAAATGCAGCTGGTGCTCCGTAAGCGAATTTGTGTCAGTGTTCATGGCCGCCAGGTGAGTCTTTAACTTCAGGTGGAGATGTGACTTGAATCAAAAGAATAGCCATGGGACAGGATGCATGGAATAAATCCCCTTGATTCCTCTCCAGAGGATGATGAGAGGTGATGCAGTGAGCTGCCAGTGGCCATTCTTCTCTCTGGTCCACCACTACATTATCCTCCCTTTTTACTAAATGCTCACTGATTTTACTGGCTCTAGTCTTCTGGCTGACTCACAGGAGAGGTGAATCTCTTTTTTTGTTCAGTAGAACTTCTGTGAGAGGAAAGCCAGAGGCCCTAATTTTGCCCAGAACATCACAAGCTAAAAGACCTACCGAAGGGTTACTCATTTCTACTTGGTTATTATGCTTCCTTCTTTCCCATTACTATGTCTGCTGGGAAAAAAAGAAGAAAAGATTTGTTTAAGCATTTAAAAACTCTTCTTGTACCTGACCTGCCAGAGGGCTGCATTTCCAAGATGGATCTTAGAGCTTTTATACTCCTACTGCATTTTTTAAAAAGGTTTTCAAGGAACAAAAGGAAACTAAACCCTAGACAGATTTTAAAAAAATAATAATTCATTTAAAAGAGCACAGTCATGGCTGACAGACCACCAGATGTAATCTCCACCCCTAAAAATTAATCTTTAGTTCTAAATGTCACACTGATATCAATCTTTGAAATGAAGACTGGCTGTAATGCTATTAAAATCGCCGCTCTTTAGCTTGGCAATCCAGCATCAATAAAATCCAGGTCATAAGGTTAGTTGTAGCTATATGTGTTGTACCACCCATTTGCTTGTCCTGTCTCTCCTTCCTTATGAGCCTGGGAGAGATTTCTTTAAAAAGATCCAGTTTGTGTTTCAGTCCTAGAGGTCTGAGGTTCCAGGGACTGATATGTCTAACCCAGCTGCCCCCTACATCAGGATCATTAGCAGAAACTGGTTGCAAAATAGATTATTGTGGAGGTACCAAGCTGTCACTCATTTTGGGTAGGTGGACTAAATAGGGATTCCTGCATTTACCTCCAGGTCTTTTTACTTGGAGGTGCCTTGGCCATGCTATTTTCCAGTTCTGAAAATGTATTGAATGTAAATTTGGAGCGAGATGAGCACTTCTTTGTGATACTGGTACAGAGAAGTCTCTTCGATTCCTTTTCAGTAGGTAACGGAAGAAACTAACATGCCTGTAGCTTTTTAAGAGAATGGAAAACCCTATAGCTGTTTGTGTGTTTAGTGGTAGTGACTTAACTACTGCTGATCCTGTTCAAGAAAATGAAGTCTTGAAATGGTATCTTTGTACTTAGAGAAGCTGATAAGTTTAAAAAAATGTAATTTACTGAGGAAGGAGAAAAGCTTTGGCCAGTAGGTTTATGTGGTGGTGTATTATTAAGCCTGACAGTTTCATGTCTTAGAAATGTTGCTCTAGTGGGGTCATTTCATGTCTGATTTTTCTCTTCTTTCTCTCCCCTCACCCCCACCAAGTCATCAGTGTTAGTTAAATATGCTTTCATTTTTGTCTTTATTTCTATTTTTGTCTCATTTTCAGAATTATTTATTTTAACTACATTCTGCACTTACATCTGATCTCTTTAACCTCTTTAGGATATATGCTACTAGCAATATTTTCAAATGAGTCATCTATGCATTAATTCAACAGTTCAGTTCTTAACTGTGCAAAGAGCACAGTCAGCATAAACAATGACCATGCACTCATAAATCATTTTTCATACTGATTCTACTTTGGTCAAGAATTTAATGACCGATCTTGTCAATATTCATGGCATAAGATGTCCATCGTGCTGGGGGGAAAACTGGAAAAGAAAGTGTAAGATTACAAGCCTTTGCTTGAATTTGCTTAGGAGGTTGTTTTGCTGTAGCAATATTCTTCATCTTGTAAGCCAATTAGTTACTTCATATGTCAGTGCCTAAGATGGTACCTTTACTTTTATTTCATACAGTCTCTATTAAATATGATCACCCCCAAAATAAAATAGAAGAAATAATAGACTAGATTCGGCTGGGGAAATAAAGTAGTATAATTTATATTTATAAATATGTGATGTAAAATAATATAATAAGTTCCATATAAATGTAATTTGTATTTAACATACATTCCATTCTTTATATTGTGTAAGGAATATACAATTTGATAAGGCAGGGGAATAGTGCATCTCCTGTTTTATTTTCCACCAGGGTTTTGCTCAAAGTCTCCTAAAAAAGATGTCTCATCGAAGTTCCATTCCTGGTTGTGGAGTCACTTTTGAAATTGTCTCCAATATCCCAGAGGTAAGTGATCTTATAGAGTATAAATTTACCAAATACTTAAAGGAAACTATAGTAAATAGTAATAAAATCACAAAATCAGAATTTCAAGAATGTATGGAAAAAACATATTTAGAGGAAAAACATTTTAGGAAACCTAGGAGAAATCAGTCAGCATCCACTAACTGCTTACTGTGTGCACAGCAAATAAGAAGTGCTTACTGTCCTAAGTGCTGAGGGGAAAAAAGCGAGGAAAAGTCTGTCCTCTCCATCATAATGGAGAAGACAGTATGATACAATTAGGGACATACCACACACATACAGTATTGTGGGAAGGTAATGTTAGAGAGGAGAACATAAATAGATTTGAATGGGAAAGGGACCATGAAGAGCATCCTGGAGAAAATGATATTTGACCTGAGTCTAGAAGGAAGCCAGAGATTCCAAGAAGTAAGGAGAAGGAAAAAGCATTTAAAAAGGTAGAACAGCTAATATGGGAACGGAGCAGGATATGTGAGGGCCAGGATGGTTGGATCATATAGTCCCGGAGAAGAAATGAGAGTAAGGAGACAGAAAAGGATCCTGTTGTGATGAAATTCTAAAATGCCAAACAAAGGTGCTTATATTTGTTTCTAGAAGTAATTGGGAATCCTTGGAGTTTATTGGGGGCAGCTAGGTGATCCACTGGATCTCTGTCTAGCACTCTTGCTGGGCTTGGAGCCAGAAAGACTCGTCTTCCTGAGTTCAAATCTGGCCTTAAACATTTATTAGCCATGTGACCTGGGAAAGTCACTTAACCTTCTTTGCCTCAGTTTCCTTATCTGTAAAATGAGTTGGAGAACGAAATAGCAACCACTCCAGTATCTTTGCCAAGAAAACTCTAAATGGGGTCATGAAGAATCAGACACTACTGAAATAAATGAACAGCAACGAAAGGAGATTGGTAGTGGTACCATGGTCAGAGCTGTTCTTTAAGAGTATCACTTTGGCCACTTTATGGTGGATAGGGAGTTGTTGCACTAGTCTGGGTGAGAGGTGATTTGGACCTAGACCAGGATGGTAGCCATGCAAGTGGAAAGAAGTAGAGAGCTTTGAGAAGTGTAATGAAGATAGGAACAAGATTTGTCCATTGATTGACTCTGTTGGTGTTAGTGAGAATGAGTAGTATATGGCACCAAGGTCCTTAACCAGGGTGACTAGCAGGATGGTAGTGCCCTTGAATAGTAATAGGTAAGTTTGGAAGAGGAGGAGATTAGAGGGAAATATAATGAATTATTTTAGACATTCTTAATTTGTAAGGTCTTTGGGATATCTAGTTTAACATGTTCAATAAACAGTTGTTGACAGGTCTTAGACCTCAAGACAAAGACTTGGGCTAGATTTATAGTTTTGAGAATCATCAGCATGATGAATATCATTGATCTCATGAGAGCTGATGGGATGCCCAAGTGAGATAATGTGGATAAAGTAGCAGTTCTCAAACTTTTTGGTCTCAGGGCTTATTTATGTATCCTCAAAAATTATTGAGTACTTTCTCAAAGAAATTTTCTGTATGTGGATTATATCTAATGATATTTACCAAGCTAGAAGTTAAAACTTCCTAATATTATGAAAATTGTTTGACCTCATGGACCCTCTAAATGTATCTCAGGGACATGGGTTCTCAGACCACACTTTGAGAACTACTGATTTAGAGACGCAAGAGCAAGGTGCCCAGAAAAGAGCTCGGGAAGAAAAAAAGACCAAGGGGAAAAAATGTTAAAGTACTGCTTTGTTGGTATTTGATTTGAATTAAATATTCCTTTTGAAAAAAAAACCAAAACAAATTCTCACCATTCCATGGAGAAGAGCACAGATTTAATTAACAGTATTTGTCAGCAAAGAACTGTTATCATTTTTTGTTGTTGTCAAGAGCTATATAACTTGGGATTTTTAAGTCTTTTTTTTTAAATTTTAAGTGTCTTAATGTCACTTGCAGGAAATGTGTTAAATGTTTATTGATTAAAATCATTTTAACATTTGAGCAAATTTTGTTTATTTTCTTAATGATCACCTGTTGGAAACGTAACATTTGTTCTGGTGTGGTACTTAGTTTGTGTAATTAGAAGATAATTCATAGTTCATAATAGCTTTCTAAGTAATATGTTAGAACTGTGGTATTCAGCTCTTTCCTAGAACCCCTATTTCTTTCTAGTTAAAATTAACTATTTAGCCCTACTAACTGATGTATGTAATGAGCCCTCTCAAACCCATGCTCTCCCATTTGCTTTTCCACGTTGGCCCTTTCCGTTGAAGTCTTTACCTTTTCAAAGATATTCTTGGGCTATTGTCAGTCAGTTTGCTTGATTATTTGTGGATTTTTAAACAAGTGACATTATCTTTGTGCCCATCTACTGATTTCTTGAGCCCCAGTCTTTTTGTATCTTCCCAAGACACATTGTAAAGAATGCAGAGTTTTCAGGTATGGCTGAGAAAACTTCACTAATATTTTGCCATGTTTCATTTTTTCTGTACTTGAAGCTTCCCTGTCTTTTCACTTTTATTTAAAATTGTTTTTATTCCTCTTCACGTGAATTGACTTTTAAAGGAAAGAATCATGTGGGAAATTGCTTAAGGATAAATGGCATAGCCCTAACTGGCAAGCTATGAATATTCAGCTTTTAATGAAATATAAGTTGGCAAACAATAGTATTTCCCCATTATAAAATATTTCAGATGAAAAAAGAGAGAAAAATCCAAAGAAGAATTTATATTCTAATTACAGTTTAGATATGATTATTTATTAAATCAGAATGAAAGCCCAACTGAGAAAATAAATTTCATTATACCATAAAAGAGCTATGGAAAACAAGGTCAAAGCTTACATTGCAGAAACTATCATTAAAAAAAAAATTCAGCATAGAAGGGTGGTTTTAAAATTTGAGAAGTGCAGCTCCTTTTAATATAAATAGTAAGCATTTTATACTATTCCAAGTTATAATGCTAAGGATGCGAAGCCAAAAATGCAGCACTCCTTGCCTTCAAGGAGCATTTTATTCTTGTGGGAAAGTTGTTCAGCATTGCTCAACAACTAATGTTGCATTACCATTACTTACCAGATTTGCTCAAAACAAGCTGGTACTTTAATATAAGTACTCCTCAACTTACAATTTCCCCCTGACTGGGAAACATCTCTTCATGGACGTGTGGCTAGCTGATACTTAAAGGAAAGGAATACCTTCATGTGAAAGCTTCATGAGGGATATTTTCCTAAGCAGTTGAGTCCCTATGTTTCCATGAAATGGGAGCCAGTGCTTCTTGAAACTGTGATGAGAGAAGATGCATTTCCAGAGCACACCTTGCTTGGAGCTTCAGGCTCCTGAGGCCTGGGATATGGGTGAACAGTGAACATGGGTCTGCCTCCCTTCAGGACTGTTCCCTATCCAGTCTCCTTCATTACTCCTCCCTTGTCTCCACTGCTTCCTCCATCCCCTGAATTCCTCAGGATCCTCCTTTGTGCCTTCATCCTCTGTGGTGGAGAGACAGGTTCCACAAGATTTTTTCCTGGTTGTGTACTATAGTTCACAGCTACCTTAGAGGAAAGTATTATCACTGAGCTAGCTCGCATAAATCTATGCATACCTTTGTAGAATGTGGTATTATATAATGACAGGCAGAAATTAACAGAATAACGTTATTGAAGATATTTAGCATTTCAGTGAAGTTTTCATATATATGTGTATGCAAATATGTAGAGAGAGATAGTAAAAATATATGTAGCATTTCAGTTATCAGATTATAAATAAATTTTTGAGGCTATCCTGAGAACTTAAACACCAATTATATAATATTTTTCTCTATGAAAATATTTCAAATTACAGATAACTGACTTACAAGTGAGATTCTTGGAAGATAATTCTACTTAATTTGAGAACTTTCTGTATGTGCTTATATTCCTCTTATTGTACAAACTAAAAAGTTTTAAAAATAGTTTCTCCAGTGGAGCTATTAATTTTAATGGAAAAAAATTTTCCATTTTCCAGGATGCTCAAGGAGCAGAGGAACGAGAAGCATTAGCAAGAATGGCAGCTAATGTTGAAAACCCGGCCTCAGCAGACTCAGAGGCCTATATTGAAAAATACTTGCGGAGTGTTCTGGCCGTTGAAAACCTCCTTACTTTGGATCGTCTTCGTCAGGTCTGACAATAGAATGACCTAACTCCATGCTGGTTGGGTTTTGTTTTGTTTTGTTTTTTTAAACTGCTTATGGGTCCTCATTATAATAGCGATTGTTTAGCTGAATTAAATACATTCACTTCAACTTCTCATCCACTAAATCTCTCAGAACATAGGTTACTTCTGGGAAAATTACTGCTGAGAGGATTGGGCAGGAAAGGAGGATTTCGTTTATTCTTGTTATAAAAGTGTTTTCAAATCTCTTTGAAAGGAAGTACTATTGCTGACCATCTCCAAAATTTTTAACAGGGCCCTTATCTTGACTAAGCAGAAATGTCTTTTGCAGAGTTAGGGTCCCTCAAGTAAGTAGATTTTTAGAAATGTTTAATAAGAGTCCAATCAAATAAATAAATTCTCTAGGTAATCTTTAAACCTCATTTTAGCTAGTAGTTTCAAGCCTTTTAACAGAACTACTAATAGAATGCAAAATGTAACTTTCAGATTCTTTTTTCTCCTGACCACTTTCTGGTCAGTGAAATGGCCAAAACCCTGACAGATGGAGAGGGAAGTAGGCACATGCCTTATATAATTCTCAGACTATTTAATTGATTACTAAATAGTCTGAAGTTGACTGTAATTAGGTGCTTTGGGCATATAAAGTAAGAGGCATTACTTGAATGATTTTGTATGCATTTGTATCTGTGGTGGACCAAAGGAAAAATTTGATCTGAGCAATACTTCTGATATGAATTTTTCTCATTATGGATTTATAATTCACAGGAAGTTGCTGTGAAGGAGCAGCTGACAGGAAAAGGAAAGCTGAATAGGAGGAGTATTAGCTCTCCAAATGTGAACCGAGTAAGCTCATTAATGTTCTTTTCCTCTGACTTAGGGAACAATTACAATATGGAGGGGATGGAACGTGGGATGCCTTAGCAAGGGAAGGGAGCTCTTGTTCCTTCTGGATATATAAAGGTTGCTGAATGGGGTGTTGCCACCCTTGGTTCTGATTAATCCCAGCTCTGTTACTAATTAAGCATGTGCCCATGGGAACAATATTTTTTGCTGTAGCAGAAAGAACACTTAATTTGGAGTCAGAAGGTTTGGTCTCAACTTTGCCACTTAGAAGACCTGTGGCATTTAACCTGGCTTATCTGTAAAATGGGCATAATACTACTCGTACTTCCAACCCCAAAGAGTCAGAGGGAAATGCTGTATCAGCCATCAAGCAGTACACAAGTGGGAGCTGTTTCATGTAGCATGTAAAGGCTGTTAAACTCTGCTTTTATTTATGGCTCTTCAACTTCCTGCATATCCAGCCTTTCACATGGTTCAGTATCTGGAACCAGTAAGATTGTAGTCATTGAAAGGTACATTACTATCTGTTTTGCCACTGCAACCCTAAGGACCATGGGGCCTTTTCATCAGACTTGCAGCTAAAATGTCACCTGTGTCTTGTCTCCCTACCTTAGAATGTGACATCCTTGAGTACTGGATTATTTTTCTTTTCTATTTGTTTCCCCAACATTTAGCTCAGTGTTTTGTAAACAGTAAGTGCTTAATTGCTGCTTATTAATTCATTTAAAGTTTGGCATTTCAGTTCTCTTGTCTTTCTTCAGCTATGAAATGATGGTTTAAACTAGATTATCTTTCTTATCTCCTCCAACTCTAATTCTCAATCAGTCCCACATTTTTAATGAATATTAAATTCACGTTCATAGAAAAGTAACCACTCACTGGTGTTATTTTTATCTTTTCAGCTCTCTGGAAGCCGACAAGATCTTATTCCGACATACAGTCTAGGTAGTAACAAGGTAAGCATTTAATAATCCTTTTTTCTGTTAAGAGGATTATTATGGAGATTTTAGAAAAATAAACCCATTTCTTTTTGAACTTTCATCTCAAACATCACATGCTTAATTTTCACGTTAATTTTTTACTTTCCCCCCAACCCCTTTTAATGCTCTTTTACTGTACATGCAGAGATGTAATGTGTATATAATAGAAAGAGGGCTGAATCTATAAATAGAAGACCTTGGTTTTGTTGAATTTTAACTCTGAAATGTAGGAGTATTATGACCTTGGGTCGTTTAACTTCCCTGAAATTTACTTTACTCATCCATAAAATGGGGTGGTCCTTTTTGTACCTCAGGAGATTGTTGTGAGGAAAGTATTTTGTAAGTTGTAAAATGTTTGTGTGTGTGTCTAAATACGCACACACATGCACATTTACTCATTCGTTCAGTTTTTAAAAATATGAGCTTTTATGTCTTTCCTAGGAAAAGATTTATTTCTTTCTAACTTCTAACCACTCTATTATAAGTAGATACTTCCAGATCTTTTGTGATTGAGATTGAGTAATGATTCTTTTTTTTAGTGATCAGTTGAAAATATTATATATAGTTGTGTGTAGACAAGATAGTCAACCCTGGTATGTACAATAAAATAATTATGTCAGTGGAAAACTTATGAGCAAGAATGAAATTACACCTGAAAAATGACACTGGTTTGTTAGTGTATGTATAACTTTGCTTCTTTGGACAAAAATAATTGAAAATAGAGGTAAATGATGTGATACTGTCAACTTGCAATGTATTTGCTGGCATAAGCACACTAGGATAGCTTTCTTATAAAGAATTAATGAGTTATGATGGGATCTGTGAGTTTTAAAATTTTTATTTAATATTTTAAAAACCAATTCAATATAATTGTTTTCCTTCTGTAATCCTAAGTATTACATTTAAAGACATTAATCTGAAATGGAATCCATAGGAGATTGCCACCAAAAATGTTAAGAACCCTTGCATTGAAGGAGAACATCCTCTGAAAGTTGTACAGTGTGTTTGACACATATCACCATGTGGAGTCGGCCATTTTGTGTTTTGTCCAGTTGAGGTCCTTGGTTTTCTCTATGCTTTGTATTATATAGATACACACTGTCAACTCACTATTACTTACCTATGGTTAATATTGTGCCAAACTCAACAAATACTGTTTTATTCTGCGTACAACAACTAAATCTGCTAAAGGGTCACACGTATGTAAGAATGATCAACATTGGTATATTTTATTAATTTGCCGTTCCTTGATGAACATTAGCCACTTGACAGTCATGACACATTCCAGCAGACTACCTTTCACTTAGGAAGAATAGAAAATCCCTGTCCTTGTGTGTATATTCCTACTTTCTCCTTCCATTTAAAGTTATAAATTTAAAGATAGTACCAAGTAAACCTTCATGGAAAGATATCACCAAGACATTCATGTGGGAAAGGCAGAGAATCGTTTTAAAATTATCCAGCTTGCTAGCTTTGCATTTGTTGTTCTTCAGTTGTTTCAGGTCTGTTTGCCTCTTTGTGACCCCATTTGGGGTTTTCTTGGCAAAGGTCCTGGAGTGCTTTGCCATTTCCTTCTCCAGCTCATTTTACAGTTGAGGAAACTGAGACACAGAGGGTTCAATGACTTGCCAAGGGTCACACAGTTAAAAAGTGTCTGAGATCAGATTTTAAGGCGAGAAAATGAGGCTGCCTGACTCTAGGCCCAGCGCTATCCACTGTGTCACCTTGCTGCCCTAAGTTGCTTTAGGGCTTTGTTATTTTTATGATTGGATATGGATGCCAAAGGCCTAGGTTTGAAACTGGATTGCCACTTTCCTGCTGTGTGACTTTCTTATCCCTCAGTTTCTTCATCTTTAAAACAAGGTTAATGAGACCTTTTGGGCCTCATTTGAGAGCTTTTGAGGGGAGACATGAAGTGATGTAAGCTGCTCTGTAAATCTCAATTTATTATTATTAAATGGCGGCTATCATTGTATCTCTCCAGGCCTCCGTTTCTTCGTCTACAAAATAAAAATACTCCTCCCTGCCCTGCCTTTTTCATAGCAGTGTGCTAACAAAATAACAGTGTTTGTGAAAGTACTTTGAAAACTGTAAAGTGCCACCTAACTAGAAAGTATTCTTCATTATATCCTAGAGGGTGAGCCACCCTTCCTCAACGTGCCCACCTCTCCACCCACAAAAGGGGGTTAGATTAGAATATTATCTTTAGAGACTGACTGGCAGGTACCAGTCTAAGATGACTAAGGCTAAGATAAACTGTGATCTTCTCAGTTTTGTCATAACGTCTATGATGGGGATGCTCTCGTAGAAAAGTCATGGAAAACAGAGAACCAAAAAATAAGCGTTCCATGATTGGCTGACATGAGCATCCATTCCTTGGCCATGTATATCCTTAAAATGAAGAAAGGTACATTAAACTATTACAGCTTACAGACTGAATCTCTCCCAAGTTCATCTTACTCTCTTTGAGCTGTTAATCTAAGCAAACCTCAGCTATTCACTTTTCTTTTCTGAGAGGCTTTCTCTATGAACAAGATAATGTGCTGACCAAACAATATGAGAGTTGGATCCACTGAGAAATTATTGTCATCTAAATAAATCAGTGGTAGAGGGGTGTGTGTGTGTGTGTGTGTGTGTGTGTGTGTGTGTGTGTGTGTGTATGTATGTATCAATCACTTAGGAATTTTTTTAATGTGAATCAGTTACCCAGACTAATCATGGAAGGCATTGATAAAATTGAGCACCTAAGCACGCGTATCTATGGATCAGGCCTTTAATGTGAATTCATCCCATCTGGGTGTTGTCAGGCTAGGAGACCCAATCTGAGTAGCCAGTCATTCTCCCTTTTCCCTGCCAAACTCTGCACTTTTTTCCTTTAACTACCAGATACGAAAACTTGAGGGAATAATAGTGTTTGTTTAGTTCATTAAATTAAAATTTAGTGCTTCAGGTGCCTGTAATTTTGACAACATCCTCTATGTCTTAGTAGGCAGTCTTTTCAGAGATACTGAGAGAAGGTTATAAACATTTTTAAGTGCCTTCTCTGTTCCAGGCATTGTCCTAAGGCCTTTACAAATATCTCATTAGATCTTCACAACAACCCTGGGAAGGAGTAACTGTCATTATCCCCGTTTTACAGTTGAGGAAACTGAGGCAAACATAAGGAAAGTGATTTGCCCATGGTCACACTGCTAGTAAGTGTCTGAAGCCAGATTTAAGCTCAGGTTTTCTTGACTCCAAACCCAGCATCTGATACACTATACCACCTAGCTGCTACAGATATTAAGGCCAAGACTTTGAAAAATTTAGCTATGCTTAATGATCAGAAACAGTCCATTACTAGTCCTGAATTCAGAGCCCTTATGGCTTGGTGTAGGACTTGCTAAGAATTTTGTTGTGCTTGAATTGTCTTCAGAAACTAAGAATTATCTCCATTCCACAAAAGGGCATTATAGTAGAACTTTAGTCAAAGAACTCATTAATGAGAGTGAACAAATTTATTTGGGCAGCATAAAGTTATTGTTATGTATGTAAAGAATATTCACAAAGTTCACTCCTATTCCAGCCCTCCCCCCCACCCCCCAAATATAGGTCTGAGGAAAACATTCTATTTTTCCAATTAGTATTACCCCTCCAGGAGCAGAAATCAGGGTGGAAGACAGTCATATAAACTATAAAAGACCTTAGCCATTGAGTTTAATAAACAGCACACCTAGTTTTGTTATTCTCGTGGTTGGAGACATAAAGATGAAAAATTTCAGCCCCAGCATCAGAAAGGTAACACTCAGATCCAACCCACATACCTTATTAATAAATGAAGAATCTGGGGCCTAGAGAGGCAAAGTTACCTTTGAGATCTATGTATGAAGTTGGTGGCAGAGCTAGACTAGATTCTAGGTATCTTAATATAATGGGCAGCTAGATGATGCAACAGATAGAGCACCAGGGCTGGAGTCAGGAGGACCTAAATTCAAATTTGACCTCAGACCCTTACTAGCTATGTGACCTTAGGCAAGTCACTTCACCTCATTTGCAATTTCCTCATCTGGAACATGAGCTGGAGAAGGAAATGGCAAACCACTCCAGTGTCTCTGCCAAGAAAACCCCAAATGGGTTCATGAAGAGTCCAACACTCCTTAAAGAATCAACAACAATAACAACAAATCTTGATATCCACCTAGTGTGACTTTCATATATCACTGCCTTCTCTTTTTGCTTATTTCATTTATTCATTCTCCACACATTTTTGAGGCTTCTTGCGTAACTAGCCCGTGAGAAATAAGAAAATGGAAAACATAATCAAGCCCCAACCTCTTTGACCTTTATGGATTCATTGTTGGCCCAAAGCAGAAGTGTCAGATATGCTCAGGGACCAACTTCAAATGTTGCCTGATCCAAATTAAAGTATAATTGGGAAATATTTAACACAATAAAGACAAATATAGTAGAGCATAGATAATGCTAATTTGTGTTTTTTAAAGTCAGGCAGCCTGCAGATATCCTTATGTATCGTTTAGTGGCCTCCTGTTTCTATTTGAGTTTAACACCACTGGGCTAGAGAAAATGAGTATATCATGGGGCATAAAAAGCATGATAAAGGCTTACTTCTGCCTGGACTAGAGAGCCCAGAGACCAAGCCCTTTTGGACCTGAGTGGAGAAACATTATAAGGCTTGTAGTTGAAAGGTTACCAATTCTCTTCTTTCTAAGAGTGCTAGAGATGGGTTGACCAGTGCTGTACCATTCACCCACTATGTGGTACATTGGGAAGATCATCTTCTGTGCCTATTACTTTGAGACATATTTTCTGAAATAGTTCTATGTTGTATCTAGCCACTGTTTCAGGAAATATTTGAAAAAAATTAAAGAAAGGGTTCATCTAGTCCTCTGATTTTCTTGCTTTGACTGGTATTTTTCATTAGATAGGAAAATGGGTAATTATTATGTTCATGCCATCATCATAGAGTCAGTAATATGTTACCAGTCAGGACTACTACAGCCCACCTTGAAATAGGACTTGATATGGGCCATTTAGCAAGAGTGGTGATATTCACCAAATTTGACCTTTAGGAGGCATGCAAGCTGGCTCAAATGAAATGTAACTGTTAGGAGAAGTTTGTCTTAATAGACCTAGAACAGCCTATTTGAATAATAGGATGTGCAGTACTACCCCAATCTTTAAGAGGTTTTTGAACTCAGTGTTGTAAGACTTTTTGGATCAGAGATGGTTATTTATTTCAAAGATATCCTTATTGAACTTGCTGGATCCCATGACACCAAATTGACCATTTGCCAAGCATGAAAGGCTCTCAGCAAGTCAGGGCCATTCTGTTCTGGAGAACTCTCCATTGTAATAGACCTCCTTGACTGGGTGGGATATTGTCGCTGCTTTATCCTTAGGTTTTCTGCCTCGGTGGTCCCTCTCACCAATCTGTTGAAGCTCTCCAAGGCTTTTGAGTGGATCTAAGAGATAGAGGGTGCATTTGATGTCCTGAATAACCGGTACCCTAGCACCTTAATTTAGCTGGATCCAAAGAAACAGTCCTTTCTATTTCTGATGCTTCCAGCCTTGCTGCCACTTCCTCAATACTTTCCTTACATGTCTCAGCCTTCTGTGTTGTTCTTTCACAAATAAGTGAGTGAGTCAAAAAGGACCCGGGAGAAGGAGCTACTCATAATCAGAGCTATATTTGAGATGGTGAAGCACCATACTGATATCTCATCCTTTTTCACTCTAGTTAAAATCACCAAGAGCTTATGACTGAATAGACAGCCTGCCCCATAAGTTGAGGAATATCTGGCTGTTCAATTAATGTCAGATGCTGGGCATTATTTTTCAGTAGTTTCTTCTTCATTGTTCCCTGTGTGTCTGGGTACTGCAATTTGTGAGCAGACGTTCTTAGCAGGATAGAGCTATTGAAAGAGTGCTAGATCTGAGTTTGAATCTTACCTTGGCCACTTGCAGCCTATGTGATCTTAAGGCATGCCATTTGATCATGAGGTACCATTTTTCCATCTATAAAATGAAGGGGTTGGGCTACAAAACCTCTTGGTTTCCTTTTCACTCTTACTTCGCAATCCTGTTTGTGTCAGAAAACCTAAAATGATACATTTTATGCATTCATCACCTCAAAAGGCCATAGTCCATGGAGCCACTAAATCTCATCTCAGGAGGTTTCTTTTACCAGTCTCCAGGAACGCAAGCCAGAAATCGGGCATGTTGAGGAGCTAGCTACCCTTGTATGTCTGCAGCTTCTTTCCCCATGCATCTTTGACTCACTCGTAGCTGCCTCCCAAATCCTTTATGCAAAGGTAGCATTGCTTCAGTTTTCTCTGTTAGGATCCACGTCTCCTTCGCAGGCAGACACATGCAAAATGCCCCAGACTATTTAACACTCAGTTGAATAGTCAAATAAAAGATAGTATTATGTTTGGTTCAAATTATTTGATGTGTACATCTTATTTCAGCAACAGTATTCAAAAGGAGAGAAAGGTCTGCTTATCACAGGTAATTGTAGGCCCTGTAAAACTGTTGGACTTATCAAGACAGAAGCTCCAGTTTGGGGTTCCAAAAATCTGATTGCTGTTCATAAACATCACCCATTGCATTGCCCTCGATCTCCCAGCAGTCCTGGTCTTCACTTAGCCCTCACTGGAATAGTGAGGAGGAATAGTGGGAAGAGTGTCTCTGGCTTAGGATCTGTTCAGGTAAGAAAAAAAGTCCATCTCCAGGAAACCTTTCTTTATACTAGCAGGTGGATGGGGCTTCTAGAGATGGCTGCTTGGCATGAACTGAAGGAATGTTGAAAATTTTGGCAGTGGGAACTTTTCTTCCTAGGCATGATTTGGGTAGGCTTGTGGCAACAATTTTTATTTAGCTACTTCTAAAAAAGGAAGGACTCCCAGTGGGGCTGAGTAGACTGACAATGAGTTGGGGGCACTGGGATCACATTTTAGAGGTTCTGTCTTTGTCTTAAGGACAGGAGGATGTCAGTGGTCTATGTTCTCCTAAACAAGTTGGTGTTTTTGTTTTTAATAATAACAATGTTAGCTAACCTTTATATAGTTCTTAAAGTTTACAAAACACTTGCCATTTTATTCTATTTGATATTCACAACAACCCTTTGAAGTAGGTGTTGTTATCAACATTATCCATGAGTAAATTGAAAGTAAGAGAAGCTTAGTAACTCATAATATCTGAGCCAGGATTTGAATTCAGGTCTTCTTGACTCCTAAGTTCTTCACCATCAAAATATCTTGTCTCTGATGTACTAATGAGAAGAGAAAGAGAGCTTATTATGTGAGCTTGCTGCCTAGTCTTTGATGGATTAGGGGGAAAGGGTTTATAATCTAAGCTTTGAACTAAGTTGGAACAGACAGTGTCTCCCCATCCCCCGTCCCCTTTACTTACCAATTCCAGACTGATTTGTATTAACAAATTTGTCTTTCTGAAGTGCAACATCTTCCCCTCAGTCACTCAGTTCCCTTGATGTTAGTTCCTTTATTCTTTTAATCAGACCAACATTCAATTGAGGCAAACAGCCCTTTGATA
The DNA here is from genome assembly GCF_028372415.1 of Notamacropus eugenii. Classification (NCBI taxonomy): domain Eukaryota; kingdom Metazoa; phylum Chordata; class Mammalia; order Diprotodontia; family Macropodidae; genus Notamacropus; species Notamacropus eugenii. The sequence continues at coordinate 608,786,433 of NC_092872.1, read as the reverse complement.
TAGGAGTTAGGATTGGTTGAAAGGTTGAGGTATGTATGACAGCAAAAAAATCTGGCTTGGTGTGGCCCCATAGGTTGCCAGTGCCTGAGTAAGAATATTAAGACTAGTTTGCAGGGCCCAGTCTCTCCAGTCCAGCTTAATTTAGTTTCCAGTCTCCATTTGTCTCCCACTAAATGGAGTATGAAAATAGAATAAGTTCAGAACATGTCTGCTGATGGCAGGTCATAAGATTTAGAGCTCACGGGGACCTTAGAGATAACCTAGTCCACCCCTCCTTATTTTCTTGATGATGTAATTTCAAGCTCTCCAAGGGAAAGTGACCTGCCCAAGGTCATCTAAATAGTCAGCTGCAAAACTGTAGTTCAGATCCAAGTCTTCACGCCAAGTCCAATATTGTTTTCACTATATCACATTTCTTCTTCTGAGACTCCTGGTCTCATTCCCTGGGCTCTCATCCTCCCCTCTCCTTCTCCATTTTTATTACGGTTGGATACTGTAGAATTTGGGGATTTTTCTAGTGCTAGAATGTCTGGAATCCACTTTTTCCTCCTTTCCCAATCCCTAGCATTATCTTATTTTTATATCCCATAGTGACATAAAAGGCATTCTGATATTTGCTGAATTAAATTGGAGTAGGCAACTCCTGAATAGCTTGCTAAAACCAGTCCAGCCATGGCAAAACAAGCAGCCTAATTTCTCTTCCTCTCTCATCCCCAGAATGTTTATTGCTCAGGTTTAATATAGTAGAGGAATATGAGATCAGAGCCTAGATTTCAGATTAGGGTAGTAGGCATAAAATGGTGGTCTTTCACTTTGAAAACTGAATGAGATTAGCCAAGCACAGAGAGGCAAAAAAAAGCCGATCCTGTGTGAAGCTGTTCATTTTCCATGTTTGTCAAATAAAGGAATTTTTAACTGAGATTTTTCTTTTTCTTTTTTTTTTTTTTGAAACCTTAGCAATAGAAAAGGAAGGCCACTAAGGGCAAACTTCACAAGAGGCTATTGAAAACCTTTTTCACTATCTAGCCTTTTAAAAAATCTAGCAGATTGCTTTAACTCTTGCTTTACTGATATCAAGGTCATTTGATTTGATATCCTCCAGCTCTGTTCCCTTCCCCCGCAAAAAGCAAAAACAACAGCTTCTCTGTATTTTCAGCCCAATTAGTCCATGTCCTGCGTATGGACTGATCTGAGATCAGAGTTGTCTAGGAGGAGATCAGATTAAATCACATTTAGTAAATTACTCCGTGGTTTCTGTGGCTCCAAGGTACATGTTGCTCAGTCTTTTTAACATCCATATTTTCTCATTGGCTTCAGCTGGCATCAGTATTCTCCTCTTTGATTATGGATCCTGGAACCAGGATTCATATTGTATAAAAACTAAAAATGAAATTGAGCCAAAGGGCGATGGAAGGACTCATGGGTAAGTAGGTTGTGTTTTTTTGTAGTCATGTTGTTAGCAATAATGACTGTATATGATAAATGGCATACATAAAAGACAGCCCCACATAGGTGTGACTGGAAGAAGGAATGGATCAATTATGAAGGGGACAGGTAAGCAGTTTCTTTGTTGCACTGGTCCCCACAAAATAGAAAAATAATTTTACTCCCTTAGGGTTGTTTTTTTCTCTTAAAAGGTTTTCCTCCTATCTCTTATATTTTGACTTCAGTCATCCCTTCCCTCTCATGGTCTTCAGTATCCCTCCTCCCCCTCTTCCCTTCTTCCCTCTCTTGTTCTGAGGTCTCAGCCATCCTTTAGAAACTACGAGCATGCCTTTGCTCAGTCCCACGACTGTTTCAAGACATGGGATTCTCTACTTTGGTCCACATCTAGAATGAATAGTTCTTCATCCCCACTCACTCTCTCTTTAGTTCCTCTCAATCTAGCTTCCACAACCACCACTTTCCTGAAACTGCAGGAAAATGTCACCCAGGAATGCTTCAGTTAGCATTTTTTTCTCATTTTGGGTTAGGCCTGACCCAAGGCTAATCCAGTCATTAAAGCTGAGGGTCAAAATCCAACAAAGCACTCACAAATCATAAAATGCAATAAAATCTGCTTTACTAAGCCTAATGAAAAGAGTACAGCTTCAGAGTTAAAAGGCTTTAAGATTTCCTTCTCTACCTCCATAGTAACCAGTCTGCTAGGTCAACAAGACATTCCTGTAGGACAGCAAATGCTTAGGTAAAACTGTCAGCACTGATTCCCACTTGATGGAGGTTTCTTAAGCTTTAGACCAGGGGTGGGAACCTGCAGCCTTGAGACCACATGTGGTCCTCTAGGTCCTCAAGTATGGCCCTTTGACTGAATCCAAACTTCACAGAACAAATCCCCTTCATAAAAGGATTTGTTCTGTGAAACTTGAACTCAGTCAAAAGGCCACACCCAAGGACCTAGAAGGCCACATGTGTCCTTGAAGCCACAGGTTCCCCACCCCTGTTCTAGCCTCTGGACTCTCTTCAGTTTATTCTTACATTTTCATTCTTGCTAGCACCATCTTAGTCTAGGGCTTTTCATCTCTCACTTAGAATATTTCAGTGGATCTCTAAGCAGTCTTCTAAGTAGTTTGCATTGTACATATTTGTGCAGAGCTATATGTGGCAAAACTGGGAAAGAGGGGGAGGGGCTTGCAAAAAAGCAAAACAAAACAAATTTTAGGTTTGATGTAAGGAAATATTTCCTAACAAGGATTAGGTTGACAGAGAATGGTGCGAGTTCATGTTACTGGAAAAGTTCAGCTTTTGTAGGTATGTTATAAATCAGACTCTGTGAGTTGGAGTAAATGACCTTTGAGCAGGAGTATGCTCAAGCCAGCTCACACTGCCTGGTGATAGTGTTTACACCTTGAGAAACCAGGAAAGGCTATGAATCAAGGCTTAGTTTATTGTCTGATACTGTTGATTGTCTAGACTTAAGAAAGTGAGAGAGAAAATGTTAATCATGCTTATTAAAGCAAGTGTGTCACATGCACATTTTTCCTCTTCTTCGGAGAGGTGATTGCCAAACATTTACCTGCATACTGCTACCTCTGATGTACTTTCCAACCATGAGATTCTGAGTTTAAATAATTCTTTAATTCTAGTGTATGTCTTAGCATTGTAAACTCCTAGAGAGCAGAGATCATGTCTTTGTGTCTCTGTTAGCACTTAGTGCACCACCTTGCCCATAGTAGGCACTTACTGTCTGTGGCATCGAATTGACAGCATAGTATGTGATGTGGTTAAAAAGGGAATCGTGGGGGGCGGAGCCAAGATGGCGTAGTAGAAAGACGCACATACACATAGCTCCGAACCCACAACCCATAGAACAACTACAAAGAAGTAACTCACGGCGAATTCTGCACCCAGAGGCCACAGAACATTGGAGCGAGGGAGATTTCTGTTCCGGAGAGACCTGCAAACCTCTCGTAAAAGGTCCTTCGTGCCGCGGACTGGGCGCCGGGACTGGGAGCTGAGTACAGCCCGGCCGCAGCACAGAGAGGAAAAGATCCGAGCGGGCTTCAGGGACGGGATCTCCAGCGGCCGCACAAGTACCTCCACCCACAGGTGACGGGGGTCTGTGAGAGAGTCCCTTTGGCGGGTCGAGAGGGGAGTGGGGTGCCCCCATGGCTCGGGCCCCCTCGGGAGACAGAAGCTGAGGGGCAGCGGCAGACCAGGGCTCCCCAAGCAGGCAGGAGCCTGGATCCATTGTTGAAGGTCTGTGCATAAACTCCCTGAGGGAACTGAGACTGAGAGGCAGCCCTGCCCTCACCTGAGCATCTGAATTTAATCTCACACTGAATAGCAGCCCTGCCCCCGCCCAAAGCCCTGAGGCTGGAAGCAGTATTTGAATCTCAGACCCCAAACACTGGCTGGGAGGATCAGGAGGTGAGGTGGGTGTGAGGAAAATATTCAGAGGTCAAGTCACTGGCTGGGAAAATGCCCAGAAAAGGGAAAAGAAATAAGACTATAGAAGGTTACTTTCTTGGTGAACAGGCATTTCCTCCCTTCCTTTCTGATGAGGAAGAACAATGCTTACCATCAGGCAAAGACACAGAAATCAAGGCTTCTGTGTCCCAGCCCACTCAATGGGCACAGGCCATGGAAGAGCTCAAAAAGAAATTTGAAAATCAAGTTAGAGAGGTGGAGGAAAAGCTGGGAAGAGAAATGAGAGACATGAAGTCAAAGCATGAACAGCAAATCAGCTCACTGCTAAAGGAGACCCAAAAAAATGTTGAAGAAAATAACACCTTGAAAACTAGCCTAACTCAATTGGCAAAAGAGGTTCAAAAAGCCAATGAGGAGAAGAATGCTTTCAAAAGCAGAATTAGCCAAATGGAAAAGGAGATTCAAAAGCTCACTGAAGAAAATAGTTCTTTCAAAATTAGAATGGAACAGATGGAGGCTAATGACTTTATGAGAAACCAAGAAATCACAAAACAAAACCAAAAGAATGAAAAAATGGAAGATAATGTGAAATATCTCATTGGAAAAACAACTGACCTGGAAAATAGAGCCAGGAGAGACAATTTAAAAATTATGGGCCTACCTGAAAGCCATGATCAGAAAAAGAGCCTAGACATCATCTTTCATGAAATTATCAAGGAAAACTGCCCTGAGACTCTAGAACCAGAGGGCAAAATAAATATTCAAGGAATCCACAGAACACCGCATGAAAGAGATCCAAAAAGAGAAACTCCTAGGAACATTGTGGCCAAATTCCAGAACTCCCAGGTGAAAGAGAAAATATTGCAAGCAGCTAGAAAGAAACAATTCAAGTATTGTGGAAATACAATCAGGATAACACAAGATCTAGCAGCTTCTACATTAAGGGATCGAAGGGCATGGAATAGGATATTCCAGAAGTCAAAGGAACTAGGACTAAAACCAAGAATCACCTACCCAGCAAAACTGAGTATAATACTTCAGGGGAAAAATTGGTCTTTCAATGAAATAGAGGATTTTCAAGCATTCTTGATGAAAAGACCAGAGCTGAAAAGAAAATTTGACTTCCAAACACAAGAATGAAGAGAACCATGAAAAGGTGAACAGCAAAGAGAAGTCATAAGGGACTTACTAAAGTTGAACTGTTTACATTCCTACATGGAAAGACAATATTTGTAACTCTTGAAACATTTCAGTATCTGGGTACTGGGTGGGATTACACACACACACATGCACACACGCACACACACATAGAGACAGAGTGCACAGAGTGAATTGAAGAGGATGGGATCATATCTTAAAAAAAAAATGAAATCAAGCAGTGAGAGAGAAAGATATTGGGAGGAGAAAGGGAGAATTGAATGGGGCAAATTATCTCTCATAAAAGAGGCAAGCAAAAGACTCATTAGTGGAGGGATAAAGAGGGGAGGTGAGAGAAAAACATGAAGTCTACTCTCATCACATTCCACTAAAGGAAAGAATAAAATGCCTACTCATCTTGGTATGAAAACTTATCTTACAATACAGGAAAGTGGAGGATAGGAGGATAAGCAGAGTGGGGGGGGATGATAGAAGGGAGGGCATGGGGAGGAGAGTGCAATTTGAGGTCAACACTCATGGGGAGGGATAGGATCAAAAGAGAATAGAAGTAATGGGGGACAGGATAGGATGGAGGGAAATATTGTTAGTCCTATACAACACAACTATTATAGAAGTCATTTGCAAAACTACACAGATTTGGCCCATATTGAATTGCTTGCCTTCCAAAGGGAAGGGGTGGAGAGGGAGGGAGCTAAAGAAGTTGGAACTCAAAGTGTTAAGATCAACTGTAATGTTCTTACCACTAGGAAATAAGAAATACAGGTAAAGGGGTATAGAAAGCTATCTGGCCCTACAGGACAAAAGAGAAGACAGAGACAAGGGCAGAGAGGGATGATAGAAGAGAGAGCAGATTGGTCATAGGGGCAATTAGAATGCTTGGCGTTTGGGGGGGGAGGGGAGAAAAGGGGAAAAATTTGTAACCCAAAATTTTGTGAAAATGAATGTTAAAAGCTAAATAAAAAGAAAAAAAAAAGACAAAAAAAAAAAAAAGGGAATCGTTTTCTGGGGGTAATGTGAAATGTGTATGACTAGACTCTGAATAGAGGGGCTTCACTTCAAACACTTGGGGTTATGAACAAGGAAGGGTGAGGTGAAAAAAAATTATTAGCTTATTCAGCATAATGTTTCTGGAGACCTGAAACTGTTGTGTAGAGGTAAAGAACCATCTCTTTGATGTCAAGTTAGTGAGTGCTGTTCATCATTCCATTTTTTGTTATCCTTCCCTTTGAAACAAAATTCTGTCCTATTCCAAAGACATTTGAGAGATGAAAGCACCCCCATTCTTGCATGATAACTGCTGTACACTGTTGGCATGTCTACTTCCTCAAGGTTAAGAGGATTGTTAGGGTAGACTGACAGAAATGAAAACATTCTTTCATTTGTCATTATGAGCAGGGTTACAGATATATTTGGATTATCAGAACTCTATATATTTCTTTTTCAATATTCCCTTTTGAAAGGTTTGGAGAGATGAGAAATTAAGAGCTATTGTTCTTATTCAGGGTCTGCTAGTAACATTATTGGGGTATGGGTGGGGGGTGGGTAGGGTGCTGCCAACTGGGAAAAATGAGCTGTGAAGTTAGTGGAGCCTTGAATGTGCCTTGCAGAAAAGGTGATACCTGTACTATTCGTCACTGGATGATTATACACCAAGCAGCCATGGTGTGGACTCTAAATCAGCTATTTAGTTTCCTTCCTAAGGGACACAGTGTCAGCTGCCAGCCAAGAAGGAAAAATCTAGGATATAAAAATAAATCTATTCCAAAATTAAGTGAGATGTCTTAGAAACAACCTTGTATCAGCTTGACACTGCATATATACCAAGTGTGAATCTTTTTTTCCCTTGGGAGGCTCAGACGACCATTGACCTTAGCATTCAATCATTTGTCTGAAGTAACTCAGAAAACACAAAACTGTAGTTTCCCAGACAAATAATTAGATATAAATGTAAAAAAGCCACATTAATATAACATTAAAGTGTGTAAATCAAAGTGTGATTCATAGTAGCATGACCTATGCTACCATGGAGCATTTCAGAGTTAATGGGTTCCCTAAGTATTCAAATTTAGGCACTTATTACCTGTATGTCTTGTATAACTTGTTGACTTAAATTCCATTTCCCTAGCTGTGGTGATAATGTTCTAGGAACTTGTAATTCAACAAATATTCCTTGAGCAACTGGTGAAGTATGCAAGATACTCACTGTGCAGGGGAGGGTGCAGAGTGTTGAGTAGGTGAGGGAGTTTATAAAGAAACTAGACATGGTTCTTGGCTGGGGGGGAGGGGAGGATGGAGCTTTTCAGTGATGATCTCTGTGCTAGATTAACAGATGTGTATGATTCTACTGCTCTCAAAGCACTTTCAGAGCTGTGGAGTATTGAGGATGCTCAGGTTAAAAGTCGAATTCTGGTAAGTTCCTGGGATTTTTAGGCCTGGCATCAGGTATAGGGGCTTTTATTCTATCTTATGGGAAATAGGAGTCCATTGAATTCTTTGGAACAAGTTCATGAAAGACTGATTGGTGACTTGGTGCAGGGGTGTGAAAGACTGAAGGCAGGAGAAAGGGGAAGTTTGGGGATAGTGGAGAAGCTATTGTAATATTCCAAGTTAGAGATAAGAACTTGGAGGCTATGGAGAGGAGGGGAGCCACGTGAGATGTTGTGCAGAGTCGTTGGAAAGACAAACAGATTGGTGGGAAGGTGCTGAAGAACTCCATCTCAGAGGTATTTGGTGTGAGACTGTCATGGAGAATCCTTTTGAAGAAAACCCTTCCATTGCTAGATCTAAGATCCTAATCATTCCTAAGATATTTGGTAGTCAGGTTGGGGGGTGGGTTATATGGCTGCTTATAAAGTGCTACTACGTCCAGACTTCATGTAGTTTATCTCAAGTTGAATTGGTTTATCCAAAACCATCTAATATTAGTTAAAAAATAGAGAGGTCAGTGCAACAGATTAGACAAAGGATAATGACAAACAATGAGCCCAACAACTCAGGGTCTGATAAAGTGGAAAACAAATTACCAGAGTTGGGGGTAGGGGGCAAAATTTCTTCTTAACCAAATAAGAGATAGAGGCAATTACAAAAGGATAACTGATTGTCTGAAAAATGAAAATTTTCTGCACAGGCAAAATTAATGCATTTAGAATAAGAAGGGATATAGTCGAATGGGGGGGAAACCAACTCTGTATGAAATTTCTCTGATGAGGGTTTGGTATTCATGGTATATAAATAGTTGTGGTGTATGTACAAACTCACACACACACACACACACACACACACACACACACACACACACACACACACACACACAATTGCCCATGGAAGGATGAAGAAACCAGATATTTTTGAGCTCCTTTTTGCATAGCTTTCTGTTCCTTGTGACTAATAAACTTTCTTGTAAATCCACACTTGAAATATTTGGATTAACCCACACATTATAATAAGTCCTCAAATAAAAAAGGTCCTAAAGAACAATAATATGGGATTCAAGAAGCATGTGTTCTTATCCAAGCTCTGCTCCTAACCAATCGGATGACCTTGGGCAAGTCACTTAACCCTTCTGGCCCTCAGTCTGTATTGTGGGCATATGATACTTGGCCAGTGTTATCAGACCATTGTGAGGATCAAATTAAATGATGGATATAAAGGATTTTATAAACTATAAAATACTCTTCAGTTCCAACACATTGTTAACATTTTTCAGTTTAGGAAACTGAAGGGGAAGGAAGAAAAAGGAATAAGCATTTATATTGTATTATATATATTATATTAAGTTATGTTATATTATATTTATACCTGCCATGTGCTATGCATTGTGCTGAGCACTTTATGAATACTATCTGGTTTGATCCTCACAACAATCCTGTAAAGTAGGTTTTTATCCCTATTTTATGGTTGAGGAAACTGAGGTTAAATGACTTGCTCATGGTCACAAGGCTAGTAAGTGTCTGAGGCAGGATCCGAGTCCAAGTTTTTCTAGCCACTGTACCACCACCTAAGTACCTCTAGGCCACACAGGTCATGAGTCTCTCAAGACTCGAACTTCCGTTTCCAGACTCTCAGTTTCTTGCTCTTTTCTTTAGACCTTTTTTGTGTCATGGACCCCTGCAGCAGGCTACTGAAGCCTGTAGATTCCTCAGATTCATGTTGTTAAATGCATAAAATATAACACATAAGATGTCAAAGGAAATCAAAGATTAGTGAAAAGAAATCTATCTGCGGACCCTGTGTGGAGGGTATGTGGTTCTGTGTTAAAAACACCCGATCTAGAACATCATACAAAGTAGTAGTAGTTTTATGATCAGCTGTGAATGATGTAGAAATTCTGAGCAATCCAAAGATCCAAGACAATTCTACAGGACTCTCCACCTCCAGAGAAATAATTTGTGGGGTCTGAATGCTGATCGCAGGATACTTTTTTTTACTGTTTTTTTGGTAGGGTTTGGTTTTGGGGGGGGGGGTATTTGTTTTTTGGTCTGTGTTTTCTTTCACAATATGACTAATATGGAAGTAGTGTTTTGCCTGAGTTCACATGTATAATCTGTCTCAAATTGCTTACTGTTCCAGGGGCAGGGAGGGAAGAAGGAGCAAGGGAGAGGATTTGGAACTCAAAATTTAAAAAAATGTCAGAAAAATTATTTTTGCATATAATTGGAAAAAAGTGAAAGATATTTTTTGAAAAGAATGTATGGTCTAAACCATTCCCATGTCATAAAAGAATACAAATATTTTGTGAAAAACAGGAGTTAATTGTTATAGTTGGTAGATTCTTGAGGATGAAGGACCTGAAGTGTGGGGTGAGAAAGAAGAATTGAGGGAGAGGCATGAGTCATGGCCAGGTAAGCGAGAGCACTCACCAGTGGCTCACTTGTTCACGAGGCCTGTCGTGTCAAGCGTTGTCTAGGCTGGGCAGATTATTGTCGGAGAGAATTGATAACATGGCCCTTCGAGGTCCTTTGGCAATCTAGTTCTTTTCCAGGGACTTTTGTGATTCAGATTTCTTGTTTAGGTAGAAAATAAATGTTTAATCTGTATTTCATAGCTATAGCTAAGTTATTTTTGTGTATGTTTTTTTTCCGTTGGTCCACTGGAGTATTATATTTCTTCTCTGTACTTGCTACTTGCATACCTATATTAAGCCCTGAATGCATTCCTTAGAAAGTGCATAGGGAAATGTGGCATTCTCTGAAGTAAACGGAACCCACATCACTTAGAGCATAATGATTTTAAGATCAGCACTTGAGTCACAACTAAGAGCAGATAGGTTTTCAGTCCAGGTGTCAGAGCTTCAAGAAGCTTTTCACTTCTTACCCTTTGGGGGCACTGTGCAGTTGCTTCTGAGTCCATTAGTAGTTCGAGAATTCCACATTTATTGATGTGCTTATGCAGCCATGAAATGCCAATTGAAACAAAAATGTGATGCCATGAAACAGTGAAAAATGAATTTGGAAGAGCTATGTATTCTAGGAGTGACTTTTTGAGATTCTTTTTCCTACAGCTTCGGTATTGACTTGTGAATTTTTTTAGATCATCTTCTGTTTACTTATCAAATACATCTGTTCTTACCTAAGGGTATTGTGAGAATTAGCAGTGCTTTTTCATCAGCAGCATTGTTTAAGACAGTACCATAATCTATTCAGCTTGCCTGGAATCATACTCTATCTTGTAATGATTTCTCATCAATTCTTACCACTGAAGGAGACACTTGAAGTAGACTCCAAGCTAACTGCCCTGAGTCTAATGCTGTTTCTACTGAACCATATCTAAAATAAAGGTATTCTACCGTATGACCTCAGATCCCTTCAGCTCATAAGATCCTTTTAGAAAAATTTCTAAAATGCTACTAACAGTACATTTGATATGACTAATTCATAAATCTGTTAATTCACAATTTGTGATTATTATTTACTTTTTATTGTGGAATAAAAAGAAAGGTTCCTTAATCTATTGCCTCCAGATCTTTTTCATTCTGCAGTACTTTTCCAGCTGTTTAAATTTGTGACAGTAGCCCCCACACTCTTAAAAGTAGTGTGAGTGAAGGCTGTGTAGAGGAACAGGAAGAAGAGTAGATATTTGAAAATATAATTTTATCACTGAAAAGAATTTTTAAAAAAAATCTAGCAATAATGGAGGCTCCACTAGTCCTAGGGTCCGATTTTGGATGTAGAATAAAGAAGAGAGAAGAGGAAGTCCGGTGGCATCTGAGCAAACAAGCAGACGTGGCCTCAGCAAGGTCCATGATGCCAAAGGAATAGGGAAGAGTTTGTCTGGGCGGTGGCAGTTGTAGAGGAGATTGTATTTAGTTTTTCTTTGTTAGATGAGATTCTGATGTCCTCAGTGTAGGATGCTGCCACTGCAGATGACAGCCTGCTCTACCACTTAGTCTTAGAGGGCTGCTGGTGGCACTGAGAAGTTAAGTGACCTGCCCACAGTCCTACAGCCAGTATGAGGCAGAAGACTTAAACTCTTGTGTTCCTTCCTTGGAGGCCAGCTCTGCCTCTCGGCTGTGGTAGATTTCCTCCTTTCACAAAAGAAGGGCATTTCTCTGCACAGCTTGTTAGAAAGTTGTACGGCAAACAACAAAAAAATGAAGAATTTATTGCAAACTGTAGCTGTAAAATAAACATGAAATACTTTCATCATTACATATGTAATGATATTCTCTAAAATAATATAAATTGAGTCAAAGAGTTGGGTTTAAAAAAATGATTATCAGGTTTTTGGGTGGTGTGGGGCCAAGGATTTTTATTTTAGTTCTTTGGTAGTGTTTTACATACTCAGTTTTATCTATGCATATAGAACCTTTGAAAAAAATTATGCTTTTTCTCCTTCTTAGGGTCGGTGGGAAAGTCAACAAGATGTTTCTCAATCAGAACATTCCAGAGGGATGACTCCAGCTCGTCCTTCTCTTTCTCGTTGTCCCCAGGATAACCATTCCCCTGAACCAGGTGAGTGCCATTTTTCTTGATCACTGTGCTCAAGGATGGCTTGGATCATGGACTGCCATCCAGGTAGTTAGATGGTGCTGGTTAGTTTGTCCCTTTCTCACTCTCTCTTCTCCTTCCTGTCTCCCTCCTTCCCTTCCTTCAGGAAGCCTTTATTTTTTTTTAAAAACGCTTACTCTTTACAGAGTCCTGAACTTGATATTGAAAGCAGAAATATTAGCTTATTGTCATTATATACAAATTTAGATTAGGGTTCTTGCCCTCATAGAGTTTGCCGTCTGTCAGGGGAGTTCAAATTTATACTTAAATGTAAGAATAATATTGCATGATTACTTTATTAGGTGCAAAATAAAGTGCCGTGTGAACACCACAAGGAGATCTGCGTTGGCTCCATTCCTACAGTTAGAAAGTCTATGTTGACCCTACTCTTGTTAAAGCCCAAGGACAAGGATTTCCCAAGAAACCAGGATAGTCTTTTTTAGTTTGGTTTTAGTTCAGTTACCTCTGTAGTCTAATTATTTCTACTACTTCATCTAGCTCTTATTCAATTTATGTTCATTTACTTTTGTCTGTCGTTATATAGAGATACAAAACATGGTAAATTTTATCCTTTCGTGAAGATCAGGCCTAGTTGTATATTTTATCTTTTTTAGTTTATAGTTATATTTTAACATTAATTCAGAAATATTGGTAGTCTTCTGTTTAAATTAATTCTGCTAGTGATGTAGGGATATACATACATATTTTTATATAAAAGAAGCACCTTTATGATGTTGATTTACAATGAAGGACATGTTTTATGGCCCTGCCCTGAAATTTCAAGAAAAATGAGAATCATAAAGGCATAGAAAGGGACCACCAGAGGATATGTTTTATGAAAGAAAGTAATTGAAGAAAACTTTTAAAAAGTTGGCTGCATGAAGATCGGAGACTGAATAACTGCCTTCCCATTGATTATTGTCTCCCATCATGAACTAGTTGTGTAGTCTTGAGTGTGTCATCTAGGCCTCAGTTATTTGGCTTACGTGGTAGATGGAACTAGATATAAGTAGCAGCTAGGAGAACTGAGAAATATAGCCTTTCCATAGTCTTGGATGTCCTGATTTGTGTGCTTTTGGGTTAAGAGATACTTAATAAATGAAAGAGAAATAGAGGACAAAGTGGTTTACATGGGTTTGAGGGTTCTTTGAGACTTTCAGTCCCTGTTTTTCCATGAATTGATAAACTGATTTTTCTCTTTCAAATAGCAGTGGGAAAAAATGTCAGATCTTGTGTGTTTGAGTGAGATAGTTACACACATATGTGCATATACCAACCACTTTTTAGTAGCCGTAGAATGTACCCAACTCCCCAAGCATCAGAAATATCATGTGCTAGTATGTGGATGACTCAGAACAATCCTATTCACTCTTGAAAAACCATTGAAGGTGCATGTCATTACTCACAAATGAGGAAAGAACATCTCTTTGTTTAAAGTGTAAATGAACCTGCCACAGAACGTATAGCAGAAGCAAATATACCTTACAAGCACCATAGAAATCCTATTATTTGAAAGGGAACAAAACCCTTCTTTTTGGACTAGAATAACATTTGCTCAGTTTTAGAGACACACATATCAGAGGGGGACCCCTTGGGGTATCTTAGAAACATCAGGAATTAGGGTGTGTTGAGAGTATCTAGACAGTCTCTGCCAAGGAAAAGGGAACACTATGGCATTTGAAAATAAGATTGTGTCATACATATTGTACTGGTTTTTTTCCCCAAAATCATCTTTTAGTGATAACCTTTCTGAGGTTATATTATTAGACCAATCGCAAATGGTATTTGGCAAAATCTTGTGGAGACAAAATGCTTGTGCAATTGGTTTTGTTTTATCATTTTTTTCCCTTTTTAATATTGTTGACAGGACTTGGTGGCTTAGCAGCCTCCTACTTGAATCCAGTAAAATCCTTTGTGCCACAGATGCCAAAGCTGCTTAAGTCCCTCTTTCCTGTCCGAGATGAGAAAAAGGGCAGACAGCCATCTCCTCTTGCACAGCAGGTAAAAAATAAATAAATAAAACAAACCCAGCGTGTAACAATGAGCATTTCTCTAATGTCTTGTTGGCTGGCTTCTGTTTCTGGTGCTTCAGTTAGAGGGATGGGGACGGGGAAGGTTGGGGGAGTTAGAGCTGGGCTTTTAGTCACAGTGAAAGCCTGTGATCATTTTCCATCCACTCTCTTCAGAGATAAGAGAGCTGTTTAAACTTATTGATACTCTCAATCCTTTTTGCTTTTAAAAAATGCCAAGTGTGCTACTAATGTGATTTATGGTAATATCACTTAGAGCAACAATAGTAGAATTTATGAAGTGCACTTAGTGTTGTTTGCGTATTGCCAAGTGGAAAATGTAATTCTATTTTTAATTCTTGATTTCATTCCTCATATCAAACAACCTGATCCCACCACCACTCTTCCCCTCAATCTTTATGTTGTCCTGTGGTCCCGTCCGTCCCATTCCCCTCCACCTCCCAATTACTTGTCCTTTGATTTAAACTATTGCAGATGGGCACCTGTTTCATTTGCTTCTTCTAAAAACCTGGCTATCCTAATTATTCTGACTTCAGTCTAGCCAACCAAGGGATGTCACCATCCTTTGGATGTGTTGGAGAAAAGGAAGATTTGGTTTTTTAGATGAAAAGGCTTTTCTAATCAGTCAGGAAACTTCTTGCGTCCAAAAGAGGTTGATGGGGCCCTGTTGGAAATGCAATTTCTAACCTTACATAGGTGAGAACTCAGCAGAAAATGATAAATGAGGATTTATTTATAGTCATTCAAAAAACACAGACAGTGCAAGTTCAGTTGTTGAAATAGTTCCTTTGACACCACCTTCTTCACATTCTCTAATTATTAGAGTTGCAGAATTGCAGGTGAGCTGCCAGTTTAAAGAAAACTTGTTGGTGATTGTAATTCATTCTCCAAGGCATTGGGCCAGCCGATGGGTTTGGATGTGTTGTTTTAAGCCATCACAATTTTCATTTGTGATTTTTTTTTTCCTGTTCAGCATTTCCTACCAAAGGATGTTCTGGCATATTGGATAGAAAAAGTAGACACTCCCCATATTTTAGAGTAGTTGAAAACACACCCTAAACAGTACTAAGCCCATAATGCTTAAATTGCTTGCTGAATTGAAACCATGTCTTTGGTAATTTAGTGAATACATGGGAGGGGATTTATACACTAGGGGAAAGTGAAAACTCACATTTTCTGTTTTCTCTGTTGGCTCTCTACTTCCTATATTAACCTTTTCTGTACAGATTAGCTGCTATTTTTTTCAAAGTAGAATAATCTGAGTTGAAAGTCATAGACACAATTTTTAAAAATCATCGAATCTGGATAATAGACTTTAAATAGTAAACAATCTACTTGAACTCTGAGGATGGAACAAGTCAAACCATTTACTGTCTAGCATGAATTATCTATATTTTTGCTATTTTGGCATTCTGTGATTAGATATTCCCTAGACTGTATAAAAAAATTTAGGAATTAAGACAGAACTTTGTAATTTGCCCATTCTGCCTGCCCAAGGCACAGTTTAAGGAGAGGCCGTGCTGAAGTGATTTAAAGAAACTCCTTTCACATGAGTAAACATTTATGAGCCTTTGTTGTTGTTCAGTTGTTTTTTAGTTGCAAAAAACTCTTTGTGACCTCATTTGGGGTTTTCTTGGCAAAGATACTGATGTGGTTTGCCATTTCCTTCTCCGGTTCATTTTGAAGATGAGGAAACTGGGGCAAATAAGGTCAAGTGACTTGCCCAGGGTCACAGAGCTAGTAAGTATCTGAGGCCAGATTTAGACTCAGGAAGATGAATCTTCCTGACTCCATGCTTGGAACTCTCTACACTGGGTCACCCAGCTGCCCTTCTAAGCCTTGCTTCTTAGGTTTAAACACAACTAAAGAAATGAAAAGGGAAAAAAGAAAAAAGCTTTTTATTTAACTTCAAAGGTAATCAGGTAATTATGTGGAAAACTCATTTTATTAAAGAATCTTTAGTAATAAGCTAGAAAAAGAGGAAAATAGTTAAATGTATAAATCAGCATAAATGTGGATTCCATGGAGAAGGCCCTCCTTTACCCCTATTATTTAAATACCTTTTGAGTTTTGGTTTCTTTTAAAAATTGATTTATTTTTAGTTTTCAACATTCACTTCTGTAAGATTTTGAGCTTTAAGTCTTCTCCCCCTCTCCCTCCCCAAGATGGGGCACAATCTGACATAGGTTCTACATGTACATACTACCCACATCCAGAGAAAGAACTTTGGAGTCTGAATGCAGAGGGAAGGCAGACTATTTGCTCTGTCTTCTTTTGTTGTTTTGTTTTGTGTCTTCTTTCTTGTGATTCCTGCCATTGGTTCTAATTCTTCTTTGACTAATGTGAAAATATGTTTAATATGAATGTATATGTAGAGCCTATATCAGTTTTGGGTTTTTTTAAAAAATTGTTAGCCTTTTTGTTAATACCAAAAGAATTATAAAAACCAAGCTCACAGTGTATTTGTTCTTAGTTTTCCTTTTGCATTTCTACTTCATCACTGAAAATTCAGTTCTTTATTTAACTTTAATGCAATTTCCAGTAATGGGAATAAAACAACCTGCAGCCTGCCTCTGGTTCTGTGGAACTCGACTGCAGCAAACTTCACTGGGGTAGAATGAGATTCACATGGAAATTACCTTTGTTTTCTTTCTCTCTCTCTCTCTCTCTCCCCCTCCCTCCCTCCATAATCTTGTGCCATAGTACGAGTATATCTCAGACAACTGCACTATGGCAACTCTTAAACTAACAGAATTAGCCCATCCTGTTACAGTCTTGAGATAATTTTTGTTGCCCCCCCCCCCCCCTTAGTAAAAAGCAGGGAGATATTTCCATTAGAATTCTTGTCTTTCAATCTCAGCCTTTCTCCTAGTTTCTCTGCTTTTCTCCTATGCAGTGTAGTCCAACACAAGTACAAGCAGTTCACTTCAGCTTGGCTGAGGAATTACCTGAGAAGAAGTCCTCCAAGAGGAATACTTTCTGCATCATTTTTGATATGGGGTCGTGTATCCTCTATGAAGGAAAATTCATTACTTTTCACAGCAACTCATTCCATTAATAGCTAGCACTGATTGCTAGAAATTCTTAAAATCTCCCTTGTAATTTTTACTCGTTGGTCCTAGTTCTGTCTCTGAGAGCTTTACAGGGTAATTACAACCTTGTGATCATATATTATAGACATTCGTTACATATTCGTTGAATTGGATTAAGTCAGTTCGTACCACAGTGTGTACCAGCCCACATTTTCCTCTTGCACAAATCAAAGCAGCAAGTATGAAGTACCTTTCTGTTTCAAGCACTGCACTAAATATCAACAAGGACTTATGGGAAGCAGTCAGATTTTGATAGCTGTTCTGCTGTTGGGAAGTAGCTTTCTTGTTTCCCCAAGTCTTCTCTTCTCCAAGTTCAAAATCTCTTCTTTCAACTCTTCATCATGTACAGGGCAAGATTTCTTGCCATCCTGAATGATCTCTCACTTATCAATGGCCCTCTTAGAGTATGGAGGTCCTAAAGGGAAACAGAGATCCAAGTGTGGGCCGATCATCCAGGAGTTGAGAGAGTTTGAGAGAGTTAGAGTACCTGAGTTCAAATCCTGTTTGTCCTCAACTCTTCCTACTCATTTTCCTGACTTCCTTGAAGTCTCAACTAAAATCCCATCTTTTACAAAAAGCCTTTCCCAATCCCTCTTAATTTTAGTGCCTTTCCTCTGTTAATTATTTCCTGTTTATCTTGTATATAATTTGCATATATTTATTTGCTTATTGTCTACCCCATTAGACTGTGAGGTTCTTGAGGGCTGTTTTTTGCTTCCTTTTGTATGCCTGGTGCTTAGCACAGTATCTGGTACATAGTAGGTGCTTAATACATTAAAAAAAATTTTTTTTTTATCTCTTATTACCTGTGTGATCTTGAGCAAGTCACTTAGCCTCTGTGGGCCTATTTCTTAATTTGTAAAATAATCTGTTTTGATATGATAATCTCTGGGGGTCTTTCTAGCTCTAAATGTGTGATTTTGTAATTTGAAAACTATATTTACGTTAATCTAGCCCAAGATGAATTAATTTTTATCAAACTATGGAGACCCAAATCCCCATTTTTCAAAAAACATGAACTGCTCTCCAACCAGATTTTCCCAATCTTATGTTCTGAATTTTATTCTTTTAACTTGAGAAGGATTTACATTTATCCCTGTTAAGTTAACCCATTGTTCCATAATATTGACATTTTTGAATGAAGACCTTATCTAGCATGTTAATTATGTGCCCCACCTGACTTGATTAGTGTATGCCGTTTATGATCCAATGCGATAATATTTGTAAAGCGCTTAGCACACAGTGCCTGAAACATAGTGCTTACTAAATGCTCATTCCCTTCCTTTCTCCCTCATATCTTCATACAAGTCATTGTTAAAATGTTAAATGATATAGAGCCAAGACAGAGGATCCTGTGATCCATCAGCTTGACTTGGAGTGATTAACTGTTTTGGTCTGAATGTTTAACCAGCCACAAAGACATCCAGTGGCACCATCACAATAAATACTCTTTTCTCTCACCCATACCCTTAGAATACCTGGTGGCCCCTAAGCACATTTCCAAGGGGCATGTCCAGTTTGCCTCCTTTCTGGAGACACACAGCCCCCTCAGGCCCCATTCATTTCTACTCTCTCCCTCTCGAAATTATATAATTTTGTACATGCTCTTTGTATTTACTTACTTTTTTATATATTTTATCTATTCTTCTAAAATGTAAGTCCCTTGAGAACAGAGGTGATTTCATTTTTTTGCCTTAGTATTCCTGTGCCTCTTTGTACATTATGGACAGTTCTTAAATGTTTGTGGAACTGAATTAATCTCTTTCATAGCACAGTACATACCAGCCTATGTTTTTCCTTCTCATCCAGCAGAGATATCAAGATGCCTCTCTGAAATTTAGATATACTACATCTTCCATGTTCCTCTAATATCTCATTCAAAAAAATTGAATTGTCTTTAAGAGTTACTAGTCTGATTAAAGCATACTTTTCTTTAATCTCTTTATT